>NC_090443.1:763004323-763618549 GCF_031143425.1 Pleurodeles waltl | reverse complement strand
TATAAGTGGGTTGGGGGTGGAGGGTATGTTATTTTTACATTTTTTGTGGGTGTGGGATGATGTTGGGGTTTTTGTGTATTCAAAAATAAAAAATAAAAAACAAATAAAAAATATATATATATTTTTTTAATTGTTTAGGATAAGATAGTATGTGTTTAGGTTAGTATATGTTGTCCTCAATGTGCCCCGTCATATAAGGGGAGTGGGGGGTTGATGTTTAGAGTGTTTTATTAAATGTGATAAGTTAGTTTAGCTTAGGGTAGTTAGGGACAGTTGTGGGTAATGTGTAGTTAGGATAGGTTAGGTTAGTTTAGGTGTTTCCCTAGTTCTAGCATCCTTTTTTTACAGTTAAATAAATACTTAAGTACTCCTTTACAGTATGTGTCATATGCTTGGGGATCAGGCCTTGGCATGGTTGAATAGTGTCAATTTAGTATTTGCATTTGTGTTCCATACTGTATCCAAATCCCAATTGAGCTATCACATTGGCAGCTACACCAAAGCTACTTCTCTATACATCTGTCATCCATTGCACCCACTGAAGTTTACTATGTTCCCAATGTGTTGTTAAGTTTGGATGTATGTTTTCAATCTGTCATACTTTGAGACCAGATTTTGTATCGAGGGCACTGTGGTACATCTGCCTGCAGCCTGATGTTCATGTGAACCCTGATAATGTAAGTGATGGTATAATCTTATGTAGTATAGTATACATAACTCACATCTATCATTTCTTACATTGTACTGCCAGGTTACCTATTTGTCCGTACACTCATACACATCCATTCCTGCTGTATGTTGTGTGTGTGATGAAATTTTAGAGTCAAATGTCACATACCTAAAGATTGTCTGGAAGAAAAATTTGAAGACATTGATTTTCGGCTTAGACATCCCTTGAAGCAGACTTTTTCTGTCCAACACAGCATAATACTGTAATTTTTCTTTTTACTTCAGAATTAACCCCCAGGAACGGCAGATGATGGTACAATCCAGACCCCAGTGCATAGTTATCAGCCCACAATCTTTCAAGGCAGTTGTACTGACATTCTAAGGGCATTGACATGAGGCAAACATCACTAATCTCCCTCACGGTTGATGTGTCACATTACACAAGGCCAAATGGTTGTGTAAGTGCTATTTATTTTAAAGTGCTGTAGTGCAATATTTACATAGTCCAGGATTGTTCGTCCATTAGTGTGACACCTTCTATTGTGATACTACACAAGTGCAAAAGGACATGTCATTGGACATGCTGGGATGAAGTGTCATACAGTGCAGAGGAACATGAATTGCCAATGAGGTAGTGGGAGACAATCACAGAGCATAGTGTCAAGGTAAACAGTGGGCTGGAGAACAGTGCTTGTGAGCAGCTGTTGCAAGACTGGCATGTTACGAAGCACAGGACCTTGATTATAAGTGTCCATTTGGCATGGACTTCTGCTACCGGGTACTCTTACAGGTGAAGGTGATCTGTTCCATGTCTTTATCTTCTGATGTGTGTGTCATCTACTCTGCCCTTGGTGGTGGTGGGTTTGAAGGGGCAACACACACTTCAGTGTTTGAAGACATGGAGTCAGAATTCCCAATAGCTGCCAACTGTGGGGCTATTAAGGGCAGTACTGCAGCAGGCAGGAGCTGTTGGTTCTTAAGTATAGCAGCTACATCACTGTGGTAGGCAGCCAGGTCGTCCCTGAGGGGGTCAATATTGCATTAGTGCATGCGTTGAAAGGTTTGGTGTGCGAGGTGGTGTGTCAACTCCCTTACTGCTGTGCTGATTTCCTTCACACTTTGTTGAAGTTCTTGCAAGATAGATGATCGCCCTTGCATGGCTGCTCCCTGTTCTGCAGATGCCATCATGCACGAACGCACCCCCTCTAGGCTGGCTGCCATATTTTGCATCCCCACCCGTACCTCCTTGGCCAGCTCCCGCTGTACTCCAACTACTGCAAAGCTGGTGCCAGTGTCGTCAGAGTCCTCAGCTGGGTTGGAGCTGACAGGTCGTACTAGTGGGGTGGGGGTGGGTCCTCTGTGATGGCTGCTACTTCTGTGCTCCTCCTTGCGACTGAAGGTGGGGTCTGAAGGGTTCCAAGGACATCTTGGAGGGTCTGCTGGCTGATGTTTGTTAGCTCGTCATCCATGTCATCAGGGAAGTCCAGGACAGGCATTTCCCCAGGAGAGCCATCGTCCTCTGCAATGAGATATTGTACAATTAGAATATGACACTAAACCACTACTACTTAAACAACGACTTCCCAACACCGAAAGAACGTATAAAACGAATTATTTTACAACGAAGCCTAAACAACGAATAAAAACATCAACTAAATTATTCCTTAACAACGAACACCTATTTAACGACTACGAAAACCACTAAATCACGAATGTTCCATGAAACGACTACTATGAAAACGACGACTACCTAAACAACGACTCCACAAATAACTACTACCTAAACAACGACTACCCAAATAATAAATTACCTAAATAACGACTCCCCAAATAACTAGTAACCAAACAAACTACTACCCAAACAACGAATACTGAAACAACGTATCCTAAAAGAACTACTGCCCAAACAAATGACTAGCTAAACAACGAATACCCAAATACTATCCAACACCGAAAATGCCTAAACACCGAATATATTTAAAACGAACTCCAATATTAATAATTAATACCACAACTAAACAATAACGATTAATAAATAAAATATTAAAACCACTACATTACTACGTAAAAATTAAACGAAAACGAAAATAACTACATATTTTCTACATACAAAAACACAAAACATCACAAAAATCCAAAACATATAAACACTGTTTTAAAATAAATTAAATAATACTTAAATAATTATAAAACAAACACAACACTAAAAAAAAAAACACATAAAACGATAGTCCTACAACACTTTCGACATGACCCAGGAAGTACTTTCTCTACTAAACAAACGAAAACGAACTTAAAAAAAAATGCAAACTACAAAACAAATACACTCCACAATTATATAAATCTAACATCACAAACGAATTTGCAATAAAAAAACACATCCAAAACACATTCAATTTACAAATAAAACAATAGTTACAAAAACAGATATAAATACGAACCACCTCCATTTTCTACCCATTAATACACCAAATAACTTACAGAGAAGACGAGCATATCACTACGGAAAAGAATCAAAATATAATTTATCCAATACCGCCATCTACTGAGATAACAAGGTAAAATATTCATAATAAATAAATGTAAATAAATTTACTAACCTATAACACAGCTAAAATAATATATCATTAACATACCTTTCGTACTATTTTGTTACAGGCATAAATATCAAGAATCTAACCCAAAAAGATAAACACAACACCTTCAACATCAAAGGTAAACCATTACCATTATTCAAAAACAATTTCACTAATCCATAAACAAATGCATTTTAAAAATTGTTAAATAACGAATACTAAAATAGAATTAAAATATATATATAAAATAATAAAAGTACAAATTATTTTTCAAAAAAGAGAAAAATCACCTATTAAATTTAACCTAAAACAAAATATTATTCACCAAATTTGAAACCTACTAAAAAAATTACTCCTAAATCAAAATGCCTAAATAATTAATAAAACAAAAGAATAAACTAAATAATACACTTTTTCTTCTTTCTTACAGATTCGAAGAACCCAAAAAAACACCAGAAAAGCTAAAAAATTGAAAGAAATCAATTTAAAAAAAATAACTTCTAAAATACGAAAAAAAACTCAAAGTAAGTATAATATTTTCATTCACACATACAACCAAATTCTCTAGTTAAATAAAACAAAACAAACCCCTAACCCCCACCCCCTCCCCAAAACTAAAAACGCCCCACACCCACAACCCCACCCTAAAACCTCAAATCCCCTGACCCCACACCCACTCCCCAAAACCAAAAACGCCCCACACCCCCAACCTCACCCCAAAACCTAAAATCCCCTTACCCCACACCCACTCCTCAAAACCAAAAACGCCCCACACCCCAACCCCACCCAAAAACCTAAAATCCCCTGACCCCACATCCACTCCCCAAAACCAAAAATGCCCCACCCCCCAACCACCAACCCCAAAACATAAATTCCCCTGACCCCACACCCACTCCCCAAAACCAAAAACGCCCCACACCCATAACCCCACCCTAAAACCTAAAATCCCCTTACCCCACACCCACTCCTCAAAACCAAAAACGCCCCACCCCCCAACCCCACCCCAAAACATAAAATCCCCTAACCTCACAACCACTCCCCAAAACCAAAAACGCCCCACACCCCCAACCCCACCCCAAAACCTAAAATCCCCTTACCCCACACCCACTCCCCAAAACCAAAAACACCCCACACCCCCAACCCCACCCCAAAACCTAAAATCCCCTGACCCCACACCCACTCCCCAAAACCAAAAACACCCCACACCCCCAACCGCACCCCAAAACCTAAAATCCCCCAACCCCACACCCACTCCCCAAAACTAAAAACACCCCACCCCCCAACCCCAAATAATTACAAATAGAATACATTATATATTTTAATTAACTTACTAAGTGGTAAACTAAATCCACCACAAAATTTAATAATAAAAACCGCAAACTTCTTTTAACCTGTTTCTTTATATTATTTACAGATATTTCACAAATGGCATCGCAAGGAGAAGCAAGTTACATAACCTCAAGAACCGGAAACCAGCTACTAAAGTATGAAGGTTATCTTTATTGCAGAGACAAGGTTGTCAACCTCAGGAGCCATTGGAGGTGTGTACAATTCTACTCTTTACATTGTAGAGGCAGAGCTGTAACTCTAGAAAACACCGTTGTTAAAACAACAGATCACAACCACTCTGCCTCTGAAATAGAAATTGAAATAAGAGAAAACATACAAAAAATAAAAAACATTGCACATACCTCCAATGACTCCTGCGGACAGGTTAGAAGGGAGGTAGTACAAAATATTCCAATACAGATTTCTGGTAGCATGCCTTCTGTACCAAACCTTAGGAGAATATTTCAACGACAAAGACTGGCAAGTAATCCCCAACATATAACACCACAAACCTATGAAGACATTAACATCCCCTCAGGACTAACAATTACCTTCTCCAAAGAAAATATCCTCATCCACAACAACGAAAACCGTCAAAAAAGAATACTAATATTCAGCACAACATCCAACTTACTAAACCTACAAAATAGTGAAATTTGGATGATGGATGGAACCTTTAAATCTACACCCCATCCATTCACTCAAATTTACACCATACATGCCACAAAAAATAACACTACAATCCCCCTAGTGTATGCATTACTACCTGATAAACATTCCTCTACTTACAGTGAATTTTTATCAACAATCAAAAACAAAACAGTAAATAAAACACCTAGAAAAATAATACTAGATTTCGAATTATCAATGATCAATACAATACTAAAAATATATCCACAAACCCAAATTCAAGGATGCTTCTTCCACTTTTCACAAGCATATTGGCGAAGAATACAAAAATCATCTCTAAGTAGAGAATATTTCTCAGATTGCATACTACAATTTGAATTAAAAAAACTCACAGCATTATGCTTTGTACCACGTACAAAAGTAGATGAGTATTACACCACAATAACAGAGTCTAACTATTATACACAAAATGAAGAAAAATTAGAAGCCTTACTAAATTACTTCGAAGAAACCTGGATTGGACACCTAAACAGATCTGGTCGCAGACGAAAGCCAAGATTTCTAAAAGAATGGTGGAACTGATACCAAACCTGTTTAGAAGGTGGTGCAAAAACTAATAATACCATAGAAGGATGGCACAACTCCTTCAATAAAGTAATAGGTAAACCCCACCCAAACCTGTATCATTTCATGGAAATTTTGAAAAAGGAACAAAGGCGGTCATTCTGACCCTGGCGGTAAAAACCGCCAGGGCCGTGGTCCGCGGGAGCACCGCCAACAGGCTGGCGGTGCTCCTTTGGGCATTCTGACTGCGGCGGTACAGCCGCGGCCAGAAACGGAAAGTCGGCGGTGTACCGCCGACTTTCCGCTGCCCAGGGGAATCCTCCATGGCGTGCATCTTGCTGCGCCGCCATGGGGATTCCGACCCCCATACCGCCATCCTGTTCCTGGTCGTTTCGGCCGCCAGGAACAGGACGGCGGTATGGGGTGTCATGGGGCCCCTGGGGGCCCCTGCCGTGCCCATGCCAATGGCATGGGCACGGCAGGGGCCCCCGTAAGAGGGCCCCACATAGAATTTCAGTGTCTGCTTAGCAGACACTGAAATTCGCGACGGGTGCTACTGCACCCGTCGCACCCCTTCCACTCCGCCGGCTCCATTCGGAGCCGGCATCCTCGTGGAAGCGTGTTTCCCGCTGGGCTGGCGGGCGGCCTTTTGGCGGTCGCCCGCCAGCCCAGTGGGAAACCCAGAATAACCGCCGCGGTCTTTTGACCGCGGTACGGTCTTCTGGCGGTTCCCGCTTGGCAGGCGGCTCCCGCCGCCCGCCAAGCTTGGAATCACCCCCAAAGTTTCCAAGAAATGAGACTTGCTCAATCACTGTCAGGTAGCCTGAATCCACACACAAATAAAAGAAGCAAAATAATGACCGAAAGAATTTTGGCAATAATACAACAATTTGATACAATAACACCATCAGACTACCTCAACAGTCTAGCATACATTCTACATTACTAACAACAACTAACCTACTTAAAAAATTACTTGCCAGTTCTAAAAAAAAAAAAAACACCATGAATTAAATTAGCATTTTTCAAATTATTTTTACACTAAATTTGCACAACAAATATTGTTCCTACCTTTGAAGTTTTCATGTCTTTATCCAAACACATGATGGTTAATAAATCTTCTTGATTAATATAGAAAGAAGCATCTCATACTGAGAAAAGAAAAAAAAAACATTAATCATCCAAAAACTAATCAAAAATATTCAGATTAAAATCTTGATACAAAAACCAACTCTATATACTATAACAATCAAAAAATAAAATATAATACTTCACTAAACAGGAAATTGGAAATATATCTAAATAATGTAAAATACCAAATATACTTTTTTTTACCAAAAAAAAGTAAAAAAATGTATCACATACGAACCAAAACCACATCATTTATTAAAAATTAAGTATCAAGAAAAAGACATGAAAACGATATAAAGGATACTACTAACACAAAAATAAATTAACCACATAACCTATTACAAAAACTATATTTTTTTTTATAAAACGAACAACTGACTCCTACAAAAATCCCAAAAATAATTTTTTCAAAAATATATTCAATTCTTTCCAACTACAACAAAAGCAGTATAAGCATTTATAAGATATAACACTGCTAAACAAATTTGTTTACTTTTACGAAACCACTATCGTATACAAAGCTATACGAAAATAAATAATTAAACATAACAAACATAACTAACACCGAAAATCTACTACCTACCTTGTAACTACCTCCGACAACCATTTCTGTAATAAAAATACCCGACTACATACTATAAAAAAAGTTATAATCCCATTTACCTGAACGAGGTCTCCGCTTCCGTCCTATCTTGACCGCGACGCTCCTCCGACTGAATACAGAAGACGTCAAACAACGTAAACATGGAAGACCACTAAAAATAGAAAACTGACTATTTCACTCATAGACTATAATAGGGAAATTAAGAAAATAACACTAAAAATAGATTTAGAAATATAAATAAATAATGAAAAAAAATTAAAAAATATGTAAAAATCAAATAATACCTAAATAATTTTGTTGCTATTTTTAAACTTGCTTTTGACCAAAATAAAAAATATTTTGAAAAAAATGAATGCCATTTTTTTTTGTTTCATTTAATGTGCATGGAAAAAAACATTATTGCAATTGGAAAAAAAATTTAACACCTACAAAAAATACTACTATTCTATATATAACCTAAAAATAATTTGTTAACTAATTAATTTTTAGAAATAATATGCTAACAAATGAATATATATAAAAAATTATACATCCTAAAAAATAATTAAAAAATATGAAGATTATTAATTACATAACATCAAAAAAATATAATAAAAATAAAAATAAAAAAATATTTCACAAAAATAAAAAATTCACAATATTTTTTTTAATCTAATAAACATAAAAAATTAAAAAATATATAATTATTATATTCCAAAACCTACTATACCAACTACTATACTATTAAAAAATCAAATATACATTTTTAAACATAACTATTTTAAAACTAATTTATTTTTACACCTTCAATAACCAAAAAAAAATACAAAACCTAAAAATATAACACAAAAATATAATTCACCCATAATAAAAAAATATAAACTATCAATACATCTCCAAATCATAATCCACCAATAAAGCAAATTGCATCCCCCCCAAAAAAATAACATAAAGTAAAAAAACTCAAACATATAAATAAATACATATTCATAAAAACAATACCCCAACCATAAACCCTACATCCACCATATCCCCCCTAATTCTAAATATACTTTCAATTAAAAAAAAAACAATTAATTAAATACAATAAATAATACCAAACTAATAAAATACAACTACTTAAATTAATACCCAAATATTTATACACTCCCCCACCCATAACTCCATCATCCCATATATCCCACACCAAAACCCACAAAAACAATTACAACATATAAAAAAACACAAGGACTTAAATTAATACCTAACTATTAATACACTTCCCCACCCATAACCCCTACATCCCACATATACCACCCCTAAACCCGCAACATAAATTACAACAAATAAAAAAACACACATAATTAAATTAATACCTAACTATTAATACACTTCCCCACCCATAACCCCTACATCCCACATATACCACCCCTAAACCCACAACATAAATTACAACATATAAAAAAACATAATAACTTAAATTAATACCTGAGTATTAATACACTTCCCCACCCATAACCCCTACATCCCATATATCCCACCCCTAAACCCACTACATAAATTACAACATATAAACAAACACAAGTACTTAAATTAATACCTGAGTATTAATACACTTACCCCACCCACAACCCCTACATCCCCTATATCCCACACCTAAACCCCCAACATAAATGACAACATATAAGAAAACACAATAACTTGAATTAATACCTGAGTATTAATACACTTCCCCACCCATAACCCCTACATCCCATATATCCCACCCCTAAACCCCCAACATAAATCACAACATATAAGAAAACACAATAACTTAAATTAATACCTGAGTATTAACACACTTCCCCAACCAAAACCCCTACATCCCATACATCCCACCCCTAAACCTACAACATAAATTACAACATATAAAAAAACACAAGTACTTAAATTAATACCTGAGTATTAGTACACTTCCCCACCCACAACCCCTGCATCCCCTATATCCCACACCTAAACCCCCAACATAAATTGCAAAATATAAGAAAACACAATAACTTAAATTAATACCTGAGTATTAATACACTTCCCCACCCATAACCCCTACATCCCATATATCCCGCCCCTAAACCCACAACATAAATTACAACATATAAAAAAACAAAATTACTTAAATTAATACCTGAGTATTAATACACTTCCCCAACCAAAACCCCTACATCCCATACATCCCACCCCTAAACCTACAACATAAATTACAACATATAAAAAAACACAAGCACTTAAATTAATACCTGAGTATTAATACACTTCCCCACCCATAACCCCTACATCCCCTTTATCCCGCCCCTAAACCCACAACATAAATTACAACATATAAAAAAACACAATAACTTAAATTAATACCTGAGTATTAATACACTTCCCCACCCATAACCCCTACATCCCCTATATCCCGCCCCTAAACCCACAACATAAATTACAACATATAAACAAACACAAGTCCTTAAATTAATACCTGAGTATTAATACACTTCCCCCACCCATAACCCCTACATCCCCTATATCCCACCCCTAAAACTACAACATAAATTACAACATATAAAAAATACAAATACTTAAATTAATACCTGAGTATTAATACACTTCCCCACCCATAACCCCTACACCCCCTATATCCCACCCCTAAACCCACAACATAAATTACAACATATAAACAAACACAATTACTTAAATTAATACCTGAGTATTAATACACTTCCCCACCCATAACCCCTACATCCCATATATCCCGCCCCTAAACCCACAACATAAATTACAACATATAAAAAAACACCTGAGTATTAATACAAAACCCCACCCATAACATCCACAACCCATATAATCCATGACTTAATCTACACAATATACTTTAAAAAATTAAACATATAATAATTAAACCCTAAACAAATAAAAAACAAAACACAACACTCACCTTAAAATTCATCAAAAAATAAATCACTTACCTTAAAATTCGTTGTTCTAGCATTAGTTGTTAAGGTAAAATCGTTGTTAAACCAGTAGTTGTTCAACACTTCGTTGTTAAGACCCAGTAGTACTTCAAGATTTGTTGTTTAAGCAAGTAGTAATTCAAACGTAGTTGTTCAGGTTGTTTCCCGTACAATTAGTGTGTCTGTGTTGTGGCATTTGTAATGTGACGTGCCTCACTTCCTATTAGTTGCACATTGTGATCTTGGTTCTTGTTCATTGTTCCTGTCATTAAGATTAGCATTCTCCAAGGCCTATGACCCACCTACATGTCACATGTAGTGTGGGCAGTTTGGGGAATTGTCTGCATCACATCCTCTAGGTGTAGGTTCTGCCCAAATTGTATGTTGCCACCTTATTGTACAACCCAACCCTCCGTCTACTTCCATTCTCATGTTGTGGCCTTGCACTGGCTGTGGGTGTTCTGATGGCACTTTCACCCCACTTAGCAATCTGGAACTGCCCCAGTCTCAGCTATTTGACATCCAGCTATATGTTGCTGAGACCTAGCATATACTATGTATATCACTGTCGTGGCACAATGCAGGTGCCAGCATTGGTAGTGTGTAATGTTGATGTTGGGGAATGTGTGCTACATTGGATTGCACTGATGGTCCTAGCAGTGTTCCATTTCCTCTTCTGACTGTGCAGGTGTGTTTCACTAGCCTGAAACATATGTCCTCCCCCTCAATGCTGTTGTCTTAGCAGTATGACAGTTGGGATGTTGCATGGTGGCATTGCAGCCATTGTGACCCAGGCACGGGGTAGACCCTGACATGTGCAGCATGGGTATGACATTACTGCTGTGTACCTCATAATGTTTATGACAATGGCTGATGTTTGTAGCGACTGCGGACATGAACATTTGACAGGATTAGCTCATTTTTATTGATTACAGGGGACTGATAACATTGGCATCCTGAACCCTCTAATTTGGGTGTGTTTGATCCATGGGCACGTAACTGTCATTAGCTACTTGACTTGCACACACAGCAGAGGTGGTAGTGGCAACTGTTGTCAATGTTAAATGTGGATATGGCCTGAGACTGTTAATTGAGCCCTAGTTCATGTAGCGAGAATACCAGCTGTCGTGTGACAGAATGCCAGTTTTAAGTTGTACCCTACCCTCCTGGACTGGCTTTGCTTTTCTAACATCCTTGGTATGGCAGCATACCCCAATGCAAAGGTTGTTGGTGTAGTGTTGTGCTGTGCCCCAGGTTTGCCCTGCACAGCCCATACCCCAGTGCCGTGCCCCTTTGCCCTTTCCACTCCCTGATTATCATGACTTACATGTATTGTGCAGTAGGTATGTCCCACTCCCACTTGCAGTTAACAATTAGGCATTTTAGTTCCCCATGCCACTTACCCTGCATCTGTGTTGTCTCCTGGTAGTCTGCGCTGTCCTGTCCTTGAATCCCTGTGACGATCTCCTCAGGGATGACGGCTGCCACCATCTCCTCCATGTGGTCAAGACCCTCCTGCGGTGCTGGACTCCCACCTCCAGTCTGCAGTGCTGCCTTCCTGTTCCTTGACATTTTTTCCTTGGTCCTGCGCTTGCAGTCATGCCACCGTTTCTTGCACTCGATGACTGTTCTCTGTACTTCTGCTACACTGTTTATCTTGTCAACAATGTGTTGCCAAATTGCCTCTCTCCTCCCAATTGGCAATAATTTAGAGATGACAAAAAGTTGATGCTGGTGTTCCATCACCTCTTTCACCAGTATTTCCTGCTCCTCTGCACTAAACTGACACTTCCTTTTCTTCTTCTCCCTCTCCTGGGTTTTGTGTGGGTTCTCCTGGCAGGTCCGTGGTTGGTTGTCATCTTCGTGGGGTCTCTCATAGCTTCTGGCATCCATTTTGGCTCTCCTTTGCACATTATGCTGTGTTTGCACTGCTTTTTGATGCAATTGCGGCAAAAAAAGGCGCATATCCAGTTTGCGACGTCGTAAACCGGATGAAAGTAATTTTCGCTGCGTTAACGTCATTTTTCTTTACGACGTGGCGCATTAGTTTGAGTTTAAAAAAATGACTCTGACCAGTGGTTTGTGCCGCAGAGGGTCAAAGAAATGGCGTTAGCAGGTGTTAGAATTTTTGCCGCAAAACTGCGTCAGCGCAGTTTTGCGTCAAAAAGTATAACTATGGCCCTAAAAGTCTAAAGTTAGACCAAAAGTCTAACTTTACTGCAGGTAAAGTTAGACTTCTGGTCTAAGTGTAGACTTTTGGTCAACATTTACACCAAAAGTCTATACTTAGACCAAAAGTCTAACTTTATTACGAGTAAAATTAGAGTTTAGGTCTAAACTTAGACTTTTGGTGTAAACTTAGACTTTTGGTCTCAGTTTACCTTCGTGAATCGGGCCCATAATAAACACAACCCACCATATAAAACTGCCATCATGCAAAATTTAAACAATAGGTTCATAAAAAGCCTTTACTAAAAATTGTTAAAATACATTTGAAAATGTATATACTTAAAAACAAGCAGATTCGTTCAGCAGGTTGAGTAAAAATGTCATTACATTCAGATGTGTGTCCAAATTATAAATCTTTATCATCTGTAATACATATGTGGCTCTAATTTCATTTAACGTGAAACATATCGTGAAAGATATCTTGAATTCCTGCATAGCCTATATCACATGCATCAGGTTTGGGGATTTCTTGTACCATTTCACCATTACACCATTGGAACGCTTCCAAAAAGCATAGTCATAATAAGACATCTACCGCTATGCAGAATTAAAAACACTTAGAAGTATGGCTGAATTATCCTAATGAAATAATATTACTTATAATGTTATATGATATCAGAGAATCACTTTGTTCCTTATCCAACTTAAAGCTAAGAAGCAAATATTGAGATCTTAGAAAGATTCAGAGGTGCCATGGTGACTATCCTTTTAAAAGATGCAATTGCACTCAAAATATTTTAAAGTTCTAAACAAGTATTATACGAAATCTCTGTTCTCAGCAGGGATCTCAAAGATATGCTTGGGCATATCTTATATCCCCATCAAATAATGTTAGCTAAGGATTGCACAAATGTTTCCACTATTCCAAGTGCTAACCTTAATAAATTGACCTGGTGGCTGAACTTTGTGAGCAAAATTGTCTCATAATTTTCCCTTTATACTTGTTTAGAAATGCCCAAGATCTAATCGGAGTATGCTCTAATGTATATGATAATAAGGGGGAAATGTTTGTTTTCGAAATTTTTGTTAGGTGATCAAATTGGCTTCTTCCCATAAAAGATCTGTGGAGAGTTTGCATCAGCGAGTGATTTGTTATATAAATGTGTTGCACGCATCACATCCTTTTGATTTTCACAAAAGATTTGTAAATGTTTACCTTCTCTATTTTTTATTTCCTAAATACAAGTTGTGTTTTTGTTATCTCTTGTATCTTGGTATCTTGTTATCTCTTCCCTCTGAAACTTACTTTTTTGTGTTTTCTGTTGTACTCACTTTTAAAATGTGATGTTGTGCAAAATAATACTTGAATTCAAATTTAGCATTGAAACTATATACATAAGCAAGAAATTGTTTATGGACCACAGAGAGTAAAACGTTTTTCAGTATGGGATCCTTTTTAGTTTATGATGGTGGGTTTCTATTTTCACTTGTAATATGTGGGAGAAGAGTCAAATCACTCAAATAGTTATTAAAATTCACATTATTAATTTGAAATGTAAAAAGAAGAATATATTAGGTGTATAGCCAATCGCTTTTAAATATCAAATTGAACCATTCCTCTAAGAGACCTTCAAAGCTGTTTTTTCAGTTGGATGATATAAAGTGAATAGCATTAGCCAGAAACATATTGATGAAATTGGACAGGAAAAAGCAATGTTTATAATAATCATGAAATCCACCTAAAAATATATTAGTAGAGGCGAATGGAATTGTATGATCAGAAATTCTTATGACAAGCCACTGCCAAAAACTGTTAAATTGTCATACATTCCAGTATATAATCATCAATGTTCCTGAGAATAAATTGGAAGACCAGCTATTATGATTCTACTTTAAAAGGGGACACTTGGTGTAAAATAGTATATTGTAAAAGAAGAACCATGGCTGAGTGATACTTGCTGAACATGACTAGTTGTGAGTGGTAAACTCTGCTCTGAGTTTTGCTACTCTGTGCTCCACTTGGAGTGTGCAGTTCGGCAAAACTCTGCCTATTGCCAGTGGAGTAGAGTTTACCAGCATATGCAGCTCACTCAGAAAAATACACCACCCTACTGCTAATTGTATTAGCAACTTTTCCCCCAAACTAGGATTCTGATAGGTAACAAAGCCTGTGAGTATAAGCGCAAGGTCATACCATGCATATGTACGACCCTGTGTTTGAAGATCCCTGTTGCACATGTAAAATAAGGCCTTGCATTGGCAGGAGCCATGCAGTGTCTGGGGAAACCTTTTTCACTACCTGGCTTCTTTTAGACTCCATATGCTCCTGTGTTCCTACCAAGCAGATGGCCAACATTCCCCACATCTGATCCAATGCTAAATCCCTTCATTCCAGCAACATCCCAGCTCATATGAGAAAGTGAGACGCAGCTCTCAAAAAAATATATGTATTTTAGGGGAACACTTCTAATCTGTCTGTATTTAGTCTAGATCCAAAAACTTTAGAAAATGTCAATAACAATTGAAAAAAAGGCTGTTAAGGACTTTTTACACTTGGTAATGAAAAATAAGGTATCCCCATTAGCTGTGAATTTACCTTAAGTTGCTTTACACTGTTAACCCTTGATTGGATTTTTTTTTGTCTAACAGACTCAAGAAATGGCTCCAAAGTAGGTATAAATATCAAAATAGATCATGCATAACACTTACATGTCCTTTTTCACTGGAGAAAAAGAAGCAGCTACACCATTCACTGTAATCATTATTTTAGGAAAGGAATTACCCTTTTGTCATCACCAGTTATTGCAGCAACTGTGTCCATCCACGTAGAGGTCCCATGAATGACAGTGAATAAAAGTTCTAGTATTATCTGAAATATATTTTCCTTTCACAAAACTAGACTGTTGAATCCACACTAAATCAGAAATAAATTCTTTCATCACTAAAGCTAAAATATTAGTCAATGTTGATCAAAGATATTGGACACTCATTTTTTTACAATGTGAAAGGTCTTTGTCTTTCTTAAGAATTAAAATATCATGCCTCTCAAAACGTTCCCTCAACATTCTAAGTGCACATAAAAATTGTACACAAACCAAACAATTTTGGAGAAGTAAATGGAAAATTCAAATGTGAAGCCACCAGGTCTGTTAGCCTTATTTTATGGTAATCTATTAAACCCTCTACTTATTTTTCAAATTGTATGATTTCCTTCAATTATATAAAAATGTATACTGCTATTTACCTTGTAACCCACCCCACTGAAATTATTTTGTATATCCTCCGTTGAAGGTACCTCTTCTGGAGTACACAACTTAGGGTAAAATGCAGTCAGAAATGTCTTTAACTTTAAGCAATTAATTCACTTCATCATTAATAATTTGAGTCATCCAGTGTTTTTCTTTTTTAACTTTTTTAATAATTTGCCAAATATTTCCAGCCTTAGGCCTAATTATGTTTCTGGTGGTCCCTAGACTGCCAGACTCGCCACGTGGCAGGCCAGACCGACGGGGCTTGACAGTGCGACAATCAAATTTAGAGTTTGGCAGTCAAACTGCCAAATGACCGCAGTCTCTGCCAGGATCAGTGAGCCAGATGGGATGATGGTGGTCGTAGTTGTAATGAGCCATGGTGGAGCTGAAGTCAATGCTGCTGTGCTGGTTACAACCTTGGTCTCTGCCAGCCTTTTCATGGCGGTCTGACTGCCATGAAAAGGATGGCCGAGAACAAGTGCAGGGGGCTATGGTATGCATTATAAGGGTGCTGGTGTCGGGAACAAGGTTGCCGCACCTTTACCACTGGGCTGACAGGTAGAAACCTTGGCTTCCACCAGTCAGCCTAGTGAGAAAGTTGTAATGTGGTCAGTGGTGAGACTGCCAGTACCGTGGCGGGCTCCTCATTAGGAGTTTGGCAGATGGATGTTTCCATCCGCCAAACTCCTTATGATACCCTCATTCTGATCTACATAGTATTTAGCCTTTACCTTTAATGAATAGCGAAGGGTACTTCCTGTTTTAAATTGGTTAATTGTCAATATCACTGTAGCCAATTTATCTAAATAACCTTTATTATTTTTAATAGAACAATATTTGTGCTTCAATTCTTTAATCTCTTCAAGAATATTTCTGGATATCTGTTCATCTTCCTTTCTTTTACCTGAAAGAGATTTTATGATAAGTCCTCTAGCTGATGCTTTAAAGGAACACCATAAAATGGTAATAGAAGAGCAGCTATTGGATACATTTGAAGAAAGAACAGAAAAAGCCCTGAAGTGTGAATAAAGATGTCTTACTGGCTTAGCAATGTATTGATAAACATCAACTTGTAGATTTGTGTGTAGAGCGTGGAACTGATGTGTAAACGGAATTCAAAATAGCTCCTCTTTCAACATGAACAAGTGATTTAGCCACATATTTACTTAAGAAAAAATAATCAGTATGTACTGCATGTTATTCACAGGAGAAAACAGTGTATTCCTTAAAATCTGTGTAAAACAGTACATTCCCTACAATCTGTGTTTAACAGAACCCAGGCATCTGATAAAGCCTTAGGCTCAAATATTCCTTTAAAATACGTTTGATCTCAGGTCAGAGTGTATCAGATCTGAGAGTCCCTGTCAATAAAGGGGTCCATAATTTGGTTTCAGTCCCCACTCACTATGATCCTATCATGAGATATAACATTAGTTTAGAAATGTTTTCCAAAATGCAGAACAATTGGCCTGTATAAGTTCATGATAATGAAAGGCAAACCATTATTAGCAAGTTCATCTACACCTCACCTGCCCTCTGTGTCTGTCACCTTTGAGGCAATATCCAAATGTCAAACTAGCTACCTCAACTACACCGCACCTGCCCTCTGTGTCTATCTCCTTTGAGGCAATATCCAAATGTCAACCTTAATACAATACAATCAGAACTTGATTGCTATTATCTACATCAGAAGAACAAAATACATCCCTAACTCATTGCTTTTTCAACTTAACAATATTCTTCTGTAATAAATGTTTCTTGCAGAAATACCACCAGAACCTTACATTTACCTAAATGTGAAAAAATACGGTTTCCCTTTTAATCAAGTTCCTAAGTTCCTTAACATTCCAAATAATAATGTCTAAACTAGAAATAATTAGATATCATAATAATTTCCTGCTACATATCCAAATGTAGAAAAAAAAGAACTGCTCGTAAAACGAAACACCACTAAAATGAAACTAAAAGGCAGATTAATACTACATTGAATATGGGAGTAAGACAACACGTGTAATGAAAACACAGTTGTTGCAAAAAGAAAAGAATAATCATGGTATTTCAGGGGTTGTACTATGCATGACCAAATTAAGACAGATAAGTCCAAAACACTGCATTACAATGCCTCATGCAAACACTGCTAAACCAAAATAGATTAACATTAATTTAAGTACACTGAAGAAACCCATTTACAGTTGTACCATAAAATATATGAGGAACAAAATATACAATTTGTTGTATGAACACAATAACGACTAACCCCATCTGATAATCACAATGAGAAGAATATAGCATAAAGAAAATGTCAGTTGAAGTTGCAATTATCTCTGAAAGGTACACAATACCAGAATACAAGGTGAGACAGCATAAATAATCCACCAAAGATGGGATCTAAAAGGGGAGGAATAAAAAAAAGAAAGGTGAGAATTCAAAATATTGAGCGGGCATTCATTAAATACCATTGCAACATTGCAAGCTGAAACATATATCAGCGTTAGCATAAACAGACTGTAGAATCTAAGTAAGAAAAGCAATAAGTAACCAGAACAATCCTGTCTTTAATAAGCATTTGTTCCTATGCCCTTTAAATCAGGCTTATGGTTAAACATAAACTCCTTTAGTCTAGATGCATCTTCAAATGTGTAATGCCTGTCCTTGTATGTAATTCTAAATACACTAAGATAGATTGGACCATTACAGGCATTTCATTCTCTAAAATATCGATGAAGGTCAAAAATCCCTTTCCATCTCCATGTTGTGGCTTTTGATACATCCTGTGAGATAAGCACCTTCTGTCCTCTCCAAAGAACCTGTTTAATCTCTTTTGCAGACTAAAGGATTTTTATTAAATCTGTCAGTTGCAAAAGAAATACAGAATAATGGCTTTCAGTTTGGGCCAAAAAAAGCAGTGAAAAACTTAGGACTGACTCAATGAGGTTGTCCTCAAGCTTTGTTTTACAGTGACCATGTTGAAGGCTGGCCTGGCTTATAGTGGGTACCTTGTGGTACTTACACCTTGTTCCAGGTCCAGTTATCCCTTATTAGTAGAATAGAGGTGTTTCTAGCAGCTTAGGCTGTTAGAGGTAGCTATGGCAAAGCAGCTTAGGCTGAACTAGGAGACATGCAAAGCTCCTACTATACCACTTATATCATATAGCACAATATCATAAGAAAACACAATACTCAGAGTTACTAAAAATAAAGGCACTTTATTTTAGTGACAATATGCCAAAAGTATCTCAGAGGATACCCTCAATTAGGAGGTAAGTAATATACACAAATTATATGTACACAAACCCAAAATAGGTAAGTAACAGTAGGAAAAGTAGTGCAAACAATGTAGAATCACAATAGGATGCAATAGGTAAACATAGATCTAGGGGCAACACAAACCATATACTCCAAAAGTGGAATGCGAATCACGAATGGACCACAGACCTATGGGAGGTTGTAGAGGGTCGCTGAGACTGTGAGAAAGCAGCAAGGGTGTCGAAAATACCCCACCCCAAGATCCTGAAAAGTAGGAGTAAAGTTACCCTACTACCCCAGAAAGACAGGATAGTCATGATAGGGGATTCTGAAAGAACCACAAGCACCAGCAAAACACTGAAGACGGATTCCTGGACCTGAGGACCTGTAAAGGAAGGGGACCAAGTCCAAGAGTCATGAAAGTGTCCAGGGGGGGCAGGTGCCCACTAAACCCGGATGAAGGTGCAAAAGGGCTGCCTCCGGGTGGAAGAAGCCAAAGATTCTGCAACAACGAAAAGGGCTAGGAGCTTCTCCTTTGGATGGAAGATGTCCCACTGCATGCTGGATGTGGCAGAAGTGTTTTCAGGCAGAAATACTGCAAACAAGCCTCGCTAGCTGCAAGAGTCGCGGTTGAGGATTTTGGGTGCTGCTGGGGACCAGGAAGGACCGGGATTTCACCCCTTGAAGGAGGAGACAGGGGGGACGCTCAGCAACTCAGAGAGCCTCCGCAGAAGCAGGCAGCACCAGCAGAAGTACCAGAACAGGCACTTAGAAGATCTGTGAACTCAGAGTCACAAAAGGAGGGTCCCACGACGTCGGAGTCCAACTCAGCGATTTGGGCAATGCAGGACGGAGTGCTGGGGACCCAGGCCAGGCTGTGCACAAAGGAATCCATGGAGAAGTGCACAGAAGCCAGAGCAGCTGCAAATCATGCAGTACACAGGTTTGCTGTCTGGAGTGGGGAGGCAAGGACTTACCTCCACCAAATTTGGACAGAAGGGCCACTGGACTGTGGGAGACACTTGGACCCAGCTCCTGTGTTCCAGGGACCACGCTCGTCAGGATGAGAGGGGACCCAGAGGACCGGTGATGCAGAAGTTGGCATGCACGACCAGGAAACAGTCGAGAAAGCTGGCAGGATGAGGCGCTACAATGTTGCTGGTAGTCGTCTTGCTACTTTGTTGCGGTTTTGCAGGCGTCCTGGAGCAGTCAGCGGTCGATCCTTGGCAGAAGTCAAAGAGGGAAGTGCAGAGGAACTCTGGTGAGCTCTTGCATTCGTTATCTGAGGAATAGCCCAGAGGAGAGACCCTAAATAGCCAGAAAAGGAGGTTTGGCTACTAAGAAAGGAGGCTTGGCTACTGAAAGAGGTAAGCACCTATCAGGAGGGGTCTCTGACATCACCTGCTGGCACTGGCCACTCAGAGCAGTCCATTGTGCCCCAACACCTCTGAATCCAAGATGGCAGAGGTCTGGGACACACTGGAGGAGCTCTGGGTACCTCCCCTGGGAGGTACTGGTCAGGGGAGTAGTCACTCCCCTTTCCTTTGTCCAGTTTCACGCCAGAGCAGGGCTAGGGGATCCCTGAACCGGTGTAGACTGGTTTAAACCCAGATCTATGACTGGGGGTGAGTGTTTGAAAAGTTTCAACACTCCGTCCATCGTTTTATTTTGTTTTATGATGTTGCTTTGTGCGCCCTAAGTGGCAGGGGTATGCCCAGACGTGGGTCCCTTACTCGCTGCGCCACTGGATTCAAGCTAGTCTGGCTGTTGAAGGGTGATACCCTGAAACCGGTCCCAGGAAGCTTGTTTCCGGTCCAGTGAGGACCTGGCTTGGCAGTTTGGATTGGGCTGTTCCCATGAGGAACAGGGTCAAGACTGATTTGCATATGGCTGGGTCCAAACTGGGGTGGCATGGTGAGCAAAAGAACAATGGATTAAACCCAGATCTGTGACTGGGGGGGAGTGTTTGCATTGTTCAGCACTCTGTCCATCATCCTTTTGTGTTGCTAACATTATTCCATTACCCTGGTCCCAGAAAACTGGGTTGCCCTATTCTTTCAAAATAATGTAGTAATAGAGTCATTTTTTACCGCAGGCACCGCCACGCCGACAGGACTCCACCTGCCTTATTATAACCCACTGGGACCCATCCCCTCCCGGACAACCACTTCACTGAAGCAGGTAAGTTGATTATCCGAAGGGGGGGTGTTGTGTTAATGTGAATGGTGTCTGTATGTGTGTATGAATGCAGGGGGGGAAGGTGGTGTCTGTGTGTGCATTTGTGAGTGTGTGTATGCCAAGGGGGAAGGGGGTTGTGTATATGTGTGAGTGCGTGTATGTTTGTGTGAATTCAGGGGAAGGGGGTGTCTGTGTGTGTGTGTGAGTGCATGTATGTCTGTGTGCATGTGGGGGTAAACGGGTATTTGTTTGAGTGTGTGCATGGGAGTGAATGTGTATGTCTGAGTGTGTGCATGCAAGTGAATGGGTATGTTTGAGTCTGTGCATGCAAGTGTATATGTGTATCTGAGTGAGTGCTTGGGTGCGAGTGTGTGGGGGTGTATGTAAGTGAATGCATGGGTGAGTAGGTGTGTAGTCGTGTGGGGGTGTGTCTGCCAATGACAGGAATGGAGATTCCAGTCACTGAGTGCATGACCGCCACCATTTTCATGGCGGTGCGACCGCCACTAGCATTGTGACGGTCTGCCGAGTCGTAATACCGATGGAGCTACCTCCTGGCCGGAGGTGCTCAACTCCGGCTCAATGGCACAACCACCCTGGCGGTACGGGCAGCATTTCGGCTGTTTGGCTTTGGCCAAGCCACCAAAGTCATAATATGGTGGTCTTCACCGCCGGCCCGGCAGTGGTAAGACTACCAACATGAGTCTGACAGTCCAATGATCGCCAGACTCGTAATGAGGGTCATTGTGTTTCTCTAGTTCTGAACAGGAAGCCAATACCTAGCCCTAGGAGTCACTCGGGTAGCCTGGGATGAAGGGTAGAAGTCCAGTCCAACTTCCAAGATGGCAGGAGGATGGTCCTGTTACAGCAGTAGTATCCACAGGTCCAAGAGTGTTCTGAAAAGTGGGTTGGAGACCTCTATTTTCATACCTGGTGCCTCGATGAGGTGGAAGAACTTCTGAAGCTTTCTCCCAATAGAAGTGTCTGTAATTTCCTGCCTCCCTGCTCTCGTCCCATTTTGTCTGCAGGCACAAAAGGGTAGTATGACGTTCTTTGTGTGTGTGCAGTAGCAGAGCCTTTGAAGTGCAAGTGTGACAGGTGACAGCTCCACCCCTGTCATCAACTCAGTATGGTCCATTCTTCCATCACCCACACCCTCTATTTTGTGGCTGACTATACCCAGTTATGTGACTCAGGAAACAGGCTGCAGGCAACAAATGGTTATGACAAGAAAATGGCAACTTTCTAAAAGTGGTATTTACAGAACTGTGACTTAAATTTTGACTTTATCATTTTTAAAAAGTATGTCTTTGTTGACATTTTCAATTCAATACAATAGTAATCAAAACACCAGCGGGTAATGGCAGTTACTTCAGTATATAGACAAGCAAAATTCAAAATATAATATTCACAATAAAATAGCATTATACTATAAAACATTATTGGAGAAACGTATGGTGCATATTTAGAACAGACTACTATTGTTCAACTCCATATGAGCGAGTGGGTCAGGTCAATACATGCCCCAAATTATTGCCAGCAAAAAATATTCATTATACACCAATGGTCAAGATTATATAAATTAAAACATGTTTAAACAATCTGGAAAACTGGAAACCTGGGAACTTGGGGACAGCCTTTGGAGTCCACTGGTGCAGTCTATAAGAGAACAAGGAGAAAAGGTATATGGGGGAAGTACTGGGGACATCTATGTGTGGCTGTGTGTATGAGAACACTCTCCACATCGTCCACCACTAGGGCACCTAGGAGCAAGGCCACTCCCTGTGTATGAGGGACGGGGAAATTCAATTTCAGGTACTCCCCAGAGATGACCATTCAGCAGCCAACCCACGAAGTGTAAAAGCCCAGAAGTACTCCGGATTGTGTCCATGATCAAGTAAGGGAATCTATTTTGTCCTGAAACTTAAGGCCATGTGTGTCTCATAAGGTAGACACAACCCCTTTTCCCTTTTTATGCGAGTCATGTGCCATTACATCAGCGTCAGCAGTCACCCACCATAGTACAACCCGGGCAAGCAGTCAATTGAAGGTGGCTGCCTTGCTTTCCATGACATTGCTATTAGTCACTTGAAAAGGGCCATAGCCAGATTGGTCAGTTTTAAATAATAGTATTTCATGCATTTGGTGAGGCCAAGTAATTAGGCAGAGCCGGCAGTTGGGTGGAAGTTGCACATTGATAACCACTGGTACATGTTCAATAACATGCAGCCACACCAGGGCCAACAGGGAGCATTCCTACACCATGTGGAGGAAGGTCACAATTTGGTATCCATATCGGGGAAACACTGGGTACACCCTTGGAACCATCTTGTGTAGGTGGTGCAGTGTAAGGTAAGTGTGATGCAGATAATTGATTTGGGTGAACTTCAGGCGAGCATTTCAGGATACCAGTTTTACCTGTCTGAGCACCATTGTCCACTGCTTTACCATCTGAACTATCTACAGATGTGTCCCAGGGGGCTTGCCAAGTAGTGCAAAATCTGCATCTGCAGCTTGTAGAGCTGTATATAAGAGTGTAGGAAATTCCTCCTTTTTGCCCTCTTCATTTTGACTGATACTGGTGGTTACTGACTCTGACTGTTCCATATGCACTTCTAAGCAGCCCCACAGCCAGTGCTCTGTGTAAAATGGAATCTTCAAATTAACCTACTTATAAGTCCCAAGTATATAGTAGGGCATTTACATTTAGGGAGGACAGAATAGCTACTACACCCATAGGCATACTGTTGTGGTACCCAGTGCCATTTTAAAAGTATGTCTGCCTTGCTGCCTGATTTTGACTTAAAGTTAACCCCAAGTTTGACTTTGGAATTCAAAGTACTTCGAAAGTCCTAAGCTACCTTATTTTTATATATAAGTCACTCCTAATGTTTCACCTAAGTGCCCTCAGGGCTGGATGCAATGCACTTTAAGCAGGGACTTTATAAAAAATGTTTTCTAAGCTCTGGTGAGGGAAAAATAGCAAACATAATTTTTCCCCATTGTAGTGAATGAGCTCCATAGGCTAACATGGAAAGACATTTTTTAAAAATAATAAAGTCTTATTTTCCACGGGAAGGAGCTAAATATAGCACATTTGGTATCAAAATTAAAGGTTATAATAAATACAACAACTTGCCACTGTTGAATTTAATATAACTTGAACAGGGACAGAGTTTTAGAACTCTTACTAAAAGTTACCAACTTCAGCACTGTAGTATCCTTCTCTGATTGGTCAGCCTCTGGCAGACTGACCCAGGCTGCCTTGATGAGGTGTGAAGTGGCCCGAGCTGAACCAAAGGAAGCATCTGGTCGGGGGAGATCTGCCTCAGCAGATGGTGAAACAGGTTAGCAGAGAGAAGCCAAACTGGAATTCAAAGGAGGGAAGGACATTTGGGACCACAATTGGACCTCCCCCATTTCCTACAGCCCCAGACAACCAGGTGCCCCCTGATTATATTAAGAGAGGGCTGAAAGGGGGGTGTTATAGGAAATATAGCCACATTGGTGGGTGGTTCAGCCAGATCTAAACTCTAAGATTGAATTTTTGCTTTCTTGGATTTTGGAGGAATGTTGCTCCCTGGGACTGATTTTTGCCACACTTCCCAGGAAGTGGTCACTCAAGAGGGCGGTGGCCTGCACATTATTGTACTGGAGTACCCCTCCTGCTTTTCACCCCAGGAACAAGAATACATATGGCAGAGGTGTCACAAATTCAGATCCCTACTGGAATAAGACAAGAAGAAGAAGGACTGCCCTGCTGGATCCCTGGCCTGCACCTGGACACTGCACTCAATAGGACTGCATGAGTTGCACACTTTGGGCTTCATCAAGAACAGGACTTTTCCTTACTTCTGCAACCTCAAGAAGGGACTCCCTGTAAGCTACTGGTAGAAAGGAACTGACCAGAGTCCCCTGCATCAAGTCCTTAAAAAATGGCCCGGCTGACCAGTGGCCAGTGATCATTTTAGGATTTGGACCAGGTGCATTCTGGAAGTTGAAGTTCTAACCCGCAAGGAGCAACTCAGAGCTTCTGGAACCTTGGGGTGAGTTATGGACACTTGAAGGACCTTAAAAGTACTTCTGGAAGAAGATCCAGAAGTTTGGAAACGTTTGGAGCAACTTTGGAAAAAAGCTCCATAATTGGATCTACCTGACGTCGTGAATCAAGCTGGCCAACGTCTACCGCAACCTGGCCTGACTTGCAGAATCATCTCACTGAAAAGCTTCAGAAGCCCAGACTTACAGGATTTGACCAGGGGATTGTGGAAAGGCAATTGGACAATGTTGCATCAAAATTGGCTAACTGAGGAGGGTCATCCAATGTCGAGGAAGATAAGCTCCAGAAAAGTCCGAAGGTAAAAGTTTGACCGAGGTCTCCTGCGCAGTGCATCTGAGGAGGGCTCCAGCAAGGTTGGCTTCAACTTTCAACTTGGTCCCAGATGAAGGATTCCATCCCAAAAAAGTTTCTAAATCTGAATGTAGAAAGCTTGACCGAGGTCTCCAGCGGGGTCGGACTCAAGCTGTGACTTCATCCAAGTCGAAGAAAAATCTTCAAGAAAAAGTATGAAGCTAAAACTTTAAACTTTAACTGAGGCCTCCCACTCAGTGTAGATGAGCAGGGCTACATTGTGGGCAGCCTCAAATTTTGACTTTGCCCCAGTCCAGTGCGACCAGATGTCCAGATTGCACTTTTAATTTCTAAGGGCTAAAATCATTTAGGGCCTGATTCTGAGTTAGGCGGACGGTTTACACCGAACTTCTGATGGGGAGTTTGCTGCCATACTGGCTACCTCCACGCCAGGCCAATTAAGAGTTTCCTCCTAGGTCAGCAGGCAGAAACCTGAGTTTCTGCCTCCTGGCCTAGCGGGAAACAGCCTACTGCATTGACTCTGACTGGTAATCATGCCAGCGGCAATGCTGCAAAACTGACAGTGATAACTGTGGTGGTGCTAGTTACGCGGGCCCCTGCACTGCCCATGCACTTGGCATGCAGGGGTCCACCTGGGGCCCCTGTATTGATTCTCCACCAACCTTTTCATGGTGGTAGAGATTGTAATCTCCAGGGCAGCGCTGCTTGCCACTTGTCCCAACATCCAGGTGTTTCTAATCTCCAGTATGAGAGCATTTTAAGCCAGGAATTGAGCAGCTCCCAGGTCAATGATATCCTGCAGATCTGGAGGATTAACCTGATTTGATCCAGGTGGACCATGGTCTGGAGGACTGGGAGGCAACGGTTTGCCAGAACTTTGCTCAGGATTTTATAGTCAATATTCAACAGTGATAAAGGGTGACAGGAGCTTACCTCCAGGGAGTACTTGCCAGATTTGGGGAACACCACCATAAGGGATTCACGAAAAAATCATGCAGCTTACCTTGCTGCTGCACCTTTGATACATCATGAGCAATTTGGGTGTGAGGGTAGCTCTGAACAGTGTATAATATTCTACTGAGAACCCATCCATTCTTGGGACTTTATTGCGGGCCATATGGCATATTACCGCCTATGTTTCCTCAAGCTGTATGGGTGGCACACGTTCCTACAACTGTAGGTGTCAAAGATGGGGGAGGGCAGCCCTGGCAATGTAGTTCTGGAGGCTGTCTGGGGAAGGGTTGGGGGAATTACAGTGTCTCATAGTACTGGGCAAAGACCTTGCATATGTCTGCATGGGAGTTCACGATGTCACTCTTGGGAGTGCAAACTGCCCCATTGAGAGTCCTAGGAATTGTAGAGAACAACAGCTGGACCAACGGGCAGGCACATTTGTCCCCATCTGCGTGTGACCCCATAACTGTATAAGTTTCACAAGCAGGACACCCCTGCTTCCGGCCAAAGAACCGGATCATGGGCTTCCAGCAGAGCCCTCATCCTAGGCATGCCCTAGAATGATAATTGTGAAGTGTAAGGTAGCATAGAACGTCGTAGCTGAACATATCTTTTCCAACAGTATTTTGCAATACATGCCAGTTTACTAATTCCTCGGGTGTGCCACCAGGTGATAGCAGCCATTCCAAGAGTCCCAAACCACCCAGTTCTTCTCTAAATGATCTGCGCTTTCCCCTAGTGTCCCCTGCCAGCCAATGCATGGGCCATTGCAGCTGCGCCACTGCGAAGTAGTTTGAAGTCGGGTACTCGCAGCCTGCCTTCCTCTAATGGAGGCTGGAGCATTTGCGCAGATACTTGCTTACTCGCTCTGCCCCAGCTCAAGTCAGAGATCACTCTCTGTAAGTCCCCAAAGAAGGCCCTGGTGGACATCACAGGCACAGCTGCAAAGAAATAGAGGAGCCACAGGAGTATCACCATTTTTGTTATGGATGCTTGGCCCATAGGCAAGAGTGGGAGGCATGTCCTGAAACCCAAGGACTACAGCAGTAATGTCAGGGCTCTGCCATGGTTCCTGTCGAGGTGTTGTCAGTGTGGTATATGTTCACCCCTAGACAGCAAAACATCTTGAATTGCCAAGTTAAATGGTTAATGTCTGGCTCATCTGCATCTGTACTTTTCACCCTTCTCAGGGGGAATATACAGGACCTTCCTCAATTTATTAGAGGACCCATGTCTCTGAAGAGATCCAAAAGAGCGAAGAGAGCAGGTAGCTTCCATCTAAGGTTCCATAGGTATACCAGGACATTTTCTGCATATACAAGACTGTGTGGCGGTGGGACCCTACAGACATGCCCCAGTCATGGTCTCTCACCCATAAGAGGGCAGCCAGTGCAAAGATTGCGGGAGGTAGAGAATAACCCTTCTGTGTACCACTATCAGTGTCAAACTGGTGAGATATTGGATGTCCCGTCTGCACTCTGGCCCCTGGTGCCATATAAAGTAGTTTAACCCATCTCCGGAACTCGGGACCCATTCCCATGTCCTCGAGGACAAGCAGCAAGTATGGCCACCCAAGGGTGTCAACAGCTTTCTCAAAGTGCAAGGAGACTACTTCTGGGAGTTCAACAGACACCGCAACCACACCCATAATGTGGCACAGCCTTCACGTGATATAGGAGGTGGGTCTACAGGGGACACATACGCATTCATCTGGCTAGACCAGTGTCTTGAGGAAAGTGAGCAAATGGTTCACCAGCACTTTGCTCGGGATTTTATAGTTAGTATTGAACATTGACAAAGGGCAACAGGAGCTTAACTCCAGGGGGTCCCTGGAAGATTTGGGTAACACCACTATAAGCGCCTCTTGTGAGGAGACAAGCAGCCTAATTTTGCTGGTGTGCCTCTTGATATATTGCGAGCAATTTGCGTACAAGTGTATCCCTGAACAGGGCATAACAAATACTAGGAACACATATATTCCCGGGATTTTATTGCAGGCCATCTGGCATATTGCTGCCTGTATTTCAGAAGATATAATCTAGTCTAATATGTATCTGGTGTCCTGAAGCATAACAGGTGGTCTAATCACCAGATATTGTAAAGTTGGGCAATAGATGTCTATTGTCTAAAATGCATGATCGCCTGAAGGCCAAGTATTCCAGGTAGAAGGAGTACTGATCCATCTAGAGCAGTGCAATTTACACAATTAAAGGCCCCTCTCCAAAGACTATGAGCCTGGGTTTCTGTGAATAGAGCTGGAAACAATGAGTGCATGAATTTGACCTGGAGCATGTGCGTATTGAAACAATCAATAGTGAGTGCCTTCTAATAGAACAAAGTGGCCTTCAAGGTCCTCCAGTCTTCTGTTCTGTACAAATGGGACTCCTGGAGCAATCCAAATCCCTCTAGCAAACGCAGAATACTTAGGGCCTCATTATGAGCCTGGGTGTCTAAATACTGTCAGACTCGCTGTGGTGTTTTGACTGCCAAACTCCTGGCGGGGTGGCATTGGACGGAGTTGTGGTCAGCCACAGGGGCGCTGAGTTCAGCTCTGCCGTACTTATCATGAGTCCAGTTTCCCCAAGCTTTTTCATGGCGGGACCTTGCCATTAAAAGGCTGGTGGAAAGCCAGTGCAGGGGGCCACAATTATCCCAACAAGCAATTAGTAACTAAAACATGACATTAATCCTAGAGGATCGGGCAAGAGGCATGTGAAGTAAGGTCTGATGTGGTCCTGAGCAGACCAGGCCCTCATTTGGAGCATGCATCCCCCAAAAATTTACCCCCAGTTAAATATGATCTACAGATATCCACAAAGTGAGGTAAACAAGTGGGTGAGGAGAGGAGCTCCCAGCACCATACAGCACTCTCAAACCATGGATACTTATGTTCTCCTGCATCTGTCCAGGGTACCAGCAGTACACTCTGCTTCAGGAGGTCACAGAGGGAGATAATACATTTAGGTGGAGCACTGTCCAGCCGTCTTCACTATCTTTACTTATTCCAGGCTTATTCCAGCACCACATGTGGAGGAGAAGTTCAATGGTTGCCATCGGGAGTCATGAGCGTGCCCCACAATGCTCAGACTGTGCAAGCCTAAAGTATCATATTGCAGCTCCAGCCCAATGCCCACCCAGGCTGTGTGGCAACTAATCCCCTCCTTGTGGCACTTAAAGACTGATTCCCCATGAGGGATAGATTACTGTCTAGGGTATGTGGCAATAGGGTACACCATGCAGCATTTACTTTGCAGTCCTCAACCTTGCATACCAAATATGGCTCTGCAGGACCTCAAGGGACGTTATAGTTAATCTCACATTTTAAACATACAAAACAATAGAAATTCACCTGTTATAGTTCGAACTATCTCATGTAACTATAGTTTCCTATAACTATACTATAATATTCCATTGATACTATCAATGATGTTATCGAAGATGTCATAAGTGCTGTAATTTGTGGCGTAATTAGCAGTGCACAGCGAGGGCGCAAATTATAGTTACCTTAGGGCACGAGTTACAGTTACTTCAGATAAGTCTAACTATAACATGTGAATTTCTATGGTTTTGAATGTTTGAAATGTGAGCCTAACTAGAACATCCCTATAACCTTTAGGTGGTCATTCTGACCCTGGCGGTCTTTGACCGCCAGGGCGGAGGACCGCGGGAGCACCGCCGACAGGCCGGCGGTGCTCCAATGGGGATTCCGACCGCGGCGGTAAAGCCGCGGTCGGACCGGCACCACTGGCGGGGTCCCGCCAGTGTACCGCGGCCCCATTGAATCCTCCGCGGCGGCGCAGCTTGCTGCACCGCCGCGGGGATTCCGACCCCCCCTACCGCCATCCAGATCCCGGCGGTCGGACCGCCGAGATCCGGATGGCGGTAGGGGGGGTCGCGGGGCCCCTGGGGGCCCCTGCAGTGCCCATGCCACTGGCATGGGCATTGCAGGGGCCCCCGTAAGAGGGCCCCTACATGTATTTCACTGTCTGCTGCGCAGACAGTGAAATACGCGACGGGTGCAACTGCACCCGTCGCACAGCTTCCACTCCGCCGGCTCGATTCCGAGCCGGCTTCATCGTGGAAGCCTCTTTCCCGCTGGGCTGGCTGGCGGTCTGAAGGCGACCGCCCGCCAGCCCAGCGGGAAAGTCAGAATTACCGCCGCGGTCTTTCGACCGCGGAACGGTAACCTGACGGCGGGACTTTGGCGGGCGGCCTCCGCCGCCCGCCAAGGTCAGAATGAGGGCCTTAGTGTTTTAAGTGAATCTTTATGTTTTTTCTAATCTATTTCATAACTATAATGTCCCTGTAACTTTTAGTTTTTTTTTGTGAATTTCTACTTTTTTTTATAACATAAAGCAATTTTCATTACTATGGTGCTCATTATGAACACGGCGAGTTGGCATGGCGGGCCAACCCACCACATAATGAACACGGTGAGGGCCGCCATAGGCAGCCCTCACTCACCGCCAGGCTTCCTGCGTCAGGCAGCCGGGCTGCGGGTGGAAACATCATCCGACAGGGCAGCGACGCTACCCCTCGGATAATGTTTCCTAATCCACCAGCCTTTCCGTGGCCGGTTACACCGCCAGGGAAAGGCTGGCGGAGGGGGTGCCCCTGCACTGTCCATGCACTTTGCCCATGCACTTTGCATGGGCAGTGCAGAGGCCCCGTCGAGCAGGTCACTGCCGGATTTTCGGGCAGTGATCTGCACGACAGGTGCAGCTGCACCCGCCGCACAGAGGCATTGTAGGCGGCTCCATGTGAAGCCGCCGTCAATGTCCTGGCCAGACCTTTCTGTGGGCCGGTGGGCAGAAACAATATTTCCACCCGCCGGCCCACAGAAAGGTTCATTATTTGGCCGGCGGGGATCCGGGAACGCTGGCGGTCAATGTTTTGACCTCCAGCATGAACACCTATATGTTAATCTAACCACCACCACGCATGGTCACTGGGGTTGGCCTGCAGGGCCAGGGTGGGAAAATGATAAATGCCCTGTGGATATGGCCCACTCAGGGACTTGTAAAAAACCTGCGCTTGTTTTTTTAAAAATGTTTTTCCAAAAAATCACGATATTGTCACAAAATAGTGTATTTTTTTTTTTTTTTTAAGTGTTTATTAGCCCTATGGGGGTCCTTTGGGAGGCCAGCACCAGAGCTATGGGGTCAGGGTGACTCTACCATGGTCTTTTTTTAAAACTTTTTTTGTGTGATGGCTGCCAACATTTCCTGGTTTGAAGTGTTGGCAGCCAATCAGAGCTGTGCATTTCCCTGTATGTACTCATCACTATTCACAAATACATCACGAAGGTTCTGTGCCCCGAGAAATACAAATGTATTTTCCCTTCCATATCTCAAAGCTACTGGACAGATTTACACCAAATAAGCAAAAGCGCAATCTGCATCCCGAAAGCTAAATTTGGTGTAATTCCATCCAGCGGTTTGAGCTGTAATCATGTCTACAGCTCCCATGGGAATTAACATGGGAAACATAACTTTTTTGCCCCCCCTTTTTCTCAGCCCCCGCTTGATGGATCACCCAGAAACGTTATGTGTGCAACAAGAATCACAACATACTTTTTTTGGAAAAAAATTTGAATAGTCGCCAAACGCTGCCAAAGATATAGGCAGGTCAAAAAATGCTTTTTCTATGGAAACATGGTCCTAACTATAACTACCTAGAATATAAATATATATATATATATATATATATATAATTCAATGTGTGGGTGTATGTGTGGGTGTATGTGTGTGTGTGTATGTGTGTGTGTGTGTGTGTATGTGTTGGAAAGCTGAATATTGTTAAAGGCAGGTAGGTACTTACACTTAGCAGTATGCCACAAACCCCCCACTAGGTCCTGTCAAGGTCTCAGTAAATTATTCCTTGCTGAACCCTTGGTAACATGGCCCACAAGCAGTTAGGTTTAATTTGTTTTAACTTTGGAGAGAGGGCCATAAAGCATTTAATATCAACAAAACAGTAAATAAGTGAAACAGAACGCACAATAAAAACCCAATGCCAATTTAAAAAATAGGAAATGTTTGTATATATTTGTATCTTTAAAATGATACCGAAATGACAAAAACCCAATGAAGGGAGTCAGTTACTTTCAGAAGTGTTTCTTTTTTCAGGAAAGTGGTCCACAGCACCACTTAAGGGTTCAGAGGCTCTGGTTTGCCTCTTGGGGCCTTGGACTATCATTCCCCAATGCACCTGTTCAACTTATGGAACTTTTTTCCAAAGTTGCTTCAAACTTCTAGATCTTCTTCCAGAAATACGTTTTGGGTCCTCAAATTATCCATAAACTTGTTCCAAGGTTCTAGAAGCTCTGAGTTGCTCCTTGGAAGTTGGAAGTCTTGATGCAGGGGACTCTGGTTAGCTCCTTTGTACCTGTAGCTTGCAGGGAGTCTACTCCTGGAGTTGCAGAAGCAAGTCAAAGCCATTTTCTGGATGATGCCCAAAGTGTGCAGCTGGTGCAGTTCTTCTGAGTACAGGGTCCTGGTGCAGGCCAGGAGTCGAGCAGGGTACACCTTCTTCTCCAGTATCTTCTTCTAGCAGGGATCTTAAGTATGGGCAGCTCTGCCACATTAATCCTTGCTCCTAGGGGTGGGGAGCAGGGAGGTGCTCCTTTCAAATACGGTGCAGGTCATCACCATCTTAAGTGACCACGTCCTAGGAAGTGTGGCAAAAATCAATCCCAGAAAGCAACATTCTTCAAAAATCCAAGGTGACAAAAATTCAGTCTTAGAGTTTAGATCTGGCTGAGTCCACCCTCTGGCATGGCTATGTTTTCCTTACACACCCCTTTCAAGCCCCTCTCCTATTTTAATCAGGGAGCCCCTAGCTGTCCGGGACTGCAGGAAATAGGAATGGTCCAGTTTCTGTACCAAGTGGCTTTCCCTCCTATGAAGACCAGAGTAGCTACTCTTCCCCCATCCTGTTATGTCCTCTGCTGTAGCACTTCACTACCCACTTGATGCTTCCTTTGTTTTAACCCAGGCCACTATACATCTCATCAACGCAGCCTGTCTCAGTCTACCAAAAGCTGACCATTCAGGAAATGGAACTGTAGGGCTGAATTTGCTAACTTTCAGAAAGAGTTCTAAAACTCTTTGCCTGGGTTAGTTTTACTAAATTCAACGCTGGCAAGTTGTTGGATTAACTCTAACATTTAATTTAATACAAAATATGCTATATTTAGCTTATCCCTATAGAAAATAAGATTTTATTATTTTAAAATAAAGTCTCTCCATGTTAGACCATGGGGACCATTGGTTACAATGGGGAAACCTAATTTGGCTGTGTTTCCCTCACAAGGGCTTATAAAACATCTTTCATAAAGTCCCTGCTTATATTCACACTGCACCCAAACCTGGGGCTCTTAGGGTAGACCTTAAGCGTGACTTATATGCAAAAATAAGGTAGTATGAGACTTTGGAAGTACTTTTAATTTCAAAGTCTAATTTGGCCTAATTTTCACTTAAAAGCAGCCAGCAAGGCAGGCCTGCATTTACAATGACACTTGACAGCACAGCAATGCACCTAGGGGTACACTATCCATCATGGGGTCCCTAAACCTACATGCCCTTCCATATACTAGGGACTTATAGGTAGATTGTCTGAGCAAATATAATTACATCTAATTTGCATATGCCATTTTACCAAGAGCACTGGGCCTTGGACTGGTTATCAGTGCCCAGGGCACAGTCAGAGTCATTAACCATCATTAACAGTCCAAACGTTTGGGGGGTGATCAGGCAAAAAGGGATGACTTCCCCATACTTTTCATGAGGTTGGCTACCTGTGGGGGTTGGAGCCTGTGCCGAACAACCCCCAATGCATGGCCTTTGGGCATGCATGAGGGAAGGTTGGCTTTACATAAGGTAGTAACATATTACTTGACATAAAAAACACCAAGGTTAAAGTGACAATATAGGTAGATTAATATTTCAGTGACAACATAATGTTGTAAACAAAAAAAACTAAAAGTCACCAGTTGTTATTATCCCAAGTAATAATAACTCCTTTACCACAATAACTATAACTTGTGGTCTTACCATGCACTGCTAAGTACCCCACTTATTCCATCACTCAAGACATGATCCATGGCAACATTAATAGCATGACTGCAACATCTGAAATTACATAATTGATGACAGGACTGTGCATGGCAGGCCACGTGGTATGTTACCTTAGGGCATGAGTTATTGTTGCTTGAGATAACTAGAACTAGTGAATTTCAGTGTTTATATAGTTTAAACCTTAGATTGTCACTGACATTTTCACCCAACTTCAACATTACTTTAACCTTTCATTTTGTCAGGCAATATACATATATATATTATTATATCACTTACCATTCTAAGTAGTTTGTAAGCGTTTAGGTTAGTTATGAAACAGAATTTGTAACCTGCATGTTTTGAAGTGAGAAATAAAAACAAAATGTTTACTGGGTAGAAATCATATCATTATGTACACAGTGATTAACCCCATCATGCAGACGATAAAGTGTGAAAAGGGTGTGTCAAACCTTCAATAACAAATTTTAATACTGGAGTATTCATTTAAAATAACATTGAAATTGCTATACATAAATGGAGTAATCTAAAATAAAGTATGATAAAGTTCTAAAATTATATAAAATATTTAAAATTAAAGTAAACTAATTTGTAAAATATATGGGAAGGTATATATAATAATGTCACCATGTTTTTAATATAAAATAGTTATTTAACAGCTTTTAAAAATTCATAAAAATATGCAATTAAAATATATATTTTAAAACAGATCAATATCCAATAATACAGTTAAACATATTTTAAAAACATTTTAATGATTTTCCCATGTTTTTCCATTGGTTTCAATGGATGCAATTGTCATTTCTTTTTACTATTTGCCTTGATATATGTGGTTTTACGTCTCTTTCTTTAGTTGGTAAAAGGTCACAGTCAAGATCTGATAGAGGTAGAGCTGCAGCCTGATAAGAAACTTAAACTTCACTTTTTGAAATAATAATCGAAGTTTTGGCCATTTGCAAAGTGGATTTATTTTTGTTTCGATGGGTTCTCCCCACTGGAATTCGAAAACACTATTTGTTTTGGCTTTTTTGGTAAAGAAAGGATATTCGAATAGAGGTGAACAGTTGAAATCAAGGATGGCAAACTTGTTTGATTATTTTCTGGATTTGTTTTTTTTTTTTTAGAAAAAGAAACCTCTTTCCTGTTCAGGCATATGCAAATTATTTTTGTTGGCTAAAAGGTCATCACAGGATTATGGTTGGTAAATTGGACTGCTTATTTTTTTCAGTTGATTTTTTGAGAGTCATGGTGAGAGGATTACTGGAATAATCACAATGACTCGAAGAAAGAAGACTTCTGCAGGTAGGAATTTTAATTAGGCCTGGGTGGAGTGTGCCAAGTCTCACTACACGGTACTCCACGATGTGGCCAAAAAACTCCACAGCACTACACAGAGCTACACTAGTGGGCAGAGTTCGCCATTGCACCCTTTGGCATTGTGTATAACGTCAAACGCAGCACAAAGTATGTATTCACGTTCAAAATCATGCACAAACCGCATCACGCAGATCACATGGGTGCGACAATCTTTTTTTTCACTCTGTTTATGGTGCTGGGCCTTCAACTTCAACCTGTCCTCAATCTTTGTAATCCTCTACCCAATACTTTATCTACCCCTATTTTTTTATTTATTGTATTAGCGTGTCTTTTTGTGTGTTTTCATTTTTTTGTGACTTTTTGTATTTCTGTTTATTTTTCCCTTATTTCTTCCTTCCTTTTCCTCCTTTATCTTTTCTCTTACCCTACCCACCCAGCGCCTGGGCAGAGCAGCTGGGCAACAGTGGCCATCTGACTTGTGGGTGCAGCCTCACTGATCTTCTTTGAGGAGGAGGTGGTAGCACAATTTTTTTATGTGCAGCACCGCCTCCCCTTCATGCTGGCAGCAGGCAGCAAACCTGGAGGAGGTTCCACCCTACGGGAGCATCAGGGCAACAGTGGCCATCTGACTTGTGGAGCCTGCCTCACTGATCTTCATTGATAAAGAGGTGGTAGCAGACCTGGAGGCGGTTCCACCCTACTGGAGCATCAGCAGCACTGGGCTAGGGTGCGTCAGTTGGTCAGGGCCCCTACCTAGGTCCAGTGCACCACCTAGCAGCTGACATGCCACTGGGCAGATATCATCGACCTGCTCGACCTGCTAGGGGTCAAGATCCCAGGGCTTGTATTGTATTTTTATTGTGTTTGTGTTCTACAATGCTAACTTTTTTCCCAAGTATCATGAGGCTTTCACTCAGGGCTAAGTTACATTTAGATTGTGTTAAGACTATTATTTATTATGTGAGCCAGTTAGATCTAGGCAGGTGCTCGGTGGCGCTACATCATTGAACTTGTAGGAAGGTAGCTCATACAGTCTCAAGCATTTTCCCAGTGATGCGAGTATGCATGCATTGCATATGAGGGAGACTGAGTTGGTCCATCAAGGGGTTTGAGAAATGAGAATAGAATGAAAGATCATTCATTACAAATGCAATGCATTAGTTCCAAATGTAGTTTTTGTTAAGGAAATTTGGAATAGGGATTTTAGGAGTATAGCCAACTCAACAATAGTTGATCATACTAGCATAGTACCATAGGCAATCTGATTTAAGTACAATGTTATTGCATTTGCCTGTTATATACCAATTTTGTGGAAATTAACATAACCACTAACATATTTTTTTATCTTCTTTCTAATCTTACATCAGCACCCAAGGGCAAGAACAGGGGCACTGTACTGGCGAGTCCGGCTGGAGTTTGGGAGTTGCCGACCACTAGCGCCAATATTGATGGCTCAGCTCCTGCCAGTAAGTACTATTATTTAATGTCATTATTATTATTTCCCTAACGTTTACCTCTCCCCACTGTTACACTACATTTTATTTTTATTTTGCCTTGTTGACTTTTTTGCACTTTCTCCCTTTTTTCCAACTCCCCTATCCAAGTTTTGTTTAATTCCTGTTATCCATTCATCATCTTTTCTTCTGTCTTTCATTGATCATTTTTTATTCCACCACTTTGTTGTTCTTTAATGATTCCGAGTCATTGTCAATCATTGGCTACTGCTCTGCCCCTCTGTTATGCAAAGCTTTTGCATGGATGGACTACCTGGCTTTTCTAACATTCCATAAAATATGCCCAGAGTGATCTATTTGACATAAGATACCAAAGTGCTAACCAAACTGTAACAGTAGTTGTTGCATTTTTTTTATTTTAAACATTAGGAATGGGATCTGGCATTTAAAAACTGTATACTTTTTTATAGCCCCACCAACTACCAGTTGAGACAACTCAAGTTCGACCACTGCAGGAGTAGATGGAGCAGAGGGAGATGCAGCAGCAGGGAGAGGTACAGGCAAGTCACATTGTTTCCTTATTGTCAATTACTCTTTCCTACTAGCAACAAGGGTCTTTTGTGATCGGAATCATGAGCACCCCACATTGCAGCTATAGTGGAGGTGGGTTACTTATGGCCTCTGCTATCTGCTATGTGCAACTCAGCACAACCATACATATTGTACTCTAAACATTATGGCTTGACGGAAATGTGAAAGAACGGAAGGTTAAAAGAAAGGATGGGTGAAAAGAGTAAAAGGAAAGGATGCTTGGGTAGATGAAAAAGAATGTGTGGGTGAGTATTGGTATTATGTAAATGGATGGATGGGTAAAAGGTTGACTGAAAGAAAGGTTGGATAGTGTGGGTACTGAATTGGTGGATAAAGGATTGTGAATTTGGGTGAAAGACTGGATGAGAGAAAGTAAAGTTTGGTGGCTATGAGTGTATATGGGGGAAGAATGAATGGATGATTGAATAATTGCTTTGATTAATAAAGAAGGGAGCTTTTCTTTTGTAGAGAGCTCAATGACGCCTCTCGAGACTTCTGTAGCAAAAGCCCTACCAACCTGCTTAATCCATCTGCCTTACTCTGCAGTATAGTAAGTCAAGTTTCTTTACTTTCCTTACTGCTCCGTGAATCAATTTGTTGTAAACAGTTTGTGATGGTGGGTGAGACCAGTGAATAAAGTGGGACTAGTAAGTGCCTGATTTGATTTCAAGTTTGGTGTATGGAATACTCTGTGATGAATGTGCCAAATAAAATCGTTCCCCCATCTACTTACATCAAACAGGATAAAATATATCCACATTTTATACATGACATGTGAGACGCATCTTATATTTATTCATCTGCCTCTTTGGAGTCAGGGTAGAAACTAATTTAAGTGAAAGGCATGTGTGGAAGAGCAGGGCCTTTGGAATTAAAGATAGGTAATTGTCAGCTAAAGCTGCCTGAGCTGGATAGAGTGGCAAAATACATGAAGAACTGTATATCATGCCTCCACTTATTTGGCACAACAACTTGTACTCCACAGTGCATAACGCCTTACTCGTCATGATGAGAGGTAATTCATTTTCATTTTTCCACTAAATATGTCTGTTTAGTTACTAGAAAAGACTTTTAAGAAAATAAAATCATTGTTTTTTCTTCTGGTCTTATTCTGCCTTAATTATTTTCTACCGGCCAGTTAGTGTTTCTTATGTGAGGCATGTGTAGGTAAACAAATAAAATATTTGCCCTGTGACTCTCCTAATCATAAATAGTCACATCAAATTCCACTGTCCCCTAGGGGACTAGCAATGTAGTGCTACTGTGCCAACCACTGTTTATCATTTGAAGAAGTAGTTGTTTAGAGCATTGTTCACAATTTGCTTTTAGTTATTCTTCTTTTTCTCGATATAGCTACTCCTGCCTGACTACCACCACCAACCAGGCAGGAGATAGCTGGGAAACATTCAAGCTGAATACCAGCACCTGGTGATACTCGATGAGGAAGAGGCTGAAACAGCTTCCTAAAAACCCGTGACCCAGTATAGCAGCATGCCAGCCCTCAGCCAGTACATCGCCAGTGCTGCCTCCATCAGTCAGGGTCTCTGTCTGCACCTGCTGCTTCACCCTCCAGCTCCACCAAGACATTGCTCCGACACATCCTGCAGAGGATGGATCAGATGGAGAGAAGGCTCACCAGCTTAGGGCAGCATCGACAAGCTCCGGGCCCATGTTGACAGTGCCCTTTTTGAAGCCCTTTATTATTATTTTGGTGGGAGGGACTTTTTGTGGGTGGAGAGGGTGAGGAGGGATTTGGACTAGACATTGGACTTTTCACTGAACATTTTGGGTATGGGGTTATTTGTTTGGGGAGAGAATTTGGACTGTTGTGGGTAAAGAGGGAGGGTTTTCTATTGTAAATAATAAAACAGATATTTTTTTACTTCATTTGCATCTCAAATCTTTATATTGGTGTTTTAGATTTTTAGTTTGCACTGCTGTCTCTTAGTGTAGTGTGTTATTTTTAATCTAAAATATATATCATTTACTTAGACAGTTGAGCTATTGCCCTCCGCAACTATTATTGAGTAATAGGTGATGATTGCCTGTGCCTATTTGCTTACAGAAACCCAGTACACACAGACATCTTCTTCAGTAGGGGTTAAATACTAACTAAGCAAGTTAACTTTAAGCCATAGTTCTCTTCTTACCTGAATAGATGAAGTAAGGGAGTCTTCTTACTGCCGGGTTTTTCCTAAGATGGCATCATAAGGGGGTGATATGTAGGTAGTAGTAGTAGCAGTGTACATGCTAACAGGGAATACAGAACTTGACAAAAGGTGCCACTCCCACCTATGCAAGCTTCCACTAAGGATTAATCAAAGGGTTATCCATCACTGTCAACTTGATTGAAAGAAACAGAGTCAGTGGGTCATCATCATATTATCATAACTGTAGAAAGACTGTTGCCAGACTACCACAATGACAGTATTGACACAGAGCAAAGAAGACCTAATATGATAATAAAATCTAGCAATATCAATTTCTTCTGAGCAATGGTAGGGAGCCAACATTTAAAACTAAACTTAGGACATGAGATCATGGAGGCAGAATTGGGCTCAGACTTAACAGTGATCGGACCAGGTTAAGCATTTGTGGAACACACATAAAAAGGCATGAATGAAGATGTTGATGGGGCCGGGGTGGAATATTGCTCAGGTAATAGAAGGTAGAAAGTCATGCAGTGAGATTGTGTTGCTTTCACCACATCCATTCCAGCAAGTGTGTGATTAATTTATGCTGCAAATACAATCAATAAATTACACACCCTGGAGGGAGAAGGTTAGAGGCTCAATGAATGGATGGGAAAGGGGATTTGGGGAAAGGTGTGACAAAGACAAACACTACATAAAAGAAACCACAACAATATTCATTGGGACGCTGAGCAGTACACCATCATCAATCTTTTGTGGAAGGAAACAAAGGGATAAATAAGAATGACACAGTTCAGTAAATTCATTGGAAACAATCCTTCTGCCCCGGAGAAACCCCAGATTGTATATCCTAAGTGTTACGTCTTCTAGTTTTGAAATATGGAAGATTGAATGTAACCCACCCAGTTCTAAAAATTATGATTAATAAAAGGAAAATTATACTAAATTGCAAAATTAGGCGATGTATCTCCATTCTTCGTGGAATATCCATAACTCTGGTAACTGTCTGAACCTGTCTGTTAGATAAGTTGGAGTTTTGATCTTTCCAAGTTTTGTTTGTGCGGGAGAGGACTATTAGAAGTCCTTTGTATAGAAAAAATAGTAGATGTAATGCAGAGTAAAGGAAAAAGACAAAAATAAGCGAAAGCAAGCTTCATGAGTAGTCAGGAGTGTACCAAGAAGACTTAGAGGCAGAGCAAGAACATAAGAGGAGTTTCACGTTTTTGAGCAATCAGTGCTGCAACCACATATTCAGCAGCATTCCCAAATCAACACACCTCTCCATTTCACAGAGCTGAGAGAATACTAGGCCTCAGAGTCCTCGCCATCATCATGGGTTCTTTTTGAAGTAAAATATGTTCTCCTTTCTAGCTGTTGGGATAGTCCTGCCCTGAGTCCTTCCATCTTCCTCTTCCATGTTGCAGAGTAACTCCATCCCAGTCGCACAATAAGCAAGGTAGACCTGGGAAATGCACTGCTGTTAAAGAACAAATAGAGAAACAACTGGAGTATTTTTTGTGTAGATTTGTATTTGGTAACTAAAGTGGCTGGTTTCTTATGAGGAACAAGAAAAAAACAATCACCCATCCGCCCCAAACATTGCAAATCATCAGAAACAAGTTTACAATTTTGTTGAACTCCCTCCTTCGCTGTCAGCCACCACATACATCAGTCATCAATCACAAACTATCAATCAATATATCACCACTCATTGGTGCAATAGTTAAAAGCATGGTGGCTGAACTAAATATAATATCTCCACTTAAATGGTATCCACACATTGGAATTAAACATTGGCACTGGCAGTCTTTTCATCAATGATCTTCTATGGCAGCCCTGCTAGGTGATATAAAAATAGGTTAGGCAATGACATGTGAGCGAGGCAGGCATCATCATCTCCAACATCCTGAAGGGTATGTGGGGGCTTTTTCACTGCACATGGGTCTATCTCCAAACCAGGCTTGTATAGGACTATAAAATCAATTGTGAGGCATCAGAAATCTGACCCAAATAAAATATTACACTAGCATATTATCTTCCAATGAAAGAATGAGAAAAAGAAGCTGAACGAGAAATAATGAAAATGTTCAGTGCTGGCACTGGCATACTCAATTTGGGAAGTTCATCTTCAAAGTCTGGTGGTTCACCCAGATGTTTGTCAGCTAACACACTTGATTCTTCCTCCTCCTGTGGTGTTTCATGAATGGTGTTACCAGGTGGCATAAAAGGTTGGTTCATTTTGATCATGGTCAATCTCTCCACATTTTAAGGACAGAGACTGGTCCTTCTCACTATAACAAATGTACCAGTTGCACTGAAGAAGACTGCAGGATAAGCCAGAAACTTTATCACCAGCCTGCTGAGCTCTGGCCATTGTTGCATCTTCCCATACCGATACACCAATGGGTTTTGATCCACATACACCTCTGTCAGGTCATCCAGATACTCCTGGAACACCCTCTGAATGGTCATTGGTGCTGCCAAGTGCTCAACTACTTTTTCCTTCACATCTGCACTGGACTTAGGACCTACCACTTGAAACCAAGCCAATTCAGAGGTTGGGTCAGATTCTTTTGTTGCTATTGTCACCGGTTTTCCCATTGGAGGGGTTGGTGGATGTGAGAAAAGTTGCCCTCCCTGGAATTTGAAGACACACCCCAGAACTGTGGAGTGGGGCTCTAGGTTCTAGCCATTCTTCTTCCAATTCTCCTGATTGCTCAACAATAGACTACTTGTATTATGAAACATCCCCTTCAGAAGAAGGAATGATAGCGGAAACATTTTTTTTGCAATGCGGAGCAAGTAGGCTGGCACAGATGTACTCTGGACGAGATGATGTCATTTTTCGGTCTTGCATTACAAGTCAAGCGATAGCTTAGGTTATTAACCAAGGCATGCACTTCTGGGTTTTTGTTCACACCCCTGAATGCAAACCTTACAGAAGACTTCTTTAGCTGTTCCTGTAGCAAATGCAATAACGGGATAGCTTGGCCCATTGTACTGTCTTCCATGCTAACTTCCTGCCTGAAAACCTCAAAAGGGAGCAGCATCTGTGTGCGGTATTCGACTAGGTCCCATTTGTCCACATCCATGGTCATAGCTTTCCCAATTACATCAGCTCCTCTTTGAATGACATAGTCATTGATCCGTTTCTACTGCTCAAACAGACGTTGCAACATATAACTGGTTGAGTTCCAACATGTTGGCATCTCCGGTATCAGTGCTTTAACTGGTGTCCTATTATCATGCTGAATAATTCACAATTGTTTGCGATGCAGGTGCAGGTGGTCAGTAAGTTGCTGACTACGTCTTCTTTTTTAAGGTTGATGCATTGCACCAAACACAGACCATGAAAAAGCCACTGTCTCCCATGGCCTTGACTATGTTACTGCCATTGTCCGTGGCAACAAATCCAACTCTGCATCGCAGCCATTCAAACACCTTGCTAGTAAATTCCAACAAGATATTTGCAGCTGTGTGTATCTTCTTCATGGTGAACGTGGCTACTGTTTCATGCCACCAAACGTTCTTAAAAATGTCTTCAGGGCCAAGATCTGTAGATAGCTTTTGCTTTATCACCAGAAGAAAGTTCCAGTGCGCAGTAATGCACATGTAATTAGTCATCTGGCAACTGGTCCACATGTCTGTTGTCAAGTGGATAGTTTGGGCACCACTTTGCTCCAAAGCATGACTAACCAATTGCAGCACATTGTGATGCTGCACTAGAACAGCTACTCTGGTAAAATAGATCCAGCTTGGAACCTTACATTTCGGGCTTAGGGCTGCCACAAACCCTAAGAATCCCTCTCCTTCCACAATTAAAAAGGGAGGCGGTCCATCACTAACATTTTTGCCAGCTTCCCATTGTACAAACGTGCCATTGGGTGGGTGCGGTCGTATGGCCCCTCCTGACTAAACATGCCCGCAATTCTAGTGTGGGGTCACTGATGCAGGCAAATTTCCCATGTAAGTGGTGGTAGACTCAATGTGCATCGTGGTACAGTCACTGCAAGCTCTGGTGTTTCCATCTGACTCTTCCTGTGCCATAGTAAGGTGCCTGAGGTGGGTGGTTCTGGCACACTACTGGGGATAGGGCTGCTTTGTGTGAGGATAATATCACCCTCTTCTTAATCGCCTTCCTCCATGGTTTGACCAGTTGATGTTTCCTGTCTCTCCTAATCTTCACCACCAAGACCACTTTGGGACTTTTTTAAGGTACTCCTCGAACCGGATTGTGTGATGTTTTTAAATATGGGTTGTATGGCCTCCAGTACCATAATGTGAACCTGGCTTACCTATACTAACACTTGTGGCAAATGGGGCATATGACAATGTTCTCCTCCTGTTTGCTAATCACAAAAATGTCCCAAACTGGGGAGGAGTACTTTCTTATTGGGCCACTGCCAATGCCTGAAAAACTGGAGGTAGGTGGATGTGTTGATTGCTTCTCTACCATGCATATTTCTACTGAGGTTTGTGTGGTGTGGGTCTCTGCTGGGGTCTTACAAATATGGGAGCTGGCAGTGCTGCTTGTGCCACATCCCTTGGAGCAGGTTAGACAGTAATGCCGGACTCACCTGTGCCAGCTTCCATAATGACTGGCTCATCGCCATCATTCTCATCATCCCCTTCCATCATTCGAAGGATTTTTGGAACCTTCTTTTCCCCTTGCCTCTCCTGGCGTCTCCCAGACTCTGCCGGGGTCTACTCCATGTCCCTATCATCATCATCATCAGAAGTGGTGTTTGGAGAATATGGTGGAGTAGTACCCTTGCTTTTTCTTGCTGGAGATCTGGGAGCCCTTGATTCTAAAAGAGGAGGTTCTTGCTCGACAGCAAGTTTGACCTCTTGTACTACTCCAACTTCAGGAAGATCTGGCTGTGGCTGCTGTCCACTTTGCCCTGTTTCCTGAAATGGTTAGGTACTACTTTGCAAAAGGGACAAATCCAATTCAATATCACTGCTCGTCGGTGTTGCCATAATTGGAGTGTCTACCTCACTGACAGACATGGAGCCCGATTACTAGAGGTGTAGCCCTGGACTGCCATCAACTCCGCCAGGATCACAGATCGTGGCACTCTGGAGGTTGGTGGCAGTCCTAATCCACCAGGGCAATGGTGCAAGCAGAGCTGCCTTGGGAATTATGACTCCCTTTTTCCATCAGCGGTTTCATGGCGGCAGCACCACCATGAAAAGACTGGTAGAGAATGGATGCAGTTCACATGGGCAGTGCAGGGACCCCTGGCAAGCACCATCGCAATGTTAACTGTCTGCTTTGCTGAACCGTGTAATTTAAAAATATCATTTGGACAGGGATAAGGCACGCTCTTAACAAAGCTTCCCTATCCTGAATTTGCCAATCATGTGCTTCCCATACACTTTTTACATCAATAGTGCTCTTCCAGTGTTTATAACCTTCTACATCAAGTCAGGAAACAAAGGAATCAGAATAGATTATTTTGGTATGGGTCAGCAAACTTTTTCGCATTATGGAAGGTGGTAATTTGAAATAATATGACTGTCTGTAGTGTCATGCCAAGAAAAGTATACAAATTTGTCTATATTTGTTTTGGGACTCCCCACAGGTGGAGTTGAACAGTGTTTCTACTGTGTGTGATTAAATTCTGATCTATGTTGAGTGCTCAGTGCAGATAGTAATGTCCTCAACAGAACATTTCCCCGTAATTCACTGTGTTCATGTAAGCATTATCACTTTCAAATACAGTGCAATCCTGCAGCTCAGAAAAGATAGAATCAACTGTTTGCATATCCTCGTCATCAGAAACAACACCAGATGTGATTACATCAGTCATTGAAATTTTGAATGCATATGGAATTTGAATATCCTCCATAGGCCTGTAAATATCAAATGGAATTTTGCCCCAAACAATCCTATCTGAAATTGGTACTGCTGAAATGTTTATAAGGCACACGTCTCTTCCGACCTTATGTCAGGAAAGATATGCTTTTAAAACTTCATCCACTGGCTTGACAGAAGATCATTCGGAAAGATAATGACCATTTATAAGGAGAAAGAAAACAGTCACAAAACCAATCCACAACAGAAAGGAAAGCAGGTAAAGAAAGATCCACAGATAATGCCATAGATAAACCAAATAGTAATATTTGTAAGCCATATGTACAACATATGTCTCTTTGAAACTGTTTCAGTAGCAGGAGCAGGAGCAGACGAAGTTGAAGAAAAGTCATCTAGATTGAGTGAAATAACCAGAGGCAGTCTTTTTTAAGACAGGAGCTGGTGCATTACTGGTGGATTATTCCACTTTGAGTGGAGGTACTTAGAAGACAGTATTGTCAGTTTGTGTCACTTTGGAGTAGAAAACAGACACATCTTGGACAGTTCTTGTCAGTGAAGTGGTAAGAGGAATCAGCAGGAGCTCATTCTCCACCCTCCCCAAGCTTGAGGAGGCATTTGTAGCATTGATGTACATGCTGGTATATTCTGAAGTGTTGTGATTTCTTCTTTGAAGATGTATATCCTGTTGAGTAGTGAGAGGGACTGTAGAGTAGATCAAAATTATGAGCTACAAAGAATACATCAGAATGGATAATCCTCCATAGCTATATCACAATTAATATCAATAAACACAGTTATGTATGTCACAAAAAAATTAAACTCTTAGATGTACAGCTAGGGTTAAATGTCTATCAAAATATAATATGAGAGTTAGATCAATGATACATGACTTTATTAGATCCATTGACAAAATACTAAAGACATAAAGACATAGGTGGTCATTCTGACCCTGGCGGTCTTTGACCGCCAGGGCGGAGGACCGCGGGACAACCGCCGACAGGCCGGCGGTGCTCCAATGGGGATTCCGACCGCGGCGGTAAAGCCGCGGTCGGACCGGCACCACTGGCGGGGTCCCGCCAGTGTACCGCGGCCCCATTGAATCCTCCGCGGCGGTGCAGCTTGCTGCACCGCCGCGGGGATTCCGACCCCCCCTACCGCCATCCAGATCCCGGCGGTCGGACCGCCGAGATCCGGATGGCGGTAGGGGGGGTCGCGGGCCCCTGGGGGCCCCTGCAGTGCCCATGCCACTGGCATGGGCATTGCAGGGGCCCCCGTAAGAGGGCCCCTACATGTATTTCACTGTCTGCTGCGCAGACAGTGAAATACGCGACGGGTGCAACTGCACCCGTCGCACTGCTTCCACTCCGCCGGCTCGATTCCGAGCCGGCTTCATCGTGGAAGCCTCTTTCCCGCTGGGCTGGCTGGCGGTCTGAAGGCGACCGCCCGCCAGCCCAGCGGGAAAGTCAGAATTACCGCCGCGGTCTTTCGACCGCGGAACGGTAACCTGACGGCGGGACTTTGGCGGGCGGCTTACGCCGCCCGCCAAGGTCAGAATGAGGGCCATAAAATCTAATACAAAAATTACATACACCTAACTCAATCATCCTACATTCACAACAGACTAAAACATGTATAAAATACAATACAGGAAAGAATGATCCTACTAGCAAATGATTCTAACGACTACATGAATAGATACAAAAGATGTATATTCTAACATATATCTCTAAAACGTTTTTAATAGATAAAGATCCAATAGTAATGGTACATAGTAATGGTACAAAAATCTTAAACTCAGATACAATGGGGACCAGTAACTAAGTAACGTGATGATGATACAACAACCTCAAATGAGACACAATAGGAACCTATAGCCTACGCGCGTTTTGGTTATCCTCCATTATTGAGGCCACCTTCTTCAGGGCAGTTCCCAATGTTATAGTCCATTACTAATATGAGCCAAAAGCCAAACATTCTGAGAGCTTCTTGTGCCAATATCTGGATGTATGCCTCAAGTATAGAAGATAACTAGTACAAACAAAAACATATATACAACACTTATATTACGGGAGTCTCTAGTTGTATAACCACCGACCAATCACCTATAATTTCATACAGAAGGACCCTCATCCAGTGTCTAATTATTAACTATGAAGTAGTGAGAGGGAACCAGGGACTACCGAAGGGACCTCTGGGTCTACTGTGCAGGATCGCCGCCATGATGCAATTGTATGTTATCAATGGAGACAAAGATGTGTCCTTTGAAACCTGGCCGCTGTGGTAGGATGACAGTTCTGGTGCCTGATATCCCCAGGACTGGAACTGGTGCTCTGTAGGATGGGCCGAATTCTTTCTTCACATACATTTTCTCACGAACCAGATGCCTTATTTTAGGAATCCAGCCTGTAGAAGTTGTTGGCAAATCTTTTATTCCTAAAGTGGCAGCACTGGTGGATGAATTATCATCACAAGATTTTAGACAATGAGACGTTCATTTATGTCAAAAGGTGTGTCTGCTGCCACCATACCAGGGCTATATCTGGGATATACATAGGTATCCCAAAGATGACTTCATAAGGAGTGCATCCTCCCAAGGAACGTCTTAGCAGATTATTCAGTGTCCCCCTGTAGAGGTGATGAAGCCAACGGTAGCCTGAGCCTAATACTCTATCTGTTAAGGACTGCCTTAGATTACAATCCCTACTCTCAGCAACACTATTACCCTCGGGATGATAATAAGAAGAGTAATGGAGTTCAGCACCCATTGTCCTCATAGTGTCCCTGAATGTCCTAGAGGCAAAAGCAGGGTCCTGGTCCGAGTGGAATGCTGCAACCACATATGTACTGATAAAGACCAGCAAGACTTTTATAACAGTTTGAGCGTTATCTGAATGCTGTGGCCATACCCACAGAAATCTAGAACAAGAATCAACAATGACTTAGATGTGTTTGCATGCAGGTTGTAAATGTCCACAATGGTCAAGGTACACACATTGTAGTGGCCTGTTGAATACTAAGAGAGAGGTCTGTGGTGGACATTTGTTGTTTGAGCCCTTGATTTGCTTGCAAATGTCACAGCAAAGGACATATTGCTTGCTCTCTTCTTTAGACCTGGCCACCAGAAGTTTTTCTTTAAGAGTGATGTAAAGTGCTGCTTTTAATAAGATCTAATCTCTGGTCCTGGTTGGGGATCACTCAATCTCCAACCCCAGGAATTGTTGCAAAAGCAATTCTGTGCACTGATGTGGTAAGAATACTTAGTAGGGTATGATTTTGGAAGAGGCTTGTCTTCAGCTCAAGCTTTCACTGCAGTCACTGCAGCAGCAGAAGACATAGCTAGTGCATATTTGGCTGCTTCATTAGTCAAGGTGTTTCCAATAAAGTATACTTCTACACGTTGGTGGCCCAGTTTATGGACTACATGAGCCTCTGGTAGGTTATCCTAGGGATCAGTCACTCTCCCCATTGAGTTTTGGATTTTATGGTGTTGCTTTTTGAGTCTCTTAACCAGTTCAACCTCCAATGATTAAGTTAATCATTGTAAGACTGGACACAATAGTACAAATCACACAAAATCAGTGTGAGATGTTCTGGATCTGTATGTTTCAGTGTCAATATAACAGCTTTAAGCTCAGTCAGTTGTGCTTTGCAGTAATCCATAGGGTCTGTGTGTAGTTTTTCTGAGGGTGAAATATACCATCCTTCATCACTCCGCTTAAGGTAGCGTAAGCGGCTGAGCATTGATGTTTTGTACCTACAGCTGATTGTGCTGAGCCATCAGTGTAGATGACAGTATGGTATCTGTCAAGTGGCAGGATTTTAAGAGGTGCAGGGAACTCCTGTTCGTACTGGATGCTTATGTCAGTGTGTCCATTTGCATATTTTATAGGGCTGTGAGGTGGAGGTGATGGCTAAGGTGGGTATGGTTCCTGTGGATTTTGGTTTGGTGTATGTGGGTATTTAGTGTGAGTCTGTGGGTGTTGGGGTAGTGTCAGGGGGTATGGCACGTGTGGTGTATGGGTCTGTGGGGGTGGGTTGTTGTCTCAGGATATGGTGTGTGTGGTGGCTGTGTCTAGGGTCTCTGGTGTTGGGGTGGTGTCTGGGTGTATGGTGTGCATGGTGACAGTGGCTAGGATCCTGGATGGTGTATGGGGGTATGGTGTGTGTGTTGTGTGGGTCTGGGTGTTGGGGTAGTGTCTGTGGGAATGGTGGGTATGGTGCTGTTCGTGAGTGACTGCTGAGTGCTTACATGCCAGTGCATCTGGTGGTGATTGTTTGCTGAAAAGTGGATTATTGGTAAGGGCAGGTAAGTACCTGCAGTTAGCAATAGGCCACTAACCCCCACTACGTCCAGTTAGGTCTCAATAAATTAACACCAACCCAACCCTTGGTAGCTTGGCAATGAGTAACAAGGCTTAACTTAGGAGACAAAGGGCCTTATTATGCGTAAACACTGCGGTCGGACCGCCAGCACCGCCAGGATTAATGTACATCAGTGGTTCCCAACCTTGGATCCAGGGACATCTGGGGCTCCTTGAAGCCCCTTCAAGGGATCCACAACTGCTTAGAAAATTAAATAATATTAACGGATTAGGTCCCCAGCTTTCAGTAATTACTCAGTGAGGGGGTCCTTGGATTCCAATATTGATTCAGTGGGGATCCCTGGGTCCAAGTATTGATAAAGTAGGGATCCATGGAAGTCAAAAGGTTGGGAACCACTGGTCTACATGATAGCCTGGCAGTGGTGGCAGTCCTAATGTGCCAGGGGATTACGACCCCCTTCTCTGCCAGCAATTTCATGGCGATAACCACGCCATAAAAAGGCTGATGGGGACAGGGTGCAGGGTGCTTCGGGGGGGGGTCCCTGTAGTGCCCATGCACTTGCCATGGGCAGTGCAGAGGCCCCCCTGGCCAGCCCCGTCACAATGTTCACTGTCTGGTTAGCAGACAATTCGGGAAACTCATAATGGGCCTGGGGGAGCCTGCCACACTCGCAGCAACCTACCAATCGGGACTTCGGCGGACGGTCTTTTCTATCCTCTGAAGTCATAATCACAAAACGGTTATAAAATAAAACACAGGAAACAGTTTAAAAATCAAAAAAACAATAAAAAAAATAGCAAATATGTTTATATTTTAATTTGACACCAACATTATTAAAATCAGATACGGGGAACTGGATATATGAATTTATAAAGAATAAATGATTTTTAGCGCATAGAAACTAAAAGTGCTACTTGGGATATCGGGTTGCACCTCGACTGGGGCAAAGTCAAAATTTGAGGCCTACTGTGATAGAGCCCTGCTCGTCTACAGCAAGCAGGAAACTTCAGTCAAAAGTTTACCTTCGGGCTCAGCCTTTGACTTGAAGATTTTCTTCACAGGGACGAAGTCCCACACTGAATCCCACCTTCCTGGAGCCCTCTTCGGATTTGTGTAGCAGGAGACCTCAGTGAAGAATTCTACCTTCAGACTTTGTTGATTTTTCAGGATGGAAATCTTCGTCTGAGCCGAACTTAAAATTGAGTCTGATATCCCTGGAGCTATCCTTGGATACGCTGCAAGGAAAGCCTCAGTAAACATTTTACTTTCAGACTTTGTCACTTTTTTGGAGCTTTTTTCTCTCCAATGTTGGACGACCCTCCACAGCAAGCTGATTTCTAGTCAATGTCGTCAGATTGCCTTTTCAAGGAGCCCCTGGTGAAGTCCTGGAAGTCTGGGGTTCCTCAGCTTTTCAGTAGGGTGAACTTGCAAGTCAGGCCGAGTTGCGGTCGACATAAGCTGGCTTGACTCACGACATCGGGTCAGACCCATTATGGAGCTTTTTACCAAAAGTATTCCAACCTTCTCCAAACTTCTGGATCTTCTTCCAGAAGGTCCTTGAAGGTCTTTTAGGAGTCCACAAATCATCCCAAGGTTCCAGAAGCTTTAAGTTTCTTTTTGAGGGTTAGGACTCCAATTCCCAGAATGCACCTGGCTCAAACACAGTGACGGTGGTCAGCTGGTCAGTTACTTTAGGTTTTGTTGCAGGGGACCTAACTGTAGCCAGGCAAAGTCCTTTTTGTAGTGAAGCCCAAGTGTGCTGCTTGTGCAGTCCTTCAGAGTGCAGTGTCCAGATGTAGGTCTGGGGTCCAGCAGGGCAGTCCTTTTTCTTCTTGTCTTATTCCTGGTAGGGATCTCTGCTGTAGGTGCAGTTCTACCATATTTACCCTTGTCCCTGGGATGGAAAGCAGGGGGAGGCAATTGTCCAGTCACAGGCAGGATACCACCCTCTTAAATGACCACTTCCTGGAGAGTGTGACAAAAAAACAATCCCAGGGAGCAGCATTCCTTAAAAGCCCAAAATGGAAGAAATTCAATGTTGGAGGTTAGGCTTGACTGAGTCCACCAAGTGGTGAAGCTTACATTCCTTAACACACCCCTTTCCTGCTCTCTCCTAATCTAACCAAGAGGGCACCTGGTTGTCTGGGTTTGCAGGAAATGGGGAAGGTCCTGAGCTGCTTGAAATGTCTGATCTCCCCCATCCTGTTTTACCATCTACTGAGGCAGATCTCCTTTCCCAAGCACTGTCCTTGTCCTCAGCCCAGGACACTTCGGGCCGTATTTATACTTTTTGACGCACAACTGCACCAACGCAGTTGTGCGTCAAAAAATGTAATTACGGATTTGCGTAAAAAAAAAACTACGCAAATCCGGCTCAAACAGAGTATAAATATGCCCCTTCATACCTCATCAAGGCAGCCTGTCCAGGCTGCCAGAGGTTGGCCAATCAGAGAAGGGCCCTACAGGGATGAAGTTAGCAACTTTCAGGTAGAGTTCTAAAACTCTTTCCCTGAACTAGTTATATAAATTCAACAATCACAAGTTTGTGGATTTATTACAACAACCAGTTTCATACCAAACTTGAAATAGTTAGCTCCTTTTGGGACTTTATTGATTACAAATGGAGTCTCCTCATTTTAGCCTATGAAGCCAATTCAATACAATGAGGGAATTTGTTTTTTGCTATTTTTCCCTCACCAGTGCTTACAAAACCTCTTTTATAAGATCCCAGCCTATAATTACACTGCATCCAACCCCGGGGGCGCCTAGGGCACACCTTATGGGTGACTAATTGGTAGTTTAACAATTTGAAAGTAGTTTTAATTCACAAATAGAATTTGAAGGTAACTTTAATGTAAAAGCAGCCAGCAAGGCAGGCCTGCCTTTAAAATGACACTGGGCACCTCAGCAGTGCACCTATATGTGCACAACCTATGCCGGGGTCCCTAAACCTACGTGCCCTACCATATACTAGAGACTTGTAAGTATGTTGACATAGCCAGTTATAATTAGCCTAATTTGCATATCCACTTTACACAGAGCACTGGCTCTGGGACTGGTTAGCCGTTCCCAGGGTACAGCCGAGAGTCAGTAACCACCAGTATAGTCCAAAAGGTTTGAGGGTAACAAGGGCAAAAAGGAGGACTTCCTTACACTGCCCCCCAGATGAAAGGTGATGAGTACTAACCTACACCCTGGTAGTCCTCAGCAGCTAAGTGGAAATACATGGACAGGCCATCTGCGTTGGCATGGGCTCTCCCAGGTCTATGCTCCACTGTGAAGTCCATCCCCGGTAGGGAAATGAACCACCTTAACAGTTTTGGATTCTCCCCCTCATCTGCACGAGCCATCTGAGAGGTCAGTGGTTAGTTTGTACATGGAAATGAGTTCCAAACAGGCATAGTCTCAACCTTTTCAGGGACAGACCACAACAAAGGCCTCCCTCTCAATAGCACTTTATCTTTGCTCTTTGGGAGTAGCCACAAGCTGATGAAGGCAATTGGCTAATATTGGCCTTCTTCATTGACTTGTGCTAACGCTGCCCCAATCCCTGTCTCTGAAGCATCTATTTGCACTATGAACTCTTTGCTATAGTCAGGGGCCAGTAACACTGGTGCTGAACACATAGCCTCCTTCAGAGTTTCAAAGGCCTCTAGGGTCCAAATGACCTTTTGGGCTGCTTTTTTTGAGGTGAGTTCTGTCAGACGGCCACAATGGTCCCATAATTCTGAGCAAACCTCCTGTAGTACCCAGTCAGGCCAAGAAAGGCCCTGACCTAAGTCTGGGTTTCAGGTGCTTCCCAATCTAGGATGGCCTAGTTCTTGGGCTGGAGAGGATGTACATGGCCTCCATCTACAAGGTGGCCCAGGTACACTACAGAACTCTGCCTTCGCTGGCATTTGCTTGCCTTAATAGTCAGGCCTGCCTGAAGCAGAGCCTGAAGAACTTCCCTCAGGTAGACCAGGTGATCCTCCCAGGTGGAACTGACTACAGTTATATCATCCCGATAAGCTAAACTGAAAGATTCCAACCCAAAAAAGACTCTTTTCACCAACCTTTGGAAGATAGCAGGGGCATTTTTCAAACCAAAGGGCATCACCTTGAATTCAGAAGTGGTCCTCTGGGGTGGAAAATGCTGATGTCCCTTAGCTCCTGGGCTTAAGGCAATCCACCAGTATCCTGAGGTCAAGTCAAATGCCCTATATGCATTTGCTTGCCTTGATAGTCAGGCCTGCCTGAAGAGGAGCCTGAAGCACCTCCCTCAGGTGACCAGGTTATCCTCCCAGGTGGAACTGAATACAGCTATATCATCCAGATAAGCTGCACTGAAGGATTCCAACCCAGACAAGACTCTGTTCACCAACCTTTGGAAGGTGGCAGGGACATTTTCAACACAAAGGGCATCACCCTGAATTGAAAGTGGTCCTCTGGGGTGGAAAATGATGATATCTCTTAGCTCCTAGGCTTAAGGCCATCTACCAGTATCCTGAGGTCACGTCAAATGTATTCAGGAATCCAGCAGCCCCCAACCTATCAATGAGCTCATCAGCTCTAGGTATGGGGTGAGCATCAGTCTTAGTGACTGCATTTAAACCTCTGTAGTCTACACAGAATCTTAGTTCTTTCTTCCAATGTTGGGGTTTAGGTTTGGGTACCAGCACCACTGGACTGGCCGAAGGGCTAACAGAGGGCTCAGTTACCTTTAACTCCAATATCTTAACTACCTCTGCTTTGATGTTGTCCGTGACCTAGTGTGACAACCTGTACAATGTATTCTTGACAGGTAAGCTGTCACCAGTGTCAATGTGATGGACCTACCAATTGGTGAGTCCAGGGGTCAGAGAGAACAGTCCAGCAAACTGCTCCAATACTTGTCTGCAGTCTTTCTGCTGATGGACTGTCAACTTGGGAGAGAATAATGCTCCCTTCACAGACCCATCTTGTGCATTGTTGGATAGGAAGTCTGGTAGAGGTCCACTCTCCTCCTCCTTTCCCTTATTTGTGTCTCTAAGCATGGTCATGTCTGCCCTGTTCTGGGGGGGGGTTTAGTCTGTTAACATGTAGGATCTTGTGAATATTCCTGTGAGTGTCAAGGTCCACCAGGTAGGTGACCTAACTCTTTTTCTTCACCAACATTGGATAGGGCCCAGTCCACTTGGCCTGGAGTGCCCTAGGAGTAAAAGGCTTTAAAACACACACCAGCTGATCTGGGTGACATTGAGTCATGGTAGCCTTCTGGTCATGCCAGAGCATCATGAGCCCTTGGCTGGGCTTGAGGTTGCTGAATTCATTTTTCATGTTCTCAGCCATGCATGACTGCAGGCCAAGCACATAATTAAACACATACTGCTTGGACTCTTTGAGAGGCTTCTCCCAAGACTCTCTCACCAAACACAATGGGCCTATTGCAGGATGCCCAAACAGTAACGCAAAGGAGCTAAATCCAACTCCCTTTTGTGATACCCCCCTGTATGCAATCAGCAGGCCTGGGAGGAGAACATCCCATCTCTTCCTGAGTTTGTCAGACAAACCCATGATCATGCCTTTCAGGGTCTTTTTAAATCTCTCCAACAGACCACTGGTCTAGGGATGATAGGGGAGGGGGACTTATAGGTAACACCACACTCATCCCACATTGCTTTCAGATAGACAGACATAACGTTTGTGCCCTATCTGAGACCACCTCCTTTGGGAATCCTACTCTGGTGAACACACCAAGCAGGACCTTAGCCACTGTGGGAGCAGTGACAGTCCTGAGGGGAATGGCCTCTGGCCCCCTGGTGGCATTGTCCACTACCATTAAAATGTATCTTTTACCTGAGGCAGTTGATGGGTCTAGGGGATCAACAATGTCAATCTCCACCCTCTCAAAGGGGGTTCCAACCACTGGTAGTGGTGTCAAGGGAGTCTTTGGCTCGCCCCATGTCTTGCCACTGGCCTGACAGGTGACACAGGAGCTGCAAAACCCCTTTACTTTCTCTGACATATGGGGCCAATACAAATGAATGACCAGCCTGTTCCAGGTGTTGGTCTGCCCCAGATGTCCTGCTAAGGGAATCTCATGGCTAAGAGTTAGGAGGAATTATCTATACTACTGGGGGACCAATACTCTCCTGTTTGCCCATTGTATGGGGTCCCTCCCCTCATTATAGAGGACTCCATCCTCCTAATAAAACTTGTGGGGTCCACTGACATCCCCATGTTCTTGCCTTGAGGCAGTCTACCTCAGGTCCTCGAGAGTGGGACACTCTCTTTGTCCATGGCCAACTCTTCTCTTGTGGGCCCACCTGCCCCCTGGAATTCTGACAAGTCCGGCAGAGCTTGCAGCGGAGGGGTCCCTGCCTCAGAGGTCAGATCCTCCCTCTCAGGATTGGATTCCTCCTGAATCTGTGCTTTTTGGGGCTATGCTCACCATGGCAATGGGATAGAGCTTGGTTCTACTGTCTGCATAGGCTACTTGTTAGAATACACTGGGTAACACCTGCCCTGGAGAAACCAGTTTTTCTGTGGCTATTGTCACACTGGCTCCTGTATCTCTCAGAGCCCCCACCTCAGTCCCGTTGACTTTAGGCCTCTGCCTACACCTCTCCATGCTGGAAGACAAGGTGACCATGGCCACAATGTTCACCCTACCCATTGAGACCAGAAGATGACCTCTCTGTACCCTGATCCTAACCCTGGGCCAACTTCCACCCCCATACCTACACTAGCAATCCCATGGGACTGCCCACCAGTGAGTACCCACTTGGAGCAGATATCATCCCCTCTTTTGTGTCCAGGCTGGTGACACTCAAAACAGTTGCCAGCCTTAGCAAGTTCCTGAAGCTTTCCAGCCTTAACAGGATCATAATGCTTCCTCTGGTACCCCTTCCCCTTAGAAGTGCCATGGCTCAGGGCTCCCCTAACCTGAGAAGGTTTTGGGGACTCTTGTGAGGACTCCTTCTACTTTTATCTTCTTTCCCTTGGTTCTTCCCCTGAGGAGCAATCTGTCCTCCCTTTTTCTGATCAATCCCTGGGGGTTTCTGAATAACTCTGGTTCTCAACCAGTCATTTGTGGCCTCCCCCAAACTTCTGGGGTTGGTCAACCTAGAGTCAACTAGATCCTGGCACAACCTCTCTTGGACACAATTAGTTAGACGGTGCCCCTCATAATCAAATTGTATAGCCCCACAAAGATACTTACCTTGTTGCACTGTATCTAGCCCTCCAGTGCCTTTATAGAGATGTCTACAAAAGCAATCTTAGAATGGGTAGCTGTCTTATGGGTGTCCCTGAACTTGGGTCTGTAACGCTCTGGGGTCAGACCAAACTTCTTTGTTAAACATCTCTTTATACTGGGATAGGGATCTGTTTCATTTCCCCATAGGGTCAGGAGACTATGCCTCTTAGATATTGGGACCGACTCCCATAAGAGTGAATCTCAGTTTGGGGGCTTAATCCTTCTCATCTGGAGATTCCATTTAAAGGCCTCCAGCTACTTGTCTATATAATCCCCCTCCTGGTACACAAGGACTAGCCCCTTGGGTAAGCTGGGACAAAGCATCTTTTTTCTCTTCATTTACCCACTTTTTCTTCTCTAGGGCCAGCTTCTCTGCTTCCAAAGCTATACATTCCAGTTGGAGTTCCATCTCTTGCTCTCCTTCTGAGGGGACCCCCCTTCCAACTAGCTTTGGATTTGGCCCCGGTGACTGTGTGTATTGAGGACCGGTCTTCCTCTGCCTCACTAAGGCTTAGATGTCCTCTCTCCCCTGGGTGATTGGAGCTGGCATTTTCTCCTACCCCTCTCTCTCCCCTGGGGCTTCTTCTGTGCATACCTCTTGGGCCTCAGCCCAGTCTGTCGGGGATTTGATCAACACAATCTTTCTGAGACTAGTGAATGCAGATGACCACCTCTCAATATACAACCCCATAAGTCGAACTACTGTTAATGTGGGTAGGCTAGCCAGATCAAGCTCCATGGTTCCCTAGTTTTGTGTCACACAAAAAAACTTTTGCAAAAATTTGAATGAATAATTTAGAAAAATCACAAAATTGCTATAATTGAAATTAGTTCAAATTAAAAATCAAAAACAAGTTTTGCACTAGGACAATTTAAAGGATTTGTAATTTGTTTTACTTAACACTGTAGTCTTATATTGAACACACGTACTGGATCCCACCAAAGTGCACCAAAATGTTGGAAAGTGGATTATTGGTAAGGGCAAGTACCTACATTTACCAATGGGCTACTAACCCCCACTAGGTCCAGTTAATAATCAATAAATTAACCCCAGCTCAACCCTTGCTAGCTTTGCAACGAACAACAAAGTTTAACTTAAGAAGCAAAGTGTGTAAAGCATTCACATATCACAAAACAGTAATTTATTGAAACACAGCAAATAGTTTCAAAATCCTAAATCTATTTATAAAAATATCAAATTTGTTTATCTTTAATTTAACACCAAAACGATTAACATTGCATAAGGGGACAGGAGATCATGTTTTTAAAGAATGTGGCCCTCATTTTGACATTGGTGGTAAATCCCGCTTACCGCCGCAGTGAAGGCCGCTAACATACCGTCACGGAGGCGAACATCCATTTGCCATAATATGCCACACACACACACTAAACCCACAGAATACTGCCACATAGAGATAGCTGCCAGACCAAAGGTTAGTGTTAAAGTGTTGGTACGAACACCCATACCATTACGCCAACAAAACAACGCCCTCCACATTATGACCCACGAATCACCACAACGGACATTCAACAGCGGTAAACCATTGGCGGTATACACCGGCACGTTCAGAATGGCCACCCAAATATAAAACAACACTGCATTGGCCAATACTAAAAACACACACCTGACACTGATACACACACCACACCCACCCACCAACAGCACTATAAAACACACACCCACATTACCCACAACCCTTTCCTAACATGAAAAATAACCCAGAGATAGCCACTCAAATCATAGACACAACTACACACACACCACAAACACCCATTCATCCATAACAGACCACTCACCCCACCACATTACTTAACACCCACTGCACAACACAGACCAAAAAACACCCATGTCCCCACAAAGGCACCCCACTTTCACTGTTGAGGCGTTGCGGGTCATGGTGGAGGAAATAGTCAGGGTAGATCCATAGCTGTTTGGAGCACAGGTACAGCAAATCTCCATTGCAAGGAAAATGGATCTATGGTGGAGAATTTTGGACTGGGTGAACGCCGTGGGATAGCATCCATGAACAAGGGACGACATCAGGAAGAGGTGGAATGACCTACGGGGGAAGGTATGTTCCTTGGCAGCAGGGCACCAGCTCGCTATACAGAGGACTGGTGGTGGACCCCCACCTCCTCCCCCACAGCTGACAGCATGGGAGGAGCAAGTCTTGGCAATACTGCATCCAGAGGGACTCACTGGAGTTGCCCGAAGACTGGACACTGGTAAGTCAATATTTACTACCTATCCCCCCATACCTGCATGTCACCACCACCCCTCACCCTGACACCCGTCACTCTATTCCATCCCACACAGTGCACCAACACAAACAATCTTAAATGGCAAGCCTTCCATGCCATACCCTCTGCATGCACATCCCTCCCAGCCCTCCATGTACACCCACCACCAGTGCATGCACATCATGGAGAACTAACATTTCCACCATAAATCATCATACACAAACACAGGTGGCAGGTCAACAGCAACAATATAGGGGAAGCTAGGAATGCAGAATATGTCACAGACAAGGCACACAAGGGAGAGAGGAAAAGGAGAGTAAAGCCATGGCTACCCAGTCCCCCCTCAGAAGATGTCCCCAGTGATGACAGCAACTCTGGACTACTGGATCTGGATGAACTCCCTAGTCCAGCAGGGACCACTGGTCAGTTGGATTCCCCAGCCCACACTCAGTCCACCACAGAGCCTCCCCCATCAGTATCCAATACCACAGCACCCACCCAATGTCCCCACACCTCTGTCCCCCTGACACGTCAATCAGCAGTGTGCCCACCTATACAGGGACCCCAGTCCACACCTCTCAGGCAAGACAATCAGGGTCCTGGGGTCAGTGGCAGTGGGCACACTATTCAGGGGACACAGGCACAGGGGGAAAGGGACACACGGAGGATAGCTGTGTGCCAGGGGGAGGACAGGCCCAGGGAACAGACTGCCCAGGAGGCTTACCAGGCTTACCAGGTTTACCAAGAAACCCAGGACAAGATGGGTCAGATGTTAAACATCATGCAGATAAACCAGTGGCTGCAGGAGAAACACCACCAGGAGATGAGGAAAGAATTGCAGGCCCTCAACACCACTATGGTTTCTATAGCAGGGGTGCTGGGTGATATGGGCAACGTCATGAGGGACTACACAGCACACCAGTGGGCCCCTTCCAATAACCAGACAACCGGACAGCACTCCACATCTGTTGCAGCCAGTGGACAGGAGGCCCTGCCACAGGACCCACAGGCCACCAGCACCCCTGTCGCTGCAGGTGAACCACCCAACAAACGTTCCCTGTGACCCAGACAGACACCTTGCCAAGACCACCACCAGGAAATGTCACCCTCCTGAATGTCCTTTTGTGTTCCACTCTGTCACCTTTCCACTTTGAACTGCCATTGCTCTCCTTCCTATTGCCCCTTGGACATTGGACCTGTGCTACAAACAGACTTGACCAATATCCTGGACTTTCCTCTACCATCACCCCATTCCATTGCACCATTCCTTCATAATGTTCACTTCAATAAACACATATGTTGAACTCTTTCATCTTGTGCAATTGTCCCAAACTTTGTGATTCCATCCAAAAAATGGCCTTTAGCAGTTTGTAGTCATCACATCAGCACACATTTGTAACCACTCCATCTGCAAAATGGGAAGGCATAGGTGGCAGTCAGTTAGGATTCTAAGGAAGTGACTGCCATCATGCTACAGCCACACAGAACAATCATTAATCAGAGGAATGGTCAGTTATACTGTCTTCCCTGTGTGTCATTGAAAGTACTGCCGTATAACCGATGTCCTGTTGTCCACATCTTCATCCTCATCCTCTGCCTCCTCATCCTCACTGTACTCAGGGTCCACTGCTGCCACAGGAGCATTTTCACCCTCCTCTTCCTGCAGATAGGACATGTAGTCTGATGGCCAGGTTGTGAAACATGCAGCATAAAACAACTATCTGGCAGACCTTCTCAGGGGAGAAGGATAGGGATCTGCTTATCAGATGGAGGCATCTGAATGTGGCCTTCAGGAGACCGAAGGTCCTCTCAATCATTCTCCTGGTTCACCCATGAGCATCATTACACCTATTCTCAGCCCTTTCCTTGTATTACTTACCGGGGTCAAGAGCCAGGACAGGTTTGGGTAGCCAGAGTCACCTGCAAGAAGTGAGGGACAAACATTAGCCTGGCACAATGGAATGGGGGATGACTCCTGAAGGCATACACTGACATGCATTGGGTGGAGACTCAGGCTCACCTATAAGCCACACCTGGTGCCTCTGTAGTTTTGCCATCACATGTGGGATGCTGCTATTCCTCAAGACGTAGGCATCATGCACCGAACCAGGATACTTGGCAGTGATGTGGAAGATGTACTGGTTAGCCAGGCACACCATTTGCACATTGAGTGAGTGGAAACTCTTCTGATTCCTGAACACCTGGAAGGGGGACTAATGCTATATGTGATCTATCAATGGCCCCAAAAACGTTTGGAATATGCCCCATTGCATAGAAACCAGCCTTCACATTGCCCGAATCATCCACTTTGGGAAAGCGATGTAGCTGCACATGTGTTTGAGGAAGGCAGACAAAACCCTTGCCAGCACAATTGAGAACTTTGGCTGTCACATTCCTGTAGCCAAGCCAACTGTCACTTGGAAAGAGCTAGTTGCCAGGAAATGGAGCACTGATAGGATATGCACAAGAGGGGGAATCCTAGAGGATTGACGGATGTCAGATCAGCCTCCAATTGTGCACACAGCTCTATGATTGTGGCCCTGTCCAGTCTATAGGGTAGTCTTATGTACCTGACCTCCAGTGTAGCCAATTCCACAAGGGGCCTGTACACAGGGGCGTGCCTCCTCCTTCTCCTATTCCTCCACAGTGGTAGGTACCTAAGGAACACAAGACTGAGGAGGGAGTGACAAAATGAACAATGGAACCACCACTTCAGGGAACATTGACCATGTATGTTACTGGACTATGTAAATGGCAATGTATATACAATTGACAGCATTGACACAGTTTTCAATTTAATAATGTGTACCAGCACCATAAAATTGCGACCGCCTGTCCTGTATGTAGGGACAGATGGAAGTGATGTATCTCCCCTGGCATTGAGAATCATGGCGGAAGGCGGTCTTGCACTGTTGTGCTATTCCTCATTAGTTAAAATGGGGCTCCATGGAGTGCAGTGTCCAATAACCTCACTTGATTCCTGACTTTCCACAGGGCAACACCTCCACAGCATGTGCTGCTGTGACCAGTGTCTGGAACCTGCCATGGCCTGTGTGACAGGGGAAAGGGCCCCTGCCTTCACTTCGGAGGAGTTGGAGCACCTGGTACATGCGGTCCTACCCCTGTATGGACAGCTGTATGGGCCTCCAGACCAACAGGTGAGTACACCATGGGGACAATACATGCGACGAGGATGCATGGAGATGTGTGTGTGTGTGCTGGCAGTGGTGTGGGGGTGGGGGGATGGCTGGTTATAGAGACACCCCCACAAGATCCATCCACACGTCCTCTCCCACCCTGTCTGCCCCCTCCTAAGAAAAACAAACGCTCACTCTCAGACACCCAACAGCCATCCACCTCACACGCACACTGTCCATGCACCTGCACCCAATTCCAGAAAACGTACATCCCCTACAACCACTACCTCTAGTTCCAGTCTCATCCCTCCTCCCACAGCCCACCCCAAAGTCCCTAAGGAGCTTTACCTTGCCCATCTTGACATCTTACCTACCCCTTCCCCATGCAGCCTGTAAGTGCAAGGTCTCATCGACCCAGCCCAGCACCTCAGCCAAACAGTCTGCCACAGCTCCCACCAAGAAATGTGCTTCTAGCACTAAGGGGCCCCTGAGTGTGACGGCAGCCACTCCCAGTAAGTTTACACCTCCACCTCAAAAATGGAGGACTTGGGTGGCGAAACCTAAGGGAAAGAGGACGAGGTCAGTGAAGGCACCTCCTAGACCTGGAGGCAAGGACACAAGTCACATGACAAAGGCCAAGCGGGCCCGCCACTAGAAGGAACCCAAGGATCCCCCTCCACCACATAAGGGCATGTAGCCCACCCTCCAGAGACTGTGGCCTTTCACTCCCCTCCAGAGACTATTGGGCAAGGAGCCCCCTTCAGAACCAGTGGGCATGATACCCACTCTAGAGACTGTGGCCTTTCACTCCCCTCCAGAGACTACTGGGCAAAGAGCCCCCACCAGGACCAGTGGGCATGATACCTACTCCAGAGACTGTGGCATTTCACTCTCCTCCAGAGGCTAATGGGCAGGGACCCCCCTCCAGAACAAGTGGGCATGAAACCAACTCTAGCTGAGATGCCCCCCCAAACCTCCTTCCTCCAGAGGTGCCTGCCCATTTCCAACATGATGCCCCTCAACAGTGGAGTCCAGATGTTGTCAGGAGTCAAGTTGGGGCTTGGACTATGCCCTGTGGCCATGTGGCTCTTTGGTACTTTGGGCTGGCCATTGGCCCAATCTGTAAATTGACGTCTGCATTTTGATTTCCTAATTCATTATGGTGGCTGTTGGCAGCACATTACAGTCTTTGTACTTCAGAATTGTTGTCCTTGCACTATTTGCTTGTGGGTCCTGTAACAGTTCATTTACTTTGCAGCTGGTTCTGTGTGTGTGGTTTGTGGGTATGCTGTGTGTTGTGCCCGTGTGTTACTCTCCTTTTTCTCCCTTCCTTGAGTGCTAGGCGGTTGTACTCACCGTCGTCGTCTTCATCAGTGTTGGTGCTTCAGGACATCCATGGCGTGGTACAGCATCGGGAAGACTTGGAGACCTGTTCCATGGCGGCTGCAGAGTCCTCTGTGTCCCTGATGGTGAGTCTTTTGTTTTCTGTAATGTGTTTCCGCCAGGCTTTTGATGGCATTGGTACCACCCCGGTAATCCTGGCAGCTTACTATGTCATGCTATGGTGGGCGTACCTTGACTTCTGCCTGGCTGTAGGTGGCTACCGCCGTGGTCAGTGGTGTTAATGCCCTGGTGGTTGGTGTGGTACATTGGCTGTCTATGGGAGGTATCACTGCCATGGTCATAATTTGGCGGTAATTACTGCCAGGCTGTTGGCGGTATTAACGCCACTTTAACAGTGGCGGTCAGTACACCGCCAATGTCATAATGACCACCTAAATGTTTTTTAGAGCATAGAAACTAAAAGCACCACTTGGGGTATATGGTCAGGCCTCCACCGGGGCAAAGTCAAAATGTAAGGTCAACCGTGATGGAGCTCTGCTGAGCTACAGCAAGTGGAAGGCCTCGGTCAAAAGTTTGCCTTGTGACTTAGGGCCTCATTTTAAGTTTGGCGAAAGGGAAAGCCCATCCGCCAAACTCCCGACAAAGTGGCCACCAGTGGAGTTATTAGGAGTTTCCAGGTAATATTTCCGCCTGCTTGCCTAGCGGGAAATAGGCTGCAGCATTATCTCCGGCTCGTAATTAAAAAGCAGACAGTGAACATTGTGATGGTGCTGGGCAGAGGGGCCATGCACTGCCCATGGCAAGTGCATGGGAAGTTCAGGTATCCCCTTCTAGCTCCCTGCACCTATTCTCCACCAACCTTTCAAGGCTGGTGAAGAATAAAGTCAAAATCTGCAGGGCAGCTTTGCATGCAGTGCAGTGCTGCCCTGGAGGATTATGATCTCTGCCACCGCTAGGCCACTGGGATCATAGATCCTGGCAGAGCTAGCAGTTCACTGGTAATCTGACCTCTAGGGTTGTAATGTGGTAGTCAGATCACCGTTTCAGAGGTGGTCCTGACTGCCACCACAAGTATGGAGGTCTGTAGACCGCTACACTCATAATGAGGCCCTTCATCTTTCTCTTGAAGAATTTCTTAACCGGTTGTAGATTAGATACAACCTCCTGGGAGCCCTCTTCAGACAAGTGTCGCGGGAGACCCTGGTGAAGAATTGTACCTTCGACTTAGTTGTTTTTTCAGGATGGAAATCTTCATCTGGGCCGAACTTGAAATTGGATCCAACGTCCCTGGAGCACTCCTCAGATATGCTATACAGGAAGCCTCTGTCTTATTATTATATCTGGAATATTGTCACTTTTTCTGAGCTTTTTCTCTCTGACATCTGACAACCCTCCACAGAAAGCCAATTTCAAGGTTTTCGGATCACCTTTCCAGGACCCCACTGTAAAATCCTGGAATTCTGGGACCTCAGACCTTTTCCATGGGGCTAACCTGCAAGTCAGGCCGGGTTACGATTGACGTAAGCCGGCTTGACTCACGACGTCGGGTCGGTCCCTTTGTGGAGCCTTTTTACCAAAAGTTCTCCAATCTTCTCAAAAACATATGGATTTTCTTCCAGAAAGTCTTTGATTGTCCTTTACAAGTCAACTCTCCCCAAGTTTTAAGAAGGTTTGAGTTGCTCTTTGAGGGTTAGGACTCCAACTCCTAGAATGCACCTGGCTCAAACTCAAAAAGTGCTCAGCTGGTCAGTTCCTTGAGGTTTTGATGCAAGGGAGTCTGGTTAGCTATTTTCTTCCTCTAGCAAACAGGAAGTCCCTTCTTGAACCAGTTGAATCCAGGCAAAGTCCTTTTTTTGTGTTGAAGCCCAATCGTGCAGCTGGTGCAGTCTTTCAGAGTGCAGTATCCAGGTGCAGGCCAGGGGTCCAGTAGGGCAGTCCTTCTTCTTCTTGTCTTGTTTCTGGTAGGGATGTGAGGTATGGGTGCAGCTATGCCACATTTATCCTTGCTTGTGGAGTGGAAAGCAGGGGGGCAACTGTCCAATCACAGGCAGGCCACCACCCTCTTTGATGACCACTTCCTGGGATGTGTGGCAAAAGTCAATCCCAGGGAGCAACATTCCTTAAAAATCCAAAATGGCAGAAATTAAATTTTGGAGGTCATGTCTGGCTGAGTCCACCCACTGGTGTGGCTACAATTCCTTAACACACCCCTTTCCTGTTCTCTCCTGATCTAATCAAGGGGGCAACTGGTTGTCTGAGTTTGCAGGAAATGGAGGAAGTCCTGAGCTGCTCCAAATATCATTTCCTCCTTTGAAGTCCAGTTTGGATGCTCTCCCCCATCCCGTTTCACCATCTGCAGAGGCCGATCTCCTCCTTAGGCACTTCCTTTGTCCTCAGACCAGGCCACTTCACACCTCATCAAGGTGTACAAACACCTTCAGGCCAAGTCTTGTAACTGAAGGCTCATTTTGGCTACATCCAAGGATCTGCAGGCCTACAGGGATAAGGACTGGTGCCACAGTAGCATACCCAGGGCAATGTATGCTCTGTCACATGTATGATGGCCATGTTCACATGAGAGACAGCAGTGAGGCTTCAGCACTCGCCACACACTGAAGACAAATGGCCTGTGGGGGACTGATGCCAATACACTGACTTGAGCAGACATGTGGCTGAGTTACCTCATGTTCTTTGTTGTTGTGGACAAAACAATGAAGATGAGTGGACTGTTGAGTACAAATGGCACACACATCAAGAAACAACATGACCTGATTGAGCACTTTACTCAGCCATGTTGCACTGTAGTCTGTTGTGTCCTAGGTTATTGGGCCAATAGGCAAGGCATATCAGCATGCACCAACTTCTATATCTACACAAACAATTACTCATCTTGTGCATCCACATGTCCCTTCTCTAATCTTCAGGAGAAGATGACAGACTTTAACACTTGAACTTGGCAATGCAACAGCTAGGAAATTGCCCATGTTGCTGCTGTGCTCCCCTCAAACGCCCATCAAGCTCAAGGGTGAGGCTCCAGCATGCACCCCACCTACACTAGGACGACATCCCCAGCTGGAACTCTGCGATCTTCTTGACCTAGTGTCTCAGGTCCCCCCACCTCTTACAACAGTGGGAGCTCCACCAGCTGTGGACCCCCAGGGTCTGCCCCTTCTAGGTGATGACTCTCCAAATCACTTTTTTTGCTGACCTGAATGGATGCAAAAAAAAAATAGAAAGGTTACAATTCCATTTCTTTGTCCAACTGGTTGTGTCATGTACTTTTCAGAAACCCCGGGCACAAAAATGTTGTCATTGTCAACACACCACAGGTATGAAGCACACATGCTGATAAATACAGGTCCAGAAAAACATACTTTTGGAGTTAACTGCAGACTAAACCACTACTGTGCCTACACTGACTAAACAAGCCCACTAATATCAGGTAGCTCAGGCTAAGCAACATGTACTGTGATGTGAGCCACAGCGAAGCACAACGCACCATTGTGATCTTCTGAAGAATAAACTCTGACTGGACAGATACATTTACATCCAGCCACACTGACTCAATGCATACAGTCCCTACAAGCAACTACCATAGTATAGACTACTCCCTAAGACTTAAGTGACAATGAAAGGGCTGACATGGGTGGCATGGAAAGTCTCTTCCCTTTGCATGTGTGGATATGTTGCCTACCCAGTGTAATCTCATACCACTTCAGAGTGGTTTTGTGAGGTATGTACTTGTAGCATTGAACACACGTTTTACCATGTGGCGTTGCTGCAGAGATAGCATTAAACATACTAAGGTATGTTTGGCCAGATTAGTTGCATGTAACCAAGCTAATGAGTCACATCTCATGCCTTTCCCTGAATCGGCCAACTATCTGCACTGCATGTTTGTCACTTGTGAAATATGCCTGTACAGTACAAATGTGACCCATGTAAAGGTGACAGCAGAGCTGTGGGAGTAAGGGACCTGTCATAAGTCAATGACACACCTTGCAAATGAGGGTCAATGCAAATACGTACTAGGTCAGGGATTACATCAATACCCCTTCCTAATGTAATCAATGTACAAACACCTTCAGGCAAAGTCTTGTAACTGAAGGCTCATTTTGGCTACATCCAAGGATCTGTAGGCCTACAGGGATAAGGACTGGTGCCACAGTAGCATACCCACAGTGACTCTACCCCAGCCTGGTGTATGCCCCTTACTGGGAGAAATATTTGTCAGGCCTTGATCTCTGCATGCTGAGCATGCATAACCTGCATGACACCCACATTTCCATCACTCCCATGCATGACAGTACACCCTGTACACATCTTGTATGTGGGTTCAGGTTTGTGTGGTACTCTGAAGGGCACAGTGAGTTTTACATGGTTCTCATACAACATTTTGGCAAGGCCAGATATGGGCTGAGTCACCTGTGGGAATATACACATCGCCAACGAAATCCTAAAATGACTCAAACAGTATACATACACAGCTCGTGCTGTAATGCACATACATGGTGTTTTACATTTACAAACATAATATCCAAAGATATGTCATTGTATGGCTATAAAGACTCCTTGCCTAGATATATGAATGCAAGAGAAAGAGGATCTAGGGCTCATCACACATCACACAACACAATGGTAATGTTGTAGGAAAGTACCCTCTTTCTAGCATGTTACCCCCAATGTCTGCCTGATGTCAGTGTATTTTTGACTGTGTCACTGGGATCCTGCTAGCTAGGACCCCAATGCTTATGGTTTATGGCATGCTTGCTGGTGTGTTTCATTGTTTTCTAAATTATCACTGGAGTCCTGCTAATCAGAACTCCAGTGCTCATGCTCTCTTTGTTTCTAAATTTGTTACTAAATACTAGTGACTCTGTGCTGGTCTTCTTTGTCTTTTCAAATCCAATTTCTTGGTCTAGGGGAGCCCACTAAATATTGAATTTAATGGGTATTTTAGGGGGAACCTGGTAGTGTCTAATGGGGCACTTACCCTTGGGTGGCTACACCCACTACACTGACAACTTCCTGTGGGAAGAGTCACTTCCCTAAACCTAATTGACTGTTTTCCTGCCACCCAACATGGAGGAAAATGAAATGGAGGGTCCACTTCACATGCAAGCCCCTAGGTGTGGTGCATGCTCAGTGAGACCACTCCCCCTACCCTTTGTGTGGTTTCCCGTCATTGTTCCTTCCAAAAGGAAATCTATTGCTAGCAGCAAACCTGGGGAATTAGTTTCAAGGGTAGTAGCCCTTTGAAGCTCACTGCCAGGGCAGTGCACATTCCTGAGGAAGTGGATGTTAGCTCCTCCACCTAGGAAGGGCATTGTCTTACATACCAGAGAGACAGGTTTGTATATTGGCTGTCTGGATGTGGCAGGCTGGCTGGAATCAGTCAGCTACCATGCCAGTATTGTTAGCCTTTGCAGGGGGCACCTCGAAGGTGACCCCTGGGTTAACTTTATAATAAATTCAGTAATGATACCAGTTTGGATTGATCATTCTGAGTTGTTTGATATCAAACAACCCAGGGTTCAGAGTAGCCATAATGTAGCTGGGAAACTCATGTTGACTAGTGTCCAGCACATATATTAAAATGGCTGCTCTGTTCACTCACTAAGTCCCAGGTTTGACCGGGACACAGTGGGGGCATATTGCTCATGCAGCTATGCCCTCACATATACTATGGAGCACCCTGCCTTAGGGCTTTAAGGCCTGCTTGAGGGGTGTCTTACCCATAGTAAATGTACTGCATGGTGGACAGATAGTGTGCCAAGTCGTGTTTGTGTGATAGGTTTTCACCAGGACACTCAGCCTTCAATTGCTGTTGTGGGTGCATCTGGATGAAAGGTCCTAGAGGGTGTCACAATCAGTGCTGCTGCCCTCAGGGACTTACCCATAGTACCCCAATGCCCTGGGTATCTAAGTACTTTTTACTAGGGACTTATAGTGGCAGCTAGAGGTGTTTCTAATTACTTTTATAATGTTTTAGGGAATGCACACTAGTCCTGGGAACTTAGTTAGCAGGATTCCAGTGCACTCCAGACCAAGTTGCGCTCAGAAACCAGGCAAAAAGTGGGGGGTACTGTAACAAGGGGCCAGTTTCCCACAGGCTCCTTTGACATCAACCATATAAATGTCTGCCTATTTAACAGGTCAGTGTCTGATATGTCAATTCCTGCAATGTTCTGGGGGTCTTCACCAGTATATTTGGTGGCCTACACAGTCTGATATGGTATTTTCTGAATTTCTATGTTCCTGACATCTTGACAACCTATGTGCTGAACAATGTAAAAAATCTCTTTTGAAACAAGACACTTGCAGGTAAATGCTGGTGCGTAATGGTTGTAATCCTGAGCTGGACACTGTGCACATGCAACTTATCCCTCTTTGCACAAGTAGCTTGTATCTTCATCGTATGGTGCTATATATCTACATAGCTAAATGTGAATTTTAAGACAGCAGACAATGGGTTTGTGACAGGTGAATTTATTGTAATGCTAATGCAGAAAACTTAATTTGGTACATAAAGAAACAAAAACTATAAAGTGAAGGGGTCAGTCATGGTGAAATAAATCACTGGAGTAGATGCCACATGATTGGAAGTCCAACTTCCAGAGTACTCCTCTCATTGGAACTGGAATGTGATTCAGGATCAGTCCTCTAAGTGTATGGGTGGCTCATTTAGGAAGAGGTTTTTGTGCTGGAAGTGGTGGGTGTCTTGCCATCCGCACCTCCTAGCTTATTTCATAGAGATCACCGCTTGCGAGGGGAGGATCAGCTGCTGCAGAGGCAGGGGTATCTGAAAGTAGTTCTGCCTTTGGCAGGGCCTCTCTTCCTGTGACTGCTGCAGATGTACTTGGGCTTAAGTTAGTTGGCCCACAGGAAGGGGTGGATGGTGGTGGAAAAGCACTGCTCAGGGCTCTGTGGATGTCCCTCAGCACCCCTGTTACGGTACCCATGTTGGAACTGTGGTCATCCAATTTTTGGATGATGTCCCTCTGCAGCTGCTTCATTTCCCAGAGTTCAGTTAGCACCTGGCCCATCACGCCTTGGGACTCCTGATAGGCCCCCAAGACGTGGATGATGGTTTCCTGGATGACAGCCGTAGCAGTGGCCCCACTCTGCTGGCCCTCAGTCCCTTCCATGCACACTACCCTCCACAAGCCTGTGCCCTTGGCATAGGGTGCCCTCTCCAACTGGGTCCTGGACCCTTAGTATCTGAAGTGTTGAGTTGCACCTCAGGATCCAGGACTTGGGGGCACAAGATGGTTGAAACTGTGCTAGATACGCAGGTAGAGGATTGAACTGTTGCCTGTGATGTTGACTCAACAGGGCTGGGAGGTATCATTGTGGGCACAATTAGATTCACTGCCGCCATCTGACCAGGTTGACCAGATGCACCCGGACTGTCTTGTATGTCCAGGACTGTCATCATCACTGAGGGCTTCATTCGGGGGTGGAATATGAGTCTGGTCGGTAAATGAGGTCTGCCCCGGGGCTGTGCAAGCTCAATCTGTTGAGTTAGAGAGAACATTGTTACTGGCTGAAGTGTGACATCTACCTCCAAAGGTTTTGTGTTACAGAGACATAGGACATTCATAAGTGGTAGGTTAGCCTATTGTACCAGGTTACCATGGTATATGAGTATTTGACATGACATGTGTGAAACTTGCCTAAACTTTTAGACTCAAGTAGCTCATTAGATGTGCTGATCAGTTGCACTTTGGATGAGGGAATGAAAATGACATCTTACCAACAGTGAAGCTAACACAGTGGAGAGGCAACATGTGCATTTGACCTGACCTGTCAAAAGCCTAGTTGAGGGTGATACAGGCAAACACACCACTTTGTTGTATCTGTATCTGCAATCATCATGTGTGCAGTGCTGTGTCAATATGTTTGCTGCTGCTACTAATCTGCTGATGCATCTTTGGCATACTTGGTGTACAAACTTGGTAAGGTGTCATTCCTGTCCTCAAGGATTTAATCTTGGGATACCAGGTCAAAATGGAGCTGGGTAGATAGACACATCTCTGAGTTGAGAATGACCTGTATATCGCTCACTACGAGGTGAGTAAACTTCAATTGAGAGATAACAAATTTGGGCAAGTTAGCACAGTGTTGGTGGTTGGAGTTAACTGAAACAGGGCCTCCTGGGAGTTGCAGTAAGTTCACTCCCTCTACTTCCCAACACTTGAAAAATTGTATACTCCGAGGTAAGTAAACTTCATTGAGAGTTCACAAACAAGTGTGTTTGGGCAAGTGAACACTGGGTTGGTGTTTGGAGGTACCAAAACAGAGCCTATTGGGCTTTGTAGTCAGGTCACTCCCTCTACTTTCCAATGTTGACAAGTGGTGTATCCTGAGGTGAGTGAAGAGCATTTGAGAGTTGTATTTGGGCAAGTAAACACTGGGCTGGTGGTTGGAGCTACAAAAACAGGGCATCCTGGGGGTTGCAGTCAGGTCGCTCCCTCTACTTCCCAACACTTAACAAATGGTATACTTTCAGGTGAGTAAACTTCATTTGAGAGTTAACAAACAGGTGTATTTGGGCAAGTGAACACTGGTCTAATGTTTGGAGTTACAGAAACAGGGCCTCCTGGAAGTTGCAGTCAGGTCACTCCCTCTACTTCACACACTAGACAAATATTGGGTATTACATATCTGTTGCCATACGGCATTTAGGTTGGAGCATACATTTACATGTTCAGACATACCGTGAGTCCCAGGATTATTTTTCTTTATTGAAACACTTACAGACACCATACCAACTTATAGCATGTGGTGGGCCTTGGTAGCTGTGACGTTAGATCCAACAATACACATTGACAGTCTTTCAAATCGGATACTCTGGGCATTGAATGTTGTTAAAGTCAATGAACGACACAGTGGTAAAAGGTTAGATGTGAGCATGCATGACATTGCAGATTTGCAACAGTTTTTGGGTTGTAATATACCAGACTCTGCTCCCCCAAGTATTCCTGCCATACCCTAAGGATGCAGTAGGGTTAATTCCTTCTTCTCCCAGGGAAAGAGTTGTAATGGGGCACTGGGAGACCCACCACCAATCTTGTTGACCTTTATCTGTTGCCTGGAGCCAGGGAACACACCTTGCCTCTCAAGCCATTCTAACTCTTCCTAATGGCCTCCTTTGTGTGAAGAGTGGTGCCCACAACATTCACTCTGTCAACGATTCTTTGCCAAAGTTCCATTTTCCTAGTGAGAGGAGTGTGCTGGACTTGGGCTTCAAACACTTGTGACTTTACTCTTATGATTGTATTCGCCATGACTCTCAACACATCCTCTAAGAAACAGGGATTTTTGAGATGTGACATGGTGGGGAATTAAAGTGGCTGACAAGGAGTTACATAGAAAAGGAAAGTGATGTGAGGAGTAAGTGGCGAAAAGTGTGTGAAAGGAGTTTATAGGATAGTGAAAAAGGGGTGCCTTCTCTCTCTGCACAAAATCAAATCTTGGTTGTAGTTGAGATGCAAAGGATCATGGTCTGTGAAGGGGTGTGTTTTATAGTGTGATTTGCAGGTGTGCCACTGGGCCCATTATTGTAAGCTTTGTTGTTTTTGAATCCATCCAATGGGAATTTATCTGTTGCTTTGCTGAACTCGTACCACAGTGGTTGACCGCCATTAGCTATCCGCTGGAAGGGGACCTTCACATGGACTGTGTGTTTGTAATCGGTTCAGTTGCTGGGCACAGCACTCACAGCGCCAGAGTGCAGGCCGACAAGATAACAGACCGCCACGCAGCTAGCAGTCAGCACTTTAGCTTGGCGGGCAGTGGTTTTACATATATGCATTGTAATACGGCGCTCTTGGGACCACCACCACAGCAGTCTTTTTGGGACCGCCACCTTGGCAGTCTGGCGGTCCAACCACCAAACTTGTAGTAGGGCCCATAGTATGTAAGTAATAATTTGTAGGCAGTCTGATGTCCCCATTATTGCAAATTATTAAATTTTGCCCAATAGTCTTTGGCACATTTCTTTACTCTTCTTAAATTCTCAGAGATTCAGACTACCAGAAAATGACTGAGCCATTTTCATTTCTTGGAAACTTTGTTATTTTTTCAAAATTTCAAAGACATGATAGGAGTTAGGGTGACTTCTTCCAATTTCTTTGTTGAAAGAGTTATGCCATTCTTTCATAGCATTATTTGTTTTTTGCTCCTCTCTAAGCAAGTGGAGTAGCGGTTCCACCAGTCAAAAGGGAACATTGGCTTCCTCTTCCTGCCCAACCTGCTCAGATACCCAATCCAGGTTTCTTCTAAGTGATGTAGAAGTGGTGCCACTTTTTCTTCACTTTGAGTAAAATAATGTGATTGTATAATTGATGTAGAGAAGTAATTTACACATTCAGGAGGAACACACCACAAATTAGTTTGTTTTTATTTGAATTTAAGTTTACTGCCTGTCATGTAATCCCCAACTAAGGATGTTTTTTTAATTTTTCTCCAAAAGCTTGGGAAAAGTGAAAAAAACATCCTTGATTTTGGGTTTCAGGATAAAGCTGTGTAATTGTATTTATCATTTCTAATTCAAAGTCAATGATTATTTTCCTAGGACTTTTGTTGATAGTTTTAGATTTTACAACTGAAAAAACTCTATATAGGTAAAGGATTGTCTGTTGGGGAGTTAACCATATACCAAGGGGATAATAGTATTGCTAAGATTGCAGTGAATTCTGTAAATCTGGACAAATGGATGGGGTGTTGACTAAAAACTACCGTCCATCATCCAAATGTTGGTGTTCTCCAGGGTTACCAAATTATGCATTGTGGAAAAAATGAGTATTTGTTTTAAGGTGTTTCATTATCATGCAGTAGGAAGAGTTTGTTAGTAATAGTGACAGTGAGTTCAGGAGGGATGTTAATATCAGATAATGTTTGTGGTGTTATTGTGTGTGGATTACTTGCCTGTTTTGTTCTTCGAATCATGTGTCTTAAATTAGGAATTGTAGGCCTATTACTAGCAATATGCCTGGTGATGTTTTGTTCAACCTCGTGTAAAACTGAGCCACAGGGTTCATTGGAGGTAGCTGCTAAATATTTAAACTGTTATAGATTTTCTCTTATTTCAATATCTATTGCAGAGGTAGAGTAGTTATGCTCTGTGGACCTCTCTACCATGTCACACAGAGTAACCACTCTGCCTTTGCAATGTGATGAGAATTATTTTACACACCTTCAAAGACTCCTGGGCTCAGTCAACCGTTCTTTACAGTAAATGCATCCACCATATTTCAGATGTCTATCATCCCCATCTTGATGGAATATTAGAAGCACGGTGACTGGACTCAAATGGTGTTGGTTCTGTTGAGAAAAAAGAAATATGTTGAAATGTCTTACTGTCATTCTATGTTGGTACCTAGTCACATATTTCCTACTTAAAGGATCATGTTTTCTTATTTCAGCATCTCTGTAAAGAAAACAAACAATATACAAAACCTATTGAAAAATTTTGTGTCTTTGTTAATTTTTCTTTTCTGTTGGAGAAAAATATGATTAGTAGAACAATAGTGGCTCATTTTTCTAATTACATGAAGACTGCATGGTTGATATGTTTTGGGTTGTAAAGATTGTCTGATAGACTTCTTTGTTGCAATTTCTTCACGGGTGAATTATGTTATAGCTGCAGGGAAATAAAAAGGAATGTTTGAAAAATTATTTTTTTTCATCTTAATCACTTAAAAACATATATGCCTGTATATTTTCTGACATTTTAGTAAATGAGACCATGTTTAGGTAGCCACTTAAAAACATATGTTTCTTTGTTTAGTAAGTTCTTTGTCCTGTTGAAGGAAATAGAATTCTTTTAGGAAAAAAGTAAGTGGTTTCATTTCTACCTGGTGTTTGGTTGCTTGAATCTTTAGGATTTTGACAGGTGTTGGTTTGAAATCTTCTTTTTATGTAGTTTCTTTAGATATTGCACATGTCCTCTAGAGAGATATCAAATGTTCTCAAGCGAGATATCTGGAGAGGAATAGAAAGAAATGTTTGAGATATGTTTTTTGACAAGTTTTTCTCCTAAAAAGATGAGAAGATATGTGTTTATAACTTCAGAAATGTTTTGAAGATGACAAATGTTTGTTAGCCTCTTCATAACAAATGTGTTTGTTTGCCTGCTTTTCTGTCCTGTTCAAGGAAAAAGAATAATGCAAGAATTAAAGTGTTTCTATTTGTACCTGGTTTTGGTTTCTTGACTGTTTTGGATTTTTACAGGTTTTAGTTTCAATCCTTCATTTATGTTCTCTCTTTAAATGATCTAAATGTCCTTTTGCAAGATATCCAGAAGTATAAAGAAATGTTTGAGAAAGGTTTTTTGAGATAATAATTGTAATTTTAAAACTTTTTTTGCAAACATGTCTGGGGAGCAGCTTTTCTGCGGTAGGTACCCAGTGTAGTTAGAAAAGAAAGTTTGCCCCCAGTCACTATCCAGCACCTTCCAAGAAGTAGGTACCCAGCAGAATTAGAATAGTAATTTTGCCCCCCACTCACTGTCCATAAACTTGCCTGAGTTCAAACCCAGTGGAGTTAGAAAAGTAATTTTGCCCACTACTCACTGTCCAGCACCTTCTCTGAGGTAAGTACCCGGCGGAGTTTGAATAGTAATTTTGCCCACTACTCACTGTCCAGCACCTTCTCTGATGTAAGTACCCGGCGGAGTTTGAATAGTAATTTTGTCCCACGGTCACTGACCAGCACCTTGTCTGAGGTAAGTACCTGGGGAAGTTAGGATAGTAATTTTTCCTCCCAGTCACTTTTCAGCACCTTACCTGAGTTAAAACCCATTGGAGTTGGAATAGTAATTTTGCCCACTACTTACTGTACAGCACCTTCTCTGAGGTAAGTACCTGGCGGATTTTGAATAGTAATTTTGCTCACTACTCACTGTCCAGCACCTACTTTGATGTAAGTACCCGGCGGAGTTTGAATAGTAATTTTGTCCCATGGTCACTGTCCAGTACCTTGTGTGAGGCAAGTACCTGGTGAAGTTAGAATAGTAATTTTGGCCCCCGGTCACTGTTTAGCACCTTGCCTGACTTAATAGATAAATAAAACTCAGTATGAACATATGATTGGGCATGTGTTAATGTTGCTTGAGGTTCTTGAAAGTTATATTTGTACTCACTTGTGTCATCGATAGGTGGCAGTGTTTAAATTGCTGTCTGGCTTTCTTCTCTCAGCTCTCACTTACATGTGTTGACCTCAGATAGCAGTGTACCACTGCTAATAAAATGAATGGGATATATATACACATATATATAAACAAAGCCCCTTCAGGGTTAAAGTGATGCATAAATTATGCAAAAAAGGAATAGAGAATTCTGGGTAGTTCCCAAGTTTAGGTGAGAACTGCTCCAGTAATGACTAATCTGCAACACCAGCAACACTCTAGACTTTCTCATCTCCAATGTCTGTTTATCTAGTAAAGGTTTTAAGCACAGGATCAGCACAGTGATTGCCACGCTGAGATAGATAGGGACAAAGGTGGTCATTTTGACATTGGCTGTAAAAACCACCTACGGCCGCGGTGACGGCCGCCAAAATACTGTCACCACAGCTACCACCCCGTCCGCCATATTATGATCACTGCCAGACTTCCGCCACTAAAAGGGCAGAAATCCAGCAGTAATCATGCTGGAGGATGGTGGTAATCTGGCACTGCTACCACCAGCACCGCCATGCCAGTAGAATGCCACCAGCCGTATTATGACAATTCATATGGCCTGGCGGTGTTCTGCTGGCGGGCTGTTGAGGCGGTAACGGTGCCCCTTCCCATTCCCTGCCGACGACCTCCTCGCTAGACAAAGTAAGTTGAGGGTCTGACAGGGGAGGGTGGGTGGAGGGTAGGGCCATTATGAGTGTGTGTGAGTGTGAGTGCTTGTGTGAGTGCATCTGTGTGTGTTGTGTAGTTTGCTTGTTTGTATGCGTGTGAGTGAATGTGTTTAAGAATGGAGAAGTGAGTGCGTTCTGCATGTCAGTGGGAATGTGTAAGGATATGTGTCAGTATGTCTGTAAGTATGCGTGCATAAATGCTTCTATGGCAGTGTTAGTTAATGATGTATGCATGGTGCATGTAAGTGCCTGTTGCATGTATGCGGGGAGAGGGGTGTTGGGTGTGGGGTGAGGGGTGCTGTGACTGGTGGGAGAGGCGGGACGGGGGTGATGGGTGCATGTTTGGCTGCAGGAGCAGTCGTGTGGTGTGTGCGTGTCTGCAGGTGTGCATGTATAGGGGCTGGGGGTGTGTTTGTGGATCAGCTGGGGTCGGTGGGTGTGTGTTGATCGGCGGGGGTGGGGGTGTTGATCAGAGAGGGTAGGGGGTGGGTGTGTTGATCGGAGGGGGTTGGGGGTTTGTATGTGGATCAGAGGGGGTGGGGGTGTGGATCAGAGGGTGCGGGGTGTGTGTGTGTTGATCATATTGGGTGGGGGGAGTTTTAATGGAGGGTGTAGGGGGTGTCTGGTGAGTGTTGGGGGAGCCACCTACCGGTGACAGGGACAAAATTCCCTGTCACCGGTAGGGCCCACCACCATGGTCAACGCCACAAAAACCATGTTGGTAGGGAGGCTCATAATGCTGCCAGCTGGACTGTTCCAGCCGTCAGTTTGGACAGTTCATAAGATCAAGAGGAATTATACCTGTAAAAGTGATTTTGTAATATATATTCTAAAGTGTAGTTGTCCCAAGATATATGTGGGAAGTACCAAATTGCAAGTACACAAACAAATTTTACAACACCTTAGAGCAATCTCCAAAACAAGGATGTAATGTATCCAGTGGCCCGGCATTTACATGAAAAACATTATGGAAATGTAGAAGAAATCAAATACAGTGTAATTGATGGAATTAAAAAAGATATTAGAGGAGATAACACAGAAAAAAAATTAAGGGGCATATTTATACTCCGTTTGCGCCGAATTTGTGTCGTTTTTTTCAACACAAATCCGACGCAAAACTAACTCCATATTTATATTTTGGCGTTAGATGCGTCTAGCGCCGAAGTTCATGGAGTTAGCGTCATTTTTTAGCGTGAACACCTTCCTTGCGTTAATGAGATGTAAGGTAGGCGTTCCCGTCTTAAAAAATGACTCCCGCATTTGCGCCTCTTTGGGTCAGGGCAGGCGTTAAGGGACCTGTGGGCTCAGAATGAGCCCAAAGGTGCCCTCCCCTGCCCCTAGGGACACCCCCTGCCACCCTAGCCCACCCCAGGAGGACACCCAAGGACGGAGGGACCCATCCCAGGGAAGAAAAGGTAAGTTGTGGTAAGTATTTTCTTAAAAATATTTTGTGGCATAGGGGGGCCTGATTTGTGCCCCCCTACATGCCACTATGCCCAATGACCATTCCCAGGGGACATAAGTCACCTGGGCATGGCCGTTGGGCAAGGGGGCATGACTCCTGTCTTTGCTAAGACAGGAGTCATGTTAATGGCGTCTGGGCGCCCCAAAAAAATGGCGCAAATCGGGTTAAGACGATTTTTTTGCCTCAGCCTGACTTGCCCCATTTTGGGACGCCCAATCGCCATTTTTCCCTACGCCGGCGCTGCCTGGTGTACGTCGTTTTTTTTCACGCACACCTGGCAGCGCCGGTCGGCTAACGCCGGCTAACGCCATTCAATAAATACGGCGCCCGCATGGCGCTTCAGAATGGCGTTAGCCGGGGCTAATTTTTTTGGCGCAAAACTGCGTTAGCGCAGTTTTGCGTCAAAAAGTATAAATATGGCCCTAAGAATCTTCGAGTTGAGATATATTGAAGTTAGATACCAAAGTAGCTATGGGTTTGAATAGCAGTGAAGAATGATATATACATTTGTGAATCAAGACATACCAGTAATGGATTAAATTAGCTTCCTGGTCTGCAGTATACCTTTGACATTTGTTTCTCATACTATGAAGGTACTCTATAATTGTTTGCGGCCATACAAATGACAATTATGATGTTACTCCATGATCGTATAAAGTAAAGACCTTAGTAATTGTAAAGTAGGTAAATAGACATTAATACATGCATTGTATTGATTGAAGAGTACGGTCATGAAGAATAGATATTGACATGATATTCATGTCGTTATGTTATATTTGGGAAACAGTGTGTCTACAAAAGATGGTTTTATTAAGAAGGCGTTTAAATTATGTTAAAAATCTATAAGACGATTTGTTTAGAAATAGCTTTTCGATTGGCAGTATACCCTCTATGTTTGAGTTCACATTCTAAGAAGGTATTTTACAATTGAAGCAGTAAGAACAAACAGCACAATGTTACTGTTTAATGAAAAGATTTTTAGCAAATGTTAAGTAGGTGAATAGAGATAATTTATTTGATTGGTTAACATGGTTATGATGATCCAATATTGATTTGCTATTCATGTCATTATATATAATTTGGGACGAGTCCTGTCCACATTAGGATTGTTTGATTAAGAATGTGTGCATATTGTGTAGAAAATTTAAAATTTAAAATGTGACTCATGTTAGAAATAAAGAGAAATGTGGCACATTAGGAAGCGCAACAGAAACTTGTTAAAAATGATCCGTTTTGTAGTTTGATCATGTGATATAATTATGGGCTTTAAGATGGCGACCGCCAGGTTGACAAAGGCAGCAATGCTGAAATGCGTTCCTGCGCGTGCTGAATAAAGGAGATATTTTTAATTCTGTCATCTGTGGAGTGCCGATTCCTTGGATATTTATGAAGGAAAGTGAACATATACATATATATATATGTATATATATATAGATAGATAGATAGATAGATAGATAGATAGATAGATAGATAGATAGATAGATAGATAGATAGAAAGATAGATAGATAGAATCACAATGATGTCGCAAATTTGTGGGAATTTGTTTTTAAAAAACAAGCGCATGCTCCCATGTTTCTTTTTTAAGTAGACCCTGGGTGGGCCAGGTCCTGGGGGCATTGTATTTTTTAGAATACGGGGGGCCTCCTTGCCCCCCACAGCCTCAAAGACCACCACCTCCCCGTAGCATTTACTAAATTTGGTGTGGGAGGTGCACCCCAGGTACCACCACCTCCCTGGGGCAAAATTATTTTCTGAAGTAATGGAGGCCCGATGGCCTCCCCCACAGCCCCAGGGACCACCAACTCTCCAGGTGATTGTCTAGGTTGCATGCCCACAAAGCCTGACCTGCTGCCAGTCCCTGTGGCAACACCCCTAATTACACAACCCTAATCTGCACATGTCCCTTTCTCTGGGTGTGAGAGTGTATGCATCATTGTCTTAGTGGGGGCATCAGTAACTGCGCTGGTCTGTGAGTGGGTGCATGAAAGTGTCAGTGGGTCTATTAGTGGGTGTGTCAGTGGGTTTGTGAGTGGGTGTGTGAGTGTCTGCGTGGGTCATACACACACACACAAACGTATATGTATATATATATATATATATATTTATTTATTTTCATAAATAGAACACTTTGTTGTCATACCACACAAAGAAATAATGCCTGCACTCCAGAATGGCAGTTTGCTGGCACATTCAACCACACAGGTCTTTGTCAAAGTCATAAACTATAAAGTGATACACTTCCTTTTAAGACAAACCCTCACCATTAACAAAAAGAGAGAACATACTATAAACAAATCCTTCGCATGATTGGTCAATCATCTCGCTAGAAAACAGATGATAGTCACTAACATAATAAAAAGGCTATTACCATTTTAATCACTAAGTACAACAGTTAGAGTTAATTTTTGCTCCCATTGTACTTTATACAAGTGCATAAGGGCAAAATGAACCCTGGCTCACATCTCATTATCTCTCGACAGATAAGTCACAACAGTTAATGCATATCGCCAAGTGGCAAATCATTTTACATGCTAGAATCAAATATGCAATTCACTGAAACATTAAAACAAATTTGACCAAAGCTCACATTTCATTGCCCTTTGAGGAATAAATCGAAATGAAATACTTTCCATGCTGGCTAGCTGAAATAACTCCATCCACCCCAAGTGTTTGAAGGGCAATAATATCCTGGTCTGACCAAAGCCATGTATCGCTGATGACTTGTGAGCTGAAGAAACAATAGTCGATGGTCAATACCCCTTACAAAATGAAAAAAAAACGAGGGGTGCTACACTCCTTAAAATCACATAAGTCATGAAAGCAATCTTCAGTATGGGCATAATCACAACAGGCAAAAAACTAAATATCCATTTGTGAAAGAAAAAATACATTGTCACAAAAAACATCTCTTATCCAAATGGCAAACACTAAGGGCCACATGTACAAAGCATTTTTCTAGTCCCAACGGGCCGATTCACAGAATCAGCCCATTTGCCACTTTAAAAATGCTTTTTGGAATGTACAAATCCCAAATTGTGATTCAGCAACTTGTTACAGAATTGCAATTTGGGATTTGCAATTTGGTACTAGGAAGGGCCGTGTTCAGGGCGTCTCTTCCTAATATCGAATCTGAATGGTGTGTATGATTGTATTGTGACCGTGAATGCAGTCGCAAAACAATCGCAGTTAGCACCAATTTCAAATTGGTGTTAACCCATTTGCAAACGGGAAGGTGTTTGTGAATGCATGTGAAAAAGTGTTTTAAGACCTGGCAGTGGTCCCACGGATCGCTGCCTACTCTTCAAAAATGTAACTGAAACGTTTAATTTTTTTCTTTTTAAATGCATTCCATTTTCCTTTAAGAAAAATGGACTGCATTTAAAACAAAAAAAAATTGCCTTATTTAAAAACAATCACAGACATGGTGGTCTGCTGACCAACGCAGGCCACCATCTCTGTTATTTTTGCGATTCTCAGTGGATCACAAATAGTGACCTACCTCATTAATACAATTTTGACTGGGAAAATTGTATTCCCCACATATCACCTCCTCTTGCACCAATCAAGAATCTATTGATTACACCAAATGAAATACTTTCAATAGTCTGATTATGAACTAGATGCCAATGTTGCGCAAGGGGATAGTACCAGAATATCTCTTGAGGACCTGCTCTTTCAGTAACTGATGCGAGGAAAGGGGCTCAAGAAATTCCGAATAATGTGATCCATTTTAATCAGATGCCATTTTTTTTTCATAACACGTCTTATTCTAACTCACTACTAAATGTAGTAATGAATCTGATCTCATTCCAACCCTTCTTTCTTATCTTAGGTGTTAATAGGCCCCCTCTATTTACTTTAGAAATCTTTTGGCGTGCTTACAAACTCTTTGAGTATCCTCAGGACTTGAATCTAATAATCATCCTATCCTGCTCAGCCCGGAAAGCCTGTGTGGTACTGCTGTTACATTTTGCTCTCATCAGCTCCCTGTAAGGGATGCTTCACTTCAGTCTGGGTGGATGGTGGCTACGAGCATGCAGGATACTATTATCTGCATTGTTCTTCCTGAATAAGTTCCTATGAATGGTATTTCCTTCCACTGTACCCACAACATCCAAAACCTCAATGCATGTTGTATGTGTCTTATAGGTACATTTAAGATTTGCTAATTTCATGATGGGCTGTTGGGAGGAGCAGGTGACCTGAGTGGAGGATAATTCAGAATACATGCAACATGTTCTAATTTGAACCAGATACCTCAATGTCTTGTTCCTTTTAAGGAACGGTCCTAGACAAAAAGCTGAGTCCTTTATGTTGAAACCAAATGACATATACTGTGAAGTTTATCACTACAGTTGGTGACAGTGAAATCAATTTTCTAGATGTAAGGCTGTGGGTAGATAGGGAAGAAAGGCAGACAACCATCCACCATAAACCCACAGCTGGGAACAGTATTTTACATTACAAAAGTCACCATCCATGAGCCCTTAAAAATAGTATTCCATACGGAAGAGGAAATTAGAGATCAATTGACACAAATGAGAAGGAAAACATGTTGTAGGGTGATAGAGACCCAAGATATTGGATGTGGCTGAAAAGAAGGTGAGAAATGTAATGAGGGAATGATTACTATATCCCAATAAAAACACCAAGAAGGAGGACACAGGGATTTGTTTTGACACAACATTTAGGTCCTCATTACGAGTGGTGCAGTCTGACCACCCTATTACGAATGTGGCGGAGCTGCCACGGTCTGACTGCTGACACCGCCAGATTGCCACCAGTCGACAGCCTAGTGGTCTTGAAGGTAATAATCTGCCAGGGTGGTGCTGCATGCAGCGCCACCCTGGGGATTAAAACTTCCTAATCCGCAGGCCTTTTCATAGCAGTTGGACTGCCATGAAAGGCTGGCAAAATGGGGGTGTCGGGCCCCCTGGGGGCCCCTGCACTGCCCATTCACTTGGCATGGGTAGTGCAGGCCCCCATGGACAGCCCTGTGGTGCTTTCCACTGTCCAAATTACGGGCAGTGGAAAGCGCAACAGGTGCCCCTGTACCCGCCGCACAACCACATTGCCACCAGCTCGATTATGGGCCGGCGTCAATGTTAAGACCCTGTTCACTTCAGGGCCAGCGGGCGGAAACGCTGTTCCATCCACTGGCCCTGCAATGAACTCATAATAGGGTCAGTGGTGTTCTAGCCGCTCTGGCGGTCAGGTGGCGGTATGAGTTTGGCAGGCAGCCGCCACCACCCGCAAAACTCATAATGAGGGCCTAAGTGTTGCTTCAGACAAAATTAGGAATTTGATGTTCAAGCATTGGGATATTCTTAAAAAAGATTTGGTTATTGTTGTAGCTCTCGCCAACCACCCAGCCATTACATATAGGAAAGGTAGAACTCTGGGAGATTGTCTGGCACATAGTTGCCATGGGGCAGCTTGTGTTGATCATCACACCTCTGAGGGACGCAAGCACAGAATATTGAAGAGTCTGACTTGCTCCTCTGATTTTTGTGAATATGTACTTCATTGCCTGGGCCATCTCTTGTATGAAGGAAGCATTATATTCCCATTGTGGAAGCGTATATTGTAGAATCAATGTGCTATCTACAATGTAGATTTCACTTATCCAGTGATGACACATTTTTAAAAAGACATAATAAGGATGCATCAATCTTGGGATTTTTAGCCATACATGGGGTAGAGAAAAGTATATGGGGTGGTGACAGGGTCAGGAAATTGAGGAAATTAAAGTCTATATATATTATCAACCTCCATAACAAATTCCCCTATGGACTGAACAAGGACGAGGAGATGGAAGTACAAATGGGATAGTTGGCAGTTCCTTTCAAGCTATTCACCATTTTGTCTTCATGTATATAAATATATTTAGCTTTTTGGATTTGGGGATTCATAGGAACAGTTTAGGGCATTGGCCTTTTATAGTGAAGAGCTTTCCTCCAACCTGTCTATCATATACATTTTGTCAAGTATTGTCAAGTGTGCCAGTGATTTTACCAAGGTAATCCTTGCTATCCTTGACAATAAATATATATATTATCATGGATACCAAGGATTACTTTGGTAAAATTACTGGAAAATCCTGGGAAAACAATTTATTTCTCATGAGTTTAGATATCAATTCCTTGTATAACATTATCAACCAAGATACAAGGATAACATTGTGGAAGCATTTCTTAAAGGCTAGACCCATAAGATACCTGGGCCACACATGTATGATTGAGGAGATGATGCGACACTGTCTAAAATACAATGGCGGTCATTCTGACCGCGGCGGGCGGCGGTCGCCGCCCGCCATGCGGTTACCGCCGAATGACCACTCCGCAGTCAGGAGACCGCGGCGGCCATTCTGGCTTTCCCGCTGGGCCGGCGGGCGACCGCCAAAAGCCCGCCCACCGGCTCAGCGGGAAAGCCCCTGCAACAAGGATGCCGGCTCCGAATGGAGCCGGCAGAGTTGCAGGGGTGCGACGGGTCCAGTGGCACCCGTCGCGATTTTCACTGTCTGCTAAGCAGACAGTGAAAATCTTTGTGGGGCCCTGTTAGGGGGCCCCTGCACTGCCCATGCCAGTGGCATGGGCAGTGCAGGGGCCCCCAGGGGCCCCACGACACCCGTTCCCGCCATCCTGTTCCTGGCGGTAAGAACCGCCAGAAACAGGGTGGCGGGAAGGGGGTCGGAATCCCCATGGCAGCGCTGCAAGCAGCGCCGCCATTATGGATTCCCTGGGCCAGGGGAAAACCGGCGGGAAACCGCTGGTTCCCCTTTTCTGACCGCGGCTTTACCGCCGCGTTCAGAATAGCCGAGGAAGCACCGCCAGCCTGTTGGCAGTGCTTCCGCGGTCCCCGGCCCTGGCGGTCATGGACCGCCAGGGTCGGAATGACCCCCAATATCTTTCCCTTCAATGGTTCAATGGTTCATTTTACAGACAGACTCATGGGACTGTGATGGGGACTTGTTTTGCACCCAGCTTTGCAAATCTTTTCTTGGGCCTGTGGGAGGAACATGTCTTTAATGATGATACATTCACTGCGGACCTGGAATAGGTCATATTATGGCTCAGGGTCATTGATGACCCCTTCTTTATCTGGAATGGGTGTAAAAGGAAGGGTAGTGATTTTGTAGCTGAACTCAACAAAAACTCACTGAACCTATCCTTCTTACATATTATTAGCAACAGCAGGATAGAATACTTAGAAGTCCTTGTTGAAGTTGTGGAGGGGGAGATCAGGACACATCTACACAGGAAACCCACTACAGACAACAGCCTGATACATGCATTAAATGGTCACTCTGAAAGTTTAAAGTAGTTGATCCCATATGTAAAGCTCCTTAGGGCCAAAATAAATTGTAGTACGGAAACTACTTACAAAGAAGAACAAAAAAGTATTGTGGCATGTTTCAAAGAATGCGGGTATCCTTAATAGGTCCTTAATACAGCCATCAAAAGAATATCCCAGGTCAATAGAGAAACCATTTTGTTTGGCAATAGAGTTATTATACCCATGGAAATAGTCAAAAGAGTGATTTAAACCTACAATGGTAATTCCAAATTGATCAATAAAATACTGACAGGCCACTGCGATATTTTGAAAAGTGACCCTATAATTGGTAATGAAATCGAAGAAAGACCCATGATCATCTGCAGAGGAAGCCAGCACTCTCACGGATTTACTCATTCATAATTATATCACAGTTACCAAGATTTTAAGCTACAAGGTTTCTTTCCATATGGTAGATTCAATGCTTGCAAAACAGTAGGATGGCCAAAAACAGTTGGATGGTCAAGGAATTTGATACCATTGGGGGAAGGACATGCAAGATTAAACAGTTTCTTTGGGAAATCTGGTCTGATTGCAGAACCCCCCTTAACTTTTTGCCCCATTTTTCACTTATGCTTTTGTTTTTCTGATGGTGCCGTGGGCATTGCTGAACAGTCCCAGGGCCTGGGCCTGTGATCTGTAAAAATGATTATACAAATTAGGCTAATTATAACTCCTGTACCAACCTACCTATAAGTCTCTTGTTTGTGGTAGAATATGTAGGTGTAGGGACCCCAGCATAGGTAGTACACCCATTGGTAGACTGCTGTCATACCCAGTGTCATTCTAAAGGCAGGCCTACGTTGCTGGTTGCTTTTAAGTTAACCCCAAATTGGACTTTAGAATTAAAACTACTTTCAAAGTCCTAAACTAAATTATTTTTGCATATAAGTCACCCCTATGGTATGCCCTAAGTTCCCCCAGGGTTAGGTGCAGTGTAACTATAAGCAGAGACTTTATAAAAGATGCTTTATAAACCTTGATGAGGTAGAATAGCTTCATAATGTTTCCCCATTGTAGTTAATGGGCTCCATAGGCTAGCATGGAGAGACTTTATTTTAAAATACTATAGTCTTATTTTCCATCTGGAATGAGCTAAATATGGCATAGTTAGTGCCAAATTAGAAGTTATAATAAATCCAACAACTTGCCACTGCTGAATGTAATATAACTAAACTAATGTAAAGTAATATAACTTGTACCTTTCAGAACAGAGGTCTTCAATCTGTGGGGTGATACCCCAAGAGGGGGCGTGGAGTTATGGGAAGGGGTCGTGCAATCCCCAGCCTTACTGTCAGCACAAAAAGGATTTATGAAAAATTGTTCTATGTTTGGTAAAACAACCATCATGGTATATCCTGTGCTGGGAAATCGAAGCCGGGCAGACAGATTAACAACTTCCTGCCAGAGTGCCTGCTGCCTAAAAGAAATGCAAATGTGTGCTAAGAGTTAGTCTGCAAATGTAAAAGGTAATCTGCAAATGTAAAGGATGTGTTTGAGCCAGTACTGGCTTCAATTGATCAAATCTTTGAGATTACAAAGATTTATTCGTTTTGATTGGTAGTGCAGTTAACAACTGAGCTGTGATGTGAGTACTTTTAACTGTAATTGTATTTACAAATCGCTTACTAACACGAGTAGGTGTTAAAGGAGCAGGTATGTAAAATAATGCATTACACAGTCTGGGACTTGCTAAAGTCTATATTTTGGAAGCACCATTTTATTGTAAAACATTTAATGCATTTTAGAACAGCATATTTCATACTGAGGGTAATGCAAGTTTAAAATATTGACTTGGATATCCAAAGTGCTTTATGTCACAGGTTGTGACCTTGTGGCACTAAAAATACACAAGTCACTATTTTCCACTGCGTCACCTAAGATTTAATTGTGTGGCTTTCTGGCTATACACAGACCACTGCAGTGCATTAACTAATAGAAGTTCCATAACGTACTATTGTACATTTCCCAATGAGTAACAACTTCTTTTACTTAATTTTCTTTTAAGCTGTGTGTTATTTTCTATGTAGCTACCCGATGGTGAGAGACCTAAAAAAGTTAGAGAACATTTGTTTTTGTCCACACCTTTGACCCCACTCCCACGCTCACTGACATCACCTCTATTGCATGCAGCATCTCAGTTCCCATATTTTTTTTAATGCACTTCGACAGCTGGTTGCCCTGACTGCCCATTCCTGTGCAGATGGTGGGAGGCTGACAAGAATTGGAGCACTACACTGCACTGCACACAGCACTGATGCCTCAGTGACTACAATTTACTCATCACAATATAGCTGGCAGTGGTCATGCTGGCTTGGGGACTCAGCTGCGCTGGTTGCAGCAGTCTGACCACAGCTGAGACTCACTCAACCAGGGCAGCAAACAGCATTTATGTTTCTTTTCCGTGCTGCTGCCTTTGCCTCCATTTTTGTTTATGCATCATTGACAATGTGCAACCACTAACTTAATTTTGGGCTTAATTAAACTCTGTATATGTGTGGTTTTAATGTGAGGGGCACCTCACCTTTAAGTCGTGCAGACATGCACTGTCCTTCAGTCCCTGTGCTAGCTGCTGCCACAGCTGCACTCCCGCCCAGACAGTGCCAGCCTCAGCATATGGCTGCACCCCTGCACCTAGGCCAGTTATCACTCCCAGGTAGCAGCAGAAAAAGAAAACAGTGTGTCGCAGGTGCACACATCAATTAAACCCCATGCTGCATGGGGACACAGGATGTTATACCACTGGGTCGGGAAGAGCTATCACATGGCTCTCTGTGCTCAGACTCTCAAGGCACTCCAGCCTCCCCAACAAAAATAACTGAAGCCAACAACAGCAGCAAACTAACATAACTAGGAGTCACCCACAAAACTCTGGTGTGCTAAACACTGGCTAAGATTATTTCTCTACTGTAAAAATGATTTGTTGTGGGAATTGGGGGCATTTGTGGTTGTCGATGATGAGGAGTAGCATGTTCTAAAATTGTCAGGAGGGGCGGTCATTACGCCTAAAAAATGTTGACAGTTTGAAGACCTCTGTTTTAGAACTCTTACTAAAAGTTACCAATTTCAGCTCTGCAGTGCCCTTCGCTGATTTTTCTGAGCCAGGCTGCCTTGATGAGGTAAGAAGTGGCCTGGGCTGAAAAAAAGGAAGCATCTGTTGGAAGGAGATCTGCCTCAGCAGATGGTGGAACAGGATGGAGGAGAGCAGCCAAATTAGTCTTCAAAGAAGGGAAGGACATTTGCGACAGCAACAGTACATCCCACATTTTCTGCAAACCCAGACAGCTAGGTGCCCCATGATTAGATTAATGAAGGGGTGTGTTAAGGGAAACTTACCCACACCAGTGGGTGGGCTCAGCCAGACCTAACCTCTGAGATTGAATTTTTGCCATCTTGGATTTTGGGAGAATGTTCCTCTCTGGGATTGATTTTGTGACACTTCCAAGGAAGTTGTCTCTCAAGAGGGTGTTGGCCTGCATGTGATTGGTCAAGAGGCCTTGCCTACTTGCCACCCGATGAACAAGGGTAAATTTGGCAGAGCTGCACCCCACCTCAGATCCCTACTTGAAGAAGACAAGAAGGACTGCCCTGCTGGACCCCTGACCTGCACCTGGACACTGCACTTTGAAGAATTGCTCCAGCTGCACTCTTGGGCTTCACCACTAAAAGCACTTTGCCTGTCTCATACTGTTTCAAGAAGGAACTCCATATTTGCTACAGGTAGAAAATAGCTGATCAGAGTCCCCTGTATCAAGCCCTCAAGAAACTGACCAGCTGACCAGTGACCATTGGTCATTTTTAGATTTGAGCCAGCTGCATTCTGGGAGTTGGAGTCCTAACCCTCAAGGAGAAACTCAGAGCTTCTGGAACTTGACGTGAGTTGTGTACTCCTAAAGGACATTCAAAGACCTTATGGAAGAAGATCCAGAAGTTTGGATAAGTTTGGAGCAACATTAGAAAAAAGCTCTATAAGTGGACTGACCCGACATTGTGAGTCAAGCCGGCTTACGTTGACCGCGACTATACCTGAATTGCAGGTTTGTCCTGCTGAAAGCTCCAGATCCCCAAACTTCCAGGATTTCATCGGGGGCTCGTGGAAAGGCAATCCGATGAGGCTGACTTAAAATCGGCTTGCTGTAAATGGTCGTCCGACAACGGAGAGAAAAATCTCCAAAAAGGTATATGATTTCAAATGTAAAAAGTTGATCAAGGCTTCTCACACAGTGGATCTGAGGAGGGCTCCGTGGCGGTCAGCGTCAATTTCAAGTTAGTCTTGGACGAAGATTTCCATCATGAAAAAATAATCTAAGTCCGAACATAGAATCCTTGACCAAGGTCTCCTGTGACACATATCCAAAGAGGGCTACAGAGAGGTCAGATTTAACTTGTTATTTCGTTCCCTGTCCAGAAAATCTTCAGAAAAAGACTAACGTCCTCAGCCACATTACAACTGCGGTGATGGTGCTGAGGTTGAACCACCAGCACTACCAGTTTTCCTCCGCAGGACCGACTGGTGGTACTGGCAGTCCCAATCCACCAGGACAGAGCTGCAAGCAGCGCTGCCCTGGTGATTATGACTCCCTTCTCCGCCAGCAGTTTCTTGGCAGTAATTAAATGGATAGCAGAGAGGAGGTTCTGGGGCCCCCCTGACTAGCCCCATTACAAAGTTCACTGTCTGCCTTGCAGACAGAGAACTTTGCGATGGGTGCTGGACCACCCTACGCATTGCAGCATTGCCTCTGGCTCTAATATGAGCAGACGACAATGCTGTAGGCCATTTCCCACTGGGCCAGTGGGCAGAAACTCTGTTTCCGCCCGTTGACCCAGCGAGAAACGTATAATGGGGCTGATGTGGAGGCGGCCGCACTGGCTGCAACCTACCAGTCGGGACTTAGGCCGACGGCCTTTTCTGTCTGCCAAAGTCATAATCAGGGTCTAAGTCTGAAGGTAAGACTTTCACTAAGGCCTCCCACTAACTGCAGATGAGGAGGGCTCCATTGCGGTCGGCCACAAATTTTTAGTTTGCCCCAGTCGAGTGTAACCAGATGTCCAGATTGGCACTTTTAGTTTCTATGCTCTAAAAAAAAATTAAGGCCTGATTACGACCTTGGCAGAGGAGATTACTCCGTCACAAATGTGACTGATATCCTGTCCACCATTACTTCATAATCAGAATACATCTGAGCATTGTCTGTAACTATTTTTTTAAATATTCTTTTTTCTAAGTGATTTTAAATACTATCGTAACTTAGTACTTTATACACCAAAGGATTTTTGTAAATGTTTGGGTGGTACTGGAATGCGTGATAACTGTTTGTATTGTAAGTGCACTTATAATGCATCCCTATGAGTGTTCTTTGTAAGGAAATGCGTGGTAATGACATGCATGATAGTGGTTCATATGTGGTAATGTCCGTGTTGTAAAGGCTTGTGTGGTAAATGCAGGGTTTGTTCTATTATACAACCCATGAAAAATAGTCACATTTTGCAAAAGTTTACATGTTGCCATCATTAAAAACATATTTTTGCTGCACCAACATTTAAATTTAAACCATTTACTCTAATGTTTTTGTTTATTTGGCTCACATGTTTAATACTGATTTTTCAAAATACTTGCTCACAATTGTGAATTTGGAAAACATCCACTGTATCTACTGTTGTGAAGGAGTATCACACCTGACACAAAAAACAATGTGTTCTGTTTGGTAAAACTGTTCTGTAGGAAATGGCCCTCTCTACAGGGCCACCCCCATTTTGCCTTCCTCCTCCACTTTTTGTTGGATTTTTGCTTGTTGGCCTTAGGACTCTGTGGACTTTAGCACTGCTAACCTGTGCTTGTGCTCACTCTCTTGAACATGTTTTCATTGGCATGTATCTGACATATTTAATTTTACATGTAAGTCCCTTTTACAGTGGTTTCCCATATACCCAGGGCCTATAAACTAAATGCTACCAGTGGGCCTGCAGAACATATTGTGACACCCACCTTCCTAGCACTTTAAAATATGTCCCAAGACTTCTATTGCACCCTGAAGGCAGTGTCCCGCCTCTATGTTGAAGTTGCATTTAAAATCCCTTGCCAATCCTTAAACTCCCCTTTTTATTACATATATGTCACCCCTAAAGTAGGCCATAGGAAACTCCTGGAACTTCAATGATCACTTCTGAAAACTTTTCCCAACTTCTTGGAGCAAGGTACCAGGGAAATAAAAAAAAGGGCTGTCGATCCACTGTTCAGTTTACTACTGGGCCTGTGGAAGGAGTCGTAGAGGACTGCCTGCTGCTTTGACCTGCTATGAACTCTACCAGACTGCTGCTGTACCTTGGAAGACTTATTTTCTGTCTGAAGCCTGCCTTGAACCTTCAGAGTCCAGCCCTGATGTCAAACACCTGCACCTTCACCTGTACCCAGGACTTCCAGAAGTAACTTAAAGGGCTAGTTTTGCCTGCCTCCTGTTCAGAGCCACAGGGACATAACAGGCTCTCACCATCTTGAACCCACACCTGGATGCAGTGTGAGTTAGCCTTGCATCCCAAAAAGTCCCCATCCACTCCTGGACTCTTGTTTGTGGTGCGAAGTGAGCTAAGGAAAACATTTACCAAAACTGATGTGGTCATTATGAACATGGCGGTCTGGATCGCCACGCCGGCGGTGGCGGTCATTCCTGCCAACGGCATGGTGGTCCAGACCTCCATATTCTGAACACAGTAGTGAACTTGCTGCAAAGCAGCCAATTTGCTACCATCCAGCCCAAGGCCAGATTCTATCGACGGGCCGACTGTGGGCACATTTGACCTGGCGGTGGAGGCCAGACCGGCGGTGAGATTTTGATCCCATTGCCACCAGGGATTTCCTGGTGGGATACCCTGCCACGTAATCCCTGGCGGAAAGTATACGGGTGACAGGAATAACCATTCCTGTCACCTGTATGTGACATGCCAGGCCTCCCCTTGCCACTACAACCACCTATCCCCCAAGCTCCTAGATCCACCCCACCCCTGAACCCTGAAAACTGACACCCAAAACCCCATGTAGGCTCCCCCAGCTCAACCCTCACCATCCCCCACCCCTACATACAGGTCCTACCCAAACCCCAACCCCCCATCCACATGCACCCATTCACCTACATGCACACACGCTTACATGCACTCAGACACACATCCCCCCACACATACACTCATGCACATCCTCATGCACTCGCACACTCACACACACCACCTCCTCCCCCTACCCTCTCGGATAGCACTTACCTCTTCCATCGCTCTGTTCCCGCGGGAGGGAACGGGCTCTCTGGATGCTTCTCTGCCACCATCGTTGCCTCTTCATGCATCGCCACGCCTATGAATGCATCATTATAGGTGTGGTGGGGTATGGACGGACGTGGCGGTGAAGGTGGAGCAGCATCCACCCCTGCCAATGACCGTCAGCATGGTGCATGGCGGCCCTCACCGACATCAAAGGCGGTGAGGCTCCATGCATCATTATTTGGCGGGCTGCCGGCCGCCGTCTCTGGTGGTCTTCCATTGTCCGCCGGCACGGTTGGCGGCGGGGCATCCCGCCAAAAACGTAATGACCACATGAGGACTTTCTTTTTTTAACCTTAAGATGTATAAATTCATAACTCTGGTTTTACTAATTTGATGTTGATTGGTTTTGGTGCCAAATAAATTATAAAAAAAAATTCTATGTTTATAATTTGGTTTGGGATTTTTCTTATGTTTTTCTTTCACTTTATTAATGTTTGTGTGATTTTACACATTTCCAAGTTTAGCCTGACAGCTTTTTCTGTCAAGCTACCCAGGGTTAGACCCAGGTTAATTTAGTGACTTTTTTGTTGTTCACCCTGCAAAGGATTCAGACTGTTTCTTGACCTGAGCTCACACCCCAGTCAATCAACAACCCAATTAATCACATAGGGCCTGATTCCGAGGCCGGCGGGAACCGCCATATGGCCGCTCTGCGGTCGAAAGACCGCGGAGGCCATTCAGGCTTTCCCGCTGGGCTGGCGGGCGACCGCCAGAAGGCCGCCCGCCAGCCCAGCGGGAAACCCCTCCCCACGAGGATGCCGGCTCCGAATGGAGCCGGCGGAGTGGGTATGTGCGACGGGTGCAGTTTGCACCCGTCGCGTATTTCAGTGTCTGCATTGCAGACACTGAAATACTTTGTGGGGCCCCAAGGGGCCCCGCGGCACCCCCTACCGCCATCCTGTTCCTGGCGGGAGACCCGCCAGGAACAGGATGGCGGTAGGGGGTGTCAGAATCCCCATGGCGGCGGAGCGCGCTCCGCCGCCATGGAGGATTCTCCCGAGCAGCGGAAAGTCGGCGGGAGACCGCCGACTTTCCGTTTCTGACCGCGGCTGAACCGCCGCGGTCAGAATGCTCGACGGAGCACCGCCAGCCTGTTGGCGGTGCTCCCGTGGTCGGTGACCCTGGCGGTCACCGACCGCCAGGGTCAGAATGACCCCCATAGTCCTTATAAAATGTCACTAAAGAATGTTACATTACTTTTAAGCAGGCATGTGTCTGCTCAAAACATCCCTTTGTGAGTGAAAGAAAATATAATAGTATCCTTTTTATTAAATCATTGCAAAAAAACTACATCATGATATACCTTCTGCAAAGCATTACACCTTCAAGAACACTTTGGGGGTCATTCTGACCCTGGCGGTCGTGACCGCCAGGGTCTCCGACCACGGGAGCACCGCCAACAGGCTGGCGGTGCTCCGTCGAGCATTCTGACCGCGGCGGTTCAGCCGCGGTCAGAAACGGAAAGTCGGCGGTCTCCCGCCGACTTTCCGCTGCTCGGGAGAATCCTCCATGGCGGCGGAGCGCGCTCTGCCGCCATGGGGATTCTGACACCCCCTACCGCCATCCTGTTCCTGGCGGGTCTCCCGCCAGGAACAGGATGGCGGTAGGGGGTGCCGCGGGGCCCCTGGGGGCCCCTGCAGTGCCCATGCCCAGGGAATGGGCACTGCAGGGGCCCCCGTAAGAGGGCCCCACAAAGTATTTCAGTGTCTGCAATGCAGACACTGAAATACGCGACGGGTGCAAACTGCACCCGTCGCACATACCCACTCCGCCGGCTCCATTCGGAGCTGGCTTCCTCGTGGGGAGGGGTTTCCCGCTGGGGTGGCGGGCGGCCTTCTGGCGGGTCACCCGCCAGCCCAGCGGGAAAGCCTGAATGGCCTCCGCGGTCTTTCGACCGCGGAGCGGCCATATGGCGGTTCCCGCGAGGCGGGCGGCGTGTTGGTCTTCTGTCACCCTTAATGTGGAAGCCACATTTTGTTGCAGTTTTTTAAAAAGAAAAGTGAAACCTAAACTTGCCCCTTTCATGCTGCTGTCTGACCTTCAACTGCCCATCAAGGCGGGATGGGCCTCCGCAAGTGTGCAGGCCGTTAGGGGGTCAGAGTGCGGAGCATGCAGTTCCCTTCTTGGGAGGACTGACCGAGCTGGACTTCAACTGACCTTTTGGTCCAGCATTGTAGGTCCTCCCAGCATTTCCTGCAGTGAATACTGCGCCGTTGTAGACCCTCAGGGTCCACACCTTCTTCACGATGGCCTTCCAGATATCCTTTTTCTGATTGGAGTTGACCTGTATGTATACAAAACATGGAGAAGCAAACATTTCTAGTGTCTTCTATTTCTTTCTGCGTTTACAGAACACAAATTAGAGAAATCAGTCACAAACATTCTTTCACTTGTTGTACAGGGACAGGGCATCATCAGCCAGACCCCCAGCTCCTCTGGCAAGAGGTTTGGGGCCCTGTCTCCTGATTTACCATGCATTGTAGCTCCCAGCGTCAGCAAACAGCAGCAAAAATTAAGGATCTACACTGCTAGGAGGTAAGTGAGCTTCTTTCAGATGCCGTGTACATGTACACAACGTGCGAGACAGTCAACGGAAACAGACACTTCCGTTGGCCTTCGTGCATTGCTCTCACACATGTTAGGCCATGGCTATGTCTGCCATGGAGTTGCATACCTACTACCCAGTCAACTTCCATCTACTTGCAAATGTCCTGATGGCGAGGTCAGGCATCTACCATTTTAGCTAGTCAAATAGTGTGTTTGCCAGTGTTAAGTGCATCACCATCATTCAAAATGGTGCCGAAATATAAATAATGTTTTCAGAAATATAGGAAATGTTAGTTATTTCCTTGTTTTTTGACAAATGGATTATGTAGGGCAATACTGTTGTAAAATATGATATTTACACTGTTGTTTTTACATTTCAGAAGAAGAAATTGTAAATACATTGAAAAAAATGTAATGCATAATTGATTAATTTAAAATGTCAAATGTACACATTTTATTTTAAATTATTGGACATGTCAAGAATTGAATGAAAGAAATATGTTCACACATAAATGTTGTGTACAAATATGTTGAAAAAAATAAATATCTTTGAAACATGGATTGATGTTGTTTTTTCAAAAACAAATTGCTTACTAAAGTTAAAACAATTTTACCCTTTCAAATGCAGAGATCTGAGCCCAGGGAGAGTGAGAAGACAAATGGCCTTAAGTCATGAGACCATTTGCACGGCTTGCCAGCATGGAAGAATGGGATATACTACAATAATATATAAATTCAATAGGCAAACTATTATTGATTTATGTTATCAGCTGGAACCAGATATTCTACCTCACAACATGAATCCCACATCAATAACACCAGTAGTGAAAATAATGGCAGTACTCCATTTTGTGGCCACAGGATCATTCCAATACATTGTTGCAGTATCTGTTCAAAAGTCACAACCAACTTTCAATGGTGTGCTACAAGAAGTACTTTATTCAGTGATGAGACACATCAACAGCTTCATACAGTTCTCTAGTAATGAAGATTTCTAAGAGGGTGTGTCAGTGGCTGTATCGGTGTATGAGTGGTTGCACTGGTGTATGACAGAGTGTGTGAGAGGCTGTATCTGTGTGTGTCTGTGTACGTGACTTGGTGTATCAGTGTGTGATTGAAGGTGTAAGTGGCAGAACTGGTTATTTGAAAGTAGGAAATTAGTAAGTGCAGGTAGGTACCTACATTTAGCAATAGGCCACAATCCCCCATGAGGCCCAGTCAAGGTCTCAATAAATTAATCCTTGCTCATTCCTTGTTAGCTTGGCCCACGAGCAGTTAGGCTTAATTTAGGAGACAAGTTTGTAAAGCACTTAATATCAACAAAACAGCAAATAAGTAAAATAAAACACACAATAAAAATGCAAAAACAATTTATAAACGTAAGAAATATTTTTGTCTTTAAAATGACATCAAACAACAAATATTTGATGTAGGGAACCAGAGATACGAATTTTTAAAGATTATAAGTAAAACTAGATCTTAGAAGCAAATAGTGCCCAAAGGGTTAAAAAAAAGGTTGCACTGGGCAGAGAAAAAGTCAAGCGTTCAGGCCACCTATGATGTAACACTTTTACCCTTACTTTCAGTAGTGTTTCTTGATTCAGGAAAGTGTTTCACAGCACCAGCTGAGGGTTCAGAGGCTCCGGTTTGCCTCTTGTGGTCTGGGACAATGTACCTCTTCAACCTATGGAGCTTTTTACAATAGTTAGTCCAAGCATCTTCAAACTTCTGGATCTTTTTCCAGAGGTCCTTTTTGAGTCCTTGAATTGTCCACAAACTTGATCCAAGCTTCCGGAAGCTCTGAGTTGCTCCTTCAAAGTAGGACTACAGTTCCCAGAATGCATGTGGTCAGAATCCTCCAATGGCCACTGGACTCTGGTCAACTGACCTCTTCATGTAGGACTTGATACAGGGGACTTCGGTTAGCTCCTTAGCACCTGTATCTCCTGGAGTTGCACAAGCAAGGCAAAGCCCTTTTCTTTTGTGAAGCCCTAAGTCTGCTGACAGGTGCAGACCAGGGATTCAGCAAGGCAGCCCTCCATTATCTTCTTCCAGCAGGGATCTAAATCATTGGGCAGCTCTGCCATCTTTATCCTTGCTCCTGGGTTAATAAGGAGGGGTGTGCAATTGACTAATGTGGTACAGGGGGGCACCCTCTGGGGTGACCTATTCCTGTGAAGTGTGACAAAAATCTATCCCAAAAAGCAATATTCTTTAAAAATCCAACATGGAGGAAATCTCTCCTTGAAGGTGACAGCTGGCTGAGCCCACCTACTGGTGTGGCCTGAGTTCCCTAACACACCGCTTTCAGCCCCTCTGCTAATCTACTTTTTGGGGCTCTCATCTGGCTGGCGGAATAAGAAATGGACGAGGTCCAGTTTCTCTCCCAAGTGGCTTTACCTCCTTTGAAAACCAGTTTGGCCACTCTCCCCATATCCTGCTCTGCCATCTGCTGCAGCTGTTCTCCTCCCACCAGATGTTTCCTTTATTTTAGCCCAGGCTACTTTATCTTCATTAAGGCAGCTTGGCTCAGGCTACCATAGACCTACCAATCAGGAAAGGGCACTACAGAACTGATTATGGTAACTTTCAGAAAGAGTTCTAAAACTCTTTCTCTGAGCTAGTTATAATACATACAACCTTGGCAAGTTGTTGGATTCATTCTAACATTTAATTTGATGGCAAGCTTGACAGATTTAGCTCTTTTAAAGAAGAAATGAGACTTCATCAATTTTAACTAAAGTCTCCCAATCTTAGCCTATGCACTTCAATAGAGATGAATGACTTTGGTAGTTTTCCCTCAGCAGGACTTATAAAACATCTTTAATAAAGTCCCTGCTTATATTTACACTGCACCCAACTCTTGGGTCACTTTCGGCAGAACTTCAGTGTGACTTATATGTAAAAATAAATTATTTTAGGACTTTTAGTTAGATTTAATTCCTAAATCAAATTTAGGATTAACTTTAATTTAAAAGCAGCCAGAATGGCAGGCCTGCCTTTAAAATGACACTGGACATTACACAGTGCACCTATGGGTGCACTATCTATATTGGGGTCCCTAAACCTACATGCCCTACTATGTACTAGGGACTTAAAGGTAGGTAGTCGGAGCCAATTATAATTAGGCCTAAATTGCGTATACCATTTTAAACAGAGCACTGGCTCTGGGACTGGTTAGGGTTAGCAGTGCCCAGGGCACAGTCTGAGTCAGAGTCAGAAAACACCAGTATCAGCCTGAAATGTGGCAAAATTTGAAGGGGCTTCTGCAATCAGCCCAGTTTTCTCACACTGGTGTATGAGTGGGTATTTTAGTGGTTTATCAGTGTATGGCTGTGAGTATAAGTAGCTGTATCGGTGTGTGTGAGTAGTTGTATCTTGTGTCACTGGGTGTATCAATGGCTGTATCAGTGTGTGAGTGACTGTATGGGAGCATAAATCAGCATCTGAATTTGTAAGTGGGTGTATGTTTTTTGTTGTAGTCTGGAATATCCTCAGAAAGTAATGTAATCGAACAACAACGTAATAAATGATAAAAGTGATCTGTATAACAAGAAAAAAAACAAATATGAATTAGTATTACAATTTATAAAATTATAAATTGAACTTAAAATTTGAACAATGCATAACATCATAATATGAAGAAACAACTATCCATTTGTCAAGCTATAATGCTATGTTATAGTAAAAATAAGAATTTCATTTTCCCTTTTTTACTCTTCTCAGATTCTGTACTTATCCAGTTTTACTGGTAACTTTCCATTTGTTAATGCTGTGACACCCTGATGTTTAATTTTCCCAATTTCTGCCAGTTCCAAAATTTATTCTTTCTTCAATAGCAGCAATTCTTTGTTGAAAGAGGTACACTTCTCCAGTGCAGGCATTACGCACACAATAGATTATCCTTCTTGCATGAAAGTGAACAGTAGCTCTGCTGCTGTTTTATTCATTAGGAAAAAATTTTCATAAGATGACTTTCTAACATACACCTTCCCTCCTTTGAAAAAACACCTACTCCATTATCCGTCAGAGTATCCCCATTAGATGCTTGTCACATATTCCTAAGTAATTCTTTGTATTGGAAGTTTAACCAAAATTCACATTTCAGTGCTTCCCAAAGAATTCTGAGTTTCATCATGGAGCAGTGTTTTGAACACAGACTGTCCTTTGACTGGTGTAAGTTGCAGTAGATCTCTGAAAACAATCCAATGTTTTCCTCCAAATAGTACATTGCAGACTGTTCTTAGAATCTATTGCATTCTCAAATGTACAAAAGCAAGCATTAAGTTGGAGCCTAGGGATGGGCATTAAAGTCTGTTCTGCCAGTGGAGTTTGCACAGTTTCGCCACTCCACTCTCTGCTTAGAGTGTTAATTTTGGCAAACACTCTGCAAACTGCTGCGTGGTAGAGTTTAACAGTGCCCCTTCTTACTGCATTGTAAACACATTCCGTCATCTAAATTCGGAAGGTACTTTTGGTACCAAAAGTGTATGCATATTACAATAATCCTTTGTTTTAGCATGCGGTTTCCTGATTATGTTGCTAGGAAGTACATCATTCTCCCATAGTTTCAAATATATTTGAAATTGTAAGGCCAACATTGGTGCTAAGGCTGTGGAAATATAAAGTGTGCCTCGGTTTACTCTGATAGGTTCTCGGATTGGATCATGGATGTTGTCTCGAACAAACTGCTGAGCCATCTAGTGAATAAAGGTCCTGTCCAGAAAGTGAATGATCTCAGCAAGAGCTACCCTTCTACTTACTACACACTGCAGCGCCTAGTAGTTTTTGTACTGCACAAAGTATAGCATTTGGAAATCACATGTTTACTATCCTCATCCCGTGATTTGGAACTAGCTGCAGGTTTCTGACTGGCTATATGCAAGACCTAAAATTATTTCTAAATGTCCGCTAATTTAGGGTACAGAGATTCCTGCACAATCAAAACATAATAAGACATTAAAATGTGTTACCACACTTTTAAGAAGACTTTTAATAGAGGACTGAACCACAGCCTGGTAATCTCTTGCTAATCATTTGTAGTTCATAAGTGGCTTAATTGGTTAATGGTCATGGTTGTGTTTCTGAGTGCGCCTGAAGGGGAACCTGTTCAGAAGTTTACCAAGATTTCAGAGATCACTCAGACTGCCCTACGTTCATTTCTCCATTCTGTCGTGAACGCTGGGATAGTCATCAAGTTCTACTTTACCTTTCTGGGTTTTAATTCACCCAACTATAATTTTCTGCTCATTCAAATGTGTAGCAATTGTTCCTTCTCACCTTGCTCCACTTTTGTCTACTGTGTGATTGGCATGCATTAAAATAGCCAGTGTAGACCTTCCCCAAAGAGGTGAGTTTTGAAGCAGATTAGTCATTGAGTACATTCTCGTGTCAGCAGTAAAAAAGATGCTACATTAATTAAGTACCCCATCATGATCATTGTAGTAAATAGAAGAGCTTTTTCTCTTTTATTCTGCAGCCTAGCGGGAGTAGTAACCAATAAATACTTTATTGATACATGCAGTAGAGAAGCCTAAACAAGTACCTTGGCACAAATGTGAAAAAGTCATTGTCTTCAAGGAAGTTGTGTGTTCTTGGACTGCTCCACCCCGCGCCCTGCTGGCTGTGCTGAGGACATGCAGTGAATCAAAACACACAAGAAGCAACCTGCCATAGCCCCATATTTCGATTATTATTATTAGCATTATTGTTATTATTATTATTATTATTATTATTATACATGATTTATAAAGCATATAGTTTTCCAGCCCCAAAAAGGTTTCCCAGGGCTGACTGAAATAAGGATTGGGTCACTCCAGAATACCCATTAGAAGGGGCAGTTATTTCGAAACCTGATGATTGAAACAACCAAGACTCTAAAAGTTTCCAGAATGGAAACAGAGAATCACATTTTCCCAATGTTGTAGTAGAGTTATTCCAGGGGTCGGGACCCAAGTAAAAAAAATACAAGGCCTCCTTGGTGGGATTTTCCAATTCTAGGAATTACAGCAAGCTTCAGATGGCTAGACCTCAGTGGGTACTTCGGGAAATGTTCAGACAAAAGGATCTCAAATAAATGGGTCCATGTTATGTAGGCATTTGTGCATGTAGCACAATGCCTTAAATTGCACCCGCCACTTATTGGGCAGCCAGTAGAGGGATATTAACAAACTGACAGTATTCAAAAGCTTAAGTGGGTGGAGCAAATACATGCAGCAGTATTTTGCACTGTCTGGAGGCATTCAAGTAGTGATTTTGCCACCCCAAAATGTAGAACGTTCCCATAGTCCAGCCTGAAGATAACTAGGGCTTGTGTAATGGTTCTCTGAGCTGAGATAGGAAGGCAATAGCTGTTTTAGTATGTCAAAACAAGTGGCTGCTCCTTTGTTGACCTGCTGACTCATAGTAAGTTTGTGATCCAACCCCAAATTCTTTACAACAGGGACAGTATTAGGGGGATTACCCATACATGCAGGCCACTAATATGTGCACCAGGGGGTGGAAGGGTTACTTCTCTCTTGTCTCCATTTATGTTTAGGAAGCTTGCACCAATCCATGTTGAAACATGGGTGAGACAAGAAGGCAAAGCTGTGATGTTCTGGTTCTCCTTATATGACAGAGTTACAGTAATTTGTGTATCATCTGCATACGAAAAAAGTGTGAGGCCACAATTTTCTACAATGTCTGCCAAAGGTCTGACATATAAGTTAAAAAAAAGAGGATTTAAAGTGAAGCCCTGAAGCACACTTGAAGCTAGAGACAATAATTTTTCCCCATATTGCTTAGTATGCACCTGAAACGTGCAATAATTAAAAGAAGATTTAATCCAGGTTAGTGCAGTGTCTTGTATTCCCATTCCTTCGTGTCTTATTAGGAACATATTATCGTTAACAGTATCAAATATAGCACTGAGATCTTACAAAAGCTGTGCAGCAACACTGCCTTCGTCCAATTTTCTAATTTCAATTAATTGTGATGGTTTTCAGCTGATGAAATTTGAATGTCCTGGTTCATAAAAAATTCCCAGAATATTGAACGTAAGCCAACCATCCATGGAGAAGGGGAACGTGTTATGCAGCTTGCACGTCTGCATATCTGCATATAGGAACACAAAATATAGACATGATAACTGAGGGCAAACCTGAGTGAGCAGCCGCCTCTGGGGATTCAGCTGGGTGTTGTTCCATCTGGATGGCTGCACAGGAGCAGTAGGACACAATTTGAAATTCAAAGTGCAAGTTAGCACTTTATTCAGCACAGGCAGGCATAATTTTAAAAGTCTCTGGGGAAGCCCTGTTGATATGCAGATATGAAGCATTCTGTAAACAGCAGCTCTCCCGAGGGTTAACAGTGTGCATGCTGCCATGATATGTTGATGAAATGCTACTGCTATGTAACCATTGTTGGCAGGAATATGCTTTGGAGGAGGGGGCAGTGGGAGTGTCTGTGCTGTTTCAACGACAAAGCTTTGCCAGATTTTTTAGCATAATTTTGCATCAGAAATCCTCAAATTATCCTCATAGTTTTAAAACTGCACTTGGAATAGTATAACAGATGTTTAGTTTTATTGTGTTAATGCTTCTAATTTGAGAGACTAGTAAATCAATTTTCATAATTGCTCAGGTCTCACTAAACATGAGTTGGAGTACTGCCTTAGCTCTAAATTGCAACACCATATGGCACATTATTACAGTGTTTCATTACTTTCCAATAGCTTTGAGGTGCATAGTGCAGAATTGTAACAACTTTAAAAGTTTCTTTAGTAATCCGTCACTGTCTTTTAAATAGTGTAACCTTTACAATGGTTCACCCAGATCGTTATAATTTCTGCAGATATTTTATACATCTTATATGATCTGTGTGGCCCTAGAAATAGCCTGTGTGCTATTAAAAATACATTCCTGGCATTGTAAGATGGCCTGCTGAAGGAAAGGCCGAGCAGAAGGGGTGGGCAGAACTCTGCGTAAACTCTCTAAGTTTTTATAGAACTCCATGGAATGCCATGAAATAAAACTCTGTGAGCTCCGCCAACCCCTTTTGGAAATCATGCTCAATGCGTTGATTTTTTTTTCTTCTGTTTATTAAATTTATTATATGCAGTGCAGCTATTACAAGCATGATCGTAGCGATGCATCAAGTTACAATATTTGCATTGGGCGCTCCTGCACCCATCTTGGTGCGTTAACAGATCAATTGCATATTCAAACTTAAAATAAATACGAGTTAAAATTACACTCTTAAATGCTTTAAGGAGGAAAAGAAAAAATAATAAAGAAAGGAGGAGTCACCTTGGGGAAGTATATGGAGTTCTAGTGTTCGCTGGAGTGAGAGGCAGGACAGGGGGAGGATCGGCTGGAGGGGCAAAGGGCATTAAGTTACAGAACTTGTATTATGACAAGGGAGAGCAGTATGAAATATGAAGGATTCCCATATTTCTATTCCTTTAATCACCACCCCCTATCGCATAGTGGGTGTAGCACTTGTGCCTCTGCTGTGACCCATCGTAATAAGTCTGATGTCCAATGGCGTAAGCTAGCGGCGCTCAGTGATTTCCACTGTGTTGCAATAAGTCGTTTAAATATAATGAACGCCAGGTCTGCGCATCTGTGTTTCTGTTTATCTTTGCTACGTCTTTTGCGTATTCCCATAATGCAGGTATCAGGGGTAGGGGAAAGAGGCAGCCCGGACCAGGACGCGGTTTGTTTGGTAATATCTTGCCATATGTGGAGCAATGGTGAGCAGTCCCACGTCATGTGGTAGAAATCGGCTGATGGGCATCCACATGTTCGACAATCAGGGCCAGCTTGCGGGAACATGCGTTGTATCCTGGCCGGTGTTAAGTATGTTTGATGTAGATAATTGAATTGTGTGTATCGGAAGCGGGCATTGCGTGATATCTCGCGTGTGGTTGTGAGTGCCATGGACCATGCTTGCGCAGTAAAAGGTGTGTGTAGGGCCTTTTCCCATTTGGCCTTAGCCTGTGGTTGTGCTACTTCTGGGTTGGCTTGTAAAGTCTTATACAGCCAAGAGATACCTGATTGTGTTCCCGAGCCCAGGAGTAGTTCATGTAGGAACGGTGATATTTGTGGTTCTTTGTTCCTATTTCTCCATGTATTCCGTATCAGCCGCTGTAATGCCCCATATACAATGAATTCGCCGCTGCCCAGACTGTGTGTTTCTGCCAACGTCTCGTATGAGAGGAGCTGGCCTTCCAAGAAGAGGTCTCCCACCGCCTGGACTCCTTTTGTGATCTATGTTGTCAGGTCTAATCTTCTGCGTAGTTTGTCTACTCCCGGTATGGCCTTTAATGGTATTTTGGGTGAGTATAATGGGGCGCATGCTCCCGTGATGACCTCACAACCAAGTAGCCATCTCAGTACATCTGAATGCCCTATGCTTGTGTTTAGGGTGCTTTTCTCTGGACCGAGGGGATCTTTCAGCCAAGTCATGGGCCAGTGCATTTGTGCCGCCGCGTAATATATTTTGAACTGCGGTGCGCCCATCCCTCCCCTCTCTAGAGAAAGATAGGTTTTGCTAAGGCCATTCGATGTCGTTTCCCTCCCCAAATCAAGTCGGTCAATAATCTTGTCAATTGTGTAAAGAAAAATTTTGGTAGCACTAGTGGTAGTGCGGCAAAGTAATATAGCAGTCGAGGGAGGACTATCATCTTGGCCACCGTGACTCTGCCCATAGGTGAGAGTGGTAAGGAGCACCAAAAGGGCAGTGAACTTTTTACGGATCTTATTGTCCGTTCTAGATTCCCTTCTTTTAAGTCTGCTTCATCATGGTATATATGTACGCCCAAATATTTAAAAGTGGTGTTTCTTCATTGTAAGCCATGTGCGGTTTTTGTGTTGTCTTGTGGGTCTGATGGCGGTCGCATTGGGAACAGGCATGATTTTGCCCAATTCACATGGAGCCCGGATAGCTCGCCAAAAGAGTTCAGTAGTTGTAGCAGGTCTGGTAGGGATTCAGAGTGATTACGAAGAAATATTAATGCGTCGTCCGCATATAGGGAGACGATGCGGTAGCCTTCACCGTCGGGGATACCCCAGTGTGTTGCTTCGCTACTCAATATGGCTGCGAGATGTTCTATTGCCAGTACAAAAAAGAGTGGTGATAAGGGGCAGCCCTGTCGGGTGCCTCGCCCTATCATAAACTCCTCAGATATAGTCGCACCTGTATTGATTCGTGCCTTTGGATCAGCATACAGGATAGATATCCAGCGCATAAACACTTTGCTGAATCCCATTTCCTTTAGCGTGGCCATCAGAAATGGCCATCTCAGTGTATCGAACACTTTCTCGACATCTAGAGACACCGCTGCTTGGGTATTGTCTGTTCCCGGAGTCTCAGCTATTAGACGCAACAGGTTTCTAATATTAATGAAGGTATTGCGTCCTGGTATGAATCCGAATTGCTCTGGATGAATTAAGGTGGGCATTATAGGGAGGAGGCGATTCGCCAGTACCTTCCCTAGTATTTTACAGTCTATATTCAACAATGATAACGGGCGATATGAGCGGACATCTAAAGGGTCCCGGTCTTTCTTGTGGAGGACAATGATTATTGCCTCGCGTAAAGAGTTGGGTAGTCGTCCTATGGTATATGCCTCCTGTATCATTGATGGATAAGGAGCCAGTGTCTGGGTCGGGAAGGTTTGGTAGTACTCGATTGGGAGTCCATCTCTCCCTGGAGCATTATTGTGGAATAGCTGTTGCAGGGCTTGTTTTATTTCGTCTGTTTCTATGGGTTTGTCCAGATCTAGTATTTGATCCGCTGTTAAGCGAGTCAGTGGGGAAGACTGGAAAAAATCTCTTAACTGTTCCGGTGGTGGGGGAGGTCCTGCCCTGTACAAGGTGTTGTAGTAGTGTCTAAAGGCGTCATTGATCTCTGTCTGTGTGTTGACTATTGTACCCGTATCAAGGCGGATGGCATTTATAGGAGCGCGTTTTTGTTCTCCTTTCACCAGCCAAGCTAGCATGTGTAGGCGTGTCGTGTTGGCGATAATCACATTTTCTCAAGCGAGACTCAACTTCGCTCCATTGCTTTTGAAAATTCGACATGTCACTGCTAGCGTCGCCATGCAATGCTGCTTTGCATTCTGCTGCGCGTTTGTTCCTCTCAATGTCACCCAGTTCTAAGGTCACTGTGCGCTTAACTACACTTGCTATTGTCATGCACATGCCTCTCGTCACTACTTTATGCCCGTCCCACTCAATCGCACGCATTGACGATGACCCGGTGTTAATTTTGAAGTAGGATTCAATATCATCTGCTATTTCTTTGCAGAAAGGGGGATCTTGTAGCAATGTGGGCTGCAGTCGCCATGTGGGAATGCATGTGTGTTGTCTGCCCCATCTTAGTGTGGTAATCAGAGGGCAGTGGTCAGATAGGGTCTTAGCCACATAGGAAGCGTTGTGGATTAGATGTGTGATCGTATCCGTGCATAGTATTAAATCAATGTGTATATGTAGTGGGTGTACCGGGGAATAGAAGGAGTATTCTCTATCTGTGGGATGTAAGTCCCTCCATACGTCACGTAGTCTCCTCTCTGAGATCCAGGATTTTGATGTCCGAGATAATCTCTTGCTGTTTGTACTCTCAAGTGGGGGGTGGGATCTAATGATACATCCGGAACACCATTAAAGTCCCCACCCCATATAATGGGTGTTGACAGGTCATGTGATAGCAATTTAGATGTGGCCTTGTAGAACTCTCCCTGGCCTATGTTAGGTGCATAAATGCCGGCTACAGCTAATTGTCTGCCATCTAACTCGCCGTTCAGGTAGACATATTTGCTGTCTGTGTCTATTTGCGTATTATTAACCAGGTATGGGACCCCGGGAGCGATCCAAATTAGGACCCCTTTTGCATATGTGGACATTTTGGTGCTGTGTATTGTACCCAACCATTTTTTGTTGATAATGTTCAGTTCATGTACGGATAGGTGTGTCTCTTGAAGTATGGCCATATGTATATTATGTTGCTTGAGGTATGCATATACTCTTCCACTCTTATTTATGTTTGCCAATCCTCTTATGTTCCATGTTATTATATTATAAGACGTCATTGTATTTTGTTATTATGTGCTGGGCGGGGCGCCCATTGAATATAGTCCCAGCATGTCCCAACATCCACCCCCGATCACCATCCGCCACCACCCAGCGAGCGCAGCAGGATCTGAGATATGATGGTGACAGAGTTGAGCAAGAAAAGGGAGAAGGAAACGGAAAGGGAAAACAATTTACTAATATTAGAGTTAATCAGGCAAAACTGGTGCCAACATAAGCAATATTCAGAGTGAGGTCTTTGGGTTAGGGGGCAGAGCTGGGGTGGAGGTGGAGGCGACTCGCAAGATTGGCCCATTCGGATGTGAACATTTCCTTTATGAGCTTTCCTACTTTTTGGGCAAAGTCACGCTATCTGCAGTATGTGATTCGTTATATTAATACTATTCGGGCGTGCCTCCAGGTGGAGCCGGTGAGTTCGTGCGGATCATCAGGTGTGTGTAGCCACAGTTATTATTGGTCCAGGTAAGCCTAGAGTAGTATTCATTGATGGTCTCATGGTGCAGAATCCAGAGAGTTTGTGATGTCTTAATGGTTATTTTTGTTGTCTTTAGAGATCGTCAGCCGTATGTGGCGTGAACATCAAGCCAGAAATCATAGGTGATGAGGGGGGACTGCTGTGGCTTCTTGGTGAGTCTGAGCCTGTTACACTGGTTTCATTGTTGAGCGCTGGGCGTAGAGCTGAGAACATATTAGTGTCTTTTATGGCTTGTATTTGCTCAGCCTTTGCTTGCAGTTTAGACGGGCATGATGCAGATCCTAAGCCTGTTCTCCTGTTCCTGCGGGGGTGTTGGGTGTTCCAATCTTTTTGTTCAACCTGTTCAGCTGCGGGATCCACGAAACCTTTAGCATGTAGCCATGTCCACACATCCTTGGAGGTCGGGAAGATGTGAGTCCTATCGCCGTCTACCACACGTAGTCTGGCTGGAAACATGAGGGAGTAGGGTATGCGTTTATCTCGTAGTATTTGTTTTGCTTTGGTAAATGTGGTGCGCTTGCGTTGGACTTCTACTGTGTAGTCGGGGTAGGCTGTGATTTTCGCGTTCTCTATGTCTATAGGACCCGAGGTCCGGAATTCCCATAGAATCTGGTCTCTGTCTCTGTAGTTCAAAAATCTTGCTATCACAGGTCAAGGGGGAGCTCCAGGTCGCCGCCTGGTATCCGGTGAGCTCATTCCACTGATAGTAACGGCGAATCGTTTTGTGTTAGTACGGTCTCTTTTAGCCAACGCTCCAGAAATGTTTCAGCATCTGATAATTCTATCCGTTCCGGGAACCCCAAGAATCTGATGTTGTTTCGGTGCGAGCGGCCCTCTGCGTCCTCAGCCTGTTTTTGCAGCATTATTATTTCGGATTCTTGACGATGGAGCTGGGCTTTCAGGTCCTTGACATCGGGGTGGATCATTTCGATAGTCGCCTCATTGATGGCAACCCTTTCCGCTAGCTTGCGGTGTTCTGCTCTGAGAATGTTGACTTCCGTTGTCATCGAGTCTATTTTTGCTTCCCGAGAAGTTTTGGTTTCCAGTACGGCTTGCAAGACTTTGTCAAATTTTATGGAGTGGGTAGCTAGGGTTTCGGTCACATTGCGTAGGGCAACAGCTGCAGCGTCCATACTCGACTCAAATTGTCCTCTCGGGGGCTTTAGTTTAACCATGGTTTACTTGCACCTTTTTATTTTTTTTATTTATTTTTTTATTCGCTGCTTATTACTTGTGGGCCTAGGAGAGCGGGTTGTATTATTGTTCGTATTACGCAAAGACTGTAGTTGGGTAGCGAGCTTCGCTCTATTCTCTTATCCAGGCCGTTGTGTGTAATTGCAGTTTATATGTGCCTTAATCGAGTTTTGATGTTACTTACATTCGGCTTTGCTCACGGGTAGCGCAGGACGAGGGCCATCCCGAAGTTTCTGCCGGGACCAAGCTCGTCAAGGCTGGTGTTTATGGTTGGATTAATTTCAGGTTTCCATATTTTGCTATCACTGGAAGCTTTATGGTCCAAGATGAGGTGTTTCCCGGTTTTGTATTTGTGCTGACTTTGGCGTGGGAGACAATCTCCGAGGGAGTGCCACAGCACCCAAGCTCCCATCACAACAGGGCAGAGGCACACCGGGACCGCGGGCCTTCCTCCCGTGGTGCGTTCCAGGCAGTTCTTATTACGGGGGGCCTCGCTGCGCCCCGCGGGTCTGGGCTCAATAGCGCATGCGATCACTCGCTCTGCGCGTTGGCTATTTCGTGGAGGGGAAGCCCACGGCCCACCACCAATCGGACAGCTTCGCTGGTAGTTTGCATGCGGTGCATGTATTTTTCTTGGGGTTTTACAGGAACATCGGTGTTCCCTGTGTGTTTAGGATGATGTCTGTTCCAGTTTTTTAGCATTTGGAAGAAGAGAATTGTAGGATAATTGTGAGCCGTGAGCGGATCTCCTTTTTAGGCGTCCGCTTTTGCCGCCATCTTGGCCACACCCCATGCTCAATGCATTGATAAATAAAAGTCTTAACTATTTTAGCACTCATGACACTTCATGAAATGCTTCCCCAGAAAATGTATTCGAGTTTGCTATCATGTTCCAAGGCAGCATCAAAGGTTAATGTAAAGTAGCTCCTTTAATATTGTGTGCAGCTAATCCAGTGGGTGCTGTAACAATACATGACAAATTACATTCTGTACTCTTCTGTAGGAATGCAATGAGAACTTGTATTATGAAGCTTTTACTGGTACCAGCTTGACCGCTGACATAAAACAGTATAGGCTTGAATGTTGAGGAATGTATACTCTGTTTTCTAATGGAGCAGTCCATGCTCAACTGTGGATTTCACTTTCATATATATTTCCTTTTCCCTAGTCATTAAGTTCAACTAAGTCTGCCAAATCATTTGTTTCCTGTCTTGATTGTTCTATTGCAGTCTGCACCTCATTCATTGCAATAGCAGCTTTATTACCAATTCTTGGCTGTCCAAGTACATCTTGACTTTGAGGACCTGAACTTTGGCTGCTCTGTAAACTCCTTAGCTACCTCAGCAGTGATTGTTTCTTCCTGCTCAATGTCATCATTTATCATTTTCAAATAGGTAGGAAATACTGAACACTCAATGCTATCCTATGCACAATTGAAACAGTCTACATAGCAGTCAAACTCTCTGGGTAATTCTGATTCTGAACACCAGGGTTTAAAAAGCTGCAAATGCGTTTAATAGAAAAGCTCACTTTTTCAGCAGTCTGGCAACTCAATGTTCTATGGTTAATTAGACTTCCTTTGCTGTTTTGTACCAAAAAGGTACCTCCACCAGAACACTAAAGCACATTGGACAATACTATTACCCCACACCTGAAACACATACACACACCTGACCACAGCACTACAAAACACCCCCCCCACGTATACCCAGAACCCTTTGCAACCAGAAACGTGAGAGCGAGGCAAGAGCACAATGAAAGAAGGCACTGCACCTAGATATCACAGGCATCATAACACAAAAACACGCATCATATAACACACCACAGCACACAAACACCACAATTCACATGCACATACCATTACCAAAACTCACACCTACAAACAGCATGCCCAGCATCTCTGCACAACACTCACCACCACCCACAACACAACCACCATGCCACCACTAAAAACCCCAGTTTAACAGACGAGGAGCTGAGGATATTGGTTGATGAAATCATCAGAGTAGAGCCACAACTATTTGAAGGACAGGTCCAGCAGACATCCATTGCCCAGAAAAACGACTTATGGCAGAGGATAGTCATCAGGGTGAACACTGAGGGGAACCATCCACGCACAAGGAAGGACATTAGGAAGAGGTGGAATGACCTATGGGGGAAGGAATGGGCCATGGCTTTCAGGCACCAAATTGCCGTCATGAGGACTGGCGGTGGGCCCCCCCTCCACCCCTTAGAATTTTCATCCTGGGAGGAGAAGGTCTTGGCTATCCTACACCCAGAAGGGCTGATGGGAATGCTAATGGACTGGACACTGGTAAGTCACCTACATACCCCAGCCAATACGTTCCTGTCTACAGCATGTACCCCCACCCTCTCACCCCCCTCATACCACCCAATGTGCACAAACCGACCATGGACCCAATACCAACCCTTGCATGCCACAGCCCCCTACTGATACCATTCCCTCACAGGCCCACCTAGTGCATGGATACCCCACACTGCAGCAAGTACTACAACTACCACAATGTAACACTCCATACCCTTGCATGACTGCTGCATCCACTTTACATCTCTGCACTTGCATGTTAAACCATGTAATTCCCCTTCACCAAAAATATTTGGAATGCACATCAGTACATGGCAAAGACAGTAGCAAGACAAATATTAACTATTCCCCAAAATAGGCCCATTGCAACATTCCATTCATGAAAACAAAAGCAGTGGTCTAGTAACTGGCAATGCCATTACTACCCTGCAAATCCAGTCAATGATGGCATACAACCAGGTTTTTCATTTCTACAACACCATCATGTGACACAATACCTCTCATTCCATAGGTCTCCCACTTACTGTCACACAACAGAGGATCCCAGTGACAGAAAGCCCAGGCCTGGAAGCAGGTCCAAAAGTGGAGGACTCCCCTGTATGTCTGGATATGGATAACAAACCTGACCCATTAGACATGAGTGGTCAGTCCACCACCACCAGCCTCACCCTGCCCACAACTGCAACAACCTCCCTTGTGGCATCCATTTCACAGCAAAGCCCACCTTCCCAAATATGTATCCTAAGGTCACTGCAATCATCAGTGTGGCCCACAGGACAGGAGCAGGAGTCAACAGTGCACACTGAAGACAATGATGGTCCTGGTGTCAGTGGGAGGGGGCACACTGCACCAGGGGAACAAGACAGGGGGCAAGGGCCAGAGTGAGGGCAATTGTGGGCCAAGGGACGAGGCAGGAACATGACATGACTGGCCATCCCCAGAGTCATGGGAGCCTTCCAGCAGTCTCAGGACAAGATGGGCAAAGTACTGACTACAGAGGGAATACCACCAGTAGGCCTTGCAGCAGTGGCAGGCACTCAATGCCACCACAGTCTCCATATTAGGTGAGTTCAAGGAACTGAACAATATCATGCGGACATCCTCCACCCAACAGCAGGCCCCATCCAGTAGTCAGTCAATACATTTGTCCTCAACATCAGCATCTGCTACTGGAATGGAGGCCCAGCAGGAGGACTCACAGGCCACCAGCACCCTTACCTCTGCAGCTGAGGGACTCCCCGTAAAAGGACCTGAGGCAAAGGCCAATCCCCCCACCAGGAAGTGATCCTTCTACTGAACTGTCACCCTTGTGTGCCTCTGTTACACCCTGTTCAAAACCAAGTTCACATCATTCTGAGGCAAATGGATATAGGGCCTATGAAACAACAGTTGTATTACCCATTCTGATCATCACCTAGACCATTTCCCCACTGCTCTGGACTGTGATATTAAACACTAAATAAACACATATTATCACAAGTCATGGTGCACGTCTCTTCATTGTTTGTACTGGCAATTCTGTTTACAAGCAAAAAAGCAAAAAATATATACACATGTCGGCACCATAATAATGTTAAAGTGACAGATGTAGTGGGACACTCCAGCAGGTGTGGAAGTACATCCATATTGTAGTGGCATCCAGTGTCAATGATACCAACAGGCAATTCAGTAATTAGCTTTCAGACAGAGATGTGACCTGAAGAGGGAAAATGAAATGGAATAGGCACAATGTTTTAAGGCATATGATCCACAGTTATACATCCACAGCATTTGAACACAAACACAGGATGACTGTCCCAGCAGCTATGATACCACATATGTAAGGGCCTGCATTGTCACTCACACACATGTGTATGCCAGGAAAGATGTCACATAGGTAACATCCTCTATTGTTCACCTCCCTGGTAGTCAGGAACAGGTAGTTGTCACAGCAGCTGACAATGCACCATGACATGCCTACACAGCACGACAAGACTGATAAGTCCCCCTTACATTTACCCATACAGGCAGACTAAGGACTCAAAACCTTTGGTACAACCATAAGGCTGTACCGTCATGGCACCAGCATTCCACACATGTCCTTAGCAGCAATGCATTTCCACTACCTTCATGGTAAGCCAACTACCTTTCAGGGTCGGAAACCAAGATGGAAGGCTGTAGTCCCCACACACACCTTGATGCATGCAAATTCTGGGTACAGACTGGCCTTAACAACACATATTCCAAGTGCAGATGACATACAAATCAAACATACCTGTTCATCATTGAAAGTAGTGACAAATCAGGTCAGTCCTGCTGTCATGTGCCTCATCCTTGTCTGCCCCGTCCTCAGCATCAGAGTCACTGGCCCCAAACACTGCTCTAGCATCAATGTCCCCCTCCTCCAACAGTGGGATGTGCCTTCTGAGTGCCAGATTATGGAGCATGTAGCATTCAACAAAGATCTTGCAGACTTTCCCTGGTCGATATTATAGGGCAGCACCGGAAACCTGGAGGCCACAAAATCTAGCTTTCAAGAGACCGAAAGTTCTCTCAATCACTCGTCTCGTCCGGCCATGTGCCTCATTGTACCTGTTCTTCCCTCTTGTAGTTGGACCTCTAACAGGTGTGAGGAGCCAGGGGAGGTTGGGGTATCCGGAGTCACCTGTGGGGAAAAGGGGACATGACCATATGTAACAATGCTTGGCAGAGTGCAGACTGCGTAGGGAGGAGTACAAATGTCTGACATGGAGAGCAGTACACATATCTATGAGCCAGAACCTTTCTTCCTGTAGTTGTGACATCAATGCAAGGACACTGCTGTTCCTCAGGATGTAGGATTCATGTACTGATCCAGGGAATTTTGCATGTCCATGTGTTAAGACACACCACTTGTACATTCAGTGAATATGTACTCTTCCAGTTTCTGTAGACCTGTTCATTAGTCCTCGTAGGTGCCAAGGCGAGGGGAGCCCCATCAATGGCCCCTATTACATGTAGAAGGCTGCTTTAACAGTGGCCAATTCTGGAACTTGTGGGAACCTAATGTATCTGTTCACATGCTTGAGTAGGCATCCAGCACATCCTGCAACACCTTACTGAACTGGGGTTGTGACATCCCTGCAGTCAGTCCCACAGCAACCTGAAAAGAGACACTCGCCTGAAAATGCAGAACTGACATCTGGACTGTTGGAGGAATTTCTCAAAGCCGGCAGGAGGTCTGGCTTCAACTGAGTGACCGGTTCCCTGATGCACAAACCATTTAGTCGATAGGTCAGGATGATGTGGCACTCTTCCATGGTTTCAAGATCTATGAGTTGCCAGTAAACTGGTGCATTCCTCATTACTCCATTTTGCCGATTTCTAGGCAGGGAGATAAACAACAATCTTAGAACCTCTGACAATGTTGTGCACCAGATATGACATACGACAATCATGAAGTATTGTTCATGTAAGTTGGCTATCATGTTGTGGGAAGATTACTCCACACTCCATTGCTAACTAGACAATGCCACATAATCCCTGTGACAATGGACGTATACAGAACATGTAAACATACACCTTGCAGGTGTTCCACCATACGGATTGTAAATACTGAAAAATGTAGTGGCAAGTGTGGTGATGTCACCAGACACTCACTACGTGATTATCCACAAAGTGTAACCTAAATGAATCAATTTGTAACAATATACAGGTGATGATGCAGTTTGAACCCAGGACAGTCATTTTACAAACTAAAATGGCATCCGTTTGTCCTGCATGCATTGGACAGATGGTAGTGACATCATTCCGCCGGTGGAAGTCGTCATGGCAGAAGGCGGTCGGAGCCAGCATGTAACTCCTCACTGGATAACATTGACATCTATGGGAGTCTGGGACCAATCACAATCACCGCCAGCGGTAACAGTCATGACCGCTGCGGTCGTAACCGCCATTTTGTATGGGCCAGCTCACTTGACTTCCCCCATTCAGGCAAGAAAGACCTCCACTTTGTGTGCTGCTGTGTCTTGAATCTTGAAGCAACAATGACATGCGCTTCAAGGATTAGGGCCCCAGCCTTCACAAGTGAGGAGCTGGAGAAACTGGTGGAAAGGGTCCTAAACCTGTATGGGCTGTTGTACGGTGCTCCAGGGCAACAGGTCAGTACAACGTCCTTTGTCCCACATGTCGGGTGGTGTTTGAGGATGAATGTATGTGCACATTGACATATTATGACTGATTTGGTGTTATGCATTTACATGATTTGTGTGGTATATTGGCAGTGCACATGGTCTGTGTATTTTGTGTGTCGCCAAAGGTTGCAGCTATATTGGTATTATTTACATCATGTCCCCCATTTTCGGAATCTTTCCCATGCAGGTCATCACTTACTAGAAAAAAGGGTTATGAAGAGCCATCGCCAAGGAAGTGCGGACCCTGTGGGTCCATAGCCAGCGGAGCACCCACTGCAGGAAGCGGTGGGTGGACCTGAGACGCTGGGCCCGCAAGACCACAGAGGCCCAACTGGGGACGGCTTACCAAGGTGGAAGGGGTGCCGTCAAACCCTGACTCCCTAATGAACTGCATACTGGCGGTGGCCTACTCAGAGTTGGATGTGCGCTAGAGGGCAGCACAGCAGCCACAAGGGGGCAAGTGTAGACTGTTAGGTGACTTATTCATGGTTGTGTACTGTGACTCTCACTGGACTTGGGAATGTACAGTCCTGGTTGTCACACCAATCATATAGGAGTGTGACACGTTAGCTATGTAGAGCCATGCAGGAACAGAAGGGGTAGTACTGTGACACACATTCAACTGTATGTATGGGTTTCTCAAGTGTTCACTCATGTCACTGGCTGCATCCTTCATCTATGAGTGTACTGTAGTTGTACAAAGTGATCATATTGGCACTGTATTTGGGTAATGACAGGTATGTTTCGTTAACATTGCAATTGCTTCAATTGCAACACCAATGGACATCTGTACCACATGTACTCCACACATTCCTGACAGTTAGTTTGTGTGCACAGTTCCTCTGAGCTTAAATTTGTTTCATCCTGTAATGGATGACATGTGGTTGGGTATGTTCTTGGGTTGAATTGTTGGATCAGTCATTTAGCCAGTTGACAGGGATGTAATAGTCTTCAATCAGGTGTATAGGCTGCACGGTTGAGGGGTTCACTGATAAGTTTGGGTATCACTTGCATAACTCAATTGTTATTGATTGCAAAATGGTCTCAGGAGGCTGGCACCAGTGAATCCGAGGGGACCATTGGGACCGGGGGTGAGGGGAGTTCCACGGGGGAGACTGGAGCAACCACCACGTCAGAATCTGATTCCTCCTCTGATGGGGGCTCCCTGGCAGTGGCAGATCCATCTGGGACCACCCCAGCACCATCCTTGTCTGCCACCCCCTTTACCAGCACTGCCTTCCCTGTAGCTTTCCACCAAGTTGCCTGTGCCAGTTAACCCAGGAGGGTGAGCATTTCCCTCGCCACAGGCACCTCTGCCCCTGACCCAATCAGCCCTGCTGCCATCAATGAGGGGACTGTTGACCTCCTGTGGGGCAGAAAGCCATTGTGAATGCCATCCAGGGACTGGCATCCCAGATGCAGCAGTCCAATGTGATCCTGCAAAGCATTCACAGTGCCTTGTCTGACCTAAAGAGATTGTTTCAGATCGTTTCAGGCTCTGGCCTCATTGACGCAGCCAGTGTCCCTTCATCTTCCGTCCCCCCTCCATATACCTGTTCCTAATCCACAACCCCTCTCACTACACCCATCCAGGGCACACATACACACCAGCATACACCCACTAAAACAGACAAGGTGCACAAAGACAGACATAAGCATCACAAACTAACCCACAGGCATGCACACATACAACACACATCTGCATACACAAAAACAGAAGCTTTCCCACCACCTCCTCCCTTATAGTCACATCTCCACTCACACTGCCTGCACTGCATTATCACACACTGGTCCTGCTAGCACTCCTGTCATACCCTCAATCACCACAACCGCAGACCCACAACCACCCACCCTAGACGCCACATCTGCATTCACCACGATTACCTTCTCTGCCACCTGCAGCACATCCCCCTCACTTGCATACACCACCCCACCATTCAATCACACATCTCCCATTCCCTCTCCCTGCATTTCTACCCCCTCCTCCCAATGAATGCACACACACCCACTCACCTACCCAACATTCTCTCACCACAGACATGCACACATTGCACACACCAGCATCCACATACAGCACACCAACACGTCAGACGAGCATTCCTTCTGCCTCCACTCCCAACATTCAATCATGCGACTGCCCCTGTGTACCTAAAAAAGTCTCCCTTGCCACCCTTGACCTCTTCCCTACATCCCTCTCACCCCATGTTACCCCTAAACATCATGTCCATCTGCCCCCCTCACGGCCCTTCCACCTCCCAGTGCTTGAGTGCCCCCTCTGGTGTTATCCCTGCTCCTCCACCCAGCAAGAAATCCACCCCTTCCAGAGCCAAAGTCCCCGCTCCCAAGCCCAAACCGAGAATTACCCCTTACAAATCAAAGCCACCCCCACCACCCCCGGACCCTTGAGGTGCCTGCCTGTCCCATTGATGCCCCTATGCCGTGGAGGCGTATTTGCTGTCAGGAGTCAAGTTATTGGGGCCATTATATGCTTTTCTGCATTTCTGAAAATTGGCAGATTTTGTATATATTTAAGATGTGTTTGATGGTTCCAATTACATCTGCCCAAATTGCTGTGGTTGGCAAGATGAGGTGCTTTTCCTGGTTCCTTCTACTTGGTGGTGTGACATCTGTGTGCAATGGTGTGTAGGGTCTGTGTATGGGTTGTGTCTGTGTTGTTGCATGCACTGGGTAGATGGGTTTTCCCATACATGTTGTTATGTGTGTGATTGTTTGCTTCTGGGATTGTCTGGGGTGTTATGTACATTCGTGTGTATGGTGCTGCAGCTATGGATTTCCTTGTATGTTGGTTGTATGTGATGTGTCACCTGTGTCATTGTTTGGATGTGTGTTCACCGCTATTGATTGTGCGTCATTGCCACATACAGTTTATGGTGTGTGTATATGTTTGGTGTTGCACAACGTGCATGTTTATCCCTGTGTTGAGGTGATTGTGGTCTAGTTTGCATTGTGTGGTTATGGGGTGTGTGTTGGTGGTGTTTGTGCATTTTTCTGTATGTTTGCCCCATGTCTACTTGGCTTTGTGTGTGTATTGGGTACTTGGCTTTGACGTATTTCATGTGTGCCTCTGTCTGGCCTTCGCTGTTTGTGCGAGGAATTTGTGCTCTGTGTGGAAGTGTATCACTGTCATGGCCTCTACTCTGTGCTTGCTTGGTGTACATACGGTTGTCGTCTTCATCGTTGTTGGTGGCCCTGAAGGTGTATGGCGAGATACAATGCTGGGAAGACTTGCAGTTTGTTTGCCATGGTGGCCACGGACACGTCTCTGTGTCTGGAGGTGGGTGTCTCCTTTTGTACTTTCTGTTTCTGCCAGGTTTTCATCGTGCCCACCCCGCCACGGATATCCTGACGGTGTGGTGACTTGGAATGTAGTGGACGGGACATTGGTTTCTGCCAGCATGAACTGCAGCTGGATGCTGCTCAGCCGCAGTGGCGGTTCTGGCGGTAAGTTGTCTGTGTTGCGTTGGGTTCACGCCCAACTCGTTATGTGGCGGTCTGCACCGCCGCTCTGGCAGCAGTCTCAACACTGACACCTGCTTGGTGGTCAGGTTACAACCATACTCGGAAGGACCACCTAAGTGTCCAACATATTTGTTTTTACAGTGTCTGGACTTTCTGTGTCAAATTCTGCAAGGTATTGAATTTCTGGGAAAGACTCAAGCACTCTTCTTGATGTGCATGCCAGGCTAGACTTACCCAAACAATTAATCTTCACTTAGAGTATAAAATAACGAAACTCAACCAATTGCAGCACTCAAAAGATCCGATTTCCCTGTGTGAAATCATCTTCAAACGGAAGCTGTACAATTTCTTTTTGAAAGACTTTTCAGGAGAAATCTCTTCCTACATATCTTTCATCTCCATCTTCTCAGATTTCGTTATGTATGAAGTTATGTAATGAGCAACAACTTTAGAGCTGTCTGTCATAAATTGAATATCCATATTGGCATTCCACATTTTCAGAATAACAGGATTGGAGTTGTTGACATATTTTGAAGCCTGTGTTCTTCTCCGGTTATACATATTTTGGGTGACTTGCAGGTAAGTGTATGTCTCACTGCAGACAAAAAACTATAGACTATTCCTTTTGAAATTACAGGTCTTGTAATTCCAAATCTATATTTTGTGTATAATTTTCCTTTTTCTCTGTATTTCTATCAAAAGTACTTCCCACATCTATGTGAATGAAAATGCATAACTTGCTTTCTAGGCTTTTTTTCCTCACTGTCCTTAGGCATGCTACATGTAATATACTGTTCTATAAAAACAAAGTACAGACTCATCTGTATCTTGTTTCACATTTGGGTGTGTTTTTTGCAAATGTGAGGAGAATCTCTTGCTTGATACTCTTTACACCAAAAGAAATCAGTAACTTCTCTAAGAGGTGGATTTGCATTGTTGCAGATGGAGGAGAACATGACTTGAAATCTATGGTAAAATACCTACAAACATAAGCAGAACTCAAAGAGCAAAGTTCTCCTCTCTTTAAAATAATGCCCTTAATATTAAAGTTTTCTTCTCTCAAAAAATTATGTAAGTCATCCCATGCATACTCTGCAGATCTCAGCGTCCCAGACCAAGCAGATTCATTTAGTATATTACGTCCCAACAGTATGGTTAACAGCGTTGATAGTCTGGACAAATCACTTTCAAATAAGAGATGGAATCTAAATGGAATACTTTGTCAAAATCTAGGGTTTTCTCAATATAATTGTTGACCTATGCTCAGCTGCTGGTATTTGTATGGGGCACTCATCATACCATCCATCTATACCAGTTGGAAACAGTTGTGGAAAACATCCAGCCTCTAAACGTTTCTCCATTACACTAATTGGAGCTTCTTTTGCTTGCTTCATTTGATACAGTTCAGTGGCACCCCCATAGTCTCTTTTAAGTGCAGTGGATGGATACTGCAGTGCTGATATATTTCTTTACATCTCCTTCTTGCCACTTTTTCAAACAATTTGAAGGTAATATTTGTTCCTCCTTGCAACATCCATATGCAACAACATCTACATCTTTGTAATACATTTTATTCTGTTTGAGATAGAAAGTAGTTTTTTTTCCCTTATTCACATCCACTTGTCCCTGACAGATTGTTTTACTAGAATAATAAGCAGTTCATCCACATCTCTCTCTACATACAGTTTCGATATTACATGTAAAATCTAAAGGTAAGTACACAACTCTACCTTTGAGGCCTGTCTGTAACTGAGTAGATTGACCATACGAACTATCGCTTGAAAAGGGTATATAGATTGTATCAGTATTGTTTCCTAAACATTTAGATGTCAAAGGTCCTCTGAAATTTGAATCAACTCTAACTTAATATTTATTGCTCCACCAGGTGTTTTGTTCTTCACTAATTTTTAATAGTTTTACTTGCAGATAATGTATTTATCAAGTAAAAAGAGTGAGCTCACCTTTCTTTAGATACCTTAAACATTTGAAGTTGAAAAGAAATTTAAACAGGGAAATGATCATAGACACACCTCTACTACATCCCTTAGCCTTCATTGTGAGTGTGTAGGACCTTAAATATTGCACCACAGGTTATTCCCGATTATGCAGAGTCGAGACATTACTATGACATTCAACATAAAGATTTTTCAGGGAAAAAAGGCTTTAGTGTTTCATCACAACCAATGTTTAATCCCTCGGGTGCTAGGGGCGAGCTGGTCTCGTCCTCGTACACGGTTCCCGTGTGCTGGGGATGAGACCAGCTCGTCCTGCACCCGGCCTACGGGGAGCGCTAGCGCTCCCCCTGTGGGCCTACCACCCAAACACCCCTTTGAGGATGGAAGGGGAATCGCTCCCCCTTCCACCCCTGACCCCCTTGCGGCAATCTGATGACATCAGCGCCCTCACAGCGCACCGACGTCATCAAAAGCATGCTGGTGGACACGCTGGAAGCCATTTATTTCCAGCGCATTAGGAGAGAGAATGTCCAACAGGTGAGTCCTTCTACTGTGGGGGTTTGGATGGTGGAAAACAAACACGGGGGAAAGAAAAGAGTTTTTCCTTTCTCCATGCCTGTTTTGAGTGGATTGCTGCTCCATGATCGCTGCCGAGGCCCACGATCATGGAACAGGAATCTACCCACTGGTCACCAGGGATTGTTTTAGGCTTATTTTGGGGAGCGACCCCTTGGGCAAGGGTCGTTCCACTGTGGGCATATGCATATCCGAGTTTCGCCCCCCTGTGGGGGCAGATCGGCTGTTTTTTCAGGAGATCTGCCCCCGGGGGACAAAACCCACTCAACACCAGGGATTATATGTTTTATAATGTTTTAGGGCTGCGACCCCTTAGGCCGATCTTGCCCCCGGGGGAGTCCAAACCCACTAGGCCCCGCGGATTGTGTTGTGTGAGTGTGTGTGTGTGTTGTTTGTGTGTTGGGGGCACCCGTTGGGCAAGGATCATCCCCCAAAAGGGGGACATTAGTGTTGGCCATTTTTGCCACCCTAGGGGGCAGATCGGCCTATTTGTTTAGGCCATCTGCCCCGGGGGGAGGGGCAGAATCCACCAAGATGCCAGGGAAATTTAGTTTTTTGTTCCCCTTAGTTTTTTTTGTGCTGAGGGCACCCCCTTTGGCAAGGGTTGCCCCCCAAAGGGGGCACAGATCTGTTGGCCATTTCTGCCCCCCTTAGCGGCAGATCAGCCTATTTTTTAGGGCCATCTGCCCCTAAAGGGGGCAGAATCCACTTAGGCACCAGGTGTCTTGTGCATGTGTGTTTTGTTCGGGGCATCCCCTTTGGCAAGGGTCGCCCCCAAAAGGTGCACATGACTGATGGCCATTTCTGGCCCCCTTGGAGACAGTTCGGCCAATTTTTTGTAGGCCCATCTGCCTCCAAGGGGGGCAGAATCCACTTAGGCACCAGGGAACATTTGGAAATGCTTGGTGGCGGGGTGTTTGTCAACTGGCGAAGTATATGTATTTGTGATTATAACATATTTGTTCTAGTTCAAAGCTTTTGCTTCCTTTTCTGTGGATCCTTGCTGTTTTGGCAGTAGTTGACCTGCAGTATGAGTATTGTTAACATGCATGAATGACATGTTTGTAGGTGGTGTATTCGATGCAGGATTGTGTGTAAAATTGTCCTTAGATTTGTGCACAATTATATTTATGTTGTCTTACGTCTAATTTTCTTAGTGGGATATCGTTGGTGATTGCTGTGTCTGTGCAGGGTAGTTGCTGGTGAGTTTAGCTTTTTCAGGCAAGTGACTGGTATAGTTTTTGAGAATATATAACTCTTTTGATAAAGCCACACTTTGTTTTTAACCTATTTTAGAGAGTGCTGGGTGTTGTTGGCGCTTTTGTAAAGTTACACATCTTAGAAAGGATCATGGCTAGCCACAGAGTGATCGCTCAGCAGGTTGTTGGCATGCTTTTTGAGCTGTCTTCTGACCATGATCATGAGACTGACTCTGCATCTGAGGCAGAGGAGGAAGAGAGAGATTCTGGCAGTGAGTTTTCTGTCTGAGAGGATTCTTCTGATGAGGAAGCCACTCTCAGTGCAGATGAAGGGCTTGTTTTAGAGGAGGACATTGATGTGCCAATAGTGCAGCAGCCTGGGGCTGAAGGGTTTCCCATTGGAAGACCTGACACCTGGATTGCCCTGAAAATGGAGCAGCCACAGTTACCTGCATTTACTGGTCTCCCAGGGTGTAGAGTCAAAACGGACAACTTTTTGCCTATCAATTTCTTTCAGTTTATGGACAATGTACTTTTGGAAGAGATTGTTGAGCAGACTAATTTGTATGCGGAGCAGTATTTGAGGGACAACGCTGCCAGACTTAGGCCTCAGTCTAGAGCTACCCAGTGGAAGAGATGAAAAAGTTCTTAGGTTTGACTTTTTTGATGGGGTTGATAAGGTGTGAGAAAACAGGGCTGATTGCAGAGGCCCCATAACTTGTTGCCCCCATTTTCCTCTTTTTGCTGGTGTTTTCCTGACTTTGATGGTGCCCTGGGTACTGCTAACCAGTCCCAGGGCATGTGCTCTGTGTAAAATGGATATGCAAATTAGGCTAATTATAATTGGCTAAGTTAACCTACCTATAAGTCCCTAGTATATGGTAGGGCATGTAGGTTTAGGGACCACAGCATAGGTGGTGCACACCTAGGTGCATTGCTGAGGTGCCCAGTGTCATTTTAAAAGCAAGCCTGCCTTGCTTGCTGCTTTTAAATTAAAGTTATATGCAAATTCGACTTTGGAATTAAAGGTACTTCCAAAGTCTTAAACTACCTTATTTTTACATTTAAGTTACCCCTAAGGTGTGCCCTATGTGCCCCTAGGGCTGGGTGCCATGTAACTATAAGCAGGGACTTTATAAAAATAGATTTATAAGCCCTGGTGAGGTAAAAACAGCCAAATTCGTTTTTCCCTCATTGAAGTAAATGGCCTTCATAGGCTAGAATGGGCAGACTTTATTTTAAATTTTAAAGTCTCCTTAAATGTTGCATACCAAGAATTTGGTATCAAATTAATTGTTGTAATAAATCCTACAACTTCCAGTTGTTGGATTTAATATAACTAGTTCAGGTAAAAAGTTTAGACTTTACCTAAAAAGTTGCCAATTTCAGCTCTGCATTGTTTTTGCTGCTGTGCTCTGATTGGCCAGCCTGCAGCAGCTTCTGCCAGGCTGCCTTGATGAGGTGTGAAGTGGCCAGGCTTCACACAAAGGAATGTGCTTGGGGGAGAGAATCTCCCCTCAGCAGATGGTGAGGCAGGAAGGGGGAGGGCTGCCAAACTGGTCTTCAAAGGCAGAGAAGGACATTTGCAGCACCCCAGATCCTGCAACCCCAGACAATTAGGTGCCCCCTTGATTAGATTAGGAGAGGGCAGGAGAGGGGTGTGTTTATGATTTTTAGCCACACCAGTGGGTGGGCTCAGCCAGATGTAACCTCCAAAAATCAGATTCATCCATGTTGGATTTATAGAGACTGTTGCCTTCTGGGATGGATTTTTGCCACACTTCCCAGGAACTGGTCATCACAGGGGGACGACCCTGTCCCTGATTGGAGAACCAGGGCCCCCCTGCTTTTCACCCAGGAGCAAGGATAAAACTGGCAGACCTGCACCCACGCCTCAGATCCCCTCCAGAATTCAACAAGAAAGGAACTAAAGAAGAAGAAGGACTGCCCTGCTGGACCCCTGGCCTGCACCTGGAACCTGCACTCAGAAGGACTGCACCAGCTGCAGACTTTGCCTGGCTTCAACTGGTTCAAGGAGGGACTCCCTGTTTGCTACAGGTGAAAAATTGCTAACCAGAGTCCCCTGCACCAACTCCTGAAGAAAGCGACCAGCTGACCACTGTCCAGTGGCCAAAAAGGAGTTTGCGCCAGGTGCATTCTGGGAGTTGAAGTCCGCACCCCCCAAGGACCATCACAGAACTTCTGGACCCTTGGGGTGAGCTGTGGACCCCAAAATAACCTTAAAAGAACATCTGGGTGAAGCCCCAGAAGTTTGGAAAAGATTTGAGAATTTTTGGAAAAAAAGCTCCAGAGAGGGACCGACCCGCCGCGGAAATTCTAGCCGGCTTGCCTCAACCGCGACCTGGCCTGACTTCGTGGTTCGTCCCGGTAAAGAAAAACATCCAAAAAAGAGACTAAGTCCGAACGTAAAAAGTTGACCGGGACCTCCCAGCCATTGTATCCGAGAAGGGCTCCATGGACGTCGGATCAAGATCCAGGTTTACCCCGGTCGAAGGATTTTCATCTCGAAAAAACGACTAAGTCCGAAGGTAAAAGTCTCCACCGAGGAAACCCACATCGCGTATCCGGACAAGGGCTCCAGGAGGTCGGATTCAACTGGCAGGTTCGTCCCGGTGAAGAAAAACTTCAAAATAAAGACTAAGTCCGAAGGTAACTTTTTAACCGAGGCCTCCCGCGACCTGTAGCCGAGCAGGGCTCCATCGCGGTCGGCCTGAAAGTTTGACTTTGCCCCGGTCGAGGTGCAACCAGATGACCCAATTGGCGCTTTTTGTTTCTAAGCGCTAGAAAAGTATTAATTCTTTAAAAATTCATATCTCCGGTTCCCCTAACCGATTTTAATCGTTTTTGTGTCATTTTAAAGATAAAAATATAAACTATTTTTATAAATTGGTTTTGGATTTTTAAACTGTTTCCTGTGTTTTATTTAATTACTGTTTTGTGATATTTGAATGCTTTACACTTTGTCTCCTAAGTTAAGCCTTGACGCTCGTTGCCAAGCTACCAAGGGTTGAGCTGGGATTAATTTACTGAGACCTAACTGTACCTATGTGGAGGTTAGTAGCTTGTTGCTAGGTGTAGGTACCTACCTGCCCTACCAATAACCCATTTTCCAACATAATTGGAAGCAGCGACGGGATCCTGTACTTGTGTTCAATATCACGTTACAGTTTTAGGTAAAACAAATTAAAAATCCTTTAAATTGTCCTAGTGCAAAAATTGTTTTTAATTTTTAATTTGGATTAATTTCAATTATTGAATTTTTGTAATTTTTCTAAATTCTTGTTTCCAATTTTTGCAAAAAGTTTTTGTTGACACAAAACTAGGGAACCATGGAGCTTGATCTGGCTAGCCTACCCACACTGACAGTAGTCCAGCTTAGGGGGTTGTGTATTGAAAGAGGGTTGCCTGCAACCACTGATCTCAGGAAGCAAATCCTGATCACATCCCTGACAGCATGGGCTGAGGCCCAAGAGGTAGAGTCAGAAGAAGCTCCAGAGGAGGGAGAAAGAAGGGAGGATGCAAGCTCTAACCACTCAGGGGAGGGAAGGCATCTGAGCCCAAGTGAGGATGAGGAAGAACGATCCTCAGTAAATACAGTCACTAGGGGCAGATCCAAAGCTAGTGGTGGGAAGGGGGTCCTTTCAGGAGGAGAGAACCCATCCATCAGAGAAAGAGAGCTGAAGGCCCAGCTAGCATACATAGCTTTGGAAGCAGAGAAGCTGGCCCTAGAAAAGAAAAAGTGGGCATACAAAGAGAAAAGAGATGGAAGCAGCGATAAAGAAGCTGAGGTGTCCATGGGTGGGGGAGTTTGCCCCAGATTACCCAAAGGGGTGGTTCCTGCCTATGTAGAGGGGGATGACATAGATAAGTGGCTGGGGGCCTTTGAGAGGGCACTCCAAATGAGAAGGGTTAGGCCTCAATACTGGGGTTCCCTTTTGTGGGAGTTGGTCCCCAACTCAGGGAGGGATAGGCTTCTGACCTTAAGGGGGGAGGAGGCAGATTCAGACCCTAGTATGAAGAGGTGCTTAGCCAAGAAGTTTGGTCTGACCCTAGAACAATATAGAATGAAATTCAGGGACACCCAGAAGGTCAGTACCCAGTCTTGGGTTGACTTTGTGGACATTTCACTAGAGGCACTAGAGGGCTGGATTATTGGTAACAAAGTAGATACTTATGAGGGGTTATACAATCTGATCATGAGAGAGCACATCTTGACCAATTGTATCCAAGAAAGGTTACGCCAGCATCTAGTGGACTCTAAGCAGACCAACCCTAGAGAGCTAGGGGAGGCAGCTGATGAGTGGTTGAGAACCAGGGTGGTTGTCAAGTCCCAGGGGGGAGACTCCAAGAAGGGGGGGACAGGTCCCCAAAAACCTAAGGAGGGAGGTGGTAAGCCCACCACAGAGACTCCCTCTGTACCCCAGAACCCTAAGAAGGAGGAGAGTAAATCCCACTCTGACCAGCAGAGACAGTTAGACCCAGGGTTAAAAAAGCTCTTGGACAGTAGGGCTTGCTTTGACTGTCAGCAGACAGGTCACTTCAGAGGAGATGCAGCCTGTCCAAAGAAGGTGGTTAGCACTGGGCTGTCCAGTGTAGCCATAGAGGAGGATTCCTCAGATGATGAAGTCCTCCTAGCATTGTGCTGGGAGTCAGGACCAGATGGTAAGCTGGTGATCCCTGAGGGTGGGAGTAGGCACTTCCACCACATTCAAGTGAATGTGATCCCTACCACTGGCCTGAGAGACACCTGTGCCAGTCACACTATAGTGAGTGACCGGTTAGTGACCCCAGACATGTATGTCCCAGGAAAGACAAAGAAAGTCAGGATAGCCACAGGGGAGGTCACCTCCAAACCTGTAGCCATAGTGCCCCTAGAGAGGGAGGGTATCCTTGACTGGATTAGGGTGGTAGTCAGTGCTGACCTTCCCCTAGATTGTATCCTGGGCAATGACCTCCCAGAGGTGAGTCTGGTCACAGATGGGGTGGTCGCCCAGGGCGCCCCCCCCAAACCAAAGTCCTGGGGAGTCAGTCCCTACAGTTAGGAGACAGGGGTCCCCAAGAAAAGGAAGGGTAGGCCACTCTTAAAGAGAGTTCCAGGGAGCCAAAGGCCTTCTGCCCCAGTAGGGGGGGAGCCCAGAGTTGGCACTGGTGAGGCCTCACCTGACCCCAAGGAAGTCCTGAGTAGTCAGGCAGCTGTCCAGATGCAAGGTGTTGCCCCTGCACTGACAGAAGGGAGAGTGGAAGGAGGGTGTCTGCCACAGGAGGTGGTAGCCCCCCACTCTAGACAGCAAGAGGGGTACCAGGACCCCAAAGTTGCCCCTAAAGCAGCTCAGCCACCTGTCAGTGGAGAGCTTAGGGTGTGGTTCTGGGTACTGACAGCTGGCAGTAGCCTCTGCTGGGTGCTAGCCTTCCTGGCAGCACTGTACTTGGCCTGGGAGGCAGACCCCAAAGCCAATAGCAAAGTAGGCCCCCTGACCCTATTGGTCATGGTGGGGTTGCTCAAGTGTTGGGTGACCTCTTTGGGTAAGCTAGGTGTTGCCCTAGCAAAGTTTGGAGTAGGGGAGGTGGGCACCTCACTACCCAAGTTGGCAGAGAGAAAGGAGGAAGACCCCCCTAGAGGAAAGTTTCAGTTTGAGTTGGGTCCTTTTACTGTTGGGATGGCTTCACTACCCATAGGGAGTGACCCTGACAGGAGGATATAAGGCAGAGTAGGCCCTGCAAAGGGACAGCCAGTTTTCTTCACTGTTTTCCTCGCCTAACAAGCCAGGAAGACTCTCCCAGGGTTGGGCTGAGTCTCCTGGGCGTGTGGGCTGGGGGGGGGGTTGTGTGAGAAAACAGGGCTGATTGCAGAGGCCCCATAACTTTTTGCCCCCATTTTCCTCTTTTTGCTGGTGTTTTCCTGACTTTGATGGTGCCCTGGGTACTGCTAACCAGTCCCAGGGCATGTGCTCTGTGTAAAATGGATATGCAAATTAGGCTAATTATAATTGGCTAAGTTAACCTACCTATAAGTCCCTAGTATATGGTAGGGCATGTAGGTTTAGGGACCACAGCATAGGTGGTGCACACCTAGGTGCATTGCTGAGGTGCCCAGTGTCATTTTAAAAGCAAGCCTGCCTTGCTGGCTGCTTTTAAATTAAAGTTATATGCAAATTCGACTTTGGAATTAAAAGTACTTCCAAAGTCTTAAACTACCTTATTTTTACATATAAGTCACCCCTAAGGTGTGCCCTATGTGCCCCTAGGGCTGGGTGCCATGTAACTATAAGCAGGGACTTTATAAAAATAGATTTATAAGCCCTGGTGAGGTAAAAACAGCCAAATTCGTTTTTCCCTCATTGAAGTAAATGGCCTTCATAGGCTAGAATGGGCAGGCTTTATTTTAAATTTTAAAGTCTCCTTAAATGTTGCATACCAAGAATTTGGTATCAAATTAATTGTTGTAATAAATCCTACAACTTCCAGTTGTTGGATTTATTATAACTAGTTCAGGTAAAAAGTTTAGACTTTACCTAAAAAGTTGCCAATTTCAGCTCTGCATTGTTTTTGCTGCTGTGCTCTGATTGGCCAGCCTGCAGCAGCTTCTGTCAGGCTGCCTTGATGAGGTGTGAAGTGGCCAGGCTTCACACAAAGGAATGTGCTTGGGGGAGAGAATCTCCCCTCAGCAGATGGTGAGGCAGGAAGGGGGAGGGCTGCCAAACTGGTCTTCAAAGGCAGAGAAGGACATTTGCAGCACCCAGCAACACCCCCACATCCTGCAACCCCAGACAATTAGGTGCCCCCTTGATTAGATTAGGAGAGGGCAGGAGAGGGGTGTGTTTATGATTTTTAGCCACACCAGTGGGTGGGCTCAGCCAGATGTAACCTCCAAAAATCAGATTCATCCATGTTGGATTTTTAGAGACTGTTGCCTTCTGGGATGGATTTTTGCCACACTTCCCAGGAAGTGGTCATCACAGGGGGACGACCCTGTCCCTGATTGGAGAACCAGGGCCCCCCTGCTTTTCACCCAGGAGCAAGGATAAAACTGGCAGACCTGCACCCACGCCTCAGATCCCCTCCAGAATTCAACAAGAAAGGAACTAAAGAAGAAGAAGCACTGCCCTGCTGGACCCCTGGCCTGCACCTGGACCCTGCACTCAGAAGGACTGCACCAGCTGCACACTTGGGCTTCACCACAAGAAGGACTTTGCCTGGCTTCAACAGGTTCAAGGAGGGACTCCCTGTTTGCTACAGGTGAAAAATTGCTAAACCAGAGTCCCCTGCACCAACTCCTGAAGAAAGCGACCAGCTGACCACTGTCCAGTGGCCAAAAAGGAGTTTGCGCCAGGTGCATTCTGGGAGTTGAAGTCCGCACCCCCCAAAGACCATCACAGAACTTCTGGACCCTTGGGGTGAGCTGTGGACCCCAAAAGAACCTTAAAAGAACATCTGGGTGAAGCCCCAGAAGTTTGGAAAAGATTTGAGAATTTTTGAATAAAAAAACCTCCAGAGAGGGACCGACCCCCCGCGGAAATTCTAGCCGGCTTGCCTCAACCGCGACCCGGCCTGACTTCGTGGTTAGTCCCGGTAAAGAAAAACATCCAAAAAATAGACTAAGTCCGAACGTAAAAAGTTGACCGGGACCTCCCAGCCATCGTATCCGAGAAGGGCTCCATGGACGTCGGATCAAGATTCAGGTTTACCCCGGTCGAAGGATTTTCATCTCGAAAAAACGACTAAGTCCGAAGGTAAAAGTCTCCACCGAGGAAACCCACATCGCGTATCCGGACAAGGGCTCCAGGAGGTCGGATTCAACTGGCAGGTTCGTCCCGGTGAAGAAAAACTTCAAAATAAAGACTAAGTCAGAAGGTAACTTTTTAACCGAGGCCTCCCGCGACCTGTAGCCGAGCAGGGCTCCATCGCGGTCGGCCTGAAAGTTTGACTTTGCCCCGGTCGAGGTGCAACCAGATGACCCGATTGGCGCTTTTTGTTTCTAAGCGCTAGAAAAGTAATAATTCTTTAAAAATTCATATCTCCGGTTCCCCTGAACCGATTTTAATCGTTTTTGTGTCATTTTAAATATAAAAATATAAACTATTTTTATAAATTGGTTTTGGATTTTTAAACTGTTTCCTGTGTTTTATTTAATTACTGTTTTGTGATATTTGAATGCTTTACACTTTGTCTCCTAAGTTAAGCCTTGACGCTCGTTGCCAAGCTACCAAGGGTTGAGCTGGGATTAATTTACTGAGACCTAACTGTACCTATGTGGAGGTTAGTGGCTTGTTGCTAGGTGTAGGTACCTACCTGCCCTACCAATAACCCATTTTCCAACATAAGGAAGCTGTCACTATCTTCTTAAAGGTCTACTAGTCCCTTGATGGCAATGGGTATATTTCCTGCAACCATGGCTCATAATTGCTATTTGCTTCATCTCCGGATGCTGCATTTTGTTGACAATGCTCTAGCCTTGCCACAAGATCACCATAATTGTGACCGTCTTTTTAAGGTTAGTCCTGTCCTTGATCATTTTGTAGATTGGTTTTCAGAGGTGTATGTTCCAGGCAAAGAGATAAGTGTGACGAGTCTTTGGTCCTGATCAAGGGGAGTTTGGTTTTTAAGCAGTACATTCCTAGCAGGAGGGCACAGTATGGAATTAAATTGTATATGCTGTCAGAAAGTAGTACAGGATATGTGTGTAATTACTGGGTCTACACTTGTAGGGATTCAAGTATTGAGGCCCTGGTTGTCCTTTCACTTTTGGAGTTAGCAAGAAAATTGTGTGGGAACTTGGTAGACAACTGTTTCACAAAGGTTACCATTTGTACATAGATAATTTCTACACTGGAGTTCAGTTGTTCAAGGAGTTGTTCAGAGTGGACACTGTTACTTGTGGCACAATCCGTTCTAACCGGAAAGGGGACAGTGCAGTGCTTGCAGAATAATGAGCTGCTAGTTCTGAAATTTTCAGACAGGAGGCATGTGTACATGCTAACTACCATCCATGATGAGAGTACTTCCCCTGTGACTGTTTGGGGTCAGGTTGCCGAACCTGTGTGCATTTTGGACTACAATAAGCACATGGGTGGTGTTGAAAGAGTAGATCAGAGGTTGGAACCTCACACTGCTCTTCGTAAGGCATAAGTGTGGTATAAAAAGTTGGCCATACATTTATTTCATTTGGCAACCTTTAATGCTTTTATTGCGTTCAAGGATTGTTCACCTGAGTCAAGGATGACATTTGTTAAATTTCAGAAGTCAGTGATAGAGAGCCTTATTGTGGTGGAACAGGCAAGAGTTCCTAGAGTAGCAGTGGTGGAGGATGTGGCTAGATTGAAAGATTGCCACTTTCCTGATCACATTCCTCCCACTCCCAAAAAAGTCTTGCCCACTAAGAAATGTAGAGTCTGTGTCCGAAGAGGTATCCGGAGGGAGAGCCAGATGTACTGCCCGATTACCCTTCAAAGCCTAGGCTGTGTGTGGCCGGCTGTTTCATGAGTTACCACACCCAAAAAAAATCTGGGAAATACCATGAGCGTAAGCTGCCTGTTTTATATTTTCAGATGTTCAGTTTCACATTTCTGTCATGTTTTCTGTTAGAGCTTTTGTGTTTGTAGTTTTGTACTTATCTTATGATTAGTTAGTGGTTTCTTTGTTGTTTAAAAAAAAAAAGTGATGGCAGTGTGCATGGAGTGGTGCTTGGCTGGAGATGTGCGTGGAGTGGTGCTTGGCTGGAGATGTGCGTGAAGTGGCACTTGGCTGGCGGTGTGCGTGGAGTGGTGCTTTGCTGGCAAAGTGCATGGAGTGGTGCTTGGCTGATGGTTTGCGTGGAGTGGTGCTTGGCTGGCAGTGTGGGTGGGGTGGCGCTTGGCTGGCGGTGTGTGTGGAGTGGCGGTGTGCATGGAGTGGCGCTTGGCTGGTGGTGTGCGTATAGAGGCGCTTGGCTGGTGGTGTGCGTGGGGTTGTGCTTGGCTGGCGGTGTGCGTGGGGTGGCGCTTGGCTGGCAGGGTGTGTGGAGAGGCGCTTAGCTAGCGGTGCTAGCCAAACATCAGTCCACATACACCCATCAGCTAGTGTGATTGCTGTATCAGGCATGTGGGCATATGTAAGTGATGGGCACTTGAGTGGCACGTCTGTCGATGGGAGTGTTGTTATGTGCTGGGCCCGTGGCTGGCCGCATGAATGGTCTTGTGCATGTTATGTATGAAAAGTGTGTGAATGGACTGTAAAGCGGTTGGTGCCTTGTCGTGGCTTTACAGCTCAAGAGTTCTGAATCATTTGTCCAGTTATTTGGCCTTTCAGTTATTAACAGTGCATTTCATTTTTGTGAAATCTCTTGTTAATAAAATTTGATCTACTGAACCATCACTCACCCTTGTGCCAAATCCAACCAGTATGTGTGGTAAAAATGACAAAACCTGATCCTCTGTAATCAGGCGTCGCAGCATACTCGTGACACACTAGGTGTCTCAGGTGGGAACACGATGATGAAGCATGCCACTAACTTGATTGGTGGGTGAGAGGTCTTTTTAACATAACCTAAGTGTGTTTCTTTTCATAATTTTAGTGTTTGGAACATCACAGAAGTACAAGGACACATCAAAATGATCTATTACAAAACTACCTGTGTTTGGGGGGAAGGTGCACCTATGGGTTGGTCCCGGGTGCGGCCTTCATTTAGGGAACCCTACCAAATCCACACATTTTTTTTAAACTAGACACCCCAAGGAGTCCAGGGAGGTGTGACTTGCGTGGACCCCCAACATTTTCTTTCCCAGACTCCTCTTAAAAAAGCATATTTTCTCACTTTTCTTTGTAGGATCACTGCTCCGGCACAAATCTCCCAAGTAAAATGATACCTCACTTGTGTGGGTCCCCAAAGCAAAGTCAGCCTACAGATGTATAGAAGAAAAATATGTGCTTATCAACTCGCTGTGCTATCCCCTCAATCTCTACAGGCTTTTGGCCTTTTTATGTTGCAGGCACCTGGGCCTCCCACACAAGTGAGGTATCATTTTTATCCGGAGATGTGGGGGAAAGCTGGGTGGAAGGACATTTGTGGCTCTTCTCAAATTACAGAACTTTCTGTCACCGAAATGTGAGGAAAAAATGTTTTTTTGCTGAATTTTGATGTTTGCAAAGGATTCTGGGTTACAGAACTTGGTGAGAGCCCCACAAGTCACACCATCTTGGATTCCCCTAGGTGTCAACTTTTTAAAAAATGCAGAGGTTTGGTAGGTTTCCCTAGTTGCCGGCTGAGCTAGAGGCCAAAATCCACAGCTAGGCACTTTGCAAAAAGCATGTCATATTTCAATATAAAAATGAGATGTGTCCATGTTGCGTTTCCTGTTGCAGGCATTAGGCCTACCTATGCAAGTGAGGTCCCATTCTTATTGGCAGACTTGGGGGAACACAGAATAGCAGAACAAGAGTTATTGCCCCTTGTCTTTCTCTGCATTTTTTCCTATCAAATGTAAGACAGTGTGTAAAAAAGATGTCTGTTTGAGAAATGCCCTGTGATTCACATGCTAGTATGGGGACCCCAGAATTCAGAGATGTGCAAATAACCACTGCTTTTCATCACTTTCTCTTGTGCCCATTTTGGAAATACAAAGTAATGAAAACCCATAGCAAATGCAGCTGATTTATTGGCTCCGGGTACGTACAATTCTTGATGAACCTACAAGCCCTATATATCCCCGCAACCAGAAGAGTTCATCAGACGTAAAAGTGTATTGTTTTAAAAAATCTGACATCCCAGGAAAAAGTTACAGAGTATAACACTGAGAAAAATGGCAGTTTTTTCACCTCAATTTCAATGTTTTTTTTCATTTGACCTGTTATTTTCTGTAGGAAAATCTTGTAGGATCTACACAAATGACCCCTTGCTGAATTCAGAATTTTGTCCACTTTTCAGAAGTGTTTAGCTTTCTGGGATCCAGCATTGGTTTCACACCCATTTCTGTCACTAAGTGAAAGTAGGCTGAAAGCACAAAAAATAGTAAAAATGGGGTATGTCCCAGTACAATGTTGAAAAATTGGGTTTTCTAATTCAAGTCTGCCTGTTCCTCAAAGCTGGAAGCTGGTGATTTTAGCACTGCAAACCCTTTGTTGATGCCATTTTCAGGGAAAAAAACTCCAGCCTTCTTCTGCCACCCTTTTTTCCAATTTTATTGAAAAAAACTACATTTTTGCTGTATTTTGGCTAGGTTCTTGGTCCCCTTCAGGGGAACCCACAGATCTGGGTACCTCTAGAATCCCTAGGATGTTGGGAAAAAAGTACACAAATTTGGCGTGGGTAGCTTATGTAGACCAAAAGTTATGAGGGCCTAAGTGCGAACTGCCCCAAATAGCCAAAAAAGGGCCTGGCACCTGAGGGGGAAAAGTCCTGGCAGCGAATGGATTAACCACCAAACACTAATAAATAAACAGACATATTGCCATGAGATACCAGTATTTGAACCTTCAGCCTCCTGAGTCCAGTCCAAGAACTTTACCAGTAGACCACATGCCACTCTGTTCTGTTGTGTATGAAAATGTAATTATAAAATGTGTGCTAAACATCTTGCTTGTGTGTGCTTTGAAGTCATTCTATGGAGGGACCATTGATATTGTTATTGCAATGGTCTCTTAAGCGAATAACTTGAAAGCATCACTAAAGCAAGATGCTTCCTGCCTGGAAAAGACCATGTGGGAGCCTGAAGGCCCCCACGGTCCTTGCTGGCTCCACGCATCCTGCTAGAGCCGGAATGGCTCCCACAAGCAGGGAGTTGATTTAAATAGTTGCGCCCTACTTGTGAAGCAGTGTTTTCATCTCTTTCAGGCACCCATATTTGTGTGCAGGGACAGAGATGAAAACTCCACTTTCAGTAAGTGGGAGCTGTTTGACAGCTCCCTCTTGCTGAAAACAAACAGCTACCTCCCAAGGGTGCGAACCTCAGGAGGTAGCTGACCCCACCTTTTTCTCAGCCCCTGCTTAATTGATCACCCTGAAACTTCCCATGCACAACAAGATTCTTGGGCACACTTTTTAAAAAACATGTTGTGAAGATTTGTCAAACGGTATCAAAGATATAGGCAAGTCAAAAAAATGTTTTTTCAATGGAAACTATGTAAATATATGTGATACACGTATATACATGTATATATATGCACATATATGTGCGTACACACACATACCTACATATATACATTATATATATATATATATATATATATATATATATATATATATATAAAATCTCTAGTTAGGTTCAGATTTTACACACAGACAACTAGAGAAATGCAACAGTTATAGTCATACTTAACTCAAGACACTGTAACGCGTGCTCTAAGGTAACTATAACTCATGCCCTGTGACCAAACCCCACATTGGCACCCATCCCTGAGCCACGAATAACCTTAAGCCGTGCGTAGTAGGGTTTGGCCAAAGGGGTTGGCTTGCAGCCAGACCCTGTGGCCAACCCCACGTCGAAGCAGAACTTCAACTGGGGCATCTTCTATGTTTATATTTGTTACTATGGTTTAATTTCTGTGAAATGAGCATTGGTGCCAGAATTGATCCTTGCCTGCTTACTCAACCAACAAGATTACACATTTTGCTGAAAAATGTCGAGCCAAGTGGAATACTTTCTACTGGCTTATTAGTAAGTGCTGCCTTATTGGTAAATGTTAAGTACACATTCTATGCTATGACTGTTTAAAGGACTACAAGGTAATGCCACCAGTGACCATCTCTGGTGTATTTTTGTGATCGTGACTGTTCCTTGAGCGACTTTCCACTGAAATCTGTGCTAACATGAATCCTCGTGTAGAGAACACGGCACCTCTGTAAAGAGGTAATTCTCCACCAAACAAAGTTACTTCCTCCTAAGAATATGAAGTAATTGTTTGGTTGTTGGAGATGTGCTCATATAACTGCACCACGAACGCCCAGAGAGCCTTATGTAACCTATCCATCAAGCTTGAAAAAGGTGGGAAGAGCGATGCATAGCACTAACAGGGTGGGGACAAACAAGCGGAGCTTTGCGGTCATTTCCCACATTTGCACACTGTTAGAAATGAAAGCAAAAAATGATGGACTCTACTCCCACCATGAGACAACAGGAAAAATCTCACTCAACTCAACATAGAAGAGATTTAGCTTCAATAGAACAAGGATGAATTCACCTCCATCGAGTATGTCACAGTGTTTTCAATGTGTAATTACTGAAAAAACACTCTGGCTTTTCCTTGGATAAATTAAAGAAGTTGGCAGGATTTGTCCTTTACTGAAACAGAACTTCATCTATGGCACCAGCTATGTTTTTATTTGTAAGTGCTTCCTGTTCACATTTTAACTCCATGAAATGAGCATCATTGACCCAATAAATCCTCATCCAACTCAATAATGCAATAAGAGTCTACAGTTTTGCGCAAAACTGTGGACTCTTATAGCCTGAGGGGGTAAACCTCAATTTCACAGCAGTCTCATTGTTCCTGCATATAGGGAGCAGCAAGAAATGCTGCTCCCTGCCTGATGGAGCAATTGTTTCACCTCATTTCCTGTCTGCTTGACAGTGCACAAGAAAACAGATAAAAAGTCCACTCCCAGCGAGCGAGAGCAGTTTTTCTGCTCCTGCCCACTGTGAACTGACTTACAATTTGCTCTCATTTGGTGGGAGCTGTCATAGTGTCTGCTAAGTGACAGCAAACTACTATGTCCTGAGCATGGGCACCTTGGGACATAGGGAGCTAGCCCTGGAGGGTGGCAGTCCCCAGGGCTATCTTTACATAGGGCCAGCACTGGGAAGGTGGTGGGCCCAGGGGTGAAAAACAGCCTGGAGGGGGGCCACGTTTACAAAAGTAGGCAAAGCTCCGAGGGTACAAGCAGGGCTGAACATACCCCTTTCATTAAATTCCTTATTTCTTCTGTCCCTGGGATATGACAGTGCCCAGGGCCAAGATCACCCATGGTGAGGGGGGCACCGTGTGCCCTCTCCTCAAACATTTAAAGGCCCAGAAAGAGCCCTTTTTGTTTGGTATAAATCCATTCAGTAGTTTTTGAGAAGTTAAAGAAAATTCAAACTTGTATATATAGAAACCTGGAGGATTTACGATTCCTACCAATCTCATGGTGAGATCTGATTGGCTGTCAACACTTTAACAAGGAAGCGTTGAAAGCCATGTTGGGACCTCTTTTATAAAAATGTAAAAGTAAAGAAAAGGGCCAAGGTAGAGACACCCTGACCCCTTAGCTCTGGTGGTGGTGCCCCATTTACAGTGGGAGTTGTGGAAAATCCACGGATCTGCCGTAAATCTCAAAACATAAAAAAAAGTGCTAGCTCTCGTGCTTTGCCTTTTTTACGCCCCCGGGTAAACCAAGTCCTGGGGACATTGTTTACTTCTAACAGGGGGTGGCCCAGACCCCTCTGTAGCTCTGGGGACCACCACCTCCCCAGGGCTATATTTAAATTGTGTGGGGGAGGCCTGGTGGCCTCCTGCACAGCCCCTGAGATAGCCACCTCCCTAAGGCTTTAGCCAATATTAATGCAGGGGGCACACAGCTCCTCTGCAGCCCCAGGGAGTACCACCTCCCAGGGGCATTGAACAGATTTGGTGCGGGCCATGCAGCCCCGCCACGGTCCTGAGGACCACCACCTCCATGGGCAAATCCCCCCCCCAAAAAAAGGGTTCAGTTTCGGACATTTAAAGCCCCAGGGACCACCAGTTCCCTGAGTCTACTTCACATTGGAGGGGGGCACCCTCGACGAGGCATTGATGGCTCTGGGGACCACCAGCCCAAAGGGCTGGCTCCTGTTATGTCCCAGGGCTCCCACCCCCAGTCCAAAGCTGTTTGCTGTGGCTTGGTTCCAGCTTTACAGCTGCCACCAAGTAACAGCAAACATAACTCTGTTCTCTGACAGCGGAACCTGTCAAATGGATGTGCATGCAGGGAAGATATATGAAAACATTGCTTCAGCAACCAAGGTGCTGCTGTTAATAGCAGGTCTCTGCATGTTGAAGCAATGGGACTGCTGGAAAGGTCTTGAGGTTTTGCATTTGGTCCCAGATAGCCCTCAAAGAGCAAAAAATAAATAACAAATCCACAGGGACCAGGGGGAGGCCTTGATGCCCCCCAAGTCCCAAATCACCCCTAAAGGGCCACCTAAAATTAGAGAAAACAATTGGGGGGAACATGCGGGAGAGGCCTTGAGTCTCCCCCCCACCCCCTGTCCCAGATAGCCTGAAAAGGGCAAAGAAAAAAGTTAAAAATAAATAAAATTATAGCGGAATGGTGAAGGTGACAGACCTTCATCATGAGAGTTGAGAGTTTGAATCCACCAGAAGTCATTTCTCTCCTTTAATTTCTTTTCAACTGCAAATGTTTAAGGCTCATACTGAAAGATGCTCTTACTATTTTAAATTGACAAATACATTTTTCTTTTTAAATTATGCAGAAATACCTCACTCATAAGGCCCTCATTACAACTCTGGCGGTCGGAGTTAAAGCGGCAGTAATGCCGCCTACAGCCCAGCGGTAAAAAAAATTGAATCATGACCACGGCAGAATCCGCAAATACATACAGCCACTTTAACACACCGACTGCCACGGCAGTGGCACTAAACACTGTGGTGGTAACCGCCAACAGCCAGGCAGAAGACAATGTACCACCCACCCCATCACAACCCGCCCATCCACCGGCTTTTCCGCGGCAGTACCAACGCCATCAAAAGCACGGCGGAAACAGTATGTGGAAGGGAAACCACTCACCTCTCGACACTCAACCAAGAACCAAAATGCCATGGAGCCCAAGCTGCAGGTCCTCCCCATGCTGGTCTACCTCCTCGTCCACCAGGATTACCAACGACGGCGGCGAAAATGGCGATGGTGAGTACTGCACTTAGGAGACGGGGAGGAGGGGAGGAAAAAGAGAGTGACACACACACGCAACACACCACAGCCCTACCCTCACCCTCTCACACAACACCATACACACAAACACATGCAGCAACATTACATTTACACCCCGTAACCCCCTGGAAGAATGCAAGGACAAAAGGAAAAGAGTCAAATCAGTGATATTTTAGAAATAGTCAGATTTACTCAATAATTTTAGAAACAGTATTTACAAAAATATTCAATATGTACATAAGGCGGTACATTGTCCACTCAAAATGTATGTGGGCCACTGGGCCAAAACTCATAGGCCAAGCCCACACTTGTCTCCTGCCTCAATATGGAGAGAAGTCTGCAGGGGCATCAGGTCGAAAACACACAGGCACCTCAGTGGGAGGGTGAAGGGGGTTGCACTTCAGCCGGAAGATGGGAGAACGCCACTGCTCCTGGAGAGGGCTCCATGCCCACAGCGATGTCCTGGGGAATGCAAGGCCACAGTCTCTCATGTGGGTGGGTTGCCCACTGCTTGCTCCTGGGGAATGCAAAGCCACAGTCTCTCAAGTGGGTGGGTTGCCCACTGCTTGCTCGTGGGGAGTGCAAAGCCACAGTCTCTCAAGTGGGTGGTTTGCCCACAGCTTGGTCCTGGGGAGTGCAAAGCCACAGTCTCTCAAGTGGGTGGTTTGTCCCCTGCTTGCTCCTGGGGAGTGCAAAATCACAGTCTCTCAAGTGGATGCCTTCTTCCACTGGTTCTGGAAGGGGCTTTGTGCCCAGTGTGCTTCATCCTGCCAAGGATAGGGTGAGTGGATGCCTTCTTCCACTGGTTCTGGAGGGGGCTCTGTGCTCAGTGATGCAACACCTGGGGTGTGCTAGTTCACAGTCCCTCACTTGGGTGTCTGAGGCATGGGATTTTCAGAGACCAGATTGCATGATAGTCCATGGAGGCAGGGCTAAACTCCACCCGGTGAAGGCTACGGCTGCAAACTGGTGGTACTGCTGGGCTGGTGAGGGTGCTGCCAGTGGTGGAGGGAGGCTCCAGCCCTTTTCCTGCTGCCTCGGATGGCTGCCCACTGGGGCTGCTGCTGCTGCCAGTGGTGCTACTGTCAGCAGTGCAGGTGGCGGTGATTGCGGCGGGGCCTGCGGCGGTGCTAGCGGCGGTGCCGGTGGCGATGCTGGCCGTGGTGCAGGTGCTGGTGCTGTGGTGGAGGGAGGCTCCAGCCCTTCTCCTGCAGCCTCGGACGGCTGCCCACTGGGGCTGCTGCTGCTGACAGTAGTGGTGCTTGCAGCGGTGCAGGTGGGGGTACAGGTGGTGGGGCTTGCGGTGGTGCTAGCGGCAGGGCTGCTGGTGGGGCTGGCCAAGGGTACAGGTGGCGGTGCTGGTGGTTGTGCTGGTACACATCAGGCCTTCACCTGCAGCCTCAGGCGGCTAAAGTGCCTTGCCTGTTTTTTTCTGCCCCTTCCTCACCTTGGCAGATGGTGGTGTGACCTTGGTTCAGGCAGCTGGAGTCTTTGAGGTGGCCTTGCTGGATGGTTGTGGCTCCTTCCCCTTGTTGGATCCTGTCCCCCTTTTCACCTTGCCAGGTGGCAGAGTGACTTTGGCCTTGGCAGGGGTTGGTGGCACACTGGCTGGGCTGACGGGTGTTTCCTTTGAGCCTTTGATAGCTGCAGGAACCACAGCAGACAACAATTTGGTGGCTGAGGTGATGGGCTGGGTTCTGGCCACCCTGGCCTGAGGGGAAGGACGTGGACAGGGGTAGGGAAGAGGTCAATGTTTGCCAGGAAAAGCTTCTTAAGGACTCTGGAGCAGGACGAGGGAGAGGGTTTGGGAATGGAGGAAGAGGGAGTAGTTTTAGGAGGTGTCTGTCTGCTGAGTTTGGGTGCAGGTGCATGGGCTGGATGCTGTTGTGAGGTGGATGGCTGTTGGGTGGGTGGGTGCTTACGTTTGTATACTTTAGGAGGAAGGGTCACAGACTGGGAGAGGACACAGGGGACGTGTGCATGGATGTGGGGGTGGTGACTGCCAGTGAGGGGTGTGCAGTGATGGGCGTGCTGGTGATGGAGGTAGTGGATGAGGATGTAGTGCATGCAGGTGTGAGTGGCGATGCTACTGGGAGGGAGGTGGACGAGGAGGAGGAGGGGGATACAGTGGAGGCAGTGGTGGTTGGTGTGTCTGCATGGGGATGGTGCTTGTGTGAGTGCCTGTGAGATGAAGTGTGGTGCTTGTGTTTGCCTGAGACACTTTTGTGTGGTGATTTGGGTGAATGCCGGTCTGAAGGTGTGCTTGGGATAGGTTGAGGTTGAGGGGATTGGGACTGGGTTGAGAAAGTTGGAGGGGGGACGCTAGAGACAGGGACAATGTCTGCCATCAGTTCTGAGGCCAGAGCCTGAAATGCTCTCTGTTGGGCCGCCACGCCAGAGTGAATGCCCTCCAGGTATGCATTTGTTTGTTGCAAATGCCTCTCGACACCCTGGATGGCATTCAGTATGGTTGACCGCCCAACAGTGAGGGATCTCAGGAGGTCAATAGCCTCCTCACTGAGGGCAGCGGGGCTGACTGGGGCAGGGCCTGAGGTGCCTGGGGTGAAGGAGATGCCCACCCTCCTGGGTGGGCAGGTGTTCTGCTTTCCTTCTTATCTCGTAATCAGAGCTTACAGAACATGTCAAGAATGCACTTCTGAGTTCAAAAATGACTTTTATTGTTGTTAATTCTTCCAAAACCACAAGTTCGTGAGAGACGAATTAATAGATTTCAAGCACACGTTAATGAAAACAAAATATATTTCAATTGCAATGTACACAGCAGGTTATATTTATAAGATATTGAATGCAAAGCAAAACAAATACTTCACCGTGTGAGAAACTATTTACAGCTTCATCTTTCTAGGGTCTGCAAGTTGATGACTCCTGGTCAACTGCGAGAAAGAGATAATCTACCCACAAGGGAGGCTGGCAACTGGCGCCAAGTTTCAGTCTGAAGTCAGGCAGATTCTAATCTAATTCTCAGAAGCCTGTGAGCCACCCTTAGAAAAGCGTTCCCCCTCCTCTCAGACCCGGGAAAACTACGCAAGCCTTTGGAGATTGGCCAGATCTCCTAGACTGCTCCTCTTCCCAAACCTGAGCAGGATGGTAAACACCACATGTACTCTCTCTTATCAGGTCTAGTCTAGTGTGAGAAGAAAACAGCTTGGTTCATCTTGTGCAAAAACACAGCTTGGAAAAATACAGCTTGGATTCTCACCTGCAATGTCTAACTCCACGTTAAAGGCAATAGGCAGCTAACCTAAATATCAAATGTAATGTATAATATCATGTCAAAGCCAATAGGCAGCCAAGCTGAATACAAAATGCAATGTCTAATATCATGTCAAAGCCAATAGGCAGCCGAGCTGAATACAAAATGCAATGTCTAATATCATGTCAAAGCCAATAGGCAGCTAAGCTGGATACAGAATGTAATATCTAATAGCATGTCAAAGCCAATAGGCAGTTAGACTGAATACAGCATGTCAAAGCCAATAGGCAGAATACGGAAAGTAATGGTTAATGCAATGTCAAAGCCAGTAGGCGGCTAAACTGAATAAAACATACAATGTGCTACTGGTGAACATTGAGCAACTAATATGCGCAGTGGTGAAACACAAAGTCATTGGTCAAACAAAATTAATCGCATCACATTCCACCCTTTGACCAATGAATTTTTGTTTCACATATCTCTTGTTTCAAACAAAACAAAAAAAAACATCAGCACAAAAAAAACATTATCAGCAAGTCAGATTTGAATGATCAAAGCAATCCCTGTAAAGCAATGAAAGTGGATAAACATATTGAACTCATAACCTTTCACATCAGATGCATCTACACAGAAAAGACTGAAACTTTTATACTCTGAATGAGATTATAGTGTCTCTAATTAAACAGTGTTTCTAGAATAGCAATTTGATGTGGCATGAGTTCTACTCCTGTAAAGGTGCACGGTCCACCTGAAAGGTTTGCTGGAAGGTAAGCGAAAGTCAGAGTTCCATACGGGAAAAAAAAAAAACACAGCTTAGTTCCAGTGGAAGAATGCAATCAAACAAGTTGAACTTGAACTGAAGGCGCCATTTGCGCAAAATGGATCCATGGTGCTGGCACTTTACTCAGCCAGGTTCAGGTTGGGGGTTCGGTCCCTTCCCCGACCCCACACGCACACACCCGAAGGGGGACCACACAGCACACTCAGGGACAGTGGCGGAACGTGGTAGGATCTGCAAAAGAAACAAGTATGACTTTTCTTGCAAATAACATTTGTCATTTAAAATGTACCCTTCCTCTTTCTTTCCCTGTTTTATAATCAGCAGGACGTTTTTGGGGCCCTTTGTTATAATTTCTGCAGGTTCTGGAGTGTCATCTGTGGCTTTAACCCACACCTCAGCACTGAGGTTTTTATCTGCTGCACCACAGCTTCCCTTTTCTTGCACTGTCAGAAGTGCTGGGGCAGACTCATTCTTTACCAAACCTCCATTCACTGCACTTATGACAAGTTGGGCCATTCTGTCTCCAATTTGTATGAATGAATCAGATTCTTTTCTAGTTATCAGCATAATTTTGATTTTTCCTTGGTAATCTGCAGCAATCATTCCCCTTAAAACATGATCAATTTGCCATATCTGTCCTGGTAACTTTCCTCTCCCCAACTGCTCTGTGACTGCTTGTGGGACAGAGTTCTCTTGTGCGTGCTGCACAGTTTTTATCAAATCTAGGGGAATGTGCATCTCTCTCATCTCTGCCCACCTGTAAGTGGCTTTTTCTCCCAGCTGTTCACATTTCTGGGGCACCCACTTAGCCATCCCCACTAAGGCAGAATTCTGGGTGTACACTTCTCTCTCTGAATTTTTCTCTTTAACATCTGCAAGGGAATTGAACCAGTTAGGTGCAAGCCATGTGGAAAACCAAACAGCTAAACCATTGGCAATGAACCAAAAATCAGTGTAAAAATGACACATCTCACGTAGCTCTTGCTTTAAAATCTGACACACATTGTACAACGCTGTTCCTTCTCCTGTGCCATAAAACAACATTTCAGTCAATGAATCATTAGTAAAACAAACATGCTTTTTATCTTCAGTGGACACAAATTCAAATGGTGCACTCAATTTCACTAGTGACTCTTTTACCTGTGGTACTCTAGCCCTGTCTTGCAAGTACCAGATCCAGTGTAGGATCCTAGCTAGGGGCACTCTTTTCTTCCCTTGTTCTTGAATTACATGTACATCAGTATTTGCACTCAATTTCACTGCGCAGAAACCTAAAGTCTGCATTATTTCATTTGCCAAATCACAAGCGCGCAGCTGCATATTATTTTTCCCAGGGACCATATACCAAAGTGTTAGGATTTCACTCAAATGAGGGCTATTCAGTTTCCAAAAAACAAACAAGCTAATGAAACTCGGTGTCTCTTGCTTAGTGCAAACAGTAAGAAGCTTTAAAATCTTTCTTTTTACTTGTGCATTTTGCACCGGTAACTCGTAAATCACATTCTGAGCTCTCTCGTTCTCGTCCGTGTTATCAGTTAAGGAATGCACTTTGACTGCCAAAAAACCTGGCTCACAGGGAGGCTCAGAGCAGCTCGAAGCTGTCTTAACCCCCTCATTACTGGAATGGGAAAAGAAAGATTCTTCTAAAACAGCATTTTTATAACTTTCAGCATTATCTTGAATTAATGTATTCTGGCTAATTTGCTCACGTAAATTCTCATTTTCATGTTCCAACTGCCTACATTTCTCCTGCATTTCTCTGTAAGCAGATAAAGGTATCCAAACCCTTCTGTCAAAAACAAAACGAACATCACTTCCAAAAGGCACATTTTCTAAATATGCTTTATCACCACAAAACATGTTTCTCAAAGCACCATCAGGCAGTTTAGCTACACATGCATTTTCAAACATGGTCTGCCGTGCTTCTGTAATTCTCCAAACAACAAAAAACAATTACACTTTTGAATTGTGCACGTAGAAATCTATAATTCGCCTCTAACGCCCCACTTCTAGTACCAAAATGTTCTGCTTTCCTTCTTATCTCGTAATCAGAGCTTACAGAACATGTCAAGAATGCACTTCTGAGTTCAAAGAAGACTTTTATTGTTGTTAATTCTTCCAAAACCACAAGTTCGTGAGGGACGAATTAATAGATTTCAAGCACACGTTAATGAAAACAAAATATATTTCAATTGCAATGTACACAGCAGGTTATATTTATAAGATATTGAATGCAAAGCAAAACAAATACTTCACCGTGTGAGAAACTATTTACAGCTTCATCTTTCTAGGGTCTGCAAGTTGATGACTCCTGGTCAACTGCGAGAAAGAGATAATCTACCCACACGGGAGGCTGGCAACTTGCGCCAAGTTCCAGTCCGAAGTCACACAGATTCTAATCTAATTCTCCGAAGCCTGTGAGCCACCCTTAGAAAAGCGTTCCCCCTCCTCTCAGACCCGGGAAAACTACGCAAGCCTTTGGAGATTGGCCAGATCTCCTAGACTGCTCCTCTTCCCAAGCCTGAGCAGGATGGTAAACACCACATGTACTCTCTCTTATCAGGTCTAGTCTAGTGTGAGAAGAAAACAGCTTGGTTCATCTTGTGCAAAAACACAGCTTGGAAAAATACAGCTTGGATTCTCAACTGCAATGTCTAACTCCACGTTAAAGGCAATAGGCAGCTAACCAAAATATCAAATGTAATGTATAATATCATGTCAAAGCCAATAGGCAGCCAAGCTGAATACAAAATGCAATGTCTAATATCATGTCAAAGCCAATAGGCAGCTGAGCTGAATACAAAATGCAATGTATAATATCATGTCAAAGCCAATAGGCAGCCAAGCTGAATACAAAATGCAATGTCTAATATCATGTCAAAGCCAATAGGTAGCTAAGCTGGATACAGAATGTAATATCTAATAGCATGTCAAAGCCAATAGGCAGTTAGACTGAATACAGCATGTCAAAGCCAATAGGCAGAATACAGAAAGTAATGGTTAATGCAATGTCAAAGCCAGTAGGCGGCTAAACTGAACAAAACATACAATGTGCTACTGGTGAACATTGAGCAATTAATATGCGCAGTGGTGAAACACAAAGTCATTGGTCAAACAAAATTAATCGCATCACAGCGGGCACAGGAAACAAGCTGAGGGGCTGCTGGGAGGGCAGTGCTGGTGGGGGGGTGGCGGCTGTACCTGTTGTTGGGGTGGGCACAGAGGTATCAACCCCCACCAGGAAGCTTCCATCGGAGGAGGAGTCTCTGTCTGTGGTGTCCCCTCCTGACCCTGTTGTGGTGCTCCCCTCGCCCTCCATCCCACTGGTGCCCTCACCGTCGGTGGATTCGGCCTCCAGGCCCATGTGGGATGCAGACCCCTCTGTCGCCGGTGCCTCTGTTCCTCCGCCAGTTGATGATAATGCACACAAGGACAGGACAAAAAAAAAAGATGGGGGAGAGACAGAGGATACACTTGGTCAATGCCAGTAACAAAACTACCATTGGCATACAAAACTCACAGGGAGCAGCCCTATGCACTAGGCCATGCACTACCAGTTACTAAGATAGTCACTAGCCCATGGGGCACAATGCCTAATGCCATGAGCTGAACACCTGAAACCCACAGGACACTGCCCAGTAGTAGATGAACAATAACACTATTGGGGGTGGAGTGCTTCAGAGCCTGCCCAACAAGGGACCTATCCTGCCATGTTGCACTGGCCTAGGGGCACCCACAGCCCACATCCCCCACCCAGGTAAACCTTAACGCGAGTAAAAGTCATGATTTTGAATCTGTACTCACCCCCTTGTGGCTGCTGTGATTCCTTCAAGCACCCATCCAACTCCGGATAGGCCACCACCAGGATGCGGAACATCAGGGGGGTCAGGGTACGATGGGCACCCCTTCCTCGTTGGGAGGCCAGCCCCAGCTGGGCCTCCGCTGTCTTCCTTGACCAGCGGCAGAGGTCCTCCCACCGTTTGCAGCAGTGGGTGTTTTGCCTGTCAAAGACCCCCCGGGTCCGCTCCTCCTTGGCGATGGCACACCAAATTCCCTTTTTCTGATGGGCGCTGACCTGCATGGAAAAAGACAGCAGAAAAGGGCATTACTTAACCGTCAAGACTGTCACACTCGTGGCTCACCAGATACCTCCCATCCCCTGACGCATATACATTGACCACCATACATGCATCACCCTGGCCAGGACGCCTCAGCCCCCCCTACATGTGGCTTACACACACCGCAATCCATACATTCATGGTCCACGCATTATGCTCACAGTATACTCACCTGTTTATCTGGAGGACCGTAGAGCAACGTGTACGGGGGTAGGACCCCATCCACCAGTTTCTCCAACTCCTCCACAGTGAAGGCCATGGGCCCTTTCCCCAGACACATGAGCCATTGTCGCTTCCAGACACAGGTCACAGCAGCACTTGCAGTATAGGTCCTCTCCTGTTGAAGGTCAGGTAGCAAGTGAGTGAACAGATAGAAAATGGTGGTCACGTCCACGGCGGTACATATCGTCACCGCCGGCGTACATCGCCATTGGCTCCTGGAACCTATAGGGCCCAATGATAACCAATGCAAAGTTGCGTGGCGGTCGTAGACCACCTACTGCAATGGCACACAATGCCAGCGGAATTGCCTAATTTCTACTTGTCCCTCCTCACAGGTCAGGCAGCAGCCATTCCAGGGGGGCACAGGCCATGGCACCTAACTGTGTCACAGCAGACATTGGCACAGCAACTGACTCTCAGATTCACATACAGGTTCTGTAAAGTAAAAGATGCATCATCATTTCAATTGATGTATGAATAAGACCCTCTGCTCACCGTTTTCCTCCATAAGCTTCTGCCGCTGAGGATGAGTATGAGATGGCGACATCCTCCGGTGTACAGACCCTTGCTGGACCTTGCGACAATGAAGGACAGACACATTATATTAAGCTACAGACTTGATTGGGCCACAATCCAAGAACTGTGTGCCCAATTGGAGCCAGACCTGATGTCAGCTATCCGCCAGCCCACAGGTATCCCCCCTCTAGTGCAGGTGCTGTCAGGGATGTCTCAGCCAATGTTCTCAAACGTGTTGACCAGAGTGTTGTCAGCCCTGCTGAAACACATGTGCAGCTACATTGTATTCCCTCAGGTGGAGGATTTGGCCACAGTGAAAGCTGACTTTTATGCCCTGGGACATATCCCCAACATCATTGGTGCCATAGATGGTACACAAGTAGCATTTGTCCCACCCCGGAGAAATGGACAAGTGTTCAGGAATAGAAAAAGCTATCACTCTATGAATGTGCAGATGGTGTGTTTGGCGGACCAGTACATCTCCCATGTGAATGCCAAGTTTCCTGGCTCTGTGCATGACACCTTTATCTTGAGGAATAACAGCATCCCACATTGGATGGGTCAACAGAGGCACTGGGTGTGGCTAGTAGGTGAGCCCAAGGTCACCACCCAGTACAAGTTTGTGTCTGGGTATGTGGTTGTCCATAAGGGTTAGTGTGTGTCTCACAGGAATCCCTCGGTATTTGCAGGTGACTCTGGTTACCCCAACCTCTCATGGCTACTGACTCCAGTGAGGAATGCCAGGACAAGGGCAGAGGAACGTTACAATGAGGCACATGGACAAACAAGGAGTATCATTGAAAGGACCTTTGACCTCCTGAAGGCCAGGTTCCAGCGCCTCCTGTCGACAGGTGGATCCCTGTGCTACTCACCCAACAAGTGTGTGCCAGATCATCGTTGCATGTTGCATGTTGCACAACCTGGCCTTGAGACACCAGGTGCCTTTTCTGCAGGAGGATGAGCCTGGAGATGGTCTTGTGGCAGCGGTGGAGCCTGTGGACAGTGAGGAAGAGGAGGCAGAGGAAGAAGATGTGGACAAAAGAAGTAATATAATACAGCAGTGCTTCCAGTTACACATAGGTAAGACACAGTAACTTCACTTTACATTTCAGTTTTCTGTTGGACATTGTACATCGCAGCCGGATTTCCCTATGTCTATGGCCACTTACTGTACCCTTTGGCATCTCTATTTTCTGATCTCTGTGACCCACTCTGGCTCCTGGTATGTTTACTGCTGCCCACTAAAGGTCATTCCAGTGTATATATAACTGTATATATAACTTGCAATGTTTTCAGAATGTCATACTAATACACGATTCAATCATTTGACAGACTCAAGATTAGTATTTGTTCCAAGAGTGTTTATTTAAATGCTCATACGTAGAGGGGGATGTACAATGGGCTGGGGTGATGGCGGAGGAATGTCCAGTTAGAGTTCAGTCTCTTTCTATCACAGGTGCATTGTATAATGGGGCATAGGAAGGGGAGTAAGGGCAGTTCAAGGGGGGCAGGGTGACAGAGTTGGACAGAAGGGTGACAATCAGGAGAGTCTTATTTCCTGGCAGGGGTCTTGGCAATGTTTTCTGGCTTCTGCCTGGATCGCCAGGACCGTTTGCGGGGTGGTTCTCTTTCTGCAGGGGGTGTGGTGCTGGTGGCCTGTTGGTCCTGTGGTGGTGCCTCCTGTCCACTAGCGCCAGCGGAGGTGGAGGGCTGTTCTTTGATGTGGCTAATGTCAGGGACCCGTTGGTGTGCCACTGCCTCCCTCATGGTCTTGCCCATGTCTGCCAGCACCCCTGCAATGGTGACCAGGATTGTGTAGATGTGTTTGAGGTCCTCCTTGATCCCCCGGTACTATCCCTCCTGCAGCCATTGGGTCTCCTGCAACTTGGCCAGTGTCTGGCCCATGGTCTCCTGGGAATGGTGGTATGCTCCCAGGATGTTGGACAGTGCTTCCTGAAGAGTGGGTTCTCTGGGCCAGTCCTTCCCCTGTCGCACAGCGGTCCTCCCAGTTTCCCTATTGTCCTGTGCCTTCGTCCCCTGAACCGTGTGCCCACTGCCACTGACCCCAGGTCCCTGATCGTCCTGTGTTTGTGGGGTTGCCTGGAGTCCCTGTAGTGGTGGACACACTGCTGATTGACGTGTCCTGGGGACAGTGGGTGGGTGCTATGCTGGTGTTTCCTGAGGGGGGAGGCTCTGTGGTGGGTTGTGACTCTGCCTGGGTACCCGACTGTCCAGAGGTCCCTGATGGACCAGGTTGGTCATCGTGATCCAGCTGCTGTCATCACTGTGGGCCTCCTCTCGAGTGACATTGAGTAGGGGTCCTGTGGGGATGAAAATGCAGTGTGATTGCATCTGTGTGTGCCATCTTGTACATGGGTATGTTTCCCTCTATGGTTGTTATTAGCAAGGCAGCTTTGGTTTGTGTGAGTTGTGCTTGGCATGCTGTGGTGATGGGTGTCCATGCAGGTCTGTGATGGGGGTCCGTGGATTGGTGTTACAAGCAGGGCCTGGTTTTGGGATGAGTGGGTAGTGATGGTGGGGTATATGTGAGGTGTTGGAGTGATGGGGTGGGGGTGGGGGTGGGGTGGGGGATATAGTAGTAATGATTTGACTTACCAGAGTCCAGTCCTCCTGCTACTCCTGCAAGGCCCTCAGGATGCATTATTGCTAAGATTTGCTCCTCCCATGTTTTAAGTTGTGGGGGAGGATGTGGGGGTCCACCGCCAGTCCTCTGTACAGCTACCTGGTGTCTTGCAACCACGGAACGCTCCTTTCCCCGTAGGTCGTTCCACCTCTTCCTGATGTGATCCCTTGTTCTTGGGTGCTGTCCCACGGCGTTGGTCCTGTCCATGATCCTCCGCCATAGCTCCACCTTCCTAACAATGGATGTCTGCTGCACCTGTGATCCGAATAGCTGTGTCTCTACCCGGATGATTTCCTCCACCATGACCTTTAGCTTCTCCTCTGTAAACCTAGGGTGTCTTTGGGGTGCCATGGATGTGGTGTGAGTGATATGTGTGAGTGTGTGTGGGGTAATGTGTTGTGGTGTGTAGCATGAGGTGCGTGGATGGTGTATGGGTGATGGTGTTCTGTGGCTCAGATTGAGTGGGTGCTCCTGGCTTGTGTCTCTCTCTGTTGGCAATCTTTTTTTTTTCATGGAAAGGGTTGTGGGTAATGTGGGTGTGTTTTTTTATAGGATTGGCTGTGTGGGTGTGGTGTGTGTATGGGTGTCAGGTGTGTGTAGTTTGAATTGTCCAATGTGATGTAGTTTTGTAAGTGTGTGTGTATTTTCAGCGCGGCGATGTGTACCTGACCGCGGTGATTCATGGGTCCTGATACTGTGGGCGTATTCCTGTTAGCGTAACGGTGTGGGTTTTAGTACCGCCAATTTATCACTCACCTTTGGTCTGGCGGACATGTGTGGGTGTCTGAGAGTCACACTCTGAAGACTGCCGAAAAACAGTCAAAAATCCAAAACCGCCAGGACACTGGAGGACGGGAAAGAGACGGTACCACCATCACCACCGCCAGCCCGACAAAATTCCACCCATCAGATTACGAGCCACAAATCACCAGAGCAGTATTTCCATGGCGAAAAACCATTGGCGGTGGAAACCGCGGTGGTCAGAACTCACTGCTGTCAAGAACACGACACCACATTGGACAGTTAGAATTCCACACACCACACACATCCACACACCCAACACACCTACTCACTGCATTATATAACACACCCCTACACAACCCAGAATCCTTTGAAACAAAAACACCATTCAGGGACACCGAGACCAGGCAATAATATGGAGATAGCACCTTTACACTCAGGGCATACATACTCATCACACTCAGAACACATCACACACCAGCACAACTAAAACATTGCACACATCACGAGCACTTACAATCCACGAGAACTGTCTCATCCTCACAACGCAGCACCCATACCTCACCAATTACCCAATACTGCACCTTCACACTCACAACAACCCCACACACCATCTACACAACCACTACCATGTCCCCGCAAAAACAACCATATTTCACTGACATAGAGTTGAGGGTCATGGTGGACAAAATTGTCAGGGTAGAGCCACAACTATTTGGAGCACAGGTCCAACAACCATTGATTGACAGGAAAATGGAGTTGTGGCAAACGATAGCCAACATGGTAAATTCAGTAGGCAGCCATCCACACACATCAGGAAGAGGTAGAACAACCTGCAGGGGAAAGTACGTTCCATGGCATCACACCACCAGATCACCATGCAGGAGACTGGCAGTGGGCCTCCATCTCTTCCCCCACAGTTCACATCTTGGGAGGAGAAGGTCTTCGACAGACTTCATTCACAGGGTCTGACTGGAATACCTGGGCGACTGGAGCCTGGTAAGTATCTACTACATCCATGTCACACATTTGTCTTGTCCTGCATGCTTCCTCACCACCAAAATACTCCCTAATTAACTGAATGACCCACTACACTGCCCACATAATCACCTAATGCCCCTCTCCTGCATGCCACCACCCCACTCACCCCACCTGCCCACACAGCCCTTGGCAGTGGCACGTTAACTACTAGCTATTCATATCACTATGGCTCCCAGAATGCACTAACACATCATTCTGAAAAATTGAAATGTTCACAACACATCACATGTAATGCATGTATGACTAAAGTAATAGCCACACTAGTGAGGACCAGTACATGGCAATAACAGCAATGCAATAGCACACTCACAATAGCAGCCAAAGCAAACTACAGCTACAGCTCAGTGACCATTCCTAATGGCCACAGATCCACATTCCTAAGCCTGCAATAGACTGACCTGAGTTGTAAAGCAAGATGGTACACTCCATGCACATGAACAACATCCAGAAACAGGACTATTAACCTTAGGATAAAGGCCCCAGTGAGCAAGGGACCCACGTCTCGGCATATCCTTCCCACTTAGGGCAAATTTCACAACACAAAAGGATGATGGACTTGGTTGCCCCAAGTGGGAAGGGTATGCCCAGACGTGGGTCCCGTGCTCCCCATGCCACTGGAGTCAAGCTAGCCTGGCTGATGAAGGGTGATACCCTAAAACCGGTCCTTGGATGCTTGTTTCCAGTCCAGGGAGGACCCAGTTTGGCAGTTTGGGCTGGACTGTTCCCATGGGGAGCATGGTCAAGACTGATTTGCATATAGCTGGGTCCAAACTGGAACGGCATGGGAAGCAAAAAAACAATGGATTTAGGCCCAAATCTCTGTACTGGGGGTGAATGTTTTACATTGTTCAGCATTCCATCCATCACTTGTTCTTTTTGCATCTTCACATAACCATTCCATAGCTACATATTCACATATCCCATGTAACACACAAAGAACATCACAGTGGAACACAGTACTTAAACCATACGCTAACATAAGCCCCATACCTATAGAATTGTTACTCACCTTTGTCAGCATACAGTTACCTACAACTTGGACAGCAACGTCATTATACAAACACAGATAGGTCCCAAGATCCTCACTAAGCACCCCACCCTTTGTTAAACCACATTCCATGATGCACACATGACACATGGGCCACTAACTACAAATGGTACATAATACACCATTTCACACACCCTCAACCCCACTGGTAATAGGAAAGGATTAAGAAGTCACTACCCCACTTGTATGAAGGAAGTACTAATAAGGTACCACCAACTGTACCTACATCCATGTTATCAGCTATCTGCCTGGTACACCTCTCATGTCTGTCAACAATTATCATTGCCTAATGACAATGAATATTTCAACCCTCGGTAGGTGAGCCAAACAGGAAATTGCTTTATCAGTGAGTGGAAGGAAAAGAGGATAGGAGAATGCAAGAAACATACCTCAATACTGAGTAGTCCATTACAGAAGTGTATGTTAGGATCTGATGTAACTATACATGAAATCGCAGAACATAATGTACTGTACATTTACAGTCTATCAGTCTGTATCCACAATTCACACATAGGTGTTCGAGCTCATGACTACCCACTGATGAAGCAAATCAGGAGGTGTAAGGGCAGCCATCTGCTTCAAGTTGTGCATATTCAACACATCAAAAGGTCCACTTCGCACACCTGTATTTCAGTTGAAGTACTGATTGATAAGATCTTCCCTAGAGTGACCTGCTCCTTCTTCCTCTGGCTCTTCATCACTTTCCATATCAACATTTCCAACCACAGGTCCAGCTGCCTCCCCCTCATCTACAATCAATGGTATCTGACGTCTCAGGGCTAGATTGTGAAGCATGCAGCAGGCAACGATTATTTGGCAAACCTTTTGGGGTAAGTGTATGCGGGCTCCTCCAGAGAGGTCCAGGCACCTGAAACTTGCCTTCAGGAGCCTAATGTTTGTTCGATTGCATGCCTTGTCCTCCCCTGAGCCACATTGTAACAGTGTTCACCTGGTGTTTCTGGGTACCTCACTGGTGTCAACAGTCAAGGACAATTTGGATAGTCGGAGTCACGTGTGTACAAAATGGTCGAAAAACTCAAATGTTGTATGTGGGACTGGCTAGACTGTAATGCCAGGAGATATAACTCCCAGACATACATTACAATGCAAACTTACCAGACCGTCTCTGTTTGTAGTCGTGCCATTAGATGTGAGACATTGCTGTTCTGCATGATGTAGGAATCATGTACAGATCCAGGAAATTTGGCTGTAACTTGTGAAATGTACTGGTCTGCCAGACACACCACCTGTACCTTGATTGAGTGGTAGTTCTTCCTGATCCTATACAACTGTGCATTGGCACTGGGAGGGACCAGGGCTATGTGGGTGCCATCAATGGCTCCTACCACATGAGGAATGTATCTGATATCATAAAAGTGTGCCTTCACATAAACCAAACCTGCTTATTGGGGGAACCTGACATAGCTGTCCAGGTGTTTCAACAATGCACACAGTACATCCTTCAACACCAGACTGAACCTGGGCTGAGACATCCCTACTGTTAAGGTGACATTATTCTGAAAGGACCCTGTGGCCAGGAAGTGTAGCACTGACAAGACTTGAATGATGGAAGGTTTACTATAGGGATTGCAAATGGCAGGCATCAGATCTGGCTTTAACTGAGTACAAAGATCCACGATGATATGACGATTCTGATGATATGTCTGGATGACATGTCTGTCTTCCATTGTTTCAAGGTCTACTAATGGATGGTACACTGGTGGTTGTTTTACTCTCCTCATGGCAGCATTACTATGGTGAGAGAAGTGAATATACTAAGAGTTATGCAGTATGGATACATCATGTACACATTGTATATTACCTGAGACCTAACATCTATAGAGGATGGGTAGCATTTCTGACATATACAGTACAGCCCATAGATATACACAAATTCCAGACTCATTGCTGCACATTGGCCAAAATGTAAATGGGAATGTACATATGAAACTAATGTTAGTGTACATATGTGTAAGATTCACCTGTCCTACACTATTCACACATATGTATTGTAATCGACCAATATCTACCCGTGGCCTATGTACCTCAGAGTAGCTTTACATAGTTCTCACCATATATACTCCCTCATTACGTCATTTAGTAAATATATGACCTTTAGGTTGCACATACATGATGGCACTACATATGTATACACAGCTCTTTTGGTGGAATAGGTGAATGATGCAGTTTAATAAACACATCCATTGATGAAATGTGCCCAAAATGGCAGTTGCCTGACTTACTATACTGGACAGTTGGAAGTCCACCGAGCAAATTCATCATGGCTGTATGCAGTTGCAACTGCCGTGCAACTTGCCATTGAGTAACATTGCTGCCTTTTGAGGACTTTCCCAATAGCGCTGACAGCCGTCGGTGACGGTCCTGTATGTGGCACCTGTGACCACCATTTCCAGAAGTATTGCTCACTTGACTCCTGACACTGTTGTCAGCAAGACCTCCATGATGTGAGCTGCTGTGTACTGTCTTTGGGAGCCAACATGCCACATCCTCCAGGTGATAGGGCCCTTCCCTTCACCTCAGAAGAACTTGAGAGTCTGGTGGAAGAGGTCCTACCCCTGTATAAACAGCTATGTGGGTCACCAGAGGAACAGGTAAGTCCTATGCTATAGCCATGTGTGATAGATGTTGTGTGGGAATGTGCATCGGCCATGTGCACTAATTTGGGTGTAGATGCATGCAGATGGCATGATGTGTAGGCATGTGTGCAGAGAGGACGGGTAAGGGTGCCAACTTGCTGTGACTGTTGTGCACTGATCACTCCTATTGGTATGGCGCCACTGTACATGACTTTATCCATTTGTCTGTGTCATCCATGCAGGTGAACGCCCACCAGAAGAAGGGGCTCTGGCATGCCATCGCCAAGCAAGTGCGCAACCTGGGGCTTCAGAGACGGTGGAGCACCCATTGCAGAAAACAGTGGGAGGACCTAAGATGCTGGGCCCGGAAAACTGCGGAGGCCCAGCTGGGGATGTCCTCCCAACGAGGGAGGGGTGCCCATCGGACCCTGATACCCCTAATGGCCGCATTTTGGAAGTGGCCTATACAGAGGTGGATGGGCGTTTGAGGGCAGCACAGCAGCTACAAGGGGAAAAACCATGTACTTTGTTCTGATAGCTTGGTGCTTGTTGTCACACTTTAGCAGCTGTGACAATTTAAGAGGTGCTACATGTATGTTGACTACTGGGAATACATAGTACTCTAATTGCCTGACTAAGAGATGGAGATCTGGTACTAGGCTAGCAGATGTGTACATTTATGTCACCTGTGTCAAGGTACATCTAGGTCTGCATGTGGAGATGTACATCTGACTTTGACACATGTGTGACTCCACCCAGCCATATATATGTATGAAGGCTGCTGTATCATCCTACCTGTCCTGGTCCAGAAATCAGAATATATGAATATGTAGCTCTGTGGTGTCAGACCACTCCCATCTATGTACATCATTTGTAGTTACTATACAGTGCCTGACATATGTGGTACATTGCCTAGTTACCTTTTGTCCTGGTACAGGTATTGACTCCAAGTGAGTCTGGCATATCACTCAGTCAACTGGAATGGGCAGAATCGAACTGCACATATGGGTTTATGGTGCTGTCTCCATTGTCCCTTTATCTGCATATTATGGGGGATGTCAAGGATGTAACTGAATGGCATCCAACTATGGGTGTCTGATATTGTGTATTTGGGCTTACCATGCATTTCTATACCATAGAAATGTAGTCAAATTACTGTTATCCCAATGCCTTTGTTTCAGAGGAGGTAAGTGATTAGGCAGTACTACCCTTAGACAAAGTGCAATGGGTATGCAATATGTGCCAATGGCCTACCAATACTAGTGCAACATATGGTATTGTCCACCTAAATCATGTCACAATGGTTACTTGGGGTCAGATTTTGTAGAGTGGGACAATCCTTGTTTCCCTTAGCCTAGCTGATGTGGACAGGTTGGACAGGCATTGATTTTACCTCACTTCATACTTCAAAATGTCATGGCTTGGCTGTACTACTATTTTTCATGCAGGTGTTGTTGCATATGTTGTAAGTGCAATGGCAGTTGTGTAGGTCCATGTGTGCATCATGTGAACATGTCTTTTTAGTGGAATATGTGTGTTGTGTGGCCCTAGGAACTAGTATTCACATGTCAGGATTTTAGTGAGTGATGTGGGTTTACTCATGTTATCATGTTTTGGCTTTGTATCTGCATGTAACATGGAAATTAAGTTGCCCTAATAGGTATTTGTTAGCTGTCCATTGTTTAGTTGTTGTTACAATGCTCTCTGTGATTGTCAGTGGATGTTTCATGTGTGCTAGGTAGGCCACTGTTGCCGTACATGCATGTATGGTGTGATGTGGAGTCTCTATGTAAGGTGACTGCAACTATGCCTCTAGGATTTGATACATGTAGTGATTTAGCTGTTCTCCAGACATGTATTCTAAGATTCAGATGGCACCTGAATGGGACTGCCACATGTTGTGTTTTCATCATGGATTGTATCCATAGTGTAAGATATGTACAGAGGTTTCAGCCAGGCATGTGATTGCAACGGCAGGTGCTGAGTAGTTAGTCAATAAAGTTGTCTTTACTTGCATGGTACATTGCTTATGGACATAGACAGGTCAGGATTTGAATGAGAACATGTTTGATATGGTGTTAACCATATTCTGCTGTCCCTAATGGTTATAGGAGAGATATGACCAGGATTAAGATTTCCAGCTTTAGCAAGGGCATGATGTGCATGCTGACATAGGTTTACAGGTGAATTAATGGAAGGCTCCAGTTGTGGTACTGTACATGGATTATGATATTGGTGAGAGATATGACATGAAGGGTTGGATAGAAGTGACATGTTGTGACATGAAGCAGGATATGTGGTGTTCTATATGGGATTCCATAGCCAGGAGATATATACCTACAGTTGTGGATGTTGTTATGTGTGTATGCGAAGAATGTGATGACCCTCTCTCTCCGTCTCTATCGCTCCTTCCCTCATTCTCTATTTGTGTGCATCAGCATTGGAAGGCAAAGGAGACAGGCACCTGCGAGTGGGGTGCTGCTGGCCATGGGACCCATAGTGCTGATATCAACAGTGAGGGACCTGGTGGCCTGAAGGACGAAGGGAATGCCACTGGGGAGAACGGATCTTCCACTTCATCATTTTCAGAAGCCTCCTTCAGTGGACACTACCTGGTGGTGGCTCACCCTTCTGGGACCACCCCAGCACCATCTTTGTCTGCCACCCCCTTTTCTACCACCACCCTCCCTGTAGCTCCCCACTCAGTCATCCCTGGCCGCTCATGAAAGAGGGTGGACATCTCCTTCTTCACAGGCATCTCTGCCCCTGCCCCGTCAGCCCTGCTGCGCTCACTGAGGAGGCTATTGACCTCCTGAGGTTGACCTATGTGGGTCAGTTGACAATCATGAATGTCATCTAGGGGCTGGCAACTCAAGTCCAGCAGAGTAATGCGTTCCTGGAGGGCATTCACAGTGCACTAGCTGGGCTACAGAGATACTTTCAGGCTCTGACCTCCACACTAATAGCAGTCATTTACCCTTTGTCTTCTGTCCCCCCTCCACCTTCCTCTTCCCAAACCCAAAACCCTTTTCCCCAACCCAGGCAAAACACATAGACAGACAAGCATGCATCTACCTCAACATCCAAGGGTAGCGCTGACAAACACAAGCACCACAAGACCCACAATGACCATACACACAAACAACACTCACCTGCAGACACAGCAATACTCAGTGCCTGCCCTGACACCCCCACCACCTCAGCACCACAGACATTACACCTGGAATACCTGCAGTCACCACACCAACATTCATCGATACTGCCACAACACCTATCTTACCCACAGTCATCACGACAGCCGACCCTCAGATATCCATCCCAGTCACCACATCTGCAGCCAGCACAACTACCGACACACCTACATGCAGCACATCCACCACAACTGCAGTCACCATCCCAACAGACAGTCACCCATCCACCAGGGCATCTTCCAGCGCCTCCACCCCCCTCCTGCCAAGACACATAAAGGCCCACATTCACTTACCCAACAGACACCCAGCACCCACAAGCATACCTCGCACACACATGCACCCAAGACATCTACCACATCTCTTACAACCACTACCTCTCCCTCCACTCCCAAACCCTTTTGCCATGACTGTCCCCATGTGAGTGAGAAAAATGACCTGTCAGAGTTTGCCCTTTTCCCGCCCCGTGATACCCCTAGACAGTCTGTGTCCCTCCCCAAGTCCAGCCCTTCCACTTCTAAGATCTCCCCTGCTAACTCTGCCAGCTCCCATGCCCCTCCCCCGCCAAGACGTCGACTCCTCCAAAGAGTTCCTAGACCTCCCCTAAGCATCGACCTAAATCCAAGTCCATGGATCCCCCACCTGACCCCAAGTTCAATCCCCCTCTCTAGTCCCCCCAATCATTGATGTACCTGCCTGGCCCCTTGATGCCCCAACCTGTGGGGGTTACATTGCAGTCAGGAGTCAAGTTGGGAAACACATGTGCATGTTGTGCACGTTGCACTTACATGTATTGGACTGGCCTCTGTACTTGGACATTTATTCAGATATTTTAATATTTAATATGTCACAGAACCAACCTGTTGTTGGTTTCAAGGTTGCATCTTTGTCCTGCATTTATTTACTTAGAACAGTTTTGGTCACGGCTGACACTGTATGTAAGCATTTGTGTTTGGGTGGTGGTTGTGGCAGTTCGGGCTGGACTGTTCCCATGTAGAACAGGGTCAAGACTGATTTGCATATGGCTGGGTTCAAACTGGGGTGGCATGGTGAGCAAAATAATGGATGGATTAAACCCAGATCTGTGACTGGGGGTGAATGTTTGATTGGTTCCGCATTCCGTCCATCCAGTTACGCTATCCCACAGCGTTTGTATTTTGCTTTGCTTTTGCCGCCCTAAGTGCGCCGGGTATGCCCAGACGTGGGTCCCGGGCTCACTGTGCCACTGGATTCAAGCTAGCCTGGCTGAAGAGAGGTGCAACCCCGAAACCAGTCCCAGGATGCTTGTTTCCGGTCCAGGGAGAACCTGGCCTGGCAGTTCGGGCTGGACTGTTCCCATGTGGAACAGGGTCAAGACTGATTTGCATATGGCTGGGTTCAAACTGGGGTGGCATGGTGAGCAAAATAATGGATGGATTAAACCCAGATCTGTGACTGGGGGTGAATGTTTGATTGGTTCCGCATTCCGTCCATCCAGTTACGCTATTCCACAGCGTTTGTATTTTGCTTTGCTTTTGCCGCCCTAAGTGCGCCGGGTATGCCCAGACGTGGGTCCCGGGCTCACTGTGCCACTGGATTCAAGATAGCCTGGCTGAAGAGGGGTGCAACCCCGAAACCGGTCCCAGGATGCTTGTTTCCGGTCCAGGGAGAACCTGGCCTGGCAGTTCGGGCTGGACTGTTCCCATGTGGAACAGGGTCAAGACTGATTTGCATATGGCTGGGTTCAAACTGGGGTGGCATGGTGAGCAAAATAATGGATGGATTAAACCCAGATCTGTGACTGGGGGTGAATGTTTGATTGGTTCCTCATTCCGTCCATCCAGTTACGCTATCCCACAGCGTTTGTATTTTGCTTTGCTTTTGCCGCCCTAAGTGCGCCGGGTATGCCCAGACGTGGGTCCCGGGCTCACTGTGCCACTGGATTCAAGCTAGCCTGGCTAAAGAGGGGTGCAACCCCGAAACCGGTCCCAGGATGCTTGTTTCCAGTCCAGGGAGAACCTGGCCTGGCAGTTCGGGCTGGACTGTTCCCATGTGGAACAGGGTCAAGACTGATTTGCATATGGCTGGGTTCAAACTGGGGTGGCATGGTGAGCAAAATAATGGATGGATTAAACCCAGATCTGTGACTGGGGGTGAATGTTTGATTGGTTCCGCATTCCGTCCATCCAGTTACGCTATCCCACAGCGTTTGTATTTTGCTTTGCTTTTGCCGCCCTAAGTGCGCCGGGTATGCCCAGACGTGGGTCCCGGGCTCACTGTGCCACTGGATTCAAGCTAGCCTGGCTGAAGAGGGGTGCAACCCCGAAACCGGTCCCCGGATGCTTGTTTCCGGTCCAGGGAGAACCTGGCCTGGCAGTTCGGGCTGGACTGTTCCCATGTGGAACAGGGTCAAGACTGATTTGCATATGGCTGGGTTCAACCTGGGGTGGCATGGTGAGCAAAATAACGGATGGATTAAACCCAGATCTGTGACTGGGGGTGAATGTTTGATTGGTTCCGCATTCCGTCCATCCAGTTACGCTATCCCACAGCGTTTGTATTTTGCTTTGCTTTTGCCGCCCTAAGTGCGCCGGGTATGCCCAGACGTGGGTCCCGGGCTCACTGTGCCACTGGATTCAAGCTAGCCTGGCTGAAAAGGGGTGCAACCCCGAAACCGGTCCCAGGATGCTTGTTTCCGGTCCAGGGAGAACCTGGCCTGGCAGTTCGGGCTGGACTGTTCCCATGTGGAACAGGGTCAAGACTGATTTACATATGGCTGGGTTCAAACTGGGGTGGCATGGTGAGCAAAATAATGGATGGATTAAACCCAGATCTGTGACTGGGGGTGAATGTTTGATTGGTTCCGCATTCCGTCCATCCAGTTACGCTATCCCACAGCGTTTGTATTTTGCTGTGCTACAAGCTGTGCCTGGGCTCCATGGCATTTGTCCCCCACTGATGGATGTGATGTGCAAGCTGTTATTGTGTGGTGTTTGTGTTGACATGTGTTATTTACTGTGTTGTGTGCCTTTGTGTGGTTGTACTGTGTGTCGGGATTGGCATGTCAGATCTGTTGTGATGTGTGTTTGCGGGGTATGTGTCATGACTCTTTGTTTTGGATGTGTGATTGTGTGTGTTTGTTCTCTGGGTTTGTTACATTGAGTTGTATGTATGATTTGTCAAGTGTAGGTGCCTAACAGTGTTTTGTGGTGTTGCGGTTGTGGTGTAGTTGTGTCATTTGGTGGTGTTGTTTGTTGTTGTGTGTGACTGTGCGGGTGCTGTGTATCTGGGGGTCGGTGTGTGGTTTTGGCGTGTGTGTGTGATGGCTGTACTGTGTATGTGTGGATGTGGCTGTGTGTGCCTGTCAGCATGAGGTTACGTGTAATGAACCGCTAAGACTCTCTTACTCAGACACATGCTCTCATACCCCCACTAACACCCAGGCACACTCTTTCACACCAATTCTCACACCTCAACACTCACACTCCCTCTCATAGTCAGAGACACCCTCACACCCACACAGACAGTGTCACACTCACTCTCACATCCAGCCAGGTGCTCTCACACCCACTCTCACACCCAGCCACACTCTCTCATACCCATGCTTACACCCAGGTACACACCCACTGTCACTCCCAGACAGTGACTCTCACATTCACTCTCCCACCCAAAGACACCCTGTCACACCTATTTTCACAGCCACTATCATACTCACTCTTACACCAAGACAGGTACTCTCATACCTACACTCACATCCAGAGATATCCTCTCACACACTCTCATACCCAGACACACACTCTCACACCCACATACATCCAGCCTCACACTCAGACTCTCTCACACACATTATCACACCCATACAGATATTCTCACACCCACTCTCACACCCCAAAACACCCTCTCACAAACACTGTCATACCCGGGCACACACTCTCATACACACTCTTACACACACAGACACCCTGTCACACCCAGTCTCATAGTCAGGCACACTCACACTCAGGCTCACAACCAGATACTGTTACACCTACTCTCACAATTAGAGACTGTTAGAAAGTAGCCTCTATCTAGCATGGTTACCCCCACTGTTGGACTGTTTGCGAGTGTGTTTTTATTGTCACTGGGATCCTGCTCGCTAGGACCCCAGTGCTCACAGTGAAACCACTATATGTCAGTGTGTTTTGCATGTCTTACTGGGATCCATCCTGCTAACCAGGAACCCAGTGCTCATAGTTTGTGGCCTAATGTGTGTGTTGTCAGTAGTGCTTAACTGTGTCACTGAGGCTCTGCTAACCAGAACCTCAGTGCTTATGCTCTCTCTGCTTCTAAATTTGTCACTATGGGCTAGTGACTTCATTTACCAATTCCAATTGGCACACCAGACCCCCTTTATAAGTCCCTAGTATATGGTACCTAGGTACCCAGGGCATTGGGGTTCCAGGAGATCCTTATGGGCTGCATCATTACTTTTGCCACCCATAAGGAGCTCAGACAAACCCTTTCACAGGACTGCCACTGCAGCCTGTGTAAAATAGTGCACACACTATTTCACAGCTATTTTCACTGCACTTAAGTGACATATAAGTCACCTATATGTCTTACCTTCATTTAAGGAAGGCTAGGTGCAAAGTTATTAAGTGTTAGGGCCCCCTTCCACTAGCAAAGGTGCCCCCACGCAGTCCAGGGCCGATTCCCCGAACTTTGTAAGTGCAGGGACGACATTCCATGTGTGCACTACATATAGGTTAATACCTATATGTAGCTTCACAATGGTAACTCAGAATATGGCCATGTAAGGTGTCTAAGATCATGGAATTGTCCCCCCATTCCAAATCTGGTATTGGGGAGCCCATTCCATGCATCCTGCGGGCTCCACCATGGACCCCCAGTACTGCCAAGCCAGCTTTCTGAGGATTGCACTGCAGCTACAGCTGCTGCCACCTCACAGACAGGGTTCTGCCCTCATGGGGTCTGAGCAGCTCAATCCCAGGTAGGAAGAACAAAGCATTTCCTTTGGGAGGAGGGTGTTACACCATCTCCCTTTGGAAATAGGTGTTAAAGGCTTGGGAGGGGTAGCCTCGCAGAGCCTCTGGAAATTCTTTGAAGGGCACAGATTGTGCCCACCATGCATAATCCAGTCTACACCAGTTCAGGGACCCCCAGTCCCTGCTCTGGCACAAAACTGGGCAAAGCAAAGGGGAGTGACCACTCCCCTCTCCATCACCACCCCAGGGGTGGTGCCCAGAGTTTCTCCAGTGTGTCCCAGACTTCGGCCATCTTGTTTTCCAAGGTGTGGGGACACTACAGAGGCCTCTGAGTGGCCAGAGCCAGCAGGTGATGTCACAGACCCCTCCTGATAAGGTAGCCAATTCCCCCCACAGGGCTATTTAGGGTCTCCCCTGTGGGTTTCTCTTCAGATTCTACTTGCAAGTTTCCATCAGGAATCCTCTGCAACTACTACTTCATCCTCTGACCTTGGATTGACCGCAAACTGCTCCAGGAACCACTGTAACTGTAAAAAAGTATCCAGAAGTGTTGCTTTGACTCTGCAACTTCAGCTCCAGCCAGCAACTGCAACAGTTTCCACAGTGTGCATGCTCTGGGGACTCCGTGTCTTCACCCTGCACCAGAAGGACTAAATAAATCTCCTGTGGAGTGATGGAGTCACTTCCCTGCTCCAGCAGACACCTTATAAGATGATGACCGGTTCTCTTGGACTCCTCTCCTGGCGACGAGCATGCTCCTTGGAGCACAGGTGGTGGACCCCTTCGACACAGACTGTCCTACGGTCCGGCTGTCCAAATTTGGAGGAGGTAAAAGCTTGCCTTCCCCGTTTGCAACAGTACCCCTGGGCTCCTGTCCTTCTTGGAATCTTCTGCGACTTCTGGACTCGGTCTCCTCTCTTCATAGGTCTCCAGGTCCAGGAATCCACCATTTGTTCCTTGCAGTCTTGCTTGGTTCTTGCAATAACTCTAAGCACAACTTCTAGTGTGTCCTAAGGAAACTTGCAGTACTTTACTCCTACTTTCCTGGGCTCTGGGGTGGGGTATTTTACTCACCTTTGTGGTATTCCTACTCTCCCAGGGATTCTCTACACACTACACATGCTGAGGGGGGGGGTTTTGTGATTCGCATTCCACTTTCTTAGTATATGGTTTGTGTTGCCCCTAGACCTATTTCTTCCTATTGCATTCGATTGTATTTTCTATTGTTTGCACTATCCTATGTCTAATTACTTACCTTATTTTGGTGTCTAGTGTATATATTGTGTATAATACATACCTCGAGAAAGAGTATTGCCTCTAAGATATGTTTGGACTTGTGTCACTAAAATAAACTACCTTTAACTTTGGTAACACTGAGTATTGTCTTTACTTGTGTGTAAGTACTGTGTAACTATAGTGGTATTGCAGGATCTTTGCATGTCTCCTAGTTCATCCTAAACTGTTCTGCTACAGCTACCTCTATCAGCCTAAGCTGCTAGAACACTACTACATTTCACTATTAAGGGATAACTGGACCTGGTATAAGGTGTAAGTACCCAAGGTACCCACTACAAACCAAGCCAGCCTCCTACAGAGATATCCTCTTTCAAACAGTCTCACACTCAGACACTCCCACACCCACTTTCACACCCAGAGACATCCTCTCACACCCACTTTCATTGACAGACACTCTCACACTCACTCTCATACCCAGACAGACACTTTCACACCCAATCTCACACCCAGACAAACACTCTCACACCTATTTCCACCGCCATACAGACACCCTTACACCCATACTCAGACCTAGAGACACCCTTTCACACCCATTGTAACATCTGGACAGATAGTCTCATACTCACTCACTCACTCTGACACCCAGAGACACACTCTCACACCCACTCTCACACCCAGAGACATCCTCTTATACACACTTTCATGCACACTCTTACACCAAATCTCACACCTACTCTCACAGACTCCCTCATAATCACTCTCACACACAGAGACTCTCACACTCATTCTCACAGACACTTTCTCACACACACTCTCACAATCAGCCAGACACTCTTGCATACACTCTCACACTTAGAGGAAAACTCTTACACCCACTCACATACCCAGACATATACTCTCATGCACACTCTCACACTCACACAGGTATCAATACAGTCTAGGGCGGTTTACAGCCTTGTAATCCGAATGGCAGGCTGGGGCCTGCCACCGGATTGGAGGCACTCACAGCCAGCCACGCCAGTGCAACCGCATCAGGGGGCCAGGCGGAGTTGTGGAGTCTTGGCATCTGCCAAGCCTCACAACTCGTAATGTGGTGGTCCTTACCGCCAGCTCTGCGGCAGTAGGACCTCCATTGCACGGCTGGTGGTCTAGTGACCGCCAGCCTCATAATGAGGGCCTAAGTCCCTGAGTCCTGTAATGGCTTTCATCTTGTATAATATTGCCCCAGTAATCCGTTGTGTAGAATTGAATATTTCCCCCAAAAAATCCTTATTTTTTCATTGACTGGAAATTATTTTCCATCTGCTGATCCATACTTTAAAGTGAGGGTGGATATTTTGGGTGATGATATTAAGACCTACGATTACAAGAGTGAAAGTGGAGGTGGAGCAATCTGTCTTTCAGATAGCCTAGGAAATTATGATATGCAAAAATATCAAGTTGTTTCCATGGGTGACAGAGTGGGGCCTATTTAAAAATGTAAGCTTAAACATGAGTAAATCTATATTTGTAAACTTACTCTTATACTTTGCAGTAAATTTGTACTTTAGGACATTCACCATTTCAGAGTAGATATTTACTACAAATTGTAGGCTTATATGTCTCCATTAAGGGGACAGAATCTGAACACATGTAATGTATGACTGCACAGTTTTTACAAATAACTTTCTGAATGTATTTTATGTTCTGCATACTTTATAGTACCTCAACACTAGGAGAAGATATCCACTATGGGGACAGAGACCTCATTAACCAGTGTAGAAACCTTTGCACAGGAGAGAACAGGAGCATTATGCACCTCAACATGTCATACACAAATGATACCCATTCTTTTAAACAACCAAAATATTGCACACATCATATAATTTGTTTTTTCCTCTTCATATTTCTGATCCTCCAGAATTCCAATTTTGCTTGAAGAATCCAGACCACTTTGCTAAAGAAGAAGTGAAATTTCACTGAGGACGAGACCGTCCTTGTAGTAAAACGTTTGGTAAAACACTGCACCTAATTACATGTCCTGCCTTCATTTACTCTCAGTAGAACACAGACTGCAGCATTATGGCAGGAGGTAACAGTCTCTGCTCATGCATTGTGCTAGGAGGCACTCTCCATGGGGGATATGAAATAGAAGTGGCAAGATAAAAGGAGACGTGCAAAAGAAGTTCTCCATTATTCAGTTAACTGAAATTTCTTTTTCACGGGAGAGCAACTGTATCCTGCCTTCATCTCACTCTTCAAAATGGACCATCACCTGTAATATGTGGTACCTCTTTTCATCAACCGTAATACGGTGCCAGGTAACAATGTAATCCTTTCTCTTTCTCTCGCCCTCTCCCTCTCTCTCTCAATAAAAGTAGACCTATATTCACTGACACATATCTGTCCTTCATTCATAGCTGCATTAATAGGTTCACACATTTCCCTCTCATAAAAACTCCCCAACGCAAGCCCTATACATTGTTACATGTTGTATCAATATTTACTGCTTGTACTTTTTCATACAGCTACTCTTTTGAGCTGATTGGTTTCTTCAGCAGTGGTAGGGGCATGAATAATTGCATGTGCAGCAAAGCAGCACACAGGGTCAGGTCTTCACACACAAGTATGTCCTTATGCTAACAATCTGAATTGTACTCTATAGAGGTTTTCTATCATGCATTTTCGTAAACCTAACCACTATATTCGACAGTGTATTTTTGAAGGGCTTTTAACTGTAGTCAAATGAAACCCTGATATTTATACTCTTACACTATTATATATTCATAGTCTTATTTTAACCTTTTAAGGCCCTGTACTATTGTCCCATCCATCACCTCCAACAACATCAACTTCTGCTTCTAGTAGGGTACCAAACCCAAACTGGTACCACACAGCAATTGGATGGTAAACACTGGGAACTTAAATGTTTGCTGTTTTGCCTTTGTATCTAACCTCTTCATTTATTACTTAGAGGGTAGCTGCATATCTTTTGTTACACTTCCCTGTAATCACCTTGCTCAAAACGCAATTCAATCATTTTAGCTAATGTATGTGGAATTATAAAATTGCCCCTAAACTTGTACGGGCAGCCCTATAAGATATCTCTTAGGTCTTGCCTTAACTTGCAGAGAACAATATTTAGTGGGTCTCAAAATAAGTATTTAAACCATATAAATTGCATCTTCTTATATTATTTACAATAAGTTACTACCCTATGTTTTCCTCTCTCCTGACACCTTTTGACATACAACATCCCATATTGGCCAACTTGAGGACATCCTTGCAGCAGCTATTAGGCCCTCTACCATCGGTCGGTCAGGTACATCTGGGAACCTCTGATAGCAATTTCTATACCTCACCATATGTTCTTTCAATAACTCATTTATATCAATGGGTAAGCATATCAAATGTTAAAAGTCATTTTATTGGTATTTGTTTTCCTGTCTTGCATATATCTGTAATGAATCAGCATATGTAGTCATGATGACTTTGATAGACTGACAATAATTATTGAAGATTGTCTAATCTCTATTGATACTGGACCTAGAGATACCCTGTAACCACCAACTACAAGGACACAGGTCCAGCTGCTGTCCCCATGGGTGAACTCCAGAAATAAATTATCTGTGGCTGGAGTTGGTGAATTCACATTGTTGAGACATGGTAATCCCACCTCATCCCTGTTTGCATATGAGTCTTCATGACCAGATGACACCAAGGGGGTCATTACAACATTGGCGGTAAAAGCCGCTTACCGCCGTGCAGAAGACCGCCAATACACCGCTGCGGCCGCGGAATTCAACCACAGTTATTATGACCTACAGCTCGGAATCCGCCGAAATTCAGACACCCACACAAGTCCGCCACACCAAAGGTCAGTGATAAACTGGCGAAAACAAAACCTCCACTGTCACGTCAACAGGAACACGCCCATGCTATCACGACCCATGAATCCACGCGGCGGACTTTCAACCGCGGTATTCCATTGGCGGTACACACCGCCGCGCTCAAAATACACACACATCTCCAAAACACCGCCACATTGGACAATTCGAATTACACACACCTGAGACACATACAAACACCACTCCCAAACACTCAATACAATATAAATTCGGCGGATTCCGAGCTGTGGGTCATAATAGCTATGGCGGAATTCCGCGGCCGCGGCGTTGTATTGGCGCTCTTCTGCACGGCGGTAAGCGGCTTTTACCGCTAATGTTGTAATGACCCCCTATGTATTTATGGACACAGTACTATGTGGAAATCTAAACACATTTTGACAATTTCTTCTTCCATGTACTGGGAACATAGCACAGGAGATGATGCAAAACCATCTACAAGTGGAAGACAGTAGAAGATGCAGGTAAAGAATCCAATCAACATCCAAGAATCAGTGTCAGTGGACAGCACTACTTAACATGAAGACAAGGATGAGAGCAGGAGCTGGTCAAGGAGAAGGACCTGGACAAGAAAGAGGACATAGTTTCCTCCACACAGAACATATTCAAGGATGCCATTTCGTGTTCCCCCTCAATGGCTTCTGAGGATTGCCAGTACCCAGCCCTTAGCTAAGGAGACATGGATGCTTTCTCCACCTACACAACACTCTTCTTCATTGTGCCCTCAACTAACAGGTACCTATGAGCAATCTCTTTCACACTCCTCCCATAAAGGTGTTTCTCCTGTCTTCTCTCAATCATTTAAGGGAGAGAACGGAACAGTTGAGAAACAGCTATCCCTCCTTCATCATTCTCCCCTCCACAATCACCCAGATGACATCCCTTTCCATGCTGGATAACATACTGGCCATGTCAGATGGCAACACATGCAGGAGGGGTGCTGGTATGGTCTTTTGCTGCTTTCTGGGATGATTGCTTTCACAAACAGCAGTCTAATGTTCAAGGGGGCATTCATGAAAAGGAGGCTTTTCTCTGTGAGATAACTGCCTTCTGTTAAGTGCTCCTTCAGACTATTCACAGGCAAACTTGTGCTTTGGATAACTTTGTGAAATGCCATAGCAACATGACAAAGATGTGGAAAGAAATTTTTTTAATTTTTGGGGAACACAGTGCAGAACAATATGCCTTCACCATGACGATGATGAGGTAATAAGATACCACTGCCTCTCTTCATGTCAAATGTATGCAGGCAATTCCACTAAGGCACTTCAATGCACAAAGAATACACCAACTGCCAACCTCATCTCTATGTCTCATTCCACCTGTATCACCCCCACTACCTCAAACATCAACACCAACTCAATGACCAATACCTCAGCCACCCACAACACAAGCACATTCTCAATCAATCTTGACACTAGCATAACTCCGGTAGAGTTGCTGGAGACACCACAAAATAGCTTTTGATATGTGAATAATAACAACTCCATGTCTAACAAAGTTACAGGAATGATTTATGAGTAATAAAGATCTGTAAACTATTTTGCTAACAAGCCTGTGTCTAACATTCTTCATAACGGAATGTATGATATTGCATTTACTACATAGGAGCATGTTATGTATGTTCTGTCTTATATTGCTTCATAGAGTACTTACTGCATGTAAACATTTAGTGCTTTAAAAAACTAAACATTTCTTTTGGCTGACACACCATGCAATTAATCTGCAAACTTTATAAGCAGCAAGAAATAAAACAATGTTTGAGAATTAAGTATTTTATTTGGATAATTAAAATTAAATTATTTTGAAAAACATTAAACTTTTTTGGAAAATAAACCTGTCCTTGGAAAGGTGCAAAATTAAATACAACATAGCCTTAAAACAGAAGGAAATGCTAAATTGTAATGTAGTGGACAAACAACAAAAACACTTCAGGGGACTTGAAGAGAAGTCTAAAAACAAAGGGGGAAAGAAAAGGCAAAAGCCTATAAATAGTCCAAAAAATGAGCACCCTTTCTAAAATTATGATAAAGTCTGTCACCTAAGCCAGAGTGTATGTCCGAATCAAGTTCTTGGCTTGGAGCAACAGTCCTCTCTTCATCGCAACAATATTGAAGTCCTCTTCCAACATGGATGTTAAATAGCTGGCCGTGGCAGGACCAGGCTCCCACAGGAAGAAAGAAACACAGGTATAAGAGATAAAGTTGGGAGGTCGGACCACAGGATAAGTGGTGGTTTGGGGCTGCACGCACAACACAACATCTGTTATTAAGAAGATCTTGTGGCCCCATCAGTTTGGAGCTGTTCAGTGACTGTATCTTAGAGTATACAGACATCTTCAACAAAGTACCAAATATTATGAGAGATCTCTACCTGAACCTCTCTGATTGGCGTCGGACCTCCTTGAAAGCAGTCAGGCTTAACTTAGAGGTCATGTGTAAAGTGTTTATGCAACATACATACAGTAATAAAGTGAAAGCACAACATAAGTAAAGTCTGAAACCAATTTAGAAAATTAGAGTAAGTTTTAATGCATTATATGGCACCTAAATGACAAAAGTCCAAATAGTAGAAACAGAGTAATGCATTTTTAGTAAATACTAGAGTGTTCGAAATTGGGTCTCTAGTGGCGGAACAATGTACCCTGTCCAAAAAGATAACACATTCCTAGTCAGGGTACCTGAGTTACACATCTTAAATTAACCTGTGCTCACCTTCTGGTTGCTTGGCACAGAGCAGGTAAGCTTAACTTAGGAGGAAATGTGTAAAGCATTTGTAGTGAAAATACCACAAAAAGACTCCACACCAAGTTATATTTTTATGAGAAAAGCAAGACCAAAACAACAAAATTCCAATAAGTAGTGGTTGAGAAATGAATTTTTAAAGATTAAACTGAACTGTAGTGCTTAAATGCCTAAAGCTCCAACCGGTGCTATCTGGTCACGCTAGACTGGGTAAAATCTGAATGTTCGGCCACAATTGAGCGTGAGTCGGATGCAGTTCCAGACAAGCTTGCTGAAGTTTTACCTTCGCAAAGCTGAGCCAAGAGTCTCATTTGAAGGAAAGAAGTACACAGGGGGCAAGGAGAGAGTCGCTGGTGGAGGTCCGTAGAGGCAAAGAGTAGGCCAGGTGTCCCAGCTGGAGCCTTGCATCAATGCTTGCTGTGCGAACGGATGAACTTGTGGCAAGTAGCACTGTTTCTTCATGCAAGTTGGGCGATTCCAGTGCTGGGCACTTTTGCAGTAGTGAAGAGCCCAAAACCTTGATTTCCGGAGCAACAAAAACATCTTTCAAGGGCCCAGGACTGGAGAGGCATCTCTTGGGGGTTAGGGGCTGATTGAAGCTGGGTCCAGAAGTTGTAGCAGATGTGTTGGAAGTCTTGTGTGTCCCTGAGACTTCAGAAGAACAGAAGGCAAGCCAGCATGCCATTGGAGTCACCCTGGGTTCAAGTGCGATGGGTCCAGTTCTTCTTCAGCAATGCAGAGGGCAGCAGGCAGAAGGGTAGAACAGCAGAAAAAACTTTCTTCCAGAGCAGCAGTCCAGAGTGGCAGTCGTTGTAGCAGAACGGCAGTCCTTCTTTCTGCCAGAGTTCTTCACTGGTCCAGAAGTGTACTGAGTTGGTAAGGTCAGGGGTCCAGTATTTTTACTGAGTTGTGCCTTTGAAGTAGGGGTGACGTCAAGGAAGGGTGTTTGAAGTGTACAAAGTTCCTTTCTTCCTGCCTTGGCTCTGGACCCACTACACAGGATTAAGCAGTCCATTGTGTGGGTGCAGGACATTGCCTATTCAAATGTGTAACCTCCTCCTTCCCCAGCTGCCCATGATGATCCAACACCATGCAGATGATGATTCAGTCACACCTACCCTTCCTTTGTTTGAAGCTGTCTAGAGGGTATGCAGGAAATCCGCTGCCACTTGACCCCAGATGTGAATTGGAGACAGGTTTCAGGCAGATAGGGCTAAAAGCAGGAAAATGCTAACTCCTCAGAAGTGGCATTTTTAAAATTGTATTAACAAATCCAACTTTACCTTTAAATGGTGTTTGTCATTGAAGTTCCATAGATACTAAATATGACATAGTTATTCCTCCTCAATTAGGGTTACAGTTTATTAAATGTAATAAGGAATCCCCTGTGTAAATCTATGAGAGGGTTTGACCTCCCAGTAGTGAAAAATGTGTTTGGGAGTTTTCACTACCAGGACATGTAAAACTGACAAGTTCTTGTCCCACTTTTTACTTACATGACACCCTGCTTTGTGGGCTACCTATGGCCTACCTTAGGGGTGATATATATATATATATATATAATAAATCCAAATACTATGTTATCTATACGAAAGCTGATGGATTTTTATCAGCTGAAGCTCAAGTCGGATAAATCTGAGATTGTGTCATTCAAAAACAAACACCTTTTAGTCAGCAGAAATGGGATCTTTCCCGGTGCCTAAGAACAGGGTCAAAAGCCTTGGGTTACTCATGGATGAGGATCTATCGATGAAGCCTCACATCAGCGCAGTCACCTTGGCCTACTTTTTCCAAATTCAGAAAATAAATAAAGTCTGGAAATACTTCACCATAGAAACCATTATTGAGATCATTATTACACTTTTTATGTCCACGGTTGATTACGCTAATTCTCTCTACCTGGGACTTCTGCAGAAGTTGTGCCAGAGGTTGCAAGTGGCCCAAAATCAGGCCGCCAGACTGGTGTGGCACCGGCTTTAATTTTGTCATATTACTCCTTTATAGAAAAAAAATACACTGGCTTCCAGTAGTTCCGAGGACCACACTTAAAATTGGGTGCATCATTTTAAAATATTTATACCAGGAGAGCCTCACATTTGCATCATCAAAAATCTACAAATATAGGCCCAAATGCAATTTGAGATCATTTCACCAAGACCTCCTTGAGGTCCCAAGATTTAACAGAGAGAGACTAGGTGACACCAGATTCACTGTGATGGACCCAAAGTTATGGAATTCCCTTCCCCCTGAGACTAGAGAATCCACTTCCTATATGAAATTCAGGTCTCTGTTGAAAACCTGTCTTTACAGACAGGTATATTGCTAAGTCTGTGTTCCTCTATACCACTGCTTCAACGCCATGAAACCCTAGCTTGGGTGTACATACACTTTACAAGACTGTTGTAACATATTATAACATAACATAACAGGGGAGTTTAAGGCTTGGCAATGAGTTTTAAAAAGCGAAGTCAACATGGCAGTGTAAACTACACACACAGTCTCTGCAATGGAAGGCCTCAGACATGTTTAAGGGCCTCTTGAGTGGGTAGCACAAGCATTGCTACAGTCCCATAAGTAGCATTTAATGTACATGCCTTGGGCATATGTATTGCACTGTACTAGGGACTTTCAGGTAAACTAAATGTACTAATTGTGGGAATATCAATCAACCCATGTTTAAAAGAGAGAGAGCACATGCGCTTTATCACTGGTCAGCAGTGGTAAAGTGCCCAGAGTCCTAAGGCCAACAAAAAGAATCAGCAAAAATATGAGGCAAGCAGGCACAGTATTTTGGAGAAGACCCCTCCAAGGCTGACAGGTCTAACATAGTGCCTAAAAGATCAAAGCACCAACCACTGACATCTAGACATGCAAGACTGGATCAAAGTAGAAAAATATGGCAGACCGCGATGGAGGATGGTCTGGATTCAAGAAATGGTTTGGGTCAGGTCAGCGCTTACCTTCAGACTTGAGAAAAAAATTATTGAAAAATGTTCTGAAGCCTTCTTAGGGGACAAGGCTGCCAGAGGTATGCAAAGAGGAAGCATTGTCACTGGATAGCCTTGGGTCAAAGGTGTGATGAAAATTTAAAGGTTCAGACTTACGGCCTGAGTTAGGGTTTGGTGGATGGGTTACTCCGTCACAAATGTGACGGGTATCCTATCAGCCATTTTACAATTTCCATAGAATATAATGGAATCATAATACGGCAGACAGGATATCTATCACATTTGTGATGGTGTAACCCCATCCACCAAACTCTAAATCAGGCCCTTAGTCTCTGACATGGAAGTCGAAAATTTCCAGTGGGATGAGACAGAGGACTGTAACCAAAGACAATTACCTGAGGCCAGATACCCCTTTAGAGAAGGACTGCTGAAACAGATTTGCTGCTACAGAGAAGAACATAGCAGGAGATGCATCAAAGTCAATCCGAGCAGCAATGGATGGTCTTAGGGGGTCATTCTGACCCCCGCGGGCGGCGGAAGCCGGCCGCCTGGCGGGAACCGCCAGAAGACCGTACCGCGGTCAAAAGACCACGGCGGTCATTCTGACTTTCCTGCTGGGCTGGCTGGCGACCGCCAAAAGGCCGCCCGCCCGCCCAGCGGGAAAGCACCAGCAACGAGGAAGCCGGCTCCGAATGGAGCCGGCGGAGTTGCTGGTGTGCGACGGGTGCAGTTGCACCCGTCGCGATTTTCAGTGTCTGCCAAACAGACACTGAAAATCAATGTGGGGCCCTGTTAGGGGGCCCCTGCAGTGCCCATGCCACTGGCATGGGCACTGCAGGGGCCCCCAGGGGCCCCACGACACCCGTTCCTGCCATCCTGTTTCTGGCGGTGAAAACCGCCAGAAACAGGATGGCGGGAAGGGGGTCGGAATCCCCATGGCGGCGCTGCTTGCAGCACCGCCGTGGAGGATTCCCTGGGGCCACGGGAAACCGGCGGGAAACCGCCGGTTTCCCTTTTCTGACCGCGGCTGTACCGCCGCGGTCAGAATGCCCCAGAAGCACCGCCAGCCTGTTGGCGGTGCTTCAGCAGTCGTTGGCCCTGGCGGTCCATGACCGCCAGGGTCAGAATGACCCCCTTAGTCTCCTCCTGGTTCTCAGAGCAGTTTATAGGCACTTTTTGATTTTTCCCATCTGGGCTACTTTACCACCAATTCTAAGGGTCCAGGACTGGAGGGACACCATTTTGAGGGTCAGGACTCACTCAGGCTGGGTACAGGTGCAGGTTGAAGATGGAGGGCACCTGTTCTTTCTCTAAGTCTCTGAACAGGACGCTTGTGAGTCAATCAGGAGGTCCTGGAAAAGTTGAACATCAAGTCATTGCCACCAGGCATAAGGTAGAAGAACAGCAGGAAAAACAGGGTTGCAATCCAGCAGGTCAGCAATCCTTTGGAGTAGCAGTCCAACAGTGTGGCAGTCCAGCCAGCAGCACAGCAGTCTTTCTTACTGGCAGAGTATCCACAGGTCCAGAAGTGTAATGAAGAGTTGATGTTTGAAGACCTTTTTTATACCCTGGTGCCCTCATTCTAGAAGGTGGGAGAAACTTTTAGACAGTTGTAATGCATGAAATTTCCTACCTTCCCTGGCTTCAAGTTAGCCACAGTGCAAATGTGAGGTTGTTAGACTGTTTGAGTGAAGGCAAAGCACAGGCTATTCAGTTGCAAGGAGGGTGTGCCCATCTCAACCCCCATCCTGCCAGCAAACAGCCCATTCATGCACACGTAATCACTGTATTGTGTGACTGTCTAGGTGGAATTCACATAATCAGTCAATTACACCCAGTCATGTGACCCAGGCTACAGGCACAAAAGGGCAAGAGGCAGAAAATGCCAACTTTATGAAAGTTTTGAATTTGAGTTCAATAACCCAGCTTTACTACTAAATAAGGCTTTACATTACAATTCAAAGACTTCAAACATGATATAGCTACCTGCCTCCAATCTGAAATTACAGTTTACTAAATGTAATAAGGAGTCACCAGTGTTATTGTATTGGAGGTGTAGGCCTCACAGTAGTGAAAAACAAATGTAGGAGTTGTTCGCTACCAGGACATGGAAAACTTAAAAGTACATGTTAAACCTTTTAATTACAGAGCACCTTGCCTATGGGCTACCTAGGGCTGACTTATATGTATTAAAAGGGGAGTTGAAGGCTTGGCCAAAGGGTTTTAATACTAAGTTGAGTTAGCTGCTTAAAACTGCATTCAAGCTGCAGTGGCAGGACCTAGATCAGTGGTATCCAGACTTTTTAATGCCAGACCCCCCCATTTGAAAAATAAAAATCATTGGGCCCCCCTCAGAATTTTTCACAATTATTTTATAACACTGGCAATATTTAAATATGTCTAGATGTATTTAAACATTGCAGTTAAGAACTGTTGCCGTTTAAAAAAAGCAATAACATGTTTCTGATTAAAACAAACCACTGTTATCTGTGTAATGTTTATTTTAGCCAGAGCCTGGTGCCCACCCTGGGATCACTTGAGGCCCCCCTAGGGGGGCCTCCCCCCAGTTTGAAGACCCCTGACCTAGATCATGTTTCATGGTGCTACTTATGTTGGTGGCACAATAAGTCAGGAGGGCCTATTGGTAGCATTTAATTCACAGGTCCTGTGTATATGGTCAACCACTGTAAAGAATCTTACGTGAAACCTAAGTGTGCCAAATGGGTATAAGTCAATGTACCCATCTTTGAGGCAAGTGAGCACAAGCACTTCAGCACTGGATAGCAGTGATTAAGTGCACAGAGTCCGACGGCCAACAAAAACTAATTCAACCAAAAGTGGAGAGAAAAAGGCAAAAGGCTTGGGGGTGACCCTGAAGAGCAGGCCAGTTTCAACTGAGCAGCATGGCCTGGTCTTTAGACACATTTTTCCCTCCTCTTAGCAGGCATTGTTCACATCCCCTGCCTGCTCTGTTGCATCTACATCAGCTGCTTGAGTCGTTTATTTATTGTTTCTGTATATCTCAGGACAGGTACCATACCCCTGCTGCTAGAGGCTTTCTCATCTTTGCTCATAAGTGAGCATCTTCTTCCTTGCCCCAGGTACTGCTGTGACGAACCTGGGCCAGCCTAATCCACTGAAAAAAAAAAAAAAAAAGAATTCTTATGTTCAATGCTGCACATAAACGCTACTGTATTTAAAAGGGATATTTCATCCTTGAATACAAGAGCTGCCATTGTGCAGTCCTTAACAAATGTGTCGCTATCCAATGATTTAATGCAAATAGTTGTATCCTGTAATTCTGTATTTAAAGTAAAAGAAGGTGTTTACAACTTCTTTCATAAAAAGTTTATTTGTCCAAGTCAAAAAAGCATTCTAAAGCATCATGACTTATTGTTGATATTTATACATATTTAACATATTATTAATTAATTGTGTGACTTATGAATGTAAAAGGCTAACGATATATTGTGGTTACAAAGTAAGGCATATATACACAATGGCAGCATCATGTGAACTAAGATTGACAAAAATGGAAATGTAACAGTTCACAAATGTGGAAGTTGTGTTTTATCTGGTATGTCAACTTTGAAAGCATTTCCACGACATCAGCAATTCTGCAACTACATGAATATTAGTAACGTCAGATGTTCAATACTTTCACATACAAAAATATATTGTAAATAGAACATGGCAGTTTAGATCAAAGTTCAAATTGAATATGTGGCAGGACACCACTCTCAAGACAAATCTACACTTGCGTGAAAATTAAAGATATACATTTACAGTCAGAACAGTCAGAGCTGGCTCTCAAGACACTCCTGTACAGTGCAATCATGCAGGAGTGCTAAGAATGTAGCTAGGGTGAAAGCAATAATGTTTTTAACCTTTATTTGTGTACAAAAGCAAAGGTCCTTCTAGCGTTTGTAGCAGAACTTTCCCTGTCAGGCATCAACACCCGCTGTGATGCCAGAGTTAGGCCCACGTTGCATCACTCACCTGGGTCTACAGACACCCATAAAGCTGAGGCTACTTACAAAATACTCCTCACTAATAATGTGCAACTCCTCTGCAGGAAATGTGAGTGCATTTTCATATAGTCTTTCAGCCATATCAGGGGTTACATTAGACCATGGAAAAGCAGGAGCAGTACTGTGTTATCGGGAAGAGAGAATGACTTGAAATTAATGCAAAATGCCTGACTTCCTTTTCCTGTATGTACATTTCTGATTTTTGTGGTAGGCAGAGCTCACAGGCCTGCCTGTGGAGGTCAGAGGTTCTGCATGCAGAAACTACATCTTGGAGGGAATCTTCTGCTTGAGGAGGGGGTACTTCCACACGAAGGAGGGAGATCTCTGCATTTAGCAACAACCCTAAACAAATGATAGGATCACAAACCTAAAAATACAATCGTTTTTGCATCTAATGTATGTGTGTCATCAGGCTTTAAGTATTTTTGATCAAAAACATGAGTATGATATGTGAGATTTTGTACTTAAATGTAAGTAATGATAGCTGTTTGAATGTTATACAAACTGAAGAGGTTTATTATGTTTCACTAGAGCATAGGTTTTTAGTTGATGACATGATTATGAAAGCTGTCTCAGGATGGTATATACAGACAGTGTGGTAGTAGTCCACCAAACTAGTAGCTCAAGAAACAAATTAGTTACCTAGCTGATCCCAAAACTGATGACCTGCACCTCTATTCTATACCCCACCACAGATACCTTGAGGTTGTCATACATAAATGTCTAGAGCTATATGAAAGCCTGTCACATAACAATGTTGTGCAATATGCAACAGGTAGGACAAACTGATACACAATTTCTATGGGGTGTACCAGCACCTTCCTATACAATAAATACATCAGAATCATGACTTTAGTGTGTTCAAAACATATGTAGGCCCTATTGTACCTCTGTTGAGGTAGAGTGATTGGATGTCTGTAGGGCGTGAGGAGGTGGCGAGATAGAGCATGCTCAACATCACCTGCAACAAAGATAAGTAAAATGTTTAAAAAGAAGGTCTATTATAGATTTAATACAGATTTCCTTGAAACTTTCAATGGATAACAGAGTAATGTGTGTATATTGTGCTGTAGTGATTAATGACTATATAGAGAGCCACTTCTTGAAACACATGTAGCCCCAGTATGAGGTGTTACTTACCAATGAGCTACATGTCACTGAATTCCCCAGCAACAAAGCAACGTGCAAGAAATGACTGTCGGAAGATGCCGCTTGTATGTGTTCTTCCAGGAACAGCAGCATACACTTCAGGGAAGTAGCCCGTGGCATCACACACAGCTTGCACATTGATGAAGTGACAGTGGTGTCTGTTGTGGAAGAGGTGTGCTGTATGGTGGATTGGCTGAAGTGTTATATGGGTACAGTCACTGGCATATTTTTGTAGTATTGCTAAACATACTCAAAAGAGCAGTTTGAGAATGGTCCCCATTATGTACAAGAAGTTCTATAGCCTTACCCACTGCTCGGGTCCAGTGCCTTAACATGCATTGGCTGGTACCATGAAACACAAAAAAGGTGGTAAGAAAGTAACACAATAGGTATACAGCAAGACTGAAGTGTTTAAACCTAGATAGGTAGATTAATAGATCGTTACCACACGAAAGTAAGGGTGCGTTTATTTAATTCCCCAAAGCCTCTAAAAATGTGTAAAAATGCACCACCTCAATCTGCAGCAGATCAGACAAATTAAAAATGATGCAATGTATATCCAGACATAAAAAATGTATAATCACACGAGCTGTCATTTAATAATTTGCATACACCCAAAGACCAAAAAAATAAAAAAACAATCTACATATTATTTCCATCAAATTACATGTATATCCATTTGATGTAATCAGTACCGGCATAGAATATCATCAATTAATCACACCAACATTCCTTCTTCATTTACTACAACATCAATCGTGAAGAAAAACAGGTATCACTTATTGGAACGTGTGCAGGTGTCCAACGGATGCTGCCAGGTTGCATCCTGATTAAACATGAGTGCACCATCAGTCAACTACGTTTTATTAAGCACTCGAGTTTAAATTTGAAATATGATAACATTAATCATTTGCTAATTATTTTGGTTTCAATTATGTCTTGTTTGGTAATTTGATTATGATTAACTATGCGTTTCCTCGCATTATTTACATGCAGGCTACAACGCCGGTTGTCCTTCACCCATTATAGCCCTATTTAGCCCCATTTTGCTTTGCTACTCCACTGACAGAAATTATTGAAGGACACCATGGAGGCATACAAATCTATCTCCTTTCCCCTGTACACAGAAAAAGCCTTGCAGGCAGAGGTTTCAGTTCAGCACATTCATTACCTTTTAATTGCTTCCAAATTGCTTTGTGACCTGTCCCGTCAATAGCAGAATCTATCTTATAGGAAGGAGCACAATTTGGACATCTCTTTTGGTAAAAGCTTTAATAGCAATTTCCATGTTTTCACTTACCAAACTTCACAGGGGACACTGTACCGTGCAAAGGACAGTACTATTTTGGGATGCTTGTCAATAACATATTAACCTTGTTTTGAATATTTTCAGCGTGCTTCTCGAGTTAAACAGAAGGAATAGGCATGTTGCTTTTATTGTTAAGTTACAGATTCACATGCATCACAAAATATTACACAAATCTCTATTTTTCTAAATGATTGCTGTGGACGCTTTCAACGTCAGAGTGTTATGCCTGCATTTCCTAATTCCCCTATTTTGGTTAACATTTCACGCCAGCTGTAGAGAAGGGATATGCATGAATACCTTTCAGACTGGCTCACAGCAGGTTCAGTACCACAGAACATTTTGTCTTTCCAACCACTGTGAAATCGAGGTATAGAAGCCATGGCTCCCTGAAAGACTTATTTAAATGTTTTTTACCATGGCTTACACAACATGCCGATTTATAATAGACGAGTGAGAGCGATGACTTAAGATCCGTCTTCTGCCCTCCCTCTTATAAATACTCAGAACAAAAAACATTTAACCAGATATGTGGATTGAGGTGAACAGGGCTCACTTAAGGCCTCATTTGCTTAAAAGTGGCGCTGAGTGGCGCTGCGCCAAAACTGGCAGCACAGCGCTGCGTCACTTCAGAAATGCAGAGATGCAGCATATTTACAACAATACCGTGCACCCCTGTGTTTTCCCTTGCTCTGAGTAATATACGAGGACATTAACAAAAGTGACAGTTGTCCCGCCCCGGAAATGACATCAAATCCGTTACTGGGACTTCCGGTGACCTCTGGGAGCCCGCCTCAGAACTGATAAAGGTGTAAGTGAGTCACGTGTGTTGTGACATAATGTGATGATGTGTTAGTCACGTGGTCTGTTGCTGCCCCTGGTTTCGAGGTGTATGTGTTGTGTAAAATGGTGGCCATGCAGGTGTGCGCCGTGCTTCTGCGCCTAAGAGGACAAGTCTGGGAATGGTCATGCAGTCAGGCTGGTTGGGCTGCAGTGTGGCTCCTCAGAGGGAGGTGCGGTGGAACTACAGAGACCTCACCCACTTGCCCTGAGCCTTGTATAACCTAGAGGGAATGTACGATGGTGACCTTTAAAAAAAATATATATCTTGAATCCCACAGGCACAGAAAGGGCCAAGCAGAGTGTAAACGCACAGAGAGCATGACCTTTAAAAACACAAGCCATAGTTACCTAAGGAGGGTAGCTGTGTGCAAGGGGAATGTAAGTGAGGCCTAACAGACCACGTGGGGGTATTCAGGCCGATACTTAGTTTCTAGAAGAGTTTCTGCCCACCACCCCTATTATCTTACCAGGCCTGCTTGTTACTACTTACGTAAAGCAATGAACTTTCAATCTCTGTCTTTGCCAAGTCAGAGTGACCCATACATGCTTAGCAGATGTGCAGGTGATATGTTATGAAATTCTAACCATAAAACATAATGGGGGTCATTACAACCCTGGCGGACGGTGTTAAAGCGGCGGTAAGACCGCCAACAGGCTGGCGGTCTTTTTTTTCCGTATTAGGTCCATGGCGGTTACCGCCATGGTCATCCGCCGCTTCACCGTTCGGCCCGCCAGGGCAGAGATGACCGCTGGGCTGGAGACCTGGGTCTCCAGCCCGGCGGCCATCACAATACCGCCGCCGGTATTTCGACCCGGCTTACAGCCGTGGATTTCCAGCGGTAGGAACCACCATGAAATCCATGGCGGTAAGCCCTATCAGTGCCAGGGAATTCCTTCCCTGGCACCGATAGGGGTCTCCCCCACCCCCCACCCCACCCGACTCCCTCCCCTACACCCCCCACCACCCCTGCCACCCCCCAAAGGTGGCAGGGCCCCCCTCCCCACCCCGACCCCCAACATCACATAACTCACACACACACGACACGAACGCAGGCACCACCAACACACAAACACGCACACACACCAACATACATGTCTACATCCACACACTCAGTCAGACACGCACACCCATATACAGACATACACGCACACATCCATACAGACATGCATACAGACATACACGCACTCATTCCCAACACACGCAACACACCCGCAAGCATACACGTACTCACACCCACCCTCTACATACACAGACGCACACCCCCATGCACCCACACAACACACAACACCCCCCACCCCCCTCCCCTAACGGACGATCGACTTACCTTGTCCGTCAATCCTCCAGGAGGGGACGGGAGCCATGGGGGCTGCACCGCCGACACCACACCGCCAACAGAACACCGCCGCGCCGAATCACAGGACGTGATTCGCTGGGCGGTGTTCTGTTGGCGTGGCAGTGGAGGTGGAGCAACCTCCACTTCCCCGCCGCCCGCCAGTATGGCTGTTGGTGGCTCTCCATCGTAAAAAGGACAGAGAGCAGCCAACAGTCATAATACGCCGAGCGGCAAACCGCCACTACTGGCGGTCTTCCGCACGGCGGTCCCTCGCCGGTCTTGTTAAAAGACCGCCAAGGTTGTAATGACCCCCAATATGTTTCTGAGCCCACCCCTTCACAATGCCTATCCATAATTAGCCTGGTGTAGCAAGTATAAAAGCCCCCCAAAGGTATCATATACACAAGAATCTCACAAGACTGTTTTTGGAGCTGCAAATTGAAGCTTGAAGAGAGAAGGTCTACCACAGACCATTAAGGAGAAAAATATGAAGGGCAGAGTGCAAACTGGTAATGCTATAGAGCATTTACTGAAGATAAATAACTATGGCCTGTTTGTATATTTTTGTAATGTAATTCCAGCTTGCTGTTGTCTCTAGCCCCTTTCCCTAGGATGCACAGATCATATTTGCCATGTACTTTGAATACTACTATCTAAGGCCTTGTTTTCTTTTAAATGTATTTATTATAATAATAATTAGTATTATTATTATTATTATATTCTATTTATGTGGTAGGCACAATGTGTTTTAATTATGATAAAATGGGCTAGGGGTGCCCATCACAAACCCTTGCACCCTCAGCACCCCAAGGGACTAGGCTCACTGAGGGTGGGTGCACAGAACTATGTGCATCCACACCAAGTGGCCATTACCTTAAAGGTGGGGCATACGGGTGGCTGGCATTTTGAGTGCTTTGGGTCACCACAGACCACAGAACCCAAAGGACAGGGGTAGCCTAGGGGTCGGTGCGAAGGGTTAACTGAGGAAGCTTACCATTTAAAAGCACCCAATGAAAAGTTCCTAGTGCATTCAGCCTTTAGGAAACAATAAAATTGTCAATGTACTGCTTCTGATTAATGTGCCTACTAGTGAGCGCTAGTTTTGACTCTTCAAAAAGGTGCTCTGAGGGTTAATACGTCAGCTGCAAAGAACTGAACTATATGTGGATAGCTGCCAGTATAGGTAAAGCCAGCCTTTAACTGTGCTTTACACCCATTGGGGGCTATTTTATTTCCTATTTCGCTCCCCCCCCCGGGGGCAGATCGGCCGATTTTTGGGTCAATCTGCCCCCGGGGGGGGGGGGTCCGAAAACCACTAGACAACAGGGATTTTATTTTCTTTATGTTTTTGGGCAGCGACCCCTTAGGCAAGGGTCGCTGCCCCGGGGGCAATAATTATTTATATGTTTCGCCCCCCCGGGGCTAGATCGGCTATGTTTTTGGATGATCTGACCCACGGGGGGGTCAAAACCCAAAAGACGCCAGAGATTGTGTGCTGTGTGTGTTTTGTGTGTTTGGGGGCACCCCTTGGTCAAGGGTGGCCCCCTCAAAGTGAGGATATTTCGTATTGGCTATCTCTGCCCCTCTTGGGGGCAGATGGGCCTATTTCTGTAGGCCCATCTGCCCCCAAGGAGGGCAGAAAACACCAATATGCCAGGGATTTTTATTTTTGTTCCCCTTTTTTTGTTTTCTGCTGGGGGTGCCCCCTTTGGCAAGGGTCGCCCCCTAAAGGGGGCACAGAGCTGTTGGCCATTTCTGCCCCCTTGGGGGCAGATTGGCCAATTTTATTTACGCCCATCTGCCCCCAAGAGGGACAGAATCCACTTAGGCACCAGGGATTATGTGTGTGTGTTTTGTGTGGGGGGGCGGCACCATTGGCAAGGGTCACCCCCCCCCCAAAGGGGGCACATTAGTGATGGCCATTTCTGCACACCTTGGAGGCAGATCACCCTATTTTTGTTAGGCCCATCTGCCCCCGAGATGTCAGAGATTTTTATTTTTGGTTCCCTTTGGTTTTTTTGTGCTGGGGCACTTCCATTTTCCCCCTTTGACAAGTGCCGCCCCCCCCAAATAGAGTACAGAGCTGTAGGCCATTTCTGCCCCACTTGGGGGGAGATCAGCCTATTTTTTTTTAGGCCCATCTGCCTCCTAGTGGGGCAGAAGCCACTTAGGCACCAGGAACAATTTCTAAGTTCTTGGTGGCGGGGTGTTTGTTAACTGGCGTATTTGTATTTGTGATTATAACAGTTTATTTCTTCTTTTTGTTCTAGTTCAAAGCTTTTGCTTCCTTTGCTGTGGATCCTCGCGGTTTTGGCAGTGGTTGTTCTGCAGTTTGCATAGTTGCATGTTTTAGGAAAGTGAAAGCAATTTACTCCAAAGGAGTATTGTTGACATGCATGAATGACATGTTTGTAGGTGGTAGACTAAATGCAGTATTGTGTTTGAAATTGTCCTTAGATTTGAGCACAATGATATTTGTGTTGTCATATGTATAATTTGCTTCTTTCTTTTTTCTTTTTAGTGGGATATCATTGGTAATTGCTGTGTCTGTGCAGAGTAGTTGCTGGTGAGTAGCTTTTTCAGGCAAGTGAGTGGTATAGTTTTTTAGTACATAACTCTTTGTGATAAAGCTACACTTTGTTTCTTACTTATTTAAGTGCTAGTTGTTGTTGGCAATCAATTTGTTGTTAGTGAGGATCATGGTTAGCCACAGAGTGACCGCTCAGCAGGTTGTTGGCATGCTCTTTGAGTCGTCTTCAGACCATGATTACGAGACTGACTCTGCATCTGAGGCAGAGGAGGAAGTGAGAGAAGCTACTCTCAGTGCAGATGAAGGGCCTGTGTTAGAGGAGGACATTTATGTGCCAAAAGTGCAGCAGCCTTGGGCTGCAGGGTTTCCCATTATAAGACCTGACACCTGGATTGCCCCAAACATGGAGCAACCACAGTTACCTGCATTTACTGGTCTCCCAGGCTATAGAGTCAATACGGAAAACTTTTGCCTGTCCATTTCTTTCACTTGTTTATGGACGATGTGTTTTTGGAAGAGATTGTGGAGCAGACTAATTTGTATGCAGAGCAATATTTGAGGGACAACGCTGCCAGACTTAGGCCTCAGTCTAGAGCTACTCAGTGGGTTCCCACATGTCTGGAAGAGATGAAAAAGTTTTTAGGTTTCTCTTTTTTGATGGGGTTGATCAGGAAGCCGTCACTGGCTTCTTATTGGTCTACTAGTCCCTTGATGGCAACGGCTATATTTCCTGCAACTATGACACGTAATCGCTATTTGCTTCTTCTTCATATGCTGCATTTTGTAGACAATGCTTTAGCCTTGCCACGAGATCATCCTGATTGTGACTGTCTTTTTAAGATTAGGCCTGTCCTTGATCATTTTGTAGATCGGTTTTCAGAGGTCTATGTTCCAGGCAAAGAGATAAGTGTGGAAAAGTCTTTGGTCCTTTTCAAGGGGCGTTTCGTTTTTAAGCAGTACATTCCTAGTAAGAGGGCACGGTATGGGATTAAATTGTATGTGCTGTCAGAACCCAAAGGACAGGGGTAGCCTAGGGGTCGCTGCGAAGGGTTAACTGAGGAAGCTTACCATTTAAAAGCACCCAATGAAAAGTTCCTAGTGCATTCAGCCTTTAGGAAACAATAAAATTGTCAATGTACTGCTTCTGATTAATGTGCCTACTAGTGAGCGCTAGTTTTGACTCTTCAAAAAGGTGCTCTGAGGGTTAATACGTCAGCTGCAAAGAACTGAACTATATGTGGATAGCTGCCAATATAGGTAAAGCCAGCCTTTAACTGTGCTTTACACCTTCTGAATGTATGTGAAAGGAGGACTATGGTGAGATGTGGAGTACATTGTTTTCATTGGTGGGGTGGGGGGTGCTAAAAAGACTGTCTAAGAGCTGGTCTGTTAAGTTAATAACGAGGGTCGCCGAGCACTTTGTGGCTCAGGGACCTCTGTTATTAGCATAACAGACCTGTTCTCAGAGGCTGAGTGGCCTCTGAGAACAGATCTGTTCAGTTAATGGCTGGGTCACTGAGCTCTCAGTGACCCGCGTTATTAACTTAACACACCTGGTCCCAGAGGTCACAGGCTCACGCCGCGCGGCCTCTGAGAGCACGTCTCTTAAGTTACTGGCAGAGATGGCCGAGCGTTTTGTGGCTCAGTGATCTCCGTTATTAACCTAACAGGCCTGCTCTCAGGAACCGCGTGGTGTGAGCCTGTGGCCCCCTGAGAGCAGGCCTGTTAAGTTAGTGGCTGGAGGCCTCGCACCTTGTGTTAGGCACCTTCCAAACCCTTTGGGTTAGTGGGTGTCTAGCATGAGGTGCGTGACCTCCCGCCACCATATGGAGGAGGAGGACGTGCATGGCGCGAGGTACAGGCTTGAGGGCCCGAGCCTCGCACGCTTGGGCCCTCAGACCCTCAAGACATCATTCGGCCCCAAAACAGCTGGGGCCCTTGGGCGCCGAGCACGAGGCTCAGGTCCCCAGGGGCCCACCTAGCAGTGTTTTTTTAATTTTAAAAACAAAATTAACATTTATAAATAAGATAAATAAATGCATTAAAAAAAAAAAAAATTAAAAAACACTTCAAGGGTTCATTCCATTTACCTCTGGTTGGTGTCCTGTTGTCCTGGGGAGGTGATGAGCAGAATGCAAAGGACTCCCATGATCTCTCCACAGCATGCATTATTCCAAAGGGTGCCTCGGACGAGGTGATCTCGTCCAAGGCACCGGTTCCCGGGTGCCTTGGACGAGATCACCTCGTCCTGCATCTGGCACAAGGGGGGAGCGCTAGCGCTCTCCGTGGGCCCCCCACCCACACCCCTCGGTCGTGGATGGAAGGGGAATCCCTTCCTCTTAACACCCCCGACCCCTCCCCTCAGCAATCTGATGACGTCAGCGTGGTCACAGTGCGCCGACATCATCAAGTAATGCCGGGACGCGCTGGAAGCCATTTGCTTCCAGCGCGTCGAGGGAAGAGGACACGGAAGAGGTGTGTCCTTCCCTTTTTGGGGGTTTGAGGGGGGAAAACAGACACGGGGGGAAAGGAAAGGGTTTTTCCTTTCCCCCTGTGCCTGTTTTCAGTGGATTCCTGCTCCACGAGCCAGTAATCGTGGAGCAGGAATCCCCAATAGGCACCAGGGATTTGTTTTTATCTTTAGTTTTGGGAGTGACCCCTTGGGCAAGGGTCGCACCCATTGGGGGCTATTTTATTTCCTATTTCGCCCCCCCCCCACCCCGGGGGCAGATCGGCCGATTTTTGGGTCAATCTGCCCCCAGGGGGGGGGTTCGAAAACCACTAGACACCAGGGATTTTATTTTCTTTATGTTTTTGGGCAGCGACCCCTTAGGCAACTGTCGCTGCCCCGGGGGCAATAATTATTTATATGTTTCGCCCCCCCCCGGGGCTAGATCGGCTATGTTTTTGGATGATCTGGCCCACGGGGTGGTCAAAACCCAAAAGGCGCCAGAGATTGTGTGGTGTGTGTGTTTTGTGTGTTTGGGGGCACCCCTTGGTCAAGGGTGGCCCCCTCAAAGTGAGGATATTTCGTATTGGCTATCTCTGCCCCTCTTGGGGGCAGATGGGCCTATTTCTGTAGGCCCATCTGCCCCCAAGGAGGGCAGAAACCACCAATATGCCAGGGATTTTTATTTTTGTTCCCCTTTTTTTGTTTTGTGCTGGGGGTGCCCCCTTTGGCAAGGGTCGCCCCCTAAAGGGGGCACAGAGCTGTTGGCCATTTCTGCCCCCTTGGGGGCAGATTGGCCAATTGTATTTATGCCCATCTGCCTCCAAGAGGGACAGAATCCACTTAGGCACCAGGGATTATGTGTGTGTGTTTTGTGTGGGGGGGCGGCACCTTTGGCAAGGGTCACCCCCCCCCCCAAAGGGGGCACATTAGTGATGGCCATTTCTGCACACCTTGGAGGTAGATCACCCTATTTTTGTTAGGCCCATCTGCCCCCGAGATGTCAGAGATTTTTATTTTTGGTTCCCTTTGTTTTTTTGTGCTGGGGGCACTTCCATTTTCCCCCTTTGACAAGTGCCGCCCCCCCCAAATAGAGTACAGAGCTGTAGGCTATTTCTGCCCCACTTGGGGGGAGATCAGCCTATTTTTTTTTAGGCCCATCTGCCTCCTAGTGGGGCAGAAGCCACTTAGGCACCAGGGACAATTTCTAAGTTCTTGGTGGTGGGGTGTTTGTTAACTGGCGTATTTGTATTTGTGATTATAACAGTTTATTTCTTCTTTTTGTTCTAGTTCAAAGCTTTTGCTTCCTTTGCTGTGGATCCTCGCGGTTTTGGCAGTGGTTGTTCTGCAGTTTGCATAGTTGCATGTTTTAGGTAAGTGAAAGCAATTTACTCCAAAGAAGTATTGTTGACATGCATGAATGACATGTTTGTAGGTGGTAGACTAAATGCAGTATTGTGTTTGAAATTGTCCTTAGATTTGAGCACAATGATATTTGTGTTGTCATATGTATAAATTTGCTTCTTTCTTTTTTCTTTTTAGTGGGATATCATTGGTAATTGCTGTGTCTGTGCAGAGTAGTTGCTGGTGAGTAGCTTTTTCAGGCAAGTGAGAGGTATAGTTTTTTAGTACATAACTCTTTGTGATAAAGCTACACTTTGTTTCTTACTTATTTAAGTGCTAGTTGTTGTTGGCAATCAATTTGTTGTTAGTGAGGATCATGGTTAGCCACAGAGTGACCGCTCAGCAGGTTGTTGGCATGCTCTTTGAGTCGTCTTCAGACCATGATTACGAGACTGACTCTGCATCTGAGGCAGAGGAGGAAGTGAGAGAAGCTACTCTCAGTGCAGATGAAGGGCCTGTGTTAGAGGAGGACATTTATGTCCCAAGAGTGCAGCAGCCTGGGGCTGCAGGGTTTCCCATTATAAGACCTGACACCTGGATTGCCCCAAACATGGAGCAACCACAGTTACCTGCATTTACTGGTCTCCCAGGCTATAGAGTCAATACGGAAAACTTTTTGCCTGTCCATTTCTTTCACTTGTTTATGGACGATGTGTTTTTGGAAGAGATTGTGGAGCAGACTAATTTGTATGCAGAGCAATATTTGAGGGACAACGCTGCCAGACTTAGGCCTCAGTCTAGAGCTACTCAGTGGGTTCCCACATGTCTGGAAGAGATGAAAAAGTTTATAGGTTTCTCTTTTTTGATGGGGTTGATCAGGAAGCCGTCACTGGCTTCTTATTGGTCTACTAGTCCCTTGATGGCAACGGCTATATTTCCTGCAACTATGACACGTAATCGCTATTTGCTTCTTCTTCATATGCTGCATTTTGTAGACAATGCTTTAGCCTTGCCACAAGATCATCCTGATTGTGACTGTCTTTTTAAGATTAGGCCTGTCCTTGATCATTTTGTAGATCGGTTTTCAGAGGTCTATGTTCCAGGCAAAGAGATAAGTGTGGAAAAGTCTTTGGTCCTTTTCAAGGGGAGTTTCGTTTTTAAGCAGTACATTCCTAGTAAGAGGGCACGGTATGGGATTAAATTGTATGTGCTGTCAGAAAGCAGTACAGGATATGTGTAGGGATTCCAGTATTGACCCTCCTGGTTGTCCAGCCACTTTGGGAGTTAGCGAAAAAATTGTGTGGGAACTTGGTAGACGACTGTTTAACAAAGGTCACCATTTGTACGTAGATAATTTCTACACTGGAGTGCAGTTGTTCAAGGAGTTGTTTAGAGTGGACACTGTTGCTTGTGGCACAATCCGTTCTAACCAGAAAGTCTATCCAAGGGAGCTTGTTTGTAAAATACTTGAGAGGGGGCAGTGCCTTGCGGAATAATGAGCTGCTAGCTTTGAAATTTTCAGACAGGAGGGATGTGTACATGCTATCTACCATCCATGATGGCAGTACTGTTTGGGGTCAGGTTGCGGTAGTGCGCAAACCTGCGTGCATTTTGGACTACAATAGGCACATGGGTGGTGTTGATAGAGTAGATCAGAGGTTGGAACCTTACACTGCTCTTCGTAAGTCTTACGTGTGGTATAAAAAGTTGCCCCTACATTTATTTCATTTGGCAACTTTTAATGCTTTTATAGTGTTCAAGGATTGTTCACCTGAGTCAAGGATGACATTTGTTAAATTTCAGGAGTCAGTGATAGAGAGCCTTATTGTGGTGGAACGGGCAAGAGTTCCTAGAGTAGAAGTGGTGGAGGAAGTGGCTAGATTGAAAGATCGCCACTTTCCAGATCACATTCCTCCCACTCCCAAAAAAACTTGCCCACAAAGAAATGTAGAGTATGTGCCCGGAGAGAAATCCGGAGGGAGAGCCGGATGTACTGCCCCGATTGCCTTTCAAAGCCTGGGCTCTGTGTGCCCGGCTGTTTTAGAAGTTACCACACTAGGAAACATTTTTGCGAAATACCGTGACCGTAAACTGCCTGTTTTATATTTTCATATGTTCAGTTTCACGGTTGGCTTTACTGTCATGTATTTAGTTAGAGCTTTTGTGTTTGTAGTTTTGTACTTATTTTATAATTAGTTAGTGGTTTCTTTGTTGTTTATAAACAAAAAAAAGTGATGGGGGTGTGCGTGGGGTGGCACTTGGCTGGCGGTGTGCGTGGGGTGGCGCTTGGCTGTCGGTGTGCGTGGGATGGCACTTGGCTGGCGGTGTGCGTGGTGTGGTGCTTGGCTGGCGGTGTGCGTGGGGTGGCGCTTGCCTGGTGGTGTGCTTGGGGTGGCGCTTGTCTGGTGGTGTGCGTGGGGTGGTGCTCGGCTGGCGGTATGGGTGGTGTGGCGCTTGGCTGACGGTGTGCATGGGTGGCGCTTGGCTGGTGGTGTGCGTGGGGTGGCGCTTGGCTGGCTGTATGGGTGGGGTGGCGCTTGGTTAGCGGTTCCAGCCAAATGCCAGTCCACACACTCATCAGCTGGTGAGATTGCTGTATCAGGCATGTGGGTGTATGAAAGTGATGGGCCCTTGACTGGCGCCGTCTGTTGTAATGTGCTGGGCCCGTGGCTGGCAGCGTGAATGGTCTTGTGCATGTCATGTATGAAAGGTGTGTGAATGGACTGTAAAGCGGTTGGTGCCTTGCCGTGGCTTTACAGCTCACGAGCTGTGAGTCATTGGTTCAGTTTTTTGGCCTTTCAGTTATTACCAGTGCATTTCACTTTTGAGAAATCTCTTGTTAATAAAATTTGATCTACTGAACCATCACTCACCCTCATGCCAAATCCAACCAGTATGTGTGGTCAAAACTAAAAAACCAAGTCAGGCGTCGCAGCACACTTGTGACACGCTAGGTGTCTCAGGTGGGATCCCGATGATGAAGCATGCCACCAACTTGGTTGGTGGGTGAGGGGTCTTTTTCACATAACCTAAGTGCGTTTCTTTTCACAATTTTAGTGTTTGGCACATCACAGACATATGTGGACACATCAAAATGATACATTACAAAACTACCTGTGTTTGGGGGGAAGGGGGCACCTATGTTTTTGGTCCTGGGTGCGGCCTTCATCTAGGGAAACCTACCAAACCCAGACATCTTTTTAAACTAGACACCCCAAGGAGTCCAGGGAGGTGTGGCTTGAGTGGATCCCCCAACATTTTCTTACCCAGACTCCTCTGCAAACCTCAATATTTGCTTAAAAAAGCATATTTTCCTGACTTTTGTTTGTACGATCACTGATCCAGCACAAAATTCCTACTCACCAGCGTTCCCCTCAGTCTCCCAAGTAAAATGACACCTCACTTGTGTGGGTACCAAAGCAGAGTCAGCCTGAAGATGTATAAAAGAAGAATCTGTGCTTATCAACTCGCTGTGCTATCCCAACAATCTCTACAAGTTTGTGGCCTTTTTCTGTTGCAGGCACCTGGCCCACACCCACAAGTGAGGTATCATTTTTATCGGGAGATTTAGGGGAACGCTGGGTGGAAGGAAATTTGTGGCTCCTCTCAGATTCTAGAACTTTCTGTCACCGTAATGTGAGGAAAACGTGTTTTATTAGCCAAATTTTGAGGTTTGCAAAGGATTCTGGGTAACAGAACCTTGTCAGACCTCCACAAGTCACCCCATCTTGGATTCCCCTAGGTCTCTAGTTTTCAAAAATGTACAGGTTTGGTAGGTTTCCCTAGGTGCCGGCTGAGCTAGGGGCCAAAAACTACAGGTAGGCACTTTGCAAAAAAACCACCTTTGTTTTCTGTAGAAAAATGGGATGTATCCACGGTTGTGTTTTGGGGCATTTCCTGTCGCGGGCGCTGGGCCTACCCACACAAGTGAGGTATAATTTGTATCGGGAGACTTTGGGGAACATAGAATAGCAAAACAAGTGTTATTGCCCCTTGTCTTTCTCTACATTTTTTCCTTCCAAATATAAGAGAGTGTGTAAAAAACACGTCTATTTGAGAAATGCCCTGTAATTCACATGCTAGTTTGGGCACCCTGGAATCCAGAGATGTGCAAATAACCACTGCTCCTCAACAACTTATCTTGTGCCCATTTTGGAAATACAAAGGCTTTCTTGATAGCTATTCTTCACTCTTTATATTTCAGCAAATGAATTGCTGTATACCCGGTATAGAATGAAAACCCACTGGAGGGTGCAGCTCATTTATTGGCTCTGGGTACCTAGGGTTCTTGATGAACCTACAAGCCCTATCCCGCAACCAGAAGTGTCCAGCAGATGTAACAGTATATTGCTTTAAAAAATATGACATTGCAGGAAAAAGTTACTGAGTAACACGTAGAGAAAAAGTGCTGGTTTTTTCACCTCAATTTCAATATTACTTTCTTCAGTTGTTATTTTCTGTAGGAAACCCTTGTGGGATCTACACAAATTACCCCTTGCTGAATTCAAATGTTGTCTACTTTTCAGAAATGTTTAGGTTTCTGGGATCCAGCATTGGGTTCATGCCCATTTCTGTCACTGACTGGAAGGAGGCTGAAAGCACAAAAAATCATAAAAATGGGGTATGTCCCAGTAAAATGCCAAAATTGTGTTGAAAAATTGGGTCTTCTGATTCAAAGCCTGCCTGTTCCTGAAAGCTGGGAAGCTGGTAATTTTAGCACCGCAAACCCTTTGTTGATGCCATTTTCAGGGGAAAAAACACAAGCCTTCTTCTGCAGCCCCTTTTTCCCATTTTTTTGAAAAAAACGAAATTTTCCTTCAGGGGAACCCACAAAGTCTGGGTACCTCTAGAATCCCTAGGATGTTGTAAAAAAAGGACGCAAATTTGGCGTGGGTAGCTTATGTGGACAAAAAGTTATGAGGGCCTAAGCGAGAACTATTCCAAATAGGCAAAAAAAGGCCTGGCACAGGAGGGGGAAAAGGCCTGGCAGCGAAGGGGTTAAATTATTGTGTGTTTTAGTTTTTTTAATAATTCTTGTAATTATATGAAATTATGAGGACTATGAGTAAAAGAAGGCTGCAGAGGCCCTGGAACCCAATAAATAATGCCTTATGGACAAATTCCTAGATGTTATGTTGCGCAGCAGTGCCGCCCTGTGGACTTCTAAATAAATACTGTATAGTTTTTGAGAAATGTGAACAAGTGGCTTTGTGTATTGTACCTTCATAACAATGTAAGGGGATTATTAGCTAACATCCTGAGTGAGCTTGCTCGATTGTGTATGTAATTATGTGAGTAAACACTTTTACAGTCTTATGGTATATTTATGAATGTATTATGGCGGTACCATAAAAATGAATGACTGTGTAAAATCAAGCATGACTCTTTTTGTACTTAGGATCCCCAAGAGCAAACGCCGACCCATGAGGAAATGGATACCTTTCAGCAGGCAATAGCTACCTATAGTTTTATAGTTAGAGAACCATGTCAACGACCTTGTCTTTTTACCTATTTTGCTTTATTTCTAATAATGTTTTCTGATACTTATTTTTCTTTATACAGGATATGACGCCGAAGTACAGATGGCTGTCAAAGGTGTACAGCGGATCCTAGAGGCTCAAGATTTAAAGTCTTCAGCGCAACAGGATACAGCTTATGAGTAAGTAAAATTATCAGACTCCTCAGAGAACTCTAATAGTCACAGGTTTATATTGTAAATATGACATTTTTTTTTTTTCCTATTTCTGTACAGAGCCCATTGGGGCGCACATGAGCTGCCCGTTATCGGAGCAAAAGACGGAAGATGGCATTAAAAAAAGTTGGTCAGAAAAGGAAGTCTACAGTGCCTAAACAAGAATCCTCTAGAAAGAAAGGCCCCAACCGTGGGAACATATTAGGGCCCATATTTATACTTTTTTAGCGCTGCATTTGCGTCATTTTTTTACGCAAAATCAGCACAAATATACAAAATACAATTGTGTTTTGTAAGTTTCCGCCAATTTTGCGTCAAAAAACTACACAAATGCGGTGCTAAAAAAGTATAAATATGGACCTAGGTGTGTTTTAAAAATGTAGAGCCAAAAGAATCCTAACTTCTTTCTCTCTCTCACTCTCTCTCTCTCTATCTCTCTCTACCTACTTTTTCTTTTCTCCGTCTAGGATATAGCAGTTCTAGCAATACCTAAAATTATTTTTTTTATCTTTCACATCATACAACCATCACAAAAGATCTCAGAAGGTATCTGCCATAAGACCCAGTGGTCCGTGTCGCCTTTAAAGGACGTCACAGGAGTCTTACAAAACACAAAGTCATCAACAGCCGCAGAGATCGGCGCAGAGCATCAGGACAAACAACGACCCGGGTCTACAGATAATCGTCATAGACCACGTACAGCCCTTAACCACTGCACCACTTTACAAATAAGCACTGCAACCAGTACATCAACCTTTTCTACAGAAACTAAATATCTGCAAGGGTTAGGACACACAGGCAATGGAGCTGTTACACCCGCAGACACACAACAGCAAGTACTGTTTAAAACTGCTGTGGGGGATCCCAAACAGTGTAACAAGCCTAAAATAAACCGTCTTTTCTTTAAAGAATCGTAAGAAAAAGCAACCGGTCCCTGAGCTACAAACGGTCCCTTTAGATCTCTTAGTTAAAACCCTAGTTACGCCTCTGACAGGACCCCGTAGTCCACATGGGCCTAATGTTTTTTGGCTGCAACGGGTAATGTAGAGGTAGTTCCCAACGGATCGGTCCCAAAGACTCCTATAGCTATTTTGGACTCTAGGTTTGAAAAAGATCATCCCTTAGAGGACCCTTACACCACCTGTAGAGGGCTTCTCAGGGAACTCGGGCGGGGTTGAGGGTTCTGAAACTATAGCAGCCACTGAATGCAATGGGCCTTCCAGCATAGACCCAAAGGTGCAGAAATCTTCAGGTAAAAAAAATCACCCAATCCTAGCCCTGAGCATCCCATGCATCTGCGGCCCTAAGCTATTACGATCACCATTTAAGTTCCCCATATCTAATGTCCCCAATCACACATCCAGGAGCTTATTATCCCACCGGTCCTCCATCAAGTATACACGTTCCTCAGTCTTCTCCCTCTTCAACATACCCTGATAGTAGTACGAGCAGTAGCGGATCACAAAATCTAAGATTTGGATCCCCGTCTGGCGAGGAACAGTCCTCCAAAACACCCGGGTGTTCACATTGGGGCCTGTTTTTCTGACCCATCCTGGTCCATCCATTCAGAAAGCGGGTATTGCTGTTAACAAAGAAACTGCAGCTGTTATGGCTCAGGGAAATATAAACCCCACATCTAACGCCTCAAGTAATGGCCCAGAACATGATGCTTTGGAGAGCTCTAAAGCCCTGGACTCATATATGAAAGAAATACACCAATCTGCTAAAATTCAGACTGAGCCTCAAGACTTTAAAACTCGAGCAGGAGGGTTGCGATACCACGTCCTCCAGAGCTGGCCTGAGGGCTTTAACGTAGAGGTTGGTGTTGTATTGGATGGATGTGGTCTAAGCATGTAAACTAGCCGCTGCAGACATAAGTAATATACAGGCGTGACTAGGCATGCAGGGTTGCCTATGGAGTGTAAAAACCGCAGTTAGTAATACTAGTGTCCACAAGTCTAACTATAAAAAGAGAACCATGGATATACTCACTAAAGCTCTATGGTTCTTATTAGTGCTCAAAATAAAAAAAACGCAAGAGCCACCCAACAACCCCAAAAATCAGCACCCGTAACATATAAAACAACCCCCACTAGGCCTCAAAACATAACGTTAGGAGAAAACATCACAAACATAGGGGTTTTTAAGACCTCAGGGGGTAGAGTCCAGAGCAAGGCTACCCCTGAACAACTTGCAAGACCCCAACCCGCAGTAGGCGAAGTGGCAAGGACAAAGCTTGTAAACTATTGTTCAAATAGGCTGTGGGCGGTTACCTAAAAAAAGCTGGGCTTGTGAGAAACAGAAGTGGGCTAGTAGCTTTAGAAACCATAAGCTTTTAATAAGGAAATTACAGAAAGCCAGACTAAGGGGGTCATTCCAACCCTGGCGGTCGGTGTTAAAGCGGCGGCCAACCCACAAACAGGCAGGCGGCCCAAAAAATGGAATTCCGACCCTGGCGGGAACCGCCAACACAGCCCGCCACTTTAACACTCCGACCACCACGGCGGTACAGACAAGCAGCGCAGCGGTCACCGCCAACAGACAGGCGGCAGACAATGTACCGCCCACCCTATCACAACTCACCAATCTGCCATCTTTTCCGGGGCGGGAGCCCCGCCGATAAAAACACGGCGGAAACAGACTACGAACGGGAAAACGCTCACCTCTACACACTCCACGAGGAATCTGGACAGCATGGAACCAGAACTACACATCCTACCAGCTATTGTCTACCTGCTCCTCTACCAGGAGCAGGAACGCCGGCGCAGAAGACAACGGTGAGTACTGCACCAACGACACACAGGAGGGGGGAGGAGAAAAGATTACGGGCACACACATCCGCGACACCCCCCCCAACTACCTACACACCAATGCTGAGCAACAACTCAGAGTGACACCCCCAAACCCCCCGGAAGAATGCAAAGACAAAATAATAAGTAATTGTAATACAAATATATTGTAAGGCAAAGTAAATAAGTAAGACGAACATCCCATAACTATATACACATATGTATATTGTCCCGTCAGAATTGGCTTTCTGTCATTGTACGTGGGCCAATGGTCCTCTACACATGGGCAAAGCCCACACATGAGACCCGAATCCATTGGAGAGAACACTGCAGGGGCATCAGATAGGAAAACTACAGGCACCTCAGGGGGAAGGGAAGGGGGGCCACCTCAGCCACATGAGTCCACGACGCCAGATCCACGAGGGGCCTCCACGGCCAATGTTCAATCCTGGGGAGTGCAAAGCCACAGTCTCTCAAGTCTCTACAGTGGGTGGGTTGCCCACTGTGCCATCCTGGGGAGTGCAAAGCCACAGTCTCTCAAGTCTCTACAGTGGGTGGGTTGCCCACTGTGCCATCCTGGGGAGTGCAAAGCCACAGTCTCACAAGTGGATGACAGACTCCAGCGGTACTGGAGGACTCTTGGTGCCCAGAGTGCATCGTGCAGCCCTGTCCGACACTGATCCGGGCCTGCCCCTTCTGCCAATGTGTCAGCGGTGCTTGAGATGAAGTCCCCAGCGGAGCGGTGCTTGAGATGAAGGGCCAAGCGGAGCGGTGCAGAGACGGCGGTGCCCAGCCGAGCGGTGCTTGAGATGAAGGGCCCAGCGGAGCGGTGCTTGAGATGAAGGGCCCAGCGGAGCGGTGCTTGAGATGAAGGGCCAAGCGGAGCGGTGCAGAGACGGCGGTGCCCAGCGGAGCGGTGCTTGAGATGAAGGGCCCAGCGGAGCGGTGCTTGAGATGAAGGGCCTAGCGGAGCGGTGCTTGAGATGAAGGGCCCAGCGGAGCGGTGCAAAGACGGCGGTGCCCAGCGGAGCGGTGCTTGAGATGAAGGCCCCAGCGGAGCGGTGCTTGAGATGAAGGGCCAAGCGGAGCGGTGCAGAGACGGCGGTGCCCAGCGGAGCGGTGCTTGAGATGAAGGACCCAGCGGAGCAGTGCTTGAGATGAAGGGCCCAGCGGAGCGGTGCTTGAGATGAAGGGCCAAGCGGAGCGGTGCAGAGGCGGCGGTGCCCTGTTCAGCGGTGCCTGTCTTGAAGGGCCCTGTTCAGTGGTTCTTGAGACGGCGGTGCCCTGTTCAGCGGTGCCTGTCTTGAAGGGCCCTGTTCAGCGGTTCTTGACACGGCAGTGCCCTGTTCAGCGGTGCTTGTCTTGAAGGGCCCTGTTCAGCGGTTCTTGACACGGCGGTGCCCTGTTCAGAGGTGCCTGTCTTGAAGGGCCCTGTTCAGCGGTGCTTGTCTTGAAGGGCCCTGTTCAGCGGTTCTTGACACGGCGGTGCCCTGTTCAGCGGTGCTTGTCTTGAAGGGCCCTGTTCAGCGGTTCTTGACACGGCGGTGCCCTGTTCAGCGGTGCTTGTCTTGAAGGGCCCTGTTCAGCGGTGCTTCACATGTATCTCCAGGGCACCAGATCCGGCCAATAGATGGTGTTCACTCACCATCCGACTTCTCGCTTGCTGGGCCCTCCTGTGCTGGTGGCCCGTGCCCGTGGGTGTCCTCCTTCACCCCCGGAATGGGGCTGGTGGGGCCCTCCTGGGCAGCTCGCCTGCTGCCGGACTTGTCGGCCGTGCTGCCCTTGCCATCCTTGCCTGATCCTCTGTGGCCCTTGCCTCCCTTTGGAGATGTGCCAGGTGGCACCCCACTCCCTGACGGTGCCAGGGTGGTGCATGTGGAGGCTGCCGTCTCGGTTTTCTCGCGTCGGCCCTTGGCTTTTTTTGGGTTTTTTCCAGGGGGTGGGCTGGCTGTCCCTTTGCTGCTGGCCGATGTGGCTGCCCTCGAAGGTGGGGGACTCCAATATCCCTGGACTATGGTCCTTGTAGCTCCAAGGGTTGTGGTGGCTGAGGTGCAGATTGGACTTTTACGAGATGGAGGGGGTGGGTCAGGTGATGGAAAGAGGTTAATTTTGGAGAGGAAAAACTTTTTGGGAGCAATGGGAAGGGTAGGTGCAGTGGGTATGGGAGTGGAGGAAGAGGATGTGGTTGTAGGAGAGTCAAGTGTGCTGTCTATGGGTGCAGGTGCTTGTGACGGAGGCTGTCGTGAGGTGGATGGCTGTTGGGTGGGTGGCTGCCTGCGTTTGTGTGGTTTGGAAGAGGGGGTGACAGACACACTGGGAGAGGACACAGGGGACGTGTAAATGGCAGTGGGGGTGGTGACTGCACGTGTGCGGAGTGTTCTGGTGGGTGTGCTGGTGATGGTCGTAGTGGCTGATGAAGTGGTGCATGCAAGTGTAAGTTGGGACGTCACAGGGAGGGAGGAGGGAGACGAGGAGGAGGGGGACACAGAGGAGGCAGTGGCTGTTGGCATGTCTGCATGTGGATGTTGCTTGTCTGAATGCTTCTGTGATGTGTGGTGCTTATGTTTGGATGAGCTGACCTTGGGTGTTGAGGTGTGTGCAGGCTGGTCTGTAGGTGTGTCTGGGATAGGCAGAGGAACAGGGGAGTGGGACTGGGTGGAGGGAGTTGGAGGAGGGAGGCAGGAGACAGGGACAATGGCTGCCGTCAGTGCTGAGGCCAGAGCGTTGAACGATCGCTGATGGGCAGCCTGACCCGAATGAATGCCCACCAGGTATGCATTGCTCCGATGCACCTCCCTTTCCACCCCCTGGATGGCATTCAAAAGGGTAGACTGCCCAACAATGAGCGTCCGGAGGAGGTCGATGAACTCCTCACTGAGGGCAGCAGGGGTAACTGGGGCAGGGCCTGAGGTGCCTGGGGCGAAGGAGATGCCCGCCTTGGTGTGCGAGCGGGCACGGGGCGAACGCTGAGGGGCTGCTGGGAGGGCGGAGCTGGTGCTCTGGGTGGCGGCTGTACCTGTTGTTGCGGTGGGCACGGATGTTGCCGCCACCACGAGGGAGCTCCCTTCCGAGGACGTGTCGGTGTCGCTGATGTCTCCACGTGTCCCCGTTGTGGAGCCCCCCTCGCCTTCCGTCTCACTGGTCAAATCAGAGTCCGTTGCATGGCCCTCCGGGGCCATGTGAGATGCAGCTCCCTCGTGCTCCAATGCCACTTCTCCTCCGCCAGATGATGCTAATGCACACATGAACAGGAAGAGCAGACAAAAAAAGGGGGGGGGAAATAAAGACATTTTGAGTGCATGCATTGGCAACACAGTTGGCGGAGAGGACTGACACAGAAGCCCCCTGCACTACGCCGCGCACTTGGGGTACACTACTCAATCAGTGGGACATGGCCTACAAGCCTATGGACGACAACTGCACACATAGGTGACACAGGGCCATGGATAGCTGTACTTGGCACCCTACAGAGGTGGGGGGCGGGGGCACAGGGCCATGCCTTACGGAGGGGCCTAGCCTACAGAAATCACCCTGGCCTAGGGATACCCACAGCCCTTCTCTCCCACCCAGACAAATCCACTGCGCGCATAGTCAGCAGAATGAGAGTGTACTCACCCCCTTGTGTCTGCTGTGATGTCCTCACACGCCCATCCAAATCTGGGTAGGCCACCGCCAGGATCCGAGACATCAGGGGGGGTCAATTGACGCGTGGCACCCCTCCTACGTTGGGAGGCCATCCCCAGCAGAGCCTCCGCAGTCTTTCTGCTCCCGTGGCGGATGTCCTCCCACCTCTTGCGGCAGTGGGTGCCCCGTCTGTTGTGGACCCCAGGGTCTGGACGTCCTTGGCGATGGCACGCCAAATGTCGACTTTCTGATGGGCGCTGACCTATGTGACACGTACAGGGAGAGAAAATACAATATCAGAATTTTCTGCATGCTCGATGTGAGTGTCTCCCCATCCCCACACTTGCCATGTGGCACATGCTCTCATCTGTCATTTGATGCATGCCTCATACGCTCCCCTCCGCACCATCGTTCATTCACCCCACTCAACCCAGGCATTGCCCGCAAAGCATGGTCCCAGTGTACTTACCTGTTGGTCTGGAGGACCGTAGAGTGGTGCATACTGGGGGAGGACCCCATCAACAAGTTTCTCCAATTCCTCAGATGTGAAGGCAGGGGCCCTTTCCCCAGTAGCAGCAGCCATTGTCTCTTCCAGACCGAGGTCACAGCAGCACTTGCAGTATAGGTCCTCTCCTGTGGATGATCAGGTCTCGAGTGATTAAGCAGATAGAAAATGGCGGTCACGCCCGCGGCGGTGCGTACCGCGACCGCCGGCGCACATCGTCATTGGCTCCTGAGACCCATAGGGCTCAATGTTAACCAATGCTGCTTTGCGCCGCGGTCTTCGACCGCCACGGTGTGCCATGCCAGCGCATTGACCTCACATCCCATTGTCACACTTCACAGGTCAGGCAGCCGCCATTTCAAGGGCCCACATGGCTTAATTTCTACTGCGTCACACAGGCCTAGGCGTTGCATTGCCACTCATACAAGCCATTCAATGCATAGCGAATCGTGTTCTGTGCAAGCTGTGGTTACGTACCTGTGGGTTGCTTGACTCTGTGCTCCATGTTGTCCTTCCTAGGCACCGTCCGCTGGGACTTGTGAGGAGATGGAGGAATGTTCCCGTGTACAGACCGCTGGTGGACCTGTCGACAATGGAAGAAAGACATGTCATACTGACATACAGACTTGACCGAGCCACTATACAGGAACTGTGTGCCCAGCTGGAGCCAGACCTGATGTCCCCCATTCGCCAACCCACAGGGATTCCCCCTCTGGTGCAGGTGCTGTTAGTACTCCATTTTTTGGCAAGTAGATCATTCCAAACAACAGTGGCCATATCATCAGGGATGTCTCAGCCTATGTTTTCTAAGGTTTTGTCCAGAGTGTTGTCTGCCCTGATGAAATACATGCGGAGCTACATTGTTTTCCCTGAGGTGGGCGATTTGGCTACAGTGAAGGGTGATTTCTATGCCCTTGGACATATCCCCAACATCATTGGTGCCATTGATGGGACCCATGTGGCTTTGGTTCCCCCCAGTGAAAGTGAGCAGGTGTACAGGAACTGAAAAAGTTATCATTCGATGAATGTCCAGGTGGTCTGTTTGGCTGACCAGTACATCTCTCATGTAAATGCCAAGTTCCCTGGGTCAGTGCATGACGCGTACATCATGCGAAATAGCAGCATCCCTTATGTGATGGAACAGCTACAGAGACACCGTGTGTGGCTAATTGGTGACTCTGGTTACCCCAACCTGTCGTGGCTACTGACCCCAGTGAGGAATCCCCGGACCAGGGCAGAGGAACGGTACAATGAGGCCCATGGGCGGACTAGGAGGGTGATCGAGCGGACCTTCGACTTCCTGAAGGCCAGGTTTAGGTGCCTGCATATGACAGGTGGATCCCTAATGTACTCACCAAAGAAGGTGGCCTGCTGTATGCTTCACAACCTGGCTTTGCGACGCCAGGTGCCTTTCCTGCAGGAGGATGGTCCAGATGGTGGTGTTGTAGCAGCTGTGGAGCCTGTGGAGAGTGAAGAGGAGGAAGACGACGGGGACGACACAGACAACAGGGACACAGTGATACAACAGTATTTTCAGTAGCACACAGGTACGAATCAACCACGCCATTTTACATTTACTTAAAGTCTCCTGCCTCTCTACTGTCTGTGTTTCCCCCCAGTTCCTGTTAACTGAGTTGTGACTTTCCCTTCCATTTTCAGAGCTGTGGGCCCCACTGCGTGACCTTTGCTTTGTTTGCCCATGGACTACAGCTGTGTGACAGTGGTATGTTGTCATCACAATGTAACTGAACATTTTGGCACGTTATGTCTAATACATTTTTTCAAAATACAAGCAGACTCCAGATTTTTTAAGTGCAATAAGTGATTTTGTTAAAGTGCTAAATTTAGGGACATGATTGAAAACGGTGATGGGTGATGGTGGAGTAATGTCCATGGCAGAGTCCAGTTTTCAGTCTCACAGGTGCATTGTCCATATGCCTGTGGAAGGATGGAGCAGGGGCAGTTTAAGTTTGGACAGGGTGACAATGTGGGACAGTGGGATGACATCAGGGGGTATCCTTTGCTGGCGGGGGTCTTGGCATCCTACTCTGTCTTCTTCTGAGATCTCAGGTACCGCTTGCGGGGTGGTTCTTCTTCTGCAGGAAGTGGGGTTCTGGTGGCCTGTCGTTGTGTGGGGGCCTCCTGTCCTCTAGCGCCAGCGGAGGTGGTAGCCTGGTCTGGGTCCATGCTAGTGACAGGGGCCCTTTGTGGTGCCACATGGTCCCGCAATGTGGTGACTATCTGGTTAAGAGCCACGACGATGGTCCCCATTGCGGAACTAATGTTTCTCAGTTCCTCTCTGAACCTCATTTACTGTTCCTCCTGCAGTACCTGGATCTCCTGGAACCTGGCCAGTACCGTAGCCATCGTCTCCTGGGAGCGGTGGTATGCTCACATGATGGAGGAGAGGGCCTCTTGGAGAGTCGGTTCCCTGTGCCTGTCCACCCCCTGTCGCACAGCAGCCCTCCCAGTTCCCCTGTTTCCCTGGGCCTCTGTCCCCTGGACCGTGTGCCCACTACCACTGCCCCCAGGTCCCTGTTGTTGTTGGGGTGGTGGGTCAACCTGGGTGCCCTGTAGTGGTGGACACACCGCTGATTGACGTGTCCTGGAAACAGAGGCATGGGCCCGCTGGGTGGGAGCTGTGCTGGTGTTCCCAGAGGGGGTTAGGTCTGCTGTAGCCTGTGGCTGTCTGTGGGGAACCGACTGTCCCGAGGTCCCCGATGGGCCGGGCTGGTCATCTGGGTCCAGGGAGACAGAGCTGCTGTCATCACTGGGGGCCTCTTCTGGGGGTGGGATGGACATCTCCGGACCCTCCTGGGCGGTGTGGTGGCGTTCGGGTCCTGCAAGGGTTTAAGAGTATGGTTATTGCTTCTGTGTGTGCCATTTCGTGTAATGGGTGGGTGGCCGTGTACCCCAGTGCTGGCATTCCCTTGTGGGGGCTTTTGTGATGGTGGCTTGTGGGGGAGATGGGTATGTGCAGTGGGCATGCTTTGGTGATGGGTGTCCATGCTTTGGGGACGCTTGCAGGGCTAGGTTTTGGGATGGGTGGGTTGTGATGGTGAGCCATTTGCAAGGAGTTGGTGTGATGGGGTGGGGGTATGATTTGACATGCAGGTGGGGTGGGGGGAATGAAGTAGTGAAGATTTGACTTACCAGAGTCCATTCCTCCGCCTACTCCTGCGAGGCCCTCAGGATGCAGGATGTGCAAGACTTGCTCCTCCCATGCTGTAAATTCTGGGGGAGTAGGTGGGGGTCCGCTGCCAGTCTTCTGCACCGCGATGTTGTGCCTTGATACCATGGAACGCACCTTCCCCTGTAGGTCGTTCCACCGCTTCCTGATGTCGTCCTGATTTCGTGGATGCTGTCCCACAGCATTGACCCTGTCCACTATTTTTTGCCATAGCTCCATCTTCCTGGCAATGGTGGTGTGCTGCACCTGTGTCCCGAAGAGCTGGGGCTCTACCCGAACTATTTCCTCCACCATGACCCTGAGTTCTGCGTCAGAGAATCTGGGGTGTCTTTGGGGTGCCATGGGGTGGTGTGGATGAGGTGAGGGGTGGTGTATGTGTTGTAGAGTGTGGTGAGTGTGGTGGTGTATGGTGTTTTGTACGTGGATATTGTGTGGGTGATGTTGTGATTTGCCTCTGTGTGATGGTCTACTCTATTCTGTGCTGTCTCTCTCTGTCCTTCAGTCGCAATTGTGGTCGTAAGGGTTTGTGGGTGATGTGGGTGTGTGTTTTATATTGTATTGGGTGTGTGGGAGTGGTGTGTGTATGTGTCTCAGGTGTGTGTATTTTGAATTGTCCAATGTGGTAGTGTTTTGTAAAGGTGTGTGTATTTTGACCGCGGCGGTGTGTACCGCCAATGGAATACCGCGGTTGAAAGACCGCTGCGGGGATTTGTGGGTCGGAATGGCATGGGCGTATTTCTGTTGGCGTGACGGTGGAGGTTTGGTCATCGCGAGTTTTTCGCTGGCCGTTGGTGAGGCGGAATTTTGTTGATGTCGGGTTTTTGGCGGTTTGCCAGTTGCGGGTCAGAATGACCGTGGCGGTTTACCGCGACCGCAGTGGTGTTATGGCGGTCTTCTGACCGGCGGTAAGCACCTTTTACCGCCGAGGTCAGAATGACCCCCTAAGTGTTACAAGGAGGTATAAAAATACGTCAACACCGAGCCACAGTCACCTAACAGTGAATGATACACCAGTGAACCCCCCCATCCTGCGACGATCCTCAACCTGAGGATTCAGAACAGGTGTTTTTAGGAAGTGTTAGAAGATATAGTTGTACTGTCGAGAGGTTTAACAAGACAGAGCATTATGAGGAATTCCGTGTTGTTAACCTGGATCGTATAAATTCCTCTAGTCACGGCATTATAACTATCCATGAAGCCAGATAAACGCTCATAGAAAGGCTTCTATATGATGTGGGTCCTAAGCACTTCTTTCAACTACGCTTCCAGGGGCAGGGCATTGACAGTCCCTTGTTCAACGGTTGAACACCCCGCAACTTGTTTGACGCTGTAGAATTTCTACAAAACCTCGCTAGCCTTCTACAGAGTAGGCCGAAATAGTTGCATATGGCACCTTCAGAGTCATCGCCCTCGTTGTCAGGAGTCGTGAAGGTGCTCTTTCCAGACTGTTAAAGAGCATCTTGTATAGTAAGATCATTAGTAAGAAAGAAAGATGGTTGCTCATCTTTAGCAAGTGAGCATCCAACAGGTGTCTAACTGCTAGCATAGCGGGGTTACTGATGGAACGTGCTACACCCGATGCTCACATTCTGTCTAGAGATGCTGAAGCCCATAGGGCCCTTGAAATACAACACAACAGCATGGTCGGTTTTGAGGACATAGGTCTTTTTGAGAACTATTTTGCCATTATGTTAAAAGGTCTTTACCACAACGGTTCCTGGAAGTACTTCACGACCGGGTAGCAGACGAAAAACAAGACCATGTATGTTCTCATCATGAAAATCACTTTTAAGGTATTTTGAACCTGATGGGTTTTCTAGGAGCCAATTGCATGTGCACCCATTACGACCATATTTACAACACACAGACAGCTCACGAGTGTGAAATGCACTGTAAAATGTGCCAGAGAGACAGGTGTATTGAGATCAAGGAGAAGAAGGTATAGTGCCGTACGTGTAATATGTTTTGTTACTCGCAAAACTGCTTGAGCATACCTAACAGACTTGTTCGCTGTGTCTCTAAAGATGACTGCAGGAGATGCAAGCACTACCTTGCCTGTGAGCATAAATGCAAAGGTATGGAATGTCCCAGATGTGAGGTATATTGTCACACGGGGACAGAACACAAGTGTTACATGGTTTCCTAACCACTTTCATGCAACCGAAATTCTATGGGTACAGTATTCTGGCTCATAACTCGAAAGCGTACAACTCCCTCTTTATGTTGCAGACCATGATTGGTGAAAAGATGGTTGTAGAACTCATCACCCAGGGTTCCACACTGATGTTGTTAAAGGTGATGCCTTTTCAAATAAGGTTCAATAATACCCCAAATTTTCTACCCATAAAATTGCACAAATTACCAAAAATCTTTGTTTTCCCATGGTGCAAAGGTTATTTCCCCCACTTTTTCAATACCTAGGCCAGTCAGAATTATGAAGGTCCCATGCCACCATCCGACAGCTACGGTGTCGAGTATATGGTGCCGGCTGAGAAAGAAAGCTTTCTACAGTGGTAGAATGAAAACTGTGAAAATCACTTTAATTTTCACAGAGTTGAAAGCCCACTGTCAAGCAGATGTAATGGTATTATGAAAAGCCTGCAACCTTTTCAGAGACATGGTGATGGAAATTACCAAAAGGGTTAAGGTTTTGAAGTGCAATACCTGAACGGTAAACAAGACCGTACACTATATAGACCTCTTCCAAAATATCACACTGGCTTCCATGTGTATGTCTATCTACAAACACATGTTTCTGAAGCCCTGCACCAGAGCTCTAGTACTGCCTGACCTCTATAATGGCAAACAGAAGCACTATTCAACCCTCTCCATCCAATGGCTCATGTATGTCTCTGACAAGGAAAACATCTTCATTCAACATGCCTTACAGGGCGGTGAATACCGAGTGGGGCCTTATTATCCAGACGGCTAAGCTATGATCAATGGTGTGTCTACGGCTTTTGAGTACAATGGTTGTTTTTACCATGGGTGTCCCCGCTGTTAAGAGGCCCACCAGTTTATCAGACTGTTGGGCACCAAGTTTGAAAACTTACACCACCGTACTCTGATGAAGGCTGAATATGTTGAAAGCCGTGGCTTTGTAATGCGAACCCTATGGGAACATGAGTGGCTAGACATGCTTGCTTTGGATGCGTAACTCGCATCTTTTATTCAGAGGTGACAGTTACCCGAGCCTTTGGAACTCCGCGATGGCCTGTTTGGCAGCCGTACAAACGCTAAACAGTTGTACAGGGCTACGGGCAAGGGCAGAAAAATACACTATTATGACTTCAAGAGCTTGTACCCGTTTGTGAACAAACAGAAGTTATACCCTATATGCCACCCCACCGTCATCTATAGGGACAGAGTTGACGGCAAACTCATGTTTCTGTTGTGTCGAACTTGCCCCGAAAGTAAAGAGAATAATCAGTACAGACACAACGACGAGCAGAGGATGCTCATCGGTACCTGGTGCAGCACTGAGGTACATACAGCCCTTCAGAAATGCTACAGATTGTGTAAAATAGTGGAGGTATAGCGCTTTGAAAGAAAATCAACACGTCTCTTTTCTAAGTATATCAACTTGTTTCTGAGAGACAAACAGGAGGCTTTGGGCTTTCCTGAATGGTGTGTTGATCTGACCTCTAAGCAAAAGTATATCAATGATTACCACGCTCACGAAGGCAAAAGATTGAGACCCAAGTTCATTGAAGTCAACCACAACAGGCGCCAGTTAGTCAAGCTCTGCCTAAACTCCTTATGGGGAAAATGTGCCCAATGTACAAACCTGCCAAATAATACCACAATAACAGATCCTGAAAAGTTGTTTTAGTACCTTTTTTTACCTAGTTGTGATGTGTCCAGCTGCAAGTTTATCGATGATAAGACTGCCGCTCTCTGCTGGAAATACGCTAAAGAATACCCCCCAACCTGTAACAATATAAATATTTGCATAGCCTGTTTCACAACAGCTTACGCTCGTTTAGAGCTTTACAGGGTGCTGTGTAAACTTCAGGAGCACTGCCTGTGTCACAATACCGACTCTGTTATTTTATGAGTAAGCATGGTGATGAAGACCCACCCATAGGTGATTATATAGGAGATTTGACTAGCAAATTAGATAAGGACGACTACATAGTAGAATTCACTTCAGCGGAACCCAAGACATATTCCTACAAAACAGCAAACAATGCTGTGTGTATGAAAGTGAAAGGTATCACCTCAAATGTTTATAACACAGTTAAAATCAATTTTGACAATTTGAAGGATTTGGTGAACGAATACGCTATAATGAAAGATGGCGATAATAATAAAACCATTGTTGTACAACAGCCTGTCATACTGCGGTCCAAAAAGCGGTGGGAAATTACAACCCAGCCTTTACATAAAACCTTACAGGTAGTGTTTGATAAAAGGGTGATCAGTATAGGGAAAGGTGCGGAAGACATTGTGACCTGAAGGGTTAATTAGCTTGAGCAGTGTAGATGAGCGTGATGCCTGCTGAAACCCGAACAACGTGGAAAAGTTCACAATGTTATTTGTGTAGGAGACTCCATCTCAACCTTGAGAATGAGAGTACAGGGAGAAGAGGGAATGAAAACAAAGGCTGGGGAAGGGCAGAGCAGCCAAGAGACAAGTGCTGATAACATAGCTAGAAAATGCCAGAAAGGGGTAGAATCCAAGCTTCGAGTTATTTAAGCACTGAAGTGCGGGTGAGGGATTTGAAGCTCGCAGATGGGGTTGTGATAGCTGCCATCTCCAGGCCCAGCGCTGCCTCCCTGTTTGCTGTTCGGAGACCGTGACGCTTGAGGGAGAGAGAGGTCCAAGCGGGCGGTAGAGGGCTTCCCAGCATTTTGTGGACTAAGTTAAGTTCCACACAGGGATGAAAGGCCTTTGTTTCTCTGCTCTATTATTATGATTGATTATTATGCTTGCACTGTGTTTATACTCTGAAGTATTCAGCTTGTTTATATTTTGCTTTCTGAACATCGTAGTGTGAGCTTGCTGCAGTTATTGAAACATGCAGTTTGGTATGCAGTTACTCAAAGCTTATCTGAAGTATTCAGCTCGTTTATATTTTTCTTCCTGAACATCTTTGCTTATATATATATATATATAAATGCTCTTTGTAGTGTACTCATATATAAATAGATGCTATTTTTATTCTACCATTGTTGATGTGCTAAATGCATACATTTACCTGAAATTCTAGTAAAGCTAAATTGTATTCATAATTGGCGTGTAGTCCTTCATTGAGCGTCCTTATTGACTTATACCGAACAGGTGTCAACCAGTCACCTGGATAAGACAAAGGGTCCTTACTAAAGATTACAAAACCCTGCCGCATGGTTACTAAAGCAGCATTAGAATACCGAATCCCACGACTATGGACACAAGATTCCAACACCCGTTCTCCTGCATTTTAGCAGGACCTTCGAATTGCGAAGTTGTTAGAAAACGCTCCGGGAGTTTTATCCCAGACCCCAAACAATATTGTATTGTTTTATTGATGCTGGCAAGATCTTTACATAGAACTATCCCCATGGTTCCCCCACATGAAATTATTAGAAGGCAAACCTGACACTCTCATCCACAATGCCTTGTTACCTAAACACCTTATAAACATGGTGATTGTAGATGATCTTATGCGTGATGGGAGGGACCATCCCGAAATAGAAAAAGCTTTTATCCAATATTCACACCATTGTAATCTAAGCATATGCTACATCATGCAGAACTTGTTTTACAAGGGTAAGAGCAGTCGTTCTATAGCTCTAAATGCCTCCTACCTCATCCTATTTAAAAACCCCATGACAAACAGCAGATATCTATCATCGCTAAACCGATGTACCCCGGAAACACAGAGTTTTCTTTGGAAGCCTTTAACGGCACCACCACTGAACCTCATGGCTACCTGTTGGTAGATTTGATACCCAACACTCTAGAAGACTACAGACTAAGGGCCAGATGTATGAAAAAGGCCTTTTGCGATTCAGAAATAATGATTTTTAAGAAATCGCTATTTCTGATTCGCAAAATGCAATGTATCATATTTGCGATTCGGTAATAGCGATTTCTTAAAAATCGCAAACGCTATTACCAAATCGCAAATTGTGATACAGCCCCCATTCGCATCTATGGGCCTATCGGCCCATATTTGCAAATATTTTGCATGTCCCAAATTGCGAATTCCTAACTGGAATTCGCAATTTTCGGAAATGCAAAGTCCATGGTGTTAGGGGCCTAAGGCCCCCTCTGCTGCACCCCATAACATTTTTTAACAACATGTAAGGTGCACACATGCCAAAAGGGCATGTGTGCTTTACATGTAAATTTTAAAAATGCATTTTAAATGCATTTTTAAAATTTGCACATGGTTACCACCTAGTTCAACTTGGTGGTAATAGCGATTCCTTAATGCCCAATTCACATTAAGGAATTGCTTCATACATGTGCTTTAGAAATCGCAAATAAGGATTGCTTATTTGCGATTTGTTATTTAGAGAGTCTAAACAGGGTCGCAATTTTAAGGAATCGCTATTTTAGCGATTCCTTAAAATTGCATTCAGAATGCCTTTGATACATTCTGAAATAGCTTTTTGCATTTGCAAACGGGCATTCGCACCGTTTGCGAATGCAAAAAGCTTTGATACATCTGGCCCTTAGTGCTGATATTTTCCCACCGACCTCCCGGTGGCTTACATACCAAAAACAAAACCTAAATCACATAAAAAGAATTGTTATAAAGACTTTTGAACATTTACACTCCTATCCTTATAATATAAGGTACTGACCATGTTCACGCGTCTGCGCCATAATTTAGCCCTCCCAAAAATGCTGGTCACAGCTAGCCCCCAGCAAAGAAAGGCCATCCTTTGCTCGGTTTCGGATGACTTAGTGGCTGCTATTTCAGAAATCGCCCTAAACACTCTAAAAGGCAATGTCCCTGTATCAGAGAGCCAGTACCGTGTGCTGAAGATGAAGTGTAACTTTATCAGAAAGCTTAGTAATAAAAGGACTTCCCTCGTGACTAAGAAAAAACTTGTAAAACAGTTGGCCGGCTTTATAGGAGCGCTTCTGGGCATATCAATTCCTTTAATTACAAACCTCGTAGCTGGGAACTAATGGGTTATGCTCAAAAGATGTACTTGGTACTGCGCCAACAGCTGGAACAGTTGGGTCCTTCTACGAGCGACGCTTGGTATATATGAAAAAATTAAACACTACGCCCAGGTGCTGAAATTAAAAACATTTTAAACCGGACTGATTTAAAAACTTACGACAAAGCCGATATTCACTCCAGAGTTCTTCAAAATGTTCTACATTATTACAAGCAATGGCAGTCAGAAAAAAACACGCTGACTCTATATACCCCCGACTCTGATCCGCCACCACTAGTCCTCGCCGTGTCTCAGGCTAAACAGCTCCCCCATCTGGTGGTCCCATCACCACCACCCACAGACGTCTTTGTTGAAGAACTTTTAAAAAATATGTCAGAGGTACAGAGGTGCGGCGCAAATGTTACCAAGTAAAATGGCAACTTCTAAAGATCTAACCTCGTGGAACGTTCGGGGGGAATTCCTATGCAAAGGACAGCCAATTGTTGGGTCACATGTATGTGACCTCATCAAAGGTTTCACACACCCCAAAACCCTATCACTCCAGAAAGTGCCTAGAGGCTGGGACCAGTTTCTGCAGGCCGCTGCAGAACTCAACGTTCCTTTTTAGATCATCGGTAATGGTGAACACAGACGGGTGTTTGAAAGTTTGAAAGATCCTACTTACAGCCCTCCAAGTACTCCAATGTATGTTGTTTTTAAATCTGGCCCTTCAGAGCCCGCCCAGCTCTCCCCCTTATGGAATACATCACCTCTGCCTTTGGAGCCTAAAAAGACATCGTCCAAAAGGAGCACTTGGTTAAATGTTTGTACTTCCACTTTTTGAACCTATGTATATGTTTTACACTGTCTGTGTATATAGTTTTACACCGATTAATGTATTTAATGATTTCTTTCATCATCTATTTTCTTAAGTATGTTTGGTTGCTTAGTGCTTGTACTAAAATAATGCGTGATAAATACTTTTTAACCTTTTCACCACTCTTCTGTCAGCTTTTTAACGTATGGTCCCTGTTGGAAGAATGAAAATGTATAGTCTGATTTCAATTTTAAATTATGTTATTGTAGACAATTATAGATGCACATACATAAACATTATAGGGCCTTACACTTTTGACAAACGTATTCTCTTTTAACAACAATCGCCGTAGACCCTGCATTTTCTTTTACATACTTGACAACCATATGGTTGTTATTTACTAGATCGCACAAATATAGATTTCGAAAATTTCTAAATGTCATACTCTCAGACATTTTACTAATAAAATATATACAGTGTTCCCCACATGTGACTGATAAAGAATCCTGCACCCGCATCTTGTTATACTTGACCCCACCAGCAGCTTTTGTTATATACTTGAATATGGGTTTTGTATAGATGGTATGCTCAGGGAATGCTACTGAACTGTCAAATACTGTAACCTTGTCAATATTCAAAAACATTCCCACCCAGTGTGTTCCACACTTGTAAGGTGAATCTGCGTTAAAAACTAGCGAGTGTGGTCTTTCTACAACAGCTTCTTCGGGTAGCCTATCGCTCAGAAAAACATCTAAAAAGTATTTATTTGCGTATTTATGCCTCCTTAAGAACTCACGTATCTGCACAGTGTCCATTGTACAATATTTTAAAGATAGTCAAACATGATTTGGCGGGCACGGCTGACCTGGATGAGGCAGTCGAACACCGTGAATACAATCATGTTCATATCGGTAGCCAAGGGTTGACTAAAACATATCTCAGATTTTAGATTTCTTTTTTTTATCAGATTATAAACTTCCATGTCAGGCGTCAGATCAAAAGCGAACAACGTGTAGCCATCCCCATATCCTTCTCTTGATATGAAGACTCACTAGTCCCTAATATGTTTTCCTGTTATCGAAACCAGACCAAGATACTCCCTGATAAAATTTGATGTTCCAAAACTGGGTGTGTGCAGTTTCGCAGGAATCACAGCCCCTCGTGTACCAGCACCGATTAGTTGATGTCATATGTTTAAAATTGAATGGGTTTGAGGTATTCTGACCGCTAAAAGCTGTATTGTCCACAAATCCAATAATAGTACATTTTCGGTAGCTGTCTCAGAAATACATTTTGCTGCAGAGTTAATCTGGTACCCGTTAGAATGCTATATGTCTTCAGGGCTACTCTTTCCACAGTGTACTTGGTGTTCAATAGTTGTAAGGCCTCGGCGTGAGTCAGTCTGATGCTTGGTGAAACTTTCACTCTCTTTACAAACAAATTGGTGGACAGTATAACTAGTTTGTACTGTTCCCCACTCCCACTGATGAGACAAAATAAGTCCTTGTTGCAGGTTAGTTTGATCTTAAGATTGATGCCGTTGACGAGTAGTTTATCTTGGTAGAAAAGGTCGAGTGTATGCGACCTAAAAGGTTGAACTGCCTACTGCCGGTGGCGAAACTCACTCTTTTTACAAAATCCTGATTGCGACCGTCCAGATCAGTAGCTTCAAAATGACCGTAAGTAACTTTGTAGAAGAGACCCGCTGAAAGCTGTGTGCCCAGGGCATTGCTTCTGTAATTAAGAATACTCTCAATGTATGCCCCATATACGTACATGTTAACACTTTGCATGATAAGGCGATCATCGAGAGTAATGTCCACCTAATTAAACATGGTTGCTACAGGGTAAGCTATTGTTGCCACTTTAGCATTGTTCGCTATACTGAAATTATTAGACCTGACAGCCTTAGGGTGGTCACCCCTAACTTTTTGCCTGCCTCCCTCCATCAGCTTTTACAATTTTACAGATGAGGGGCAGCAGCATGTTGCTGAGATCCAAATACATATCCATGGACACATAAAACTCTATTGGCGCCAAAGGTGTTAAAGTGGCTAGCGGCGATACCTCCATGAAAAAACTGTTTTCGGTGCTAGTCTCTGTCGGTTTTAGAGAAAACAGGTCTAAAGCTGATTTAGCGCATTCACCCCATGTGCAATGTACGAAGGCCATGTTTGCAGGTCATCGGCTTTTAAAAAAATATTTACATTAGCAACACTTCTCTTTTTCTTCTTTGAAGCTCTCTTCCGACTTACAGATCTTCGTTTGTGAGCACTTTTTGAAGATCAATATCTTTTTTTATAGGGGGCCGGCGGGTCCCTGCGCTTTGAAGCACGTGTTTCATTTTAACAGGTGTGCGAGACTTGTACACCAACCCCGCTTCTTCTTCAGGTTGCTTATTCATACGTTCAACAACCGCAGACGTCACGTAACCTACCACATCCTGCGCAATGTTCGTAGCAGGCGCTTTAACGTACAGTTTCGCAATTTCATATCCTCTTTCCAAGAACGGTCTAGCTCTTCTAAACAAACTACGGATGAAACCCCCCAACCCTGCCCCATACATAACCGGGACCCCTGGAAAGTACGGTGGCTGGGCTCCATATCCAGCCTGGTTTCTGTAATAATCCCTATACATAGAGGGGTCGCTGTATGTTTTCATAATCACCATGATGATGCGTAAACAGACGCTCTCGCGTAGCAGTCTTAAATGAAGCTTAACAATAACTTTGCCGTATTTAAAGGACGCCAGCTCTGCCTGATCATCATAGATCATGATCGTAATGGTGTCAAAATGGTTTTTAGAAATTGATACGCATTCTGATTTGTTGTATTGTATATTAACCATTGTGTTATTTTCACCATTTACCTCGACCCATTTCAGCAACGGTGAATAACTATCCCCTATCCTCTGCGACTCTATGATATCACTATACACGTAGAGTGTATAGAAACCGCCGTTGATACCGGGGCATGATTCGTCCAGTTCTACGTGACTTCTGATATGCTGCACTGTTCCTAAAACCCTTTTTAATTCACCTGAACAGTTAAACACCACATCGCGATTTGGAGCTTCAAGGAACACCTTCCATCTAATGTTATCTAAAACTAACTGAATATTCATTCGCACACAACTCAATGCTGGCTATGGTTTTGTTGATGGCTCCAACCACCAAGGCCACAGGTGGGTAATATCTGTAAGGAAACCTGATATGAATGGTCAAATTGTCCTGAGCACGCTTTATATTAAATATGGCTTTGTACATAGAAAACATGTTCCATGTTCTGGGGTACTGGATTTCTGTTAGGGCTACCTCCCAATCATCTTTCAGGTCTACAGGTTTAGCCAATTTCACTGTATAATTAGAAATTCTATTGCCAGGGAACATGTCCTTTGAGGCGTTGGACGGCGGAGTGATACAAAATGTTACTGTATCCATCCTCACGTCTACAACAATCCCTGCTGTACTCACACAACCTGCACGAAACTGCCCAGTACCCAACTGCTAAATTTCTCGGGCCACCCCCACCATTTGACAAGAATCTTTTCAACCCTGTACACCCTGTGCATATCATTAGGTACCTTCTGTAGCTCCTCCTTGTAAAAGACACCTGAGACCTTTTCCTCGTCATAGTCCTTTAGCCTGCAAATATATACATCCTCTTTAAGATCCATAGTTTCGACTATGAATATCTTGTCACTAAAAGTCTGTTGGTAGCCCTTCGTAAAGACCCCTTTCAGTCTTGAAACCCTAACATGGTCACCTTCTTTTAAAAGTGGCTTCTTTACATCTGTAGTGATTTGACTCCTGTACAGAGTTCACCACACCTTTAACAAATGATCAACTGTTTCATATAGGGGGATCATTTTGATGGTTCTGAGGAAAGTGGCGTTACAAACATCTGTAAAACATCCACGTACCGATAGGTGTTAAAAGCTGTGAAATATCTCCACATCTTAGACATTAGGGATCTGTTAAAACGCTCTATAACAGATGCTTTTACCTCCGTGTGCATTACAAAATTTTTAACATTATGCTGCTTTAAACATTTCTGAAACACTTTGTTTAAAACTTCTTTTCCTGTATCTGTTTGTAGTTTTTGAGGGGTTTGCCCTTCCCTGAAAATTGCCTTAAAGGATTCAGTTACACCGGAACCACTTTTATCGCTTAGCGCTTCTGCATTGGACAATACATATACAACCGTTAATATGTAGCAAGCACCGTTTATTATGCTTTGCTAAATCTTGAAGACTGATTATGTCCTTCTGCCATTGAAAATCTACTTGTGCATTAACAACGGTAGGTCATCTCTTAAAACGTTTCCTGGCGGGCTTATGGAGTGAATACGCCTCTTCCCCAGATAACCACATCTTCACCAGTGCTCTGTTTACCAGTTCATTTTCAACTAGAGCCCTTCTAAACAGTGCTTTGGCACCCCGAAGCTACCAACCCCTCTTGTATTGTCATAAAGCTTCCTTAATCCATCACTCAACATGTTGTCATCTGTTACAAACCATGAAATAAAAGACACCGGTTTTGTGTAATGCTGTTTTATTAAAAATAAAAAAATGTTAGCACAGAATAAACCAATATAGTTTACATTTCTAAATATAGATCTTATGGTGTGGTATTGTGGGACATTAGGCTGTCTTTTGACTACGTGTACATACTACTACACTCCCTACATACATTACTAGGCGCCATGCCACTAATCGACCTCAGCGTCACAAGTTTTGCTATTTGTATAGATGTACACTCTATAACTCTAGACACAACTACCCTCCCACCCCTCCTATAACTTTGCATAAACAGGATACTGACAGAATTCATAAGTACCACAGTTCAAGGTCCGACAATACTAAACCCTTCTTTGTGAAATAATCATCTGCCAGAAGCTCCAAGGCTGTGCGTAACGCGTTCGTCAGCAAAAGTCTTAACTCGTGCATACACCTTTTGTACACGCTCCAATGCTATTTGGTTATGCATTCAGGACTGTCGCACATCATTGTAGCGGAAGGCTCAGAAATGTTCAAATAATGCAGAGTTACATGGTGTATTTCAGCCATTCTTTCTTTAATCAGCACATATACCATTCTGCCAATGCATATGTATCCGGGGTGTAACTCATAGACATCTTGCACCTCGACATTCTGATACACGTCAGAAGAGTGAGTAAGTATGTACGTTAAATAACAGCGTGATGACCCTCTACCCATGACTCTACATTTTTTTTCAAAACAGTCTTCGCAGGCCTAATGGACCGATTCTTCTATTTTTAAAATAAACATCACACAGACGTCTTCCTACAACCCTTTCTGTCATCTTTCTATCAAAATACGTATACAACCCCTGCATATGCTCCAGTTTTGAATCTGGTTCATTCGAGTATTGGATCTCTTTGAGTGCTGCTGCTACGATCTTAACCATATCGGGGTGTACATTTTTCTTTTCTTCTGACATCTCGTACACAACTCTCATCATTTTATACACCTTGTACTGGTCTAGCCTGCTACATATATGTTGAATTGTTCTTGGTGTGTACAACTCATATAGACACTCGTGAGCCTCCTGTTGTGGTTTGTTAATTTTATGACCATAACAAAGATTATAATAGTCGCATTTCACACACGTGTTCACAACAGTTGCTGCAAAACCTTTAACAGCCCATACCGAATCTTGCTGGATGCCCTTATTTTCCTTTTTGAAAACACCGCCATTATAGGTACAAACACAATTCTTACACAGCTCTTTGTTCTTGTTTGTAGAACTTTCAGATTGGTTTGAACAACTCAAGCAGTAAAAATGTACATTGTTAGCTTTTGATGATGACCCTTCTCCCAAAACGCTTTTTGTTGATGTTTTCTACTGTTCAATCAGAAAGAAAAACATACTATTAGTTAAAGGTAACAAAATATACACATATATGCGTTGTGTCTATATCGTACTTTTAACTAACCTCTTCATTTTCTTTACACTCTGCAGCACCTCTGAAATCTTGAGAATTGTTCAGATCCATCGATGTGTAACTGTCGTTGGTGTTTAGACATGGTTGCTGCCATGGTTACTACGTTGATGCCTTTTCCTCCAGAAAACCCATATCTTCATAAACAGGGGAGTTCGGAGGCGGTATAGATTCTACATCATCAATGTCAGTGAAAATGTTTCCAACATTTTACTCTTCACTCGATGCATCCCCACGGTTGCTGTCACACTTAATAGGGGATATCAGCTGCAGTAAATCCTTGAGGCTGAGCTTTCAAGCCGATGGCAAAGATCCTCTTGAAATCCCATAGCATTGCACCCCTTGTCTTTAGGAATGCCCTGCTGCGCATTCTCATCCAATACCAAAGGTTTTAGGGTTCGATAATATTTGTCAATAGTGTTCAAGCAACCCTCTGAGGCTGCCTTTTTGATGACGGGGTTGTATCTCTTCATAATGACAGAATAATCTCTTCCCGCTTGATGCTCCTGGTTTAGCGCATTATATGCATTCTACACGTCAGAAAGGGCGTATTCCTCTACAACATGATAAATGCTCTCCAAAGGGACTCTTATTGGCTCAAAACCCTGCCCCCTGTATTAGGACCTAGCCAGATGCCTAACACGTGTTCAGCCTATGTCACAATTCCTTTGACCCTCCTACACCTACATCAGTTCCAGGGCTGGTATGCAAGGCTTGGGGAGGGTGAGTGGGGGCTCTGTAGCTCCACTGCACCTCCCTCTGAGGAGCTACACTGCAGCCCAACCAGCCTGACGGCATGAACATGCCAGACTTGTCCTCTTAGGTGCAGAAACACAGCATACACCTGCACGGCCTCCATTTTACTCAACACATATACCTAGACACCAGGGGCTGCAAGAGGGCACGTGACTAACACATCATCACACGATGTCACAACACACGTGACTCTCCTACACCAACGTCAGTTCATGGGCGGGCTCCCAGGGGTCACCAGAAGTCCCAGTAATGGATGTGATGTCATTTTGCGGGGCAGGACAACTGTCACTTTTTGAATGATAAGGCAAGGTATCCCCGTATACTACTGCTACGGCACTCAAATTAGCTGCCTTGTGCAAACACAGGGACTCTTGCACTATAGTGTAAGGGTGCCTGCATTTCAGGGAATCATCGTTTATGTGCTGCAGCCCACATAGGAAGAGCAAAAATGAGGAGAAATAAATGTATTTTTCCTCATACTGCCATGCTAACACCACCCCTAAATCTGGGGCAGCGTCAAAATGCAATGGGTGTTGCAGTTGAATGCCCATTGCGTGCCCCTCTGCCACAGAAAACTGCTTCGGGGGGGCACATATTTTCAAGGCAGCATTAGGCCACACAAAGTGGCTTAAAGCCACCGTGTAAATATGAAAAGTGGCACAGCGCAACCGGAGCCTCACTAAAAGTGATTCTCCTGTGGCCCTAGGGCATCGTAAATGAGGCCCTAGGTTCAAAAACGAGGTTTTAGGGCTCTCCTGTTTAAAAGGGCACAAAACCATCACCCATAAGTTCAGCATGCTTCTTCATTACGTTTCTTAGACCTCGCTGGTGTCTGAAATTGGTTCCTAGTCATAGGCAGTATGGTGATGTAGGGAGGTGTCGTCATAAAATGAAATAACATCAAAAATAATGTAATTAGTTTCATATTGAATTATAATTATTTTTAAGTTTCATCCATTATTTCACCATAAACAGTGTCACATTTAAGAAACTCATTAAGATAAAAAAGAAAAAAATATGTTTTTTTTTTTTACGTCAGACTTACAAACATTGCACTACAATATAAAGCACTAAGGGCCAGATGTAGCAAAGTTTTTTCCCCATTCGGTGTCTATGGGAAAAAGTGTTCGTACATATGGCCCTAAGGGTCTCATTTCAAGGCCCTAGCGACACACTGTGCCACCGGAGTGTCATTTTATTTATGCTCTAGCGGCAAAGTGTGCTAGCCCATATTAACAAGGCCATGCAAAGCCTCCTGGAAATGCATCAAACTCCTACCTCACCTGAGGGGTGGTGTAAGAATGATGCAAATATCTTTGTTTCTCCACATTCATAAAAAATATAATGGTAGTGCACCACTTTTCCAAATAAACAAATTCTGTATTGAAAAGTCCAATCCTTTTGAGGTAAAGATGTGATAAATCTTCTCTTTATTTTCTTCCTCTTTTTCTCAATGATGTATAAAAGCCAACGCGTTTCATCCTCCAACATAGGACTTCTTCAGGGCTGTAACATAACACATATAGTACACATTGAAAGCACAAACAACAATAGACAGATACCCACATATTGCATATTCAAAAAGTATGATTTATCTACACATATAGACAAATATAAATATAGATAGTGAAATACATTCATACAAACAAACAAATAAAAACATAACAACAAGAAAGACTGGCAAGAGAGTTCGACAGATAATCCCTAAAATAGTAACCAAATAATATATAATCACAAAAAATACCTAATGTGACCAGCTAATAAATTAATTTATTTATATTAAAAGTGACCTATATATAAGCAATGTGTGTGAGTCCCATATATGCCAATTTAGACATACCTAATCCATTTCTGACTGGTTTGTTATTTTATATATTTCCTCATACCCTTGGATTCAGCCATTGCACATCTGGTGTAAAAAGAAAACAACACCACTGAACAACTTTGAGAATGTTTACTAGACAAGAGTGCTGACATCACAAAATTACATTTAGTAATCTCAATGGTAAGTGCCAAGTCCAACAGTAGACAATATTCCATAATGAAATTACCTGTTTCAACTAACTCTGAAATTACCTGTTTCAACTAACTCTTCAAATCATCCATGAAAGAAAGTGTATATTTATACTTTGAACAATTTTAAGTTCATCTAATTTAAAACCGCTTGGTCAAAGTTACACTCTCATTTTCCATAAAGGTATGAAGTCTAAATTATGCAAACCTAATATAGTCATCAAAATCAACCTCCACCAACTTGAAACCCGGATGCAAAACAATTTTAAATAAGTCCATACACTATACAACAAGGCATTCAGTTGTACAAGCAACAAAAGTACCTTCTCAAATCTCCCAGAAAAGTGCAGTCGATACAAGAACTCCTGTCATTAGCGAAGTCTCATAGTTGCTCCCATTCCTGGATCGGCACAGAGATCGAAAAGTAAACCAAATCTCACAGGTACAGCCCGAATTTAAATATACCGCTGATTTCAGCATCTTCAGGTGCAGGCACTCACTAAGCGAGCCGTCTCAACCCGGAAGAACAGTCCGTAGGTCGAAAGACGTGCCTCATTGGTATTAATAATGATTACGGCGGCCATCTTAAAGTGTATACAAAGCATAAATATCACGCAGTATACGGACGAATTAAACTCATTATTCGCTACGGTTGTGCCCTGTGTTGATTCCCACAAGTCCACATGTTCCTTACAATAAAAACAAAAGAGCGCCCACTGAATATTAAACGATCGATAAAAACCACAGTGGCCATCTTGAAGTGTGTAGGAACAAAAATATCTCTCAATATACAAACAAAGTAAAAGATTTGTTTGTCACCAGGGCCATACATATATTTTTTATGTATGTGTGTTTCCCCTTTTTCTCACAAAAGGTTTACACCTTAGCAGCAGGTGTTTGGTTGAGGTGCACACAGAGAATAATACAATATTTAGTTCAGGACTTAGTTGAAGATATATTGGGATAGGTGCGCGTTCTATTAGCCTGCTGCGTTATTGGTTTGGGAGATCTTTGTTTCTCCCTATATCTATGCATTCTGCAGCACTCAACAAAAAAGGAAAATACCTCTTGTGATTGTTTTTGTACAGGAAGGTCAACCTTCCTACTGTCGCGTAGGCTCTTATTATTCTAATGAGACTACTGGATTTGGAGAAGCAGGATCGTCCGCGATGTGGGAGACTGAGTCTAACCCACTGCAGGTGACACCTGTCGCTCTAAATCCGGGTTTTGCTCCGGCTAACTAGCAGTGCCTCATCCCTACATAGGATAGTGATGATTAGGCAGCAGAGCGCATGACATACTAGGCTTCTCAGGGAAGTCGTGGTCACTCAGGTCACATCCAGTTCTCCCATTTACAACTCAGTCTCATATATAAATGACAAACAGAAGCAGTATATGTTTCAATGATTAGTTTAATAAAACAACTGCATCTTAGATAGCAAAGTGTGAGCTGCAATAACCAGGACAACACAACATGACAGTATTAAAATGGTGACGAGAAGAGTGAAGCATAAAAACAACACTATCATATTGTCACTATAATCGAGGGTCTATTTCCTATCTAGGTTATAATTTGAGCACAGCATGTTAAGCTTTAATTCTGCCTTTCAGGTTCCCCTGGTAAAACATCAACCCCCATAACTAAGCAAAGGCCTGTGGTCTGCGCTAGCATTTGTAGCGAAACATTCAGAAATCAGCATACAGTTGTGGTTCCCTGGCTGGAATCTCACTCTAAAATGTAAGGGACAAGGAAGTGTTTATATAACAACACAGCTGATATTCTGAGAAAATGTCCATACGTAAGGATGTGTATTTTCTACGAATGTTGGAGACTAAGGGGGTCATTCCGACCCTGGCGGTCCATGACCGCCAGGGCCGGGGACCGCGGAAGCACCGCCAACAGGCTGGTGGTGCTTCCTGTGCCATTCTGACCGCGGCGGTAAAGCCGCGGTCAGAAAAGGGGAACCAGCGGTTTCCCGCCGGTTTTCCTCTGGCCCAGGGAATCCTCCATGGCGGCGCTGCTTGCAGCGCCGCCATGGGGATTCCGACCCCCTTCCCGACATACAGGAAGGCGGGAAAGGGTGTCGTGGGGCCCCTGGGTGCCCCTGCACTGCCCATGCCACCGGCATGGGCAGTGCAGGGGCCCCCTAACAGGGCCCCATAATGATTTTCAGTGTCTGCTTTGCAATTTGTGTGCCAGCACAGTAGGAGAGGACAGAAATGCTCCACATCTTTTAGATACAGTGTATTTCTGACCTTCCCCGGTGGTGCATGGCGGCCCAGCAAGCCACTTGCTGCGCCACCCAGCAGCACAAGACTTGTAAATGAGGCCCTAACTGGTTATTAATTTTCATATTGTCCACATATGTGTAATTATATCCTATGACGGGCATTACTTACTTGTGGAAGACGAGTGGTACAAATAATGTCTTTAACTAATATATTATTAAATGTAAAAATCATCCACATTCAAGGAAAAGCAGCCTTAATGTTAATTTTATTTTCAAACTTTACATAGAATAAATATCCTGGAAATCCATCGTCAAGAGCATCAAAAATAATAATGTTTTTTTCTAAAATATTGACAGTCGATATATTTACATCTTTTCATTCTGAAAGAATAATGCTTACCATCAATCCCCAGGAAACAAAATTTCGACCTGGAATATGATACATGGAATCGTGTAAACAATTTAGTAATAGGCCCTACATAAGTCCCTTAATAAGGTCCTGAATAACTATTTTATATTTCTAAATTGAAATTCGTACTATTATTTTGAACATCTTTATCAAATGTGGATATGAGCATTTTGAATATATATTAGTACTTGAACATCAGAATAGAAGGTGTTATTTACAGTTTGGCAGACAGAGTAATGGAAACAAAATAGAGGTCTGTCTATTAAATTATTTGAACTGCCGTGTTTCAAGCCAATGGAGTGCCCACTGGCTTGTCTGGTAGAAAATTGAAGACCGACCAACACTTGACCATCCTTGCAGGTACCTCGGACTGTCTGCACTATTTAGGGTGTGAGTTCTGACTTTTTATTCTTCTGGTGAAGCAACTATGAAAAGCCTGCAGCTTCTGATAAAAATTTAAATTACCATAGCATCCTGGGATGAAACTTCCAGGGTGCCGCTGTAAATAATTATATGTTTTTGGAACGCAAACTCCAACTTTGAGAGTATATTTCAGATAGCCATAAAAGTTTGCAGATTGGCTGCACAAAACATGCTAGCGCCCAACAAATTTACAGTGATATCCCAACGGACTTGGGTCATTGGAAGTACCCCAGACAATTTCTGCTTTGTTTAGGAGAGAAATGTTCATATATTTTTACCCTAAAAGAAAATAAAATGACTCTAACAAGCTGTGAATGAATAACCAGGGAGTTAGGTTCATTTTTTTTCACAAACATAAAACGTTTTTTTGTTCAAAAGTAAAATTTTGAGGGGTGTGAATTTGAGACTTAGCAATCATTCAGCAAATTTCCAGTGCCTTCAAAGTATTTATTTTGGGGTTAGCAATGTTTGAGCTCTTTGTTTCATATTAATGAACACATTTATTAGTTTTGTATGTATGTATTCCTGTGCTAGTTTGTTATAGAGGCAGTAGGTTTTAAATACGCTTTTAAGAGGAAGTGGCTTTAAAAGGACAACCAAAACAGGCCATTCACAGAAGACATGACGGGGCCTTATTTTACAATTTGTTTAAGTGTTTTGATGGCATGTGGAGTTGAGACGATCTGAATGGGAGAGGGGCAGGACTTGAATGTTTCCAATTGATTTGAGAACTCTTTAATTATGGCAGTGGGCATTATTTGTACTGTTGCTATCTGGTTTTCTATACATCCATTGGTTAGTCAATTCTCTGTTTCTGAGATATTTCACTATAACACTGAATCATGGGGCACAACCTTATTTAAATCTCTGAACCTCCTCATGTTCTCTCAGCATGCCAAACCTCTGCAGGTTCACCTTAATGCGATCACCTCAGCCATTTCAGTTCTCTCTGCCTAAACATCCCTGCAGTATTAATTAGTCTAAATCGACAGGCTCTCTGTGAGAAAGTGGGTTGTTGGTTGACTAGGTTGTGAGTCCTGGTCAAGCAACAACAACAGTCCCTTGCAGGGTGATACACAAAAAGTCATTTAATTAACCTGTGCTTAACCCGTGGTAGCTTGGCACAAAACACAGTCAGGCTTAACTTAGAGGCAATGTGTAAGATATTTATTCAGCACACAAACAGTAAAAAAGTGAAAACACAACACAAAAACTTATGCCAAGTTAGAAAAATAAAGTAAATTTGAATTATTCATTTGACACCAAATTGACATAACTCCTATTAGCAGTACCGTAGTTATGATTTTTTAAAGTTTTTAGTAAAAAACAACCCCCAAAAGATCAACATGCCAACTGCAGACATCTAGTCCCACAAAACTGGATCAAAGTAAAAAAATATGCCCGACCACAATGGTGCGTGTTCCAGATGCACAAAGTGGATTGGGCCCTGTTTGCTCTTACCTTCAGACTTAGAAGAAAAGCTGAGAAAAATGTTCTGAGAAGGTAAACTTCAGAATGTAAAGTTCAGCAGGACAAGGCTGCAGGCGGTGTCCGAGGAGGAAATTTTGTCATCACGGAGCCCTGGGTTAAAGCTGTGGTGATGATTTCTATGTTTAGACATAGCACCTCATTGTGAGGTTGGGAGGCCAACCGCTGGCTCGCCAGTCCTGTGGGTAAGAGACTAAACTGGAGCTGGCGGTCTCCCTGGCCCTATGATCATGTTTCCACTGGGCTGACTGGCAGACACCTCCAGATTAGGAGGTTTCTTCCAGTCAGCCCAGTGGAATTAGTTTGGCGGCAGTGGCCTCGGCTCCTCATGGAGCCAAGTCCAATGCTGTTGCACAGAGGGGGCCCCCAGCACCATTTCGGTTCTCTCTGCTTCAACATCCCTGCAGTATTGATTAGTCTAAATCGACAGGCTCTCTGTGAGAAAGTGGGTTGTTGGTTGACTAGGTTGTGAGTCCTGGTCAAGCAACAACTACAGTCCCTTGCAGGGTGATACACAAAATGTCATTTAATTAACCTGTGCTTAACCCAGGGTAGCTTGGCACAAAACACAGTCAGGCTTAACTTAGAGGCAATGTGTAAGATATTTATTCAGCACACAAACAGTAAAAAAAGTGAAAACACAACACAAAAACCTATACCAAGTTGAAAAAATAAAGTAAATTAGAATTATTCATTTTACACCAAATTGACAAAACTCCTATTAGCAGTACCGGAGTTATGAATTCTTAAAGTTTTTATTAAAAAACAACACCTAAAAGATCAACACGCCAACTGCAGGCATCTAGTCCCACAAAACTGGATCAAAGTAAAAAAATACGTCCGACCACAATGGTGTGCGTTACAGATACACAAAGTGGATTGGGCCCTGTTTGCTCTTACTTTCAGACTTAAGAGAAAAGCTGAGAAAAATGTTCTGAGAAGGTAAAGTTCAGAATGTAAAGTTCAGCAGGACAAGGCTGCAGGCAGAGTCCGTGGAGGGAATGTTGTCATCACGGAGCCCTGGGTTAAAGCTGTGGTGATGATTTATATATTTAAAGATAGCACCTCATTATGAGGTTGGGGGGACAACCACTGGCTCACCAGTCCTGTGGGTAAGAGACTAAACTGGAGCTAGCGGTCTCCCTGGCCCTATGATGATGTTTCCACTGGGCCGACTGGCAGACACCTCCAGATTAGGAGGTTTCTTCCAGTCAGCCCAGTGGAAGTAGTGTGGCGTCATTGGCCTCGGCTCCTCATGGAGCCAAGTCCAATGCTGTTGCACAGAGGGGGCCCCCAGCACCCTCGGAATGTGCACTGTTGGCCCGTAGCAGACAGTGCGCATTCTGAGGGTGCTGGGCAAGGGGCTACTGCACTGCCACAGCATGGTCCTAGGCAGTGCAGGGGTCCTCCTGTTGTTACACCGCAGCGCTCGCTGCGGCCGCGGGCTCAGGTTGCCGCGGCGCGGCACGTTAATTTTGCCGCGGCCGACGCCCGGGCCGCGGTAGACGCCGAGGCAGACACCCAGGTCGCGGGGGTCGCCGCGGCTCCGGCGAGGGCCATAAAGGCTCCAGGGAGCCGGTCTGGGGGTCACGGCGCTCGCCGCTCCCCCTTTTTCAAGTTCTGCCTTAAAGGCAGACGCGGAAGAGCCTGAAACCCCGAGGGGGTTTCAGGCATGGCCGCACACAGCGCATTATGCGCTTAACATTTATTTCTCTTGCATGTATTCACCTGCCCACCACCACTTACCGATGTTCCTAGGACAAACCGAACCCTTACACTGGGGGTTCTTTATACTTGCCTTTTTTCTCTTCCCAGCATGCTTACCACTTCCTCTCTACCCAGCATGCATTGTCTAACACACATACCTAATTCATTACTGTTTTCTTTTCCCCAATCCAAGATGGCGGTGTTCTACTTCCTGTTTCCTGTTTCCTGTCCAGGGGTATTTAAGGGGATTCCAACTGCCTGTTCATTGCGTTGCAACACTCCTTGGTGATAGTCACGCTCCTATTTGATATCCTTCTGCGAATCCTGTCTGTTCCTGATTTGCTTTGTTTTCCTGCCTTCCTGAACTGCGGTCCTAATACCCTGGTGTCCTCCTTTCGTTTCAGGGAGTTCCTGTGGAGGTTTTTTACCCTACTGGGGTTTTTCCTCTGGGACTCCTTCTGGAGGGCACGGACTGTAGTGGTTCGCTCATACCAAACAGCACCGTGGCTACCGGAAGGGGTCGCCCCTACCTCGGCCAGAGCAGAACCCGTCGGAACAAGTACCGTTCCCCTACGCCTCTCCGCTGCGAGGGTAAGACCGTTGAGAACCGCGACAGATTGCAACGCCCACAATTCCTGTTGCATGCCGGAACTATGGATAACCCAGTGGTAAACACGGAACCTACTAACCAGGACCTGCTGGCGACGATACAACAACAGGCTCAAGAACTCCAGCAATTACGTACTGAGAATACTGTTTATCGACAAACCTTTGCCTCCAGGACCACAGATGTCCCTGCAGTAGCCGCCTCTACACCTCGATTTTCCGGGGATCCCACCACATTAAAAGAATTCCTGGATGCCTTAACGGTGTACTTTGCCTTTCGCCCCTCGCAATTTGTACAAGATAAGACCAAGGTGGGGTATTTGATTAGTGCCTTATCAGGACCAGCCTTGGCCTGGGCCACACCTCTAGTAACCAGAAACCATCCCTGTCTATCTAATTATTCCACCTTTATCACTACTTTTAAACAGATGTTTGAACGCCCTGGACTCGAGGCGTCAGCAGAAGAGGCTCTTTGCGAAGTCCAACAAGGGAGTCAGGATGTATTACAATACATCACCCGTTTCAGACAATTAGCTGCAGAAACAACCTGGGTGGAACGTACCTTGGTGACACTCTTCCGTAGAGGTCTAAGAGAGGACATCAAAGATGAACTAGTACATTCTGCCAGGATAGAAAACCTCAAAGGGTTGATGGACCAAGCACTAACTATAGAGTATCGGTTAAATGAACGACGAATGGAGAAAAAGAAGAGTCGTTTGCCTTTTCACTCAGTACCATCTCGTCCCTTCGCCCATCGTTCCGAGGAAGCCCGCCCTGAATCCAAAGGGAATACCGAGGAAGAGCCCATGCAGATTGACACAGCTCGCGGACCTCTATCCGCCAGCGAAAGGGAACATAGACGAAGGAAGGGGCTTTGCCTATATTGTGGTGCAGCTGGTCACCTAATTCGCGCCTGCCCCATTCGTCCAACCAAGCCCTTGGGAAACGCCAACTCCCGTCCCCAGTAAGAAGGGTGAGGACGGGATATCGTGATATACCTTCTATTTGCTCTTCCAGGGAGGAAGGAACTGCTCTTTTTCTCTTACCAGTTATCCTCCATTTAACTGATGGCCGCGAAGCAAGAACTTTGGCTTTATTGGATTGCGGAGCCAGTGGCCTATATTTAGATGAAACCTGGGCCAAAGAACAACAAATAACACAAATACCCAAAGAAATACCAGAACAGGTACATACTGTTGATGGGTCACTCTTGGCCTCTGGACCGGTACAATACACCACCCCTACTTTCTGTTTACAGTTCGGTAAACATCAGGAAATTCTCTCGTTTGACTTAATCTCATCACCACACCATGTCATGATCCTGGGAATTCCATGGCTTACACGGCACAATCCTTACATCAACTGGGAAACAAAAACCATTTCGTTATCCTCCCATTTTTGTCAACACCATTGCTATCCGGCCGGGGATTATTGGTCCCCAAAAAGTCTCTCAACAGCACCTGCCCAGGTGGGAGGATCCATTAATGTTCTACAGGGAGTTCCCAGACAGTATCAGGACTATATCGATGTATTCCAGAAGCCAGAAAGACCTGAATTGCCACCCCACAGAGAATACGACTGTGCCATTTCTTTAGAGCCAGACACTGTAGTTCCTTTTGGGCGGATGTACTCCCTCACCGAACCAGAGAAACAAATTCTGAAGGAGTACCTAGATGAGAATCTACAAAGTGGGTTAATAACTCCCTCCTCTTCACCCGCCGGGGCTCCTCTTTTCTTTGTACCAAAGAAAACCAAAGACCTGCGTCCCTGTATCGACTTCAGAGGGTTAAACAGGATCACTATCAAAGACCGGTATCCGCTACCCCTCATCAAAGACATCTTAGAAGCAGTCAGAGGAGCCAAGAGGTTCACTAAGCTGGATCTCCGAGGAGCCTATCATCTGCTAAGAGTCAGAGAAGGTGATGAGTGGAAGACCGCCTTTAGAACACCTTTTGGTCACTACGAATATAGAGTAATGCCCTTCGGACTCACTAATGCCCCGTCCATCTTTCAAAGATTCATGGATTCTATCTTTTCTGATCTTTTGCAACAAACAGTGGTAGTGTATCTTGACGATATCCTAATTTATTCGGTTCATCCAGAGGAACATTCCAAACACGTCCGCCAAGTCTTAGAAAGACTCCGACAACATCATTTGTTCTGTAAGCCTGAAAAATGCGAATTTGATCAGATAGAAGTGAAATATTTGGGATACTGTATAGACCAAACCGGAATTGCCATGGACTCAGACAAAGTACAGGCTATATTGAACTGGCCATCTCCTTCTTCCATCAAGGAGACTCAATGTTTTCTGGGACTAGCCAACTTCTACCGGCAGTTCATAGCAGACTTTGCCCAGAGAACCAGCTTCATTACTCAAACCCTCAAAAAGGAACACCTAAAGAAAGGTTTTTGTTGGACACCAGGCGCTGAGTCAGCTTTTCAGGACTTAAAGAAAGCCTTTAGTCAAGCCCCTATTTTTCGACACCCAGACACTAGCAAACAATTCATTGTTGTCACAGACGCCTCAGAAAGAGCCATTGGGGCTGCCTTGTTACAAAGACAAGACGATGATGACCTAGAACACCCTGTATTCTATTTATCCCACATTCTATCTGATTCTGAGCGAAACTATTCCGTGCTAGAACGCGAATTACTCGCCTTAAAGGTCGCGTGCACTGAATGGAGACACTTTTTGATGGGATCAAAGGAGCCCTTCGAAGCCCGGACCGATCATAGAAATCTACAGTGTTTAAGAAATTTCCAGTGCCAAAATAGCCGGCAAGCTCGATGGGCCTTCTTCTTCAGCCAGTATGATTTCTATATCACCTACATCCCTGGTTCTCAGAACATCCTGGCGGATGCCCTGTCCCGACGTTATCCTGGGTGCGGTGATTCCGCGGTTCAAAACTTATTCGACAACAATAAAATCATAGGGGTAGCACAGACCTTTTTAGATCAAGTTAAGTCTGAATATGCCCGTCTACACGAAACAGAACTAAAGAGGTTACGTCCACAGCTGCACATAGATCATGACTACTATTATCATGATAAGGCCCTGTTTTTACCCACTAAAACAGTGCAAATCGAAGCCTTACACATGTGCCATGATTCTCCTATTGCGGGTCATCGAGGAGTGAAAGCGACTCAAGATCTTTTGCTTCGCTCTTTCTGGTGGCCAACTCTCAAGGCTGACACTGAGGCATATGTGTTATCCTGTCCTACATGTGCTCAAGCCAAGACACCCCGAACCAGACCTGTGGGCTTACTCCGCCCATTACCTGTTCCCCCAGGCCCATGGCTTACCATATCCACCGATTTTATGTGCGCCTTACCTTCCTCAATGGGAAACCACGTCATAATGGTAACTGTGGACTCCTTCACCAAGATGGCCCACTTCACGGCCTTGAGAAAGTTACCCACGGCAAAGGAGTTAAGTCAGGTCTTTACTCAAGAAATTTTCAGGCTACATGGGCTACCCCAAGTTATTATATCAGACAGAGGTCCCCAATATATCTCCCGTTTCTGGAACCAATTCTGCAAGATCTTGGGGATCCAGGTGGCCTTGTCATCCGGGTTCCACCCTCAAACCAATGGACAAACAGAACGACTCAATCAGGGTCTCGAGCAGTACTTACGTAGCTTCTGTAACGCTACACAAAGTAATTGGGCTCCCTACTTACCGCTTGCCGAATTCTCCTATAATAACTCTCTACACAGTGCCTCTAAAGTCTCTCCTTTCTATGGCTCCTATGGTTTCCATCCCAGGGCCTTCCCAACTCCCCTGAGAGACAACTCCAACCTTCCCGCCATCTCCTCTTTTGTTCGACAGCTACGGGGTATACAGCGAATTATCCATTCTAACCTTGTGTCCACCAAGTCCCGCATGAAGACAATAGCAGATAGGAGACGCTGTGCGGCTCCTCTATATCAAGTCCATGATAAGGTCTGGCTCTCCTCTAGATTCCTACCTCTCCGACTCACCCAAAACAAATTCAAGCCCCGCTTTTATGGTCCCTTTCTCATTCTCAAGAAGATCAACCCAGTGTCCATGCGTCTTCGCCTACCTCGGACATGGAAGATCCACCCAGTATTCCATGTCTCGCAACTGAAACCTTACCGTCCTGATCTCTTTCATAGGCAGTTGCCCTGTCCCCCTCCTTTGTTGGTTGACAATGTGCCTGAATACGAAGTGCAGGAGGTCTGTGACTCTCGATTTTTCCATGGGCGCCTCCAATACCTTATTCATTGGAAGGGGTACCCTTTGAGTGAGTGTTCCTGGGAGGATGCCTCTTCAGTCCATGCTCCTCTTTTAATCCGCCGCTTTTTTCGGCTCTTCCCTCACAAACCCGGGGCCTCGGGGAGGGGGCATACTGTTACACCGCAGCGCTCGCTGCGGCCGCGGGCTCAGGTTGCCGCGGCGCGGCACGTTAATTTTGCCGCGGCCGACGCCCGGGCCGCGGTAGACGCCGAGGCAGACACCCAGGTCGCGGGGGTCGCCGCGGCTCCGGCGAGGGCCATAAAGGCTCCAGGGAGCCGGTCTGGGGGTCACGGCGCTCGCCGCTCCCCCTTTTTCAAGTTCTGCCTTAAAGGCAGACGCGGCAGAGCCTGAAACCCCGAGGGGGTTTCAGGCATGGCCGCACACAGCGCATTATGCGCTTAACATTTATTTCTCTTGCATGTATTCACCTGCCCACCACCACTTACCGATGTTCCTAGGACAAACCGAACCCTTACACTGGGGGTTCTTTATACTTGCCTTTTTCTCTTCCCAGCATGCTTACCACTTCCTCTCTACCCAGCATGCATTGTCTAACACACATACCTAATTCATTACTGTTTTCTTTTCCCCAATCCAAGATGGCGGTGTTCTACTTCCTGTTTCCTGTTTCCTGTCCAGGGGTATTTAAGGGGATTCCAACTGCCTGTTCATTGCGTTGCAACACTCCTTGGTGATAGTCACGCTCCTATTTGATATCCTTCTGCGAATCCGGTCTGTTCCTGATTTGCTTTGTTTTCCTGCCTTCCTGAACTGCGGTCCTAATACCCTGGTGTCCTCCTTTCGTTTCAGGGAGTTCCTGTGGAGGTTTTTTACCCTACTGGGGTTTTTCCTCTGGGACTCCTTCTGGAGGGCACGGACTGTAGTGGTTCGCTCATACCAAACAGCACCGTGGCTACCGGAAGGGGTCGCCCCTACCTCGGCCAGAGCAGAACCCGTCGGAACAAGGACCGTTCCCCTACGCCTCTCCGCTGCGAGGGTAAGACCGTTGAGAACCGCGACACCTGTGGTCACCAGCAGTGCCTTTCTGCCAGGTTTTTCATGGCAGGGACCCCGCCATGAAAAGGCTGGTGAAAAGGGGGATCGTGATCAGCATGGCGGCACCGAACTAAGCACCTCCGTGGTTGACCACAACTCTAACCGCTGCCACCCCTTCTGAACTATGTTCCTGACGGTGGCTGCGGTCCCCTGTGGTCTGACCACCAGAGTCGTAATCTGGCTGTCAGACCTCCAGGAGTGCAGTGGTCCGACCACTACCACGAGTCTTGCAGTCTTACCAGACTCATAATGAGGACCTTGGTCTCTTTTCTGGAAGTCGAATATCTCAAGTGGGACGAGTTAGAAGGTTATATCCAAAGACCATTCCAGGGGCTTCAATCCCCCTTTTGCGAAGGCCTGGTGAACATTATTTGCTGTTGCGGACAAGAATGCACGGAGAGCAGCCACAAAGTCAGACAGATCGCCTATGCACCTTTCGGCAGCTAGACGAGCAGGCTGGTCTCTGTCTCCCTCAGTTCTCAAAGCAGTTTATAGTCAAACCTTTTTTAAGTCTTCAGGTTTGGATTTTGCACCTATCCGGGCACATTTAGCTTCACAACCAGGGTCCAGGAGTGGTGGGACACCATTTGAAGGTTCAGGATTCACTCAGGATGGGTCCAGGTGCAGGTTCAAAATGGTGGGAGTCTATTATATCCCTGTGGCTCTGAACACAAAGCCAGCAAATTAGTCCTTGGAATCACTCTGGTAGTCTTGTGTACAGATGACAATGCAGGACTCAAACAGTAAGGATAGCCTCTGAAGGTTCAGGGCAGGCTACAGGCAGCACTGCAGTCTATCAGAGTGCACAACAGGTCACTTCAGCCGGCAGTCCTCTGAGAGTCCTTCCCTAGGTCCAGAAAGTAAACTGAAGAGTGGCTCTGAGAGCCCTATTTTAATACCCAATTTTGCCTTTGAAATTGGAGAAATTTCTAGAGGATTCTACTTTGAAATGCATGGAATTTCCTGACCCCTTCCATGGTTCCATGCTGGCTGCAGTGAAAATCTGGAGGTATGAGTCCTTTGAGTGAAGGAGAACACAGTCTTTTCAGTTGCAAGTAGAGCTGTGCTCATCCCGCCCCCCATCATGCCAGCAGATGGCCTATTCTGGCACACCTAATCCCTCAATTGTGTGACTGTCTGGGAGGAATTCACAAACTGTGTCGGTCACACCTAGCCATGTGGCCCGAGAGAGGCTGCAGGCACAAAAGGGTTAAGGGCAGGAAAATGTCCACTTTCCACAAGTGGAATTTTCAAAATTGTAACTAAAAATCTGAGTTTACCATTAAAGAGGATTTTTCATTACAATTTCATTGATCACATACGCAAACTGGCTACCTGGTCCCAATTAAACATTAGCACTTAGTAAATGCAATAAGGCAACCCAGTATTATCCTATGGGACAGGTACGCCTCACAGTAATAAGTTAAAGTTGAATTGTCAGTTTAAGATTGTACTCAGGCTGAGTAACAGGCCTGGGACATGGTTTGAGAGGCTACTTAAAAGTGTGGCACAAAAAGTGCTAGAGGTCCACTAAACACATTTAATTTACAGGCCCTGGGAATATAGTTTACCACATTACAAGGAACATATTAGTAAATTATGCCAATCAGGTGTAAGTCAATTAAAACATTTTTAGGGGAGTGAGCGCAAGCACCTTAGCACTGGTTAGTGTGGTAAAGTGGACAGAGTGCTAAGGCTAACAAAAGCAAATTTCAGCAGAAAAAAGGAGAGGTTTGGGCGAGGTTACTTTAGGACTGATCCTCTGGAAAGGGCATCAATTATTGACATGGGCATGAGGATTTTGATCAAGGTCGTAGCCTCCAGACTCCATAAAGATATCACATTGTTATTGCATTCATGACTTCTACATGGGCTTTTTTCCAGGATATTCATATAGAAAGCATTTGATGATGCTAACACTTCTTCTCTGACAAACTAAGGATGGCTCAACTCTTTTTCACTCTTTCACTTGGCATGGAGAAAGGTTATGACTTGGGCGAATGGGACTAAGTCGTCTGAATCTTGTAGACAGCAAGGCTTTCTTGGAACTTCATTGCAAATGTGAAATAGCTTTATGTGACCTCAACTACTCAAGTCAACAGTGGAGGACTTTTGCTAAGGTAGTTTGGAATTAAATGGGGAATGTGAAAGAAGTGACTGTTATCACCCCTTCCTTCTTTTTGTGCTGCCTTTAGAATCCCTATTCATCACATGCCCGGCATTGAGATAATCAGTGAAGATTGAAAACTAGCAGGCCATGTGAAAACCGCACTCTAGGCAGGTGGCATAATGTTTACACTATCTTACTTGATGACAAAAGGTAGCTTTTGTGGTCTAAATAATACAAATAAGGGTAACAATTGCCAGGTTGTGATGCTTCCCTGGTTGATTCATAGGTGTACATTGTTGCTAGCCTCAAAACATTTATTTTGGAAGAGATTCATATAGGATTGAAATCAACTGAACTACACATACCACCTTGGGTAGCTTACTTCTACCTCATGTGCATTCATACTATTTGATACATTACCTACCTTAACTAATTTGTCTCCCACCCCAGTCTGAGCCCCTCTTTTATTGGTGATGCTGAAGCAATCTTCTCTCCGAAATGTGCAAGTGTCTCCATCATACATCTTAAAATGTGCGCGACATTCTCTGGATAGCGTGGTTACCAGCATGTTGCTGTTCAGCAGGAAATATGCTCATAGGAAGCTCAACATTTCTTCCTTAAAAAACGATGTCCTTGTATGGTACAATGCTGGATCCCAAAAGGTAGCTTGATAGTCCATTCGCATGAGTGGGCCTCCAGGGGGATTTCACATCGTAACCAACCACCAGTGAATGGGCTGGTTAAACTGTTTTACTCGTCTGCAGAATTCAGCATAGATGACGTACCTTTCTGAGAATCCTGCCAAATATCACACTGTCTTTGAATACAGCTAAGCTCTTTTCACACCTCCCTAACAGTCTTTTTTGTTGGACAATAGATTGTGATATGGAGCAGGGTCAATGGTTCATCACAGGAATATATGGCATATTTAAATACTGCTCCTTTTCCAGAGCTTTTCCTGAACGCAATTCCAGTGTATAGTCAGAACCTTGCGCCGGTGCTTCACAGAAGAGGACTAGTCTTTCTTGCTCTTGGTATAAGTAGGTTTATCAGGAACGTGCAACTGAATTTCTTGTTTTTCCAGATCCTTCATAATTCCCATTAAACAGCAGAAAGGTGGGCTGCTCCTTCACTCAAAGATATGGTATTTGAGACATCTACTATTCTACACAGTCAGTGGAACTGCGCCAATTTGAAACTATAGTATTCAAGCACATGCTGTCTTCCATCAATGAAAAATCGCGCCTGTACCCTTCTTTCTCTTTCTGCTCATTTGATTTTGTTGCATGACCGTGGATTTAGTAAGGATAACTAATCTTAAAAGCAGATGGATAGCCACCTTGATGGCCGTTGCAAAAATATGTATACTTGGATACTGTAGACTTACAATAGTGCTAACCTGTGAAAAACGACAGACCGAGCTTGTAAAGATAGCCACCTACAAGTTCACAATGTATAGGTAGAATACGCAAGTAGATATTTTGATCAGACGTAGAGTCTATCCCTGAATAGCTTAACTGACACAGTAGTCTATCACGACATATGCACGAAATCACCACAGATTACACATTTCTTTCCCTTATGGTAATGGCCCTGCATCCCTGACCTTGCACCCTCGTTTTACCAACACACTGCGATATAATTAAGTTGTCTTATGGATGTTGTGCAATTCTCAACAGTGGCATTTGCCATTTTTACCGTATTCAGCAGATTTGTGGGCATGCCCTCACCATGAATATGTGTCTGATGATTACATTCCCACCCCAGACATGAATAACAATTTTCGGCCCAGACATTGCTTTGCCATTTAGAATTACCCAGCTATACTCCACTTTCAGTTAACTGGGTATTGGTCAAAGTTGACTTTAAAGTGTTCCATGCTGTATTTATTTGTGTGAGGAGTTTGTATCTCATTGCTCTACTCTAGCTTCTTGTGTATCACCCGTAATGTCCTCGACCATTAGCTTCCCTTGCACTCCTTTTACTTTCATGTCCTCAGTTGTTTGATTTTCTCTTCCGTTGCATCACACGTTTATACTTTACACTTGTAAAATTGTCTTCAGTTGCTTCTACCAATTCCATTGATGATGTCTCGTCTGCACTTTTTTAATATGGTATATTGATTCTCGTGTCCCGCTGATTATTCAGTGAGGTATGTAATGCTCCTTATTATAATGTTTTACCTTACATTTTCCAAAAATATTTGTTTCATAAAATAAAAGTGTGGACTATTGATTTAGGTGTTCTGGTACTACTGTTAATTGTCTCGTGTTTAGTGGCTCGTGGTGCGGAATGGTCAAGTGTTATATTAAGTGTAGTGTGTGTAGGGGCGATGTGCAGAGAACTGTTGGTATTGATAGGAGCAATGTTTCGGGAACAGCATCATCAATGGATGTGGAGATGTTCTGAAACTGTGATATTTGTGCGGTGGATCGATACGTGTTGAATGGTGCGATATACATTGCGTTTGTGTGGCTTTTCATAAATTGTATTGCCAAGCAACATATGTTTGTCATGTGGGCATGTGTAAGAAGTTGGGATAAGGTGCAGGTAGCTAGCTGGTGGGTATGGTGTGGGGGAAAGGTGGGCATGATTGTGGGTTTTGGCCGCTGACATGGTGGTGAGTATGAGACGTAAGAATAAAGAGGAAAGCAATCCCAATCTCAGATTTGGCATGGAAAGGATTAAAGGGATGCTCTGAGGGGAAGAGGGTGACAGAAGACGGAACAAGGAGAGCTAGTAACGGTAGAAGGGAATATAAGATGAAAGGCAGGGATGTATAGAGGGTACAGAGAGGTGGTAATATGTGTATGGAGATAGGAGATAACATTTTACGAAATAGGATGTGGTTGGAGTACATGATGACAAGACAGGTGAACAAGTAGAGGGAGATGAGAAGAGTATGGACTAGGCTGAATGGGTGACTAGGGAGTATGAAAGGGGGAAGGCATGTTTAAGATATAAGAGAGGGGCAGTGGCGCACAGATAAGGACAGCGGGAGAAGGTTATCTAAGAGAAAGGGTGAGGAAGAGAGGATGAAAATGAGCACTGAGATGAGAGAAAGAGAATAACAAGGGGCAGTAAAACAAGTGATGGTGGAGAAAGGTTGGGTGTCACTAAATGTAAAGGGTAGAGCCGAGAGGTGCTGGAGAGATAAAAATAGATGGGTGTATGAGGAAGTGAAGTGGAACAAAGGACATTAAGGGGTAACAAAAAAGGTGGTGGTGGAGAGAGGATGGAAGAGAAAGGGGACTAAAAATAGGCAATAGACACATCTATGGTAGAGTAACTAAAGAGAATAGTATGGTTATGTGAGGTACATAGAGATAAATGGTGATAAGGGCTGTAGAATGGATGAAAGACGAAGGCAGACTAGTTGGTTAAGTAAAGGGTATTGGTGATAAATGAAGCAAAAAAGATAGAGGTAAAAAGGAGAGGAAATGGTAAAAGTTTAAGGTGGCAGTTAAAGGGATATAGAGAAATAGTGAATCTGATTGGAGCAAAGGAACATTTGACATGAGAAGAAAATTGAATATTGAGAGCATAAAAGCTAAGTTCGTATCGTTCGATGTGTTATATGCGAATGATAGTGGCAATGTGGTAGTGGTGTTTGTGTTTCTATTTGTGTGTGAGAGTGTTCGTGCGTGTGTTTGCCCATGAGTGAGGCAATGATTTGCTCTGTAGTGATGTGGGGTTGGTGTACGTTGGTGAAGTGTGTGGTGTTGCTTTATACCGAGGAAGGCGGAAGTTGCATAACTGCTTAGATCTTTCTGCAGCTATGTTCATTAATTTGGAAAAATGGATTGTAAAATAATGAAAAGTATTTATTCTGCTGGGAGGGTTTTATTGAGGATAAAGGCTAAGAGGAATACAGCAAGGATGTCTAGGTGGCGAGGTGACAGCAAAATAAATCACCAGGACAGATAAAACAAGAATAGTTAGGGGTTCGCAATATCACTACTCTATACACTGCATTGACTTGAAGTTCATCACAAGACCTGTCTTAAAATCTCTAAGCGGAAGGCACAGTGAAAGACTACATTATTTTACCGTTGACCGTTTTAATCATGTTCTAAGTGAAATTGCAAATGTAACAATTTTTCGTAGACCTAAATTGCTCATTCTAATGTGTTTTGCCTACAGTTTGTACAGGAACAGTGAGGTGTCACTGACGACAAACAGTAAAAACATTTCCATTCTGTGGTACTGCTTCACAGCTGAGCAGTCTCACATGTCTCCTGGTCACTTTATTACTGGGGGTTTAGTATCGATACCTGCAGTTCATACAATACAACTCTTGTACAATAGTAAATTGCGCTTTTCACAACCAAAATGATTCGGCACTATAAGGAGAATTAATTATACAAAGGCATACTTGATGTCAAGGCCTTAGGGTGAATCAATAATTCGTTTCCATTCTAATACAGTTTGTTTTCATGAACGCTGGCTGATAGCTTGAATTACTTAGATTGTCATGATCTTTCTAATAGGATCATAACTATCTCCAATGGGGAACTAAATAGTACTTTATTGCCTAATATAGTAATAACAGGTCCTTCGCTTTCAATAAGAATGAAACCTTGCATAACACCATTACACTATGCAAGAGTCACAATAGCAACATTTCAAACTAATAAAGATGCATTTTTAGACCGCAGTGTTTTGGAAAGTTTGAGATAGAGAGCCTGAGTCAGAAATGTAAATGTACACATCTATTTACTATTGCATACATTTACTCCTGCACCTAGGTGTAACTTTCCACTTTTTTTTGCCATTCACAATTTCCAAGTGGAGAGTTGAACCTAAATGTAGACTTACATGTGTCCGCCCCTCAAACAAGGGATGTAGCATCCTAGAATATAATTTACAACTGTAAATTTACTCCTCGTAATTTTTCACAAGTCAGTGGAGATCTCCACAAGGGAAAGTATAAAGTAATATATTAAAGTGTATTTCCCGAAAAAAGAAAATATTGGAGTGTATAATATAAACATACATTATTTTTAAATATTTGTTATTAACCTGAAAAATAATCAAACAAATCTTCATGACTTAAAAATTAATTCCTTAAATGAAAAGCATATAGAAAAATGAAATAATTGTAATTTTGCAATATTAAATTTTTAATAATAATGTAAAATAATACCATCATGAACGTTTGTTTTACTATTTATTAAATACTTTTAAAAGTTATGCTTTTAAGTAATTTAATTTCATGTTTCAGTTATGTTAATTATTAATTAAAAAACAATACCTACACATTTAGGAGAAGATTTAGGCTTTTTGACAAAAAAAATGGGCTAACACAGTTTAGTATAAAAAATCTTAGCACCGGCTAGCGCCATTCCTGAGCACAAGCCGGGCACCATATTAATGGAATGGCGCAAGCTGGCACAGAGGAATCGTAAGCATAAAAAAAATTACATTAACCATTGGACCCGGTCGTAGTGAAAAATGAAGTTAATGCTGCAAAAGTGTCACAAAACCATTTTGTGGCACTTAAACATGCTGCAAAAGGGTTACCACCATTTTTAGCCTGCATTAGTGCCAAATTTAAACGCACAAGTAGGAAAAAGTGCAAGTGCAACTGAAAATGGAAGAATCAGGCCAGGAGGGACTCCAAGCACCAGCCAGGAGCATCCACAGAAGTCCCTGAAGAAGGAGAAGAAACACGCAAGTTTCACTTCAGTGTGGAGGGGCACGATATCCTTGTCAGAGAGGTGATGGAGCACCAACACCAGCTCTTTGTCACCTCCAAATTGCCAGTTGGTGAGAAAGAGGCTATATGGCAGCAAATAGTGGACACAATCAACTGCGTGGCAGAGGTAAAGTGAACTGTCACTGAGTGCAAGAAGCGCTGGCATGCAAACGTAGAACTAAGGAGAAATTGGCCAAGAACAGAAAGGCAGCACTGCAGACTGGAGATGGAAGTCCTGCACCACAGGAGGACCTGGATGAGCAGGAGTAGATGGTTGCAGGAGTCATCCTGGAAGAGCTGGTCACAGGAATCCAAGTACAGGACAGCACAGACTACCTACCAACCACCACCACAAATGCAGGGTAAGTTGCATGGGGGAATTAATGGGAATCTTACATATGCCAGAAGGGGGAAGTAGATAGGACTCACCCAATGCATGCTAGAGGAGTGCATGGGGACACATGTGCAGTGAATCCAAATGCCCCATCCCCATACAAGCAACGCACGTTCACACACCTTGATTATGCTATGCCCCAACATCTTCAAAATGTGGATATACACTAATCACCAGGGCTATACTCCATCACATAAATATGCAGCACATTAGCTGGAAGGGATGTGTAAATATTGTGCCTGGGGCTGTGCCATCCCAACACCCCTTGCATATTGTCAAACTTCCTGTACCCACACAACATAGATATCTGAGATTAGGATGGAAGTCAATACTATTGAGTGGGCTCACGGTGGTGTATCTAGCAAAAATGCTCCCCTACGTCCTTGTTGCATTGCCAGTACACACGTGTCACATCTTGCAGCACACACTGAAATGCCACCTTAGCTAACATGACTTGTACATGTGCAGGAAGGGACACCACCCTGCACAGAAACAATTCAACCCTTCAAGGCAGCCACTCCTACATCATGCAGTAACAATTCCATTTCTCAGTGAAGGGAGAACAAATCAGTGCATCTGCAGGGGGAATTGCAGGGCTGTCCCGTATTCCAGTAAGCATGGCACTTCCATGCGTAACTAACCTGGTGCAGTGTTAAGCTACACATATTGCTGCTGACCTGAACCCAAAACACATACAGTGTGAACCCACAACATCTCAGACACAACTATATCACACACATGAGAAAGGGCAAACAATAGAACAAATACAACACATGGTGCATGTCTTGGAACATAATGGTGCCCATTGCGAAATTGGCCACTGGTGGAGACGGCCCGCCAAAGTCCTGTGTTGGAAAGTCCACCAGTGCAATCTTCCCTCTGCGGTAGGCATTACGAGATTCCGACTGGGAAGGTGGGTGGAAACCGTGTCTCAGGCTGCCAGCTCTGTGGGAAACTCACCACAACATCGACGCTGGCTTACAATTTAGCCAGCACTAATGGTGGGGTGTGCTTATCACTGCCTATAAGGTAAGTGCATGGGCACCCCACTCCCCATTACCGACAGTCTTCGCATGGTGGGTGGACTGCCATGCAAAGGCTGGTGGGAAAGTGGGATAATAATCTGGAGGGCAGCGCTGATTGCAGTGCTGGCTGTTGGATCAAGACCTGTAGGGTGGCCACAACCTGGCAGTGCTAGGCCATTGGACTGTGACACTTACACCATGGTCCCAATGTGCCGGTTGGACTGCTGCAGTTGGCAGTGGTCCGAGCACCACTGCAAGTCAGGTGGTCATATGACTGCCAAGCTCGTCATGAGAGCCCATGTGTGCAATAGTACAAGTAGCTGCAATCCCACCACCAAACAAGATAGAGGCAATGATCAAGCTGGAAATGAAGGCAGATGCTTGTGTACCAAATTAGGCTGGATCACGCACTGACATTTAGTAAATGCAGTCTTGACCAAAAATCAGAAGCATTTGAGCCATCCCTGTGTCCACCCCTGTGCCAGTGGTAAATTAGCTTTCCAGCTCCAACGCCACATCACTTGCACCATATTGTAAGGAAGGCTACATTGAGGGGGAGAATATTGTTCTGTAGGAAGGAGCACCTTTCTGCAGAACAAGAAACGGATATGGCAATCTGCTTGGTCCATGTGTGCAGTGTAATACAGCACACATTGACAAAGGAAAACATGAGGAGGACATAAAGTATATGTCAACATTGCGCCCTGCCAATGTCACCCCTGGGGTGGTGATAGATATTGGTGCAGTCTCAGGTCTACAAAAACAAGTAAATCTGGGGCTGGGTAAAAATGCAATGGGTGTCGGCATGGGCCGCCCACAGCAACAGCCATTGCACGCCCCTTCCATGCAAAGTGCTGCACAGGAAGGGGCCGATTTTTACAAGGTGGTGTCAAGGCACAATAAGTGCTTTAATGGCACCTAGTAAATATGACGCAGCCCATTGCACCACTGGAGCTTCCCTTTACGTGACACTCCAGTTGCACTAGGGGCTAAAGAGATATGCCACATATTGTACAATAACAACCTTGGGCATTTAACTAGTCGCTGAGCCCCCTCTAACACATACATAATGTGCAATGTCGACTGCCACAACAATCTAATATTGATTTTACACCATCTCATTTCAGAGGATGATGGCTTCACTCCTGCCAACCTGCCTCTCCTGGATTTCAATGATGACCTGGATGACCAGCTGACAATCATCAATGAACCGATGTCCTAGGATCCCTCCAGACACCACCTCCAGTTGCAAGGAGGACACACAGTGTTGCGGGGTATCCACATGAACAACCCAACAGGCAAAATATACCACCTGCCAGCACTGACATGGCCCAGGACTCCAAGGACCCATACACCAGATTTCAGAGTACAGCGGTAGGAGTCCAGTGGGAACTGGCCAAGCAGGTGCACGTGGGGATGGAGACCATGGCAGGCAGCCTAGAGGGAGTGTGGACGTGCCTCATAATGCCTAATGAAAACACAGCTGCCATCCGAGGCACAGACTTCCCATTGCATGGACTCCAGCAGTCCGTGGCGTACATAGCTGATGCCATGAGGGAGAGGCCACAACAATTCCCCTCCCAAAGTGGCAGCAGCATAGCAGACAGCAGCCTTGATTTGATTTAGGAGGAAGTGGAATCCCTCAGTCGAGACATAGCTGTCTACTACCGCGATGTTGCAGCTATCTTGAAAAATCAGCAGTTCGTCCTTGCTGCAGTGATGCCTTATGTCTTACCCAAGTGGCAGCTGCTGAGAACTTGGACTCCACATCTTTATCCCCTCAAGTGTGTGTGGCCCCTTCTGTCTCCACAACAGCACCACCGATGGCACAAGAAGCACACACACATCAGAGGATGAAGATGTGGAACAAATTACTTTCCGTAGGAAGAGCACCCGGTAGCACCAGTCTGTGCCACATGGACAATTCTCCTTAGTTCTGGCCTTAAGATCATGCCAGTGTTGTAACAATAGGAAATGTGCTCTCTTCACCCACCCACTGTTGACTTGTCTGCTATGTACTTTCATTGTCTCTAACATACCAATTGGCATATTTTGATCCTCCTCACTAATGGACACTGCTCCTAAGCTTGTCTCATTACATGTCCCTCAACCCTGGACTCTGATTGTGTCACATATCCACGACTTTCACTAATGGGGTCTCAGAACAGGGTATTGTAATTAATTCACTTTCACACTTCCACTTGTATTTAAACACCTTGTACACATTCATCATATCTATGTTTTCTGTGATACAACTACTCAGCTAGATGATTGAATTGTGTGAATTCGTTGCAATGATTACAGTATAGCAGTACACGAGTGCAAGACTGTGCACCAAGCTACGTACAAGGATGCTAACATGAGAGAGGTGTATGATGGTGTTGTCTGATACAACCAATTAACTGAGTATAAAAACTGAAATATTTACACATATCATTTACTACGGATGTATGGCGGGTACAGCTGAGAACCAAATCAATGGAAATATAGACAGATGCGAGTCCCAGAACAACTCATTTTTGTGGTACTGAGGCAGCTAACCTCATCAGTGCTAGGTACCTGTCAGTGTTCCAGGATACAGTTCCAATTGTGCCTGTTGTCAGATGTGTCACAGTTCCCAACATTGAAACCACAGGACCCCACCAATGATAGCTGAAGTACCAGGCTTACATGTCCAAGACAAAGTACACATAGACTTGTGAATGGCGGGTTCACTGGATGGCAAATGCATGGACCAGTAAACATGATGTTGCAGCCAATGAGAAAGCTCCTTTGTCAATGGGGGAAGCACATGTTAAATCAGGGATTATAAGACAAGCCAGTAAGGATTCCATTGGCCACTCCCCCAATTTTCCACTGCAGTCATGAGAAGACCCAGATACTCAGGTAACTGACACAAAATGTATGCTTAAATAATGTAGATTTATTATAAAAACATCAACCTATATAGTAACTAAAACCCACCCTGTCCTAAGCTAGCGTATTCTAACTACACTCATCAACCAACTACATCTGTCTAACATGATCTAAACGTATCTTACACATGGAACACCACACTCTAAACATTGGCCCCCACCCCTCTAACAAACAAGATATAAGTAGGACAACAATTACTTCACATGTACTAACTTATCCTAAACAAATATATCTTGCTTTTGGAATTTTCAAATGTTTATATTTTAAATAAATACATATACCCCAACATGACCCCCACCCAACTCCAACAAATAAAACATTATAATAAAATCCCACCCCACCAACATAATTAACCTAACTTATGCTTACCCTACACTAACATAATACTAACTATCTAAACCCCAACCCAAAACTAACAAAACCACAATAGGGAGGGGAAGGAACTGAAAGGTAGTCCAAAATCCTAAAGTTCATATTTTCAGTTTTTTATTTTTTGTCTTGATGAACTTCCTTCGGTTGTCAGCTGATTCCTCCTCCAGTTTGTCCAGTTGCTTGAGGTACCTCCTGAGATCCAGCTCAAACTGAGTTGGTACACTGGCTGCCGGTGGCTGTACCTGTGGATATACAGGTGGTGCTGATGTTGAGGGCATAGGTGGAGCTGGGCACCAGTGCATCACTGAGGTGCTGGCTCATGTGTCCCTTGGTACCTGTTTCGTGGGACCACCATGTGGAAAGGCACGCCATTCCCTTGAAGCTTTCTCATGCCTGAAACACCTGGCTATCCTGCGCTATCCTGCTTCCACCTCTAGGATGTGGCGGTAATGTTCTGCCCTCTTCATGAACATGCGCCTATGCTCAAGAGTCATGTTGGCAGCTGAAATATGAGGACAAGTATGCATCAGTATCAGCATTGGGAGGAGTTTGTCAGAGTTTTAATTTACACTGCAACAGCAACTAACACAGACAGTCCCACCCACATTCCACAATGACTTCATCCACATCTGTGTCTAATACTAAACAGACATTTCCAGAATCATGTACATGTCACTGAGATGACGGGAATCCATAGTAAATCAAAAGGGCCCAGAGCTGACAGGAACAAATAAATCCATCATCAACATTTGTGTCATTTAACTTGTGAGGATCACATGCCTCTACAGGTCTGAATTTACTGTCTCCCTGGCCATAAGCGAGCTGGGGCATGCTATCCAGCTCCTCAACAATCCTGGTGAGAGATCACTGCCTGACCACTCATTATGGAGTCAAGATGTGGCCCTTTTCATCGTGGGGTTACTAACTAACAACCTGCTATTCTGAGGTCAGGTAAATCTACATTCATGTGCTTTCATGAGTATATGTTACAAGGGGGGCCACGCCATCTCCCATTATGTGCCCATATGTACAACTGATGCAATGTTGGCAGAAGAACGGTTGGGCAAAGTTTGAGCTGCAGATCACAGTTGTCAAAACATCACAGAACTGAAGCCCTCTACGATGTGCTATGTAGTCCTACATGTGCAAAACGGCACACACAGGGTGGCTGTATGGATGGCCTTAAGCCCACAGTGATATTGGCACTGCATTGGGTGCTGCAACTGTATCTTGTAAGGTGTTACATCATTAGCGCATGCATTTCATACATCATCAAGGTACCAGCTACACACACACTATTCACATCATTTGCATATGTGATGTGACCTTCATCAGTCACAATTATCATGGGGGCAGAACCATGTTGTGAAAACTGCAGACATCTGGGCCCATCTTCATGGGAAAATGACGGAGCACGAGGCAGTGCCAAAATTTGTAGCACTGCACTCCACAGGGATGTGCCGTATTTAATCGGATGGAGTTGTTCCCTACGTTGGCCCTAAATTTATCGGTCTGAGCCAACGCAGGCGTCCTTGCACCAGCGTGCATGGATGTCTACATTGAGGGGTGTTATTGTTCGTGTGCAGCAAGGTGTCCCTTCCCGCACATGAAAAATAATTTCTAGCACTTTTGCTCTTTCGATGTGTGCTGCAGAATGGAGCACACATAGAAAAAGCGAAAAGCGAGGAGGATAAAAGTATTCTTCCTCGTAGCACTTTTCTAACGCCACCCTGAGGTGGCATTTGATTTTGGTGCTGCCTCAGGTTTACGGAATCTCGTAGATATAAGGCAGCATCAAAATGCAATGGGTATTTCTGTGGCATGCCCTCAGCAACACTCATTGCACACCCCTCTGATGCTGAAAACTGCATCAGAGGGGCCCACATTTACAAGGAGGCGGTACGCCACAAAAAATTGGTGTTACATCTTCTTGTAAATATGGAGCAGAGGTTAGCACAACTGGAGCATAACGTTAAGGGATGCTCCAGTGGCACTAGGGGCTCTTTCGTTTGCCCCTTGGTGTGGAAGAATCATAGACTCTTCCCACAACAATCTGGAGTGGAGTTCTTCACAAACTGTGTACGCTACTGACTGTTGTGCAGTACATAATGGCTCCCTGCTATCCTCCAAACACATTAGATCTGAAGGTTACTGAGGCACCTGTGGTGCGTGTGTTTACTACATAACACACTTGCTCGGTGGTCAAAGGATGCATCTGGTGGTGCAGCTTAGTGAGTGGTATGCCAGTGAAGGAGCTGATGCAGGGCAGCCCCATACTGTCAGTGAGAAGCGGCAGGCCTGTAGAACTGACTCAGCACATGTGCCTGGTTATTGACATTGTATAGGCTGACTGTGATACATAATGTACTGGAAAATTGAACTTCCAGTAGTCTGGACCATTGCATGATCAAGCACTCTTACATGACCTTGGCTAATTGAAAAAATGGGCAGATAGAACTACAGTGGTGCATTACCAATTGCATCTGTTCTGTCCTTGTAGCCCTCAGTACACTCCTTACTCACTGCCATGCGTATGCATTGTAATAAATATGTCACAGCAGGATGTCCAACATCATCTATTCATGTGAAGGTCAATCATGCACTCAGCAGGAGATGCAACAGATCATCAAAACTACTGCTGAGTACATGGGGGCCCTTACCAAACATTTGTTTGCCCACATTACACAGGTTCTCACAGCAGCCGTTCTGGAGTGCTGGAATATGATACCTAGGGAATTATCTTCTGACTCAGCAGATGAAACTTTGGGATCCCAACAATGTTTTGGGGCCCCCCTTCATGCATGTTGCATGGCGCAGGCCTCATTTGTAGCTGCCATTACCTAGTTACACTATGCATGCATCACAACACTTAGAGATGGTTGTCCATGGTAAATTATACATCTGACCAGCATTTGCTTCTTGTTGTACAATTTAAATGCATAGACTCTTCATACAGTTCACATACGACATGTCCACATCTATTGCATGCAGCACTCAAACTTAACAGCAACTGTCATGCATTTGCTAACAAAATTAAGTTGTATGGCAATGGGAGACTTACCAACTGTTCCTCCATTCTATATTCCTAGATGGTCGAGCAGATCCTGCTCCTTCAACATCAGATCGGCCCAGCGGTGCTTGATTTGGTGGTCGTTCTTTCCTGTTTTGAAAATCAAGGTAAGGTGGTGGAGCACCTTGCCCCACTGCAGCCGCCGTGCCTCCGTGAAGTAGCCTTGGATCATCCGGCCACGCAGTTGCAGCATCATGAGGAGGCAGGGTGCCACATACAAGATGAACCCCGAGCTCATCAGCAGACGTCCGGCCCATCCTCACTTTCCCAGACATTCCCAACTACCCAAATTACCCCAACTACTAAACTACCCCAGACAAACTCCCAACAAAACAGAGACAATTACAGTACACTCAATAGACAAAATGGAAGTATTGAGACAATATTTATACAAAATGAACACAGGACACAGCACAATGTAAACAACACACACAGCAAACACTCCACAAATCCACCAGCACCAAAAACACAACCTCACACAGTCACAGGGAAACAGGCTCTAACGTGAAAGTAAAACTGCACTCGCTCTCACATGTTTGCAAGCAGGATGTCCTGATACATCACTTCCTGGTCATGTGCGTCACGTTTTTCAGTCATGCGTTGTTTTTCTTACACATGACAGTTTTGTGCCGTATTTTCGAGCCATTAGCGTGAAAAAGGCCTGTGGACATACAATAGATGCACAGTGCCTTTGCGTCTATTAGCTTACAGGTAATTTATGACAATTGTGTATGCATGAACATTTGTCATGCATGTCATAATTGCGTGGATTTTTTAATTGTGTTCCTTCAGTGTACCCTGAGTGATTTCACATGTTACATGTGGTGTACAACTATGGTGTATATGTGTTATGGCAACATGTGTATGTACGTCCAGTACTGCCATTACAGTGACAATGGTATGCCAGACGTATAGGTTCATTTGTGAGTGTGCTGCATGCGATTACTGAATACCTCATGCACATGTACATTTTGCCACATGTATGCTATGTGTATATACATGTGTACGTAAGCTAATTTGGATACATTTTTATGTTTGAGATACAGATGTATACATACCTATGAGACCAACCGTGTTTGGTGACCTATGTCCAACACATGGTAATGCATGTGAGAACAATCTAAAATCTTTCACACAGTATTCAGTGGACTTGGACTACATTAACATCATCTCAACCCAGGCAATTTGCTTGTGTATGAGTGTTTACTCTTTTGCTGTGTCAGTGGATTTCCCTTCATGTTGTTCTGCTACACGTGTGCCATTTGTACCCGAGGCACCGTAGTTGCAGGAGATGTCATGTACACATGTGTTGTGCAAGACTGGTACCTGTCGTGTTTGTCTATGGGCATATGTTTTGTTGTGTGTTCATGGGATGTGAAAACTCACACTACATTCTTCTTGCATGGACACATGTTGCGATTTGACAAATGCATGTGTTGTCACATCAGTGCCATCCATGTTTCTGTATGTCGGAACGCATGTGTAGCTCATTTCTGTCAGATCATGTGACACCTACGCCCTACTTTTATGCTAGGTTGCCTTTTGCTGTCAATCCATACACATTTCCGGGGCTGAGCCAATACAATGGTCCCTGTGTGCTGATATATGTGGCATATGTTTGCATGCCATCAACTAGGTACCCACATTTCTCCACATCAGGTTAGTAATAACTGTCACAAACAATGACATACCACTGTGTCACAGTGTTGCAGTCTGGCATAGCTGCCAGCCTATTCACCATCACAACAGTGTGAGTTCCTATAGCAACACAAAACCATGGTTGCATGTGAAGAGATAAGTCAACAGAGCCCCAGTGTAATCACACCTGTGTGCACATGCACTAGTGATATGTTCATGAAACTAGAGCAGTGGTGTGTGGGCTCATTGAGCAGGGACCTAGTCTCTTCTTGTTTGTCACTCAGCAGTACTTTGCATACTCGTCAGCAGACACATGCACAATTGTGGTCATACAGTCCTGGATCTCACATTTACCACTGCCTTACTTGATGTCAGCTTTCCTCTCTCATATATCGCACTCTGATCTTGTACATTTTGTACATGTTACATGTTTTGTTGTTATTAGCATTTCCCTTGAGCATCTTTTTGACCTAGTCTCTCTGTTGTGACTTCAACATTGGAAACATGCCAGGATACAGATGGTGTTATCTGACGCTGCCTCCTGGAATGGTGGCATGCGATGGGCAAATACCATGGTATGCAAGTGAGCATACTATGGTGATGTACTGACCCGCCCACCCCCTCTGTACATGTGTGAAATGTTGACATGTATACATTGATGTGTTATACAGCCAGTGTTGGTCTATGTGTGTCCCTTCTCCATGTATTCCTGCACTGCTGGTGAGGTGTGTATTGTCACCTGCAATGCTCCCATTCTTTAGTCTGTTAGTACTTTGTACACATCTCATACTGCAACACTGTCTATATGTACATGGACATGATGCAACACGTGACTTGTGTTCATGGAAGATGTTCACATCTCCTTTTCCTGCCAACTTCATAGGTAAAGTTCCATTGTCTGTATTTGTGAGTTGTCATGTGTTCCACACACACACATGGCATCACTCTTGTCACACCACTTCTGTTGTCTCCATTTGACACCCCATGTTGTATTTATAAGTATCTGTAGGTGTCTGGAAGCAGTCCATCCAGTATGTCCATTGTACATGCGTTAGCATTTCTTCCAGCATGGCACAGCTGAGGTAACTCTTACCATAACTGACTAATATTGAGGCGTCACTTCAAGTCAGTGCTGGAGAGTTAGTTAGCCAATTGCAACATACATGGGTAGGTCTACTCCCACTCTGTTTGGTGTTGTGTCTCAGACATATTTCAGCAATGCTGGACAGAGTAGCACATCTCACACCTGATTGCAATGTTTGAGGCCCATGACATTTATGGGACTAATTGTCAATATTGCCATCACACACTTGTCCTGTCACGTGTGTGACAATGGGTGGTGTTTACTGCTTTGTGTTGTGTGATGTATTTGTACATAGCATACTAGATATACATGCTGTCACATCAAGCATTGTTGATCCTGGCAAAACCGTTGCTACCTATAACATACACGCAGACATCAGTATGCAGATGTTTGCCTAGATTTGGGCTAGCCATGTGTCAGGACAGGATATTTGTTTGACAAGTGTGCACCTTATGCACACTGTGATTATTCCCTACTCTGGCTACATTCAACCCAGTTGAATCTGTGGTGGTGCATTGTCCCAAAATATCATGGATGGTGACAATGGGCCATGTGTTTGGATAGTGATTCTGCACTCATAGCTGCTTCGGTAGTCAAGGCAAGCCCTTGCACACTCCACACCCAACGTGTGTGTGCAGGCTCACCATAGGACATTGGTCACAATCCCTGGGCTTTTACTGAGGGACCACAGTTAACAATGATGTACCACCCTTATCACACATGTACCATGCAGGCAATGCTACTGTTGCAATGAGTTGTGACAGTGGGGGTCATTCTGACCTCGGCGGTAAAAGGCCCTTACCGCCGGTCAGAAGACCGCCATCATACCGCCGCGGCCGCGGTAAACCGCCACGGTCATTCTGACCTCCAACTGCCAAACCGCCGAAAACCCGACATCCACGAAAGGCCGCCTCATCAGCGGGCAGCGATAAACTGGAGATGACCAAACCTCCACCGCCACGCCAACATAAACACGCCCATGCCATTACGACCCACGAATCCACGCGGCGGTCTTTCAACCGTGGTATTCCATTGGCGGTACACACCGCCGCGCTCAAAATACACACACATATACAAAACACAGCCACATTGGACAATATGAAATACACACACCTGATACACATACAAACACCACTCCCACACATCCAAGCAACTATAAAACACACACCCACAAACCCCCACTACTAGAAAATCGGAGAGAAGGCGAGAGAGAGAGAGAGAGAGAGAGAGAGAGAGAGAGCACAGCTATCGAAAACCCCAACACACACAGGAACCCAACATCATCAACCACACCACATCTACGCACACATCACCACACACCACCACTCACATCACCACAAACACCACCCCACACCTCACCCACACCACCCCATGGCACCCCAAAGACACCCCAGGTTTACGGACCAAGAACTCAGGGTCATGGTGGAGGAAATAATAAGGGTAGAGCCCCAGCTCTTCGGCACACAGGTGCAACACACCACAATAGCCAGGAAGGCGGAGCTATGGCAAAGGATCGTCGACAGGGTCAACGCTGTGGGACAGCATCCCAGAAACCGGGAAGACATCCGAAAGCGCTGGAACAACCTACGGGGGAAGGTACGGTCGATGGTCTCAAGACACAACATCGCTGTGCAGAAGACTGGCGGGGGACCACCACCCACTCCTCCCGAATTCACTGCATGGGAGCAAGAGGTCTTGAACATCCTGCATCCTGCGGGCCTCGCTGGAGTAGGCGGAGGAATGGACTCTGGTAAGTCTAATCTCAACTACTCTCCCCCCCCAACCACCAGCATGCCAACCCACACCCCCACCCTCACCCCCAACCCCCCAGCACACATCCTCCCTGGCAATGTCTCACCAGCACAACCCACCCAACCCAAAACCAAACCCTGAATGGCAACACAAACCATGGACACCCATCACCTATGCATGACCACTGCACATACCCATCCCCCCCCACAAACCACCCTCACAACTCCTCCCACAAGGGAATGCCAGCACTGGGGGACAAGGGCACCCACAAATCGCACGCCATGGAACACACAGAAGCAATAACCATACTCTTTTACCCCTGCAGGGCCCGAACGCCAACACACCGGCCAGGAGGGTCCAGATTTGTCCATCCCACCCCCAGAACAGGCCCCCAGTGAGGACAGCAGCTCTGTCGACCTAGAACCTGATGACCAGCCCGGACCATCGGAGACCTCTGGACAGTCGGTTCCCCACACACAGACACAGGCCACAGCAGACCTATCCCCCCCTGGGAATATCAGCACAGCTCCCACCCAGCGGGCCCATGCCTCTGTCTCCAGGACAGGTCAATCAGTGATGTGTCCGCCACTACAGGGCACCCAGGCTGACCCAACACCCCAACAACAACAGGGACCTGGGGGCAGTGGTAGTGGGCACACCGTCCAGGGGACAGAAGCGCAGGGAAACAGGGGAACTGGGAGGGCTGCAGTGCGACAGGGGGGGGAGGACAGGCCCAGGGAACCGACTCTCCAAGAGGCCCTCACCACCATCATGGGAGCATACCACCACTCCCAGGAGACGATGGCGACGGTACTGGCCAGGTTCCAGGAGATCCAGGCACAGCAGGAGGAACGGTACATGGGGTACAGAGAAGAGCTCAGGAACATCGTCCTGGCCCTCAACCAAATAGTCACCACATTGCGGGACCATGTGGCACCCCAAAGGGCCCCTGCCACCAGCCTGGACCAGGAACAGCCTACCACCTCCGCCGGCGCTAGTGGACAGGAGGCCCCCACACAACGACAGGCCACCAGAACCCCACCTCCTGCTGAAGATCAACCACCCCACAAGAGGAACCTGAGATCACAAAGGAAGACAGAGTAGGATGCCAAGACCCCCGCCAGCATAAGATACCCCCTGATGTCATTCCACTGTCCCACATTGTCACCCTGTCCAACCTTGAACTGCCCCTGCTCCATCCTTCCACAGGCATATGGACAATGCACCTGTGCGACTGAGAACTGGACTCTGCCATGGACATTACTCCACCCCCACCCATCACCGTTTTATTATCATGGACCTATATGTAGCACTTTAAATAAATCACTAATTGCACTTATAACACTCAGGAGGCTGCTTGTATTCTTAACAAATGTATTACACATAACGGTTCAAACATTTTCAGTTACATTGTGATGACAACATACCAATGTCAATGTGCTTTACTCCATGGGCAAACAAAGCAGAAGTCACGCAGTGGGTCATACAGCTCTGAAAAGGGAAGGGAAAGTCACAATTCAGTTGAAAGGAACTGGGGGGAAACACAGAAAGTAGAGATGCAGGAGGCCTGAAGTAAATGTAAAATGGCGTGGGGGATTCTTACCTGTGTGCTACTGAAAATACTGTTGTATAACTGTGTCCCTGTTGTCCGTGTCGTCCCCGTCGTCTTCCTCCTCTTCACTCTCCACAGGCTCCACAGCTGCTACAACACCACCATCTGGACCATCCTCCTGCAGGAAAGGCACCTGGCGTCGCAATGCAAGATTGTGAAGCATACAGCAGGCCACGATGATCTGGCACACCTTCTTTGGTGAGTACATTAGGGATCCACCTGTCATATGCAGGCACCTAAACCTGGCCTTCAGGAGGCCGAAGGTCCTTTCTATGATCCTCCTAGATCGCCCATGGGCCTCATTGTACCGTTCCTCTGCCCTGGTCCGGGGATTCCTCACTGGGGTCAGTAGCCACGGCAGGTTGGGGTAACCAGAGTCACCTATTAGCCACACACGTTGTCTCTGTAGCTGTTCCATCACATAGGGGATGCTGCTATTTCGCATAACATACGCGTCATGCACTGACCCAGGAACTTGGCATTTACATGGGAGATGTACTGGTCAGCCAAACAGACCACCTCGACATTCATAGAATGATAACTTTTCCTGTTTCGGTACACCTGCTCATCGTCTTTTGGGGGTACGAAGGCCACATGGGTCCCATCAATGGCACCAATGATGTTGGGGATATGTCCAAGGGCATAGAAGTCACCCTTCACAGTGGCCAAATCACCCTCCTCAGGGAAAACAATGTAGCTCCGCATGTATTTCGTCAGGGCAGACAACACTCTGGAGAAAATCTTAGAAAACATAGGCTGAGACATCCCTGATGACATGGCCACTGTTGTCTGAAAAGACCCACTTGCCAAAAAATGGAGGACTGACAGAACCTGCACCAGAGGGGGAATTCCTGTGGGTTGGCGGATGGGGGACATCAGTGCTGGCTCCAGCTGGGCACACAGTTCATGTATAGTGGCTCGGTCAAGTCGGTATCGAAGTATTATATGACGTTCCTCCATTGTCGACAGGTCCACCAGTGGTCGGTACACGGGAGGATTCCTCCTTCTCCTCGCAAGTCCCAGCGGACGGTGCCTAGGAAGGAGAACATGGAGTACAGAGTCAAGCAACCCACAGGTGCGTAACTACAGCTTGCACAGTACACGAATCGCTATGCATTGAATGGCTTGTATGAGTGGCAATGCAAGGCCTAGGCCTGTGTGACACAGTAGAAATTAAGCCATGTGGGCCCTTGAAATGGCGGCTGCCTGACCTGAGAAGTGTGACAGTGGGATGTGAGGTCAATGCGCTGGCGTGGCACACCGTGGCGGTAGGCGGTCGAAGACCGCGGCGCAAAGCAGCATTGGTTAACATTGAACCCTATGGGTTTCACGAGCCAATGACTAGGTGCGCCGGCGGTCGCGGTACGCACCGCGGCGGTACGCACCGCCGCGGGCGTGACCGCCATTTTCTATCTGATTAATCACTCGAGACCTGATCATCCACAGGAGAGGACCTATACTGCAAGTGCTGCTGTGAACTCGGTCTGGAAGAGACAATGGCTGCTGCGACTGGGGAAAGGGCCCCTGCCTTCACTACAGAAGAGTTGGAGAAACTTGTGGATGGGGTCCTGCCCCAGTATGCGCTACTCTACGGTCCTCCAGACCAACAGGTAAGTACACTGTGTGCACGTTGAATGAGCTATGCCTGTGTTGAGTGGGGTGGATATAAGATGGTGGGGTGGGGAGAGAATGACGAGTGCAAGGCACGACAGATGAGAGCATGTGCCACATGGCAAGGTTGGGGAGGGGGGCCAATCACATCTAACATGCGGAAAAATGATGATATTTCCAATTCCACCCTGTACATGTCAAATAGGTCAGCGCCCATCAGAAAGTCGACATTTGGCGTGCCATCGCCAAGGAAGTCCGGACCCTGGGGGTCCACAACAGACGGGGCACCCACTGCCGCAAGAGGTGGGAGGACATCCCCGCGGGACCAGGAAGACCGCCGAGTCACTGCTGGGGATGGCCTCCCAACCTAGGAGGGGTGCCAGTCGTACCCTGACCCCCCTGATGTCCCGGATCCTGGCGGTGGCCTACCCCGATTTGGATGGGCGCGTGAGGACATCACAGCAGACACAAGGGGGTGAGTACCAGCACATTCAGCTATCTTTACGTGCAGTGGAGGTGCCTGGGTGGGGGAGGAGGGCTGTGGGTGACATTATGCCAGGGCGCTTTCTGTAGTGTAGTCCTCTCCTTTAGCCATGTCCCTGTGCCCCCGCCCCCCACCTCTGTAGGGTGACAAGTACAGCTATCCATGGTCCTGCATCACCCATGTGCACGTTTGTTGTCCCTAGACCTGTTGGCCTAGTCACAAGTACTGAGTAGTGTACCCCGATTGCGCGGCTTAGTGCATGAGGCTCCTGTGTCTGTCCTCTCCGCCAACGGTGTTGACAATGCATGCACTCAACCTGTTTTTATTTCTCCCCCCACCCTTTTTCTTTATCTTCTTGTGCATGTGTGCATTAGCATCATCAGGCGGAGGAGAATTGGCACCGGAGCACGAGGGAGCTGCAACTCACAAGGCCCCGGTGGGCCATGGCACAGACACCGAGGCCACCAGTGATACGGAGGGCGAGGGGAGCTTCACAACGGGGACCCGTGGTGACACCAGCGACACCGACACGTCCTCGGATGGAAGCTCCCTAGCGGTGGCAGCAATATCCGTGCCCCCCGCCTCTACAGGTACAGCCGCCCTCCCAGCAGCCCCTCAGCCTTCGCTCCGTGCCCGCTCGCCCAAGAAGGCGGGCATCTCCTTCGCCCCAGGCACCTCAGGCCCTGCCCCTGTTACCCCTGCTGCCCTCAGTGAGGAGGTCATTGACCTCCTACAGACCATCATTGTTGGGCAGTCTACCCTTTTGAATGCCATCCAGGGGGTAGAGAGGGAGGTGCATCATAGCAATGCATACCTGGAGGGCATTCATTCGGGTCAGGCTGCCCATCAACGATCGTTCAATTCTCTGGCCTCAGCACTGACGGCAGCCATTGTCCTTGTTTCCAGCCTCCCTCTTCTAACTGCCTCCACCCTGTCTCTGTCTCCTGTTCCTCAGCCTATCCCATCCACACCATCAGACCAGCCTGCACACACCTCAACACCCAAGGGCAGCTCATCCAGACATAAGCACCACAGATCACACAAACATTCACCCAAGCAACACCCAGATGCAGACATGCCAACAGCCACTACCACCTCTGTGTCCCCCACCTCCTCGTCTCCCTCCTCCCTCCCTGTGACGTCTCCACTCACACCTGCATGCACACCACCAACAGCCAGTACTTCCATCACCAGCACACCCTCCAGTACAGTCCGCACACGTGCAGTCACCACCCCCACTGCCATTTACACGTCCCCTGTGTCCTCTCCCACTGTGTCTGTCACCCCCTCTTCCAAGACACACAAACGCAGGCAGCCACCCACCCAACAGCCAACCACCTCACGACAGCCGCCAGCCCATGCACCTTCACCCAAGGACAGCACACCTGACTCTCCTAGAACCACCTCCTCTTCCTCCACTCCCATAACCACTGCACCTACCCTTTACCTTGGTCCTAAAAAAGTTTACCTCTCCAATCTTGACCTCTTCCCCTCACCTGACCCACCCCCTCCATCTGCTAAGAGTCCCAAGAGCACCTCAGCCACCACCAGCCCGGGTTCAAGTGTCACCGTAGTGCATGGATTTTGGAGTCCCCCCTTTGCCAGCAGTGATACATCGGTCAGCAGCAAGGGGACAGCCAGCCCCCCCCCTGGAAAGAAGGCCCGTAAAGTAAGGGGCCGCCGCGAGAAGACTGACACGGCTGCCCCCAAGGACCAAAGTTCTGCCACTTCTCCTGCCACAACATCCAGGGGAGGCAAGGCCCAAAGAGCCACATCGAAGGAGGGCAAGGGCAGCAGGGCGGAGAAGTCAGCCAGCAGGAGCGCGGACCAGGAGGGCCCCACAAGCCCCATCCCGGGTGTGAGGGAGGACACCCAAGGGCCCAGGACACCGTCACCGAAGGGTCCAGCAATTGCACGGTCGGAGGGCGACTGAGCAGGGAGTCCTGGCCAGGTCTGACTCCCTTGAATTACAGGACAAGCACCGCTGAAGAGGGCCCGCCGTCCAGAAAGGCACTGCTGAACAGGGCCCCGCTGTGCAGAAAGGCACCGCTGAACAGGGCCCCGCCGTCCAGAAAGGCACCGCTGAAGAGGGCCCCGCCGTGCAGAAAGGCACCGCTGAAGAGGGCCCCGCCGTGCAGAAAGGCACCGCTGAAGAGGGCCCCGCCGTGCAGAAAGGCACCGCTGAAGAGGGCCCCGCCGTGCAGAAAGGCACCGCTGAACAGGGCTCCGCCGTGCAGAAAGGCACCGCTGAACAGGGCCCCGCCGTCCAGAAAGGCACCGCTGAACAGGGCCCCGCCGTGCAGAAAGGCACCGCTGAAGAGGGCCCCGCCGTGCAGAAAGGCACCGCTGAACAGGGCCCCGCCGTCCAGAAAGGCACCGCTGAACAGGGCCCCACCGTCCAGAAAGGCACCGCTGAACAGGGCCCCGCCGTGCAGAAAGGCACCGCTGAAGAGGGCCCGCCGTGCAGAAAGGCACCGCTGAAGAGGGCCCCGCCAAGACAGGCACCGCTCCGCCGGGCCCTTCCTGTCAAGCACCGCTCCGCTGGGCCCCGCCGTCTCAAGCACCGCTCCGCTGGGCCCTTCCTGTCAAGCACCGCTCCGCTGGGCCCTTCATCTCAAGCACCGCTCCGCTGGGCCCCGCCGTCTCAAGCACCGCTCCGCCGGGCCCTTCCTGTCAAGCACCGCTCCGCTGGCCCCTTCATCTCAAGCACCGCTCCGCTGGGCCCCGCCGTCTCAAGCACCGCTCCGCTGGGCCCCGCCGTCTCAAGCACCGCTCCGCTGGGCCCCGCCGTCTCAAGCACTGCTCCGCTGGGCCCTTCCTCTCAAGCACCGCTCCGCTGGGCCCTTCATCTCAAGCACCGCTCCGCTGGGCCCCGCCGTCTCAAGCACCGCTCCGCTGGGCCCCGCCGTCTCAAGCACCGCTCCGCCGGGCCCTTCCTGTCAAGCACCGCTCCGCTGGGCCCTTCATCTCAAGCACCGCTCCGCTGGGCCCCGCCGTCTCAAGCACCGCTCCGCCGGGCCCTTCCTGTCAAGCACCGCTCCGCTGGGCCCTTCCTGTCAAGCACCGCTCCGCTGGGCCCTTCATCTCAAGCACCGCTCCGCTGGGCCCCGCCGTCTCAAGCACCGCTCCGCCGGGCCCTTCCTGTCAAGCACCGCTCCGCTGGGCCCTTCATCTCAGGCACCGCTCCGCTGGGCCCCGCCGTCTCAAGCACCGCTCCGCCGGGCCCTTCCTGTCAAGCACCGCTCCGCTGGGCCCTTCATCTCAAGCACCGCTCCGCTGGGCCCCGCCGTCTCAAGCACCGCTGGCCCATTGACAATGCCGGTTCTGTGTCGAGCTACTGTTCACGCTGCACTCGGCCCACCCTGCCTCCTCCATTGCCTGTGGAGACTGTTATCCACTTGATAGACTATGGCTTTGCACTCCCCAGGATTGAACAGTGGGCAAGCCACCCACTGTAGAGACTTGAGAGACTGTGGCTTTGCACTCCCCAGGATGGCACAGCGGGCATGGTGGCCCCTTCGTGGATCTGGCGTCGTGGACTCATGTGGCTGTGGTGCCCCCCCTTCCCTTCCCCCTGAGGTGCCTGTAGTTTTATCATCTGATGCCCCTGCAGTGTTCTCTCCAACGGACTCAGGTCTCCTGTGTTGGCTTTGCCCATGTGTTGATACACTTTGGCCCACGGACAGTTGAAATTTCAGTGACTGTACAGGACTTATTGCCTCTATTTATCGGTTACGCAATGTTTTAACTTGATTTTTTTAAATTCATTTTCCTATTTTACCATGACTTCAATTAACCTATTTTATACATATATTTAGTTTCTCACTTTAATTATATCTTTTCATTATTCCGGGGGGTTTGGGTGGTGTCACTTTGACTTGGTGCTCTGCATTGGTGTGTAGATAGTTGGGGGGTGGGTGTATTGCGTATGTGTGTGCCCGTAACCCTTCCTCCTCCCCCCTCCCCTGTGTCGTAGGTCGGTACTCACCGTTGTCGTCTGCGCCGGAGTTCGTACTCGTGGTAGATGAGCAGGTAGACGAGAGCAGGTAGGATGTTAAATTCGGGTTCCATGCTGTCCTCCGTCCTCGTGGAGTGTATAGAGGTGAGCGTTTTCCCGTTCGTAGTCTGTTTCCGCCGTGTTTTAATCGGCGGTGCTCCCGCCCCGGAAAAGGTGGCGGATTGGTGAGTTGTGATAGGGTGGGCGGTATGTTGTCTGCCACCTGCCTGTTGGCGGTGACCGCCGCGCTGTTTGTTTGTCCCGCCGTGGCAGTCGGAGTGTTAAAGTGGCGGTCTGTGTTGGCGGTTCCCGCCAGGGTCAGAATTCATTTTTTTTTACCGCCTGCCTGTTGGCGGGTTGGCCGCCGCTTTATCACCGACCGCCAGGGTTGGAATGACCCCCAGTGTACTGTTCCTACATGACTTGTTATTCATTTGGTGACAGCCTCTACCTCTTGTGTGCCCCGCTTGCATTCATCCTGTTTTGCATGGTGTCATTGTGGTGGATGGGCTAGGTATTAATATCTTTCCCACTTGACAGGATAATAGGTGTAGTTGTGCATGGAGCTAGACCTTCAGGATTCCACTGCCCACAAATTGCGTGTCACTGGTATTTGATATGGTGGCAGTAGACCCAAACATGTCAAAACGTTGTTGCTACCATACTTGTCACTTTTGTGTTACCTACCTGCTCACTGTGGTTTAGAGTCACATTCCAGTGGAGTATATAGTCAAGAATGAGTACACCAAGGAGATTCAGGTACAAAGTGATTTATTAATGCTATTTGCAAGATGTTGTTTAAAGTATTGTGGTTATGTGTAGATGTTCTCCACAATGTGTAGTATTCTACGAACACCGGCTGCAGTGTTAATTTTTCCCCCTCCTTATGATCTGCTCTATCATCATTCTCGTCCTCGCTGGGAACATCATTCTGTTCATCCTAGGGGATATTTGTCCGGACACAAATGTTGTAAAAGGAATGCGCATGCCTAGATGATCTTACAAACAAGTGGTGGAGCATATAAGAGGTTTCCTCCTGTCAGGGCCAGACACCTAAACCTGGTCAGGAGTCCAAATGTCCTCTCCACCGCATTGAGGGTTTTCCTGTGTCCCTCATTGGAGGCCCACTGTTCCACCTTTGTGGGATTGCCAAAAGAGGTCATCAACCATGGTTGGATGCCATACCCTTGGTCAGTAGCAAAAGATAGAGAGGAGATGTGTTGGTAAGTGTTGATAGTGGTTTGGAACGTCCCATGGCAGTTGTACTTTTTCATTGAAGTTGTGACACAAACTTGCTTGTGGTGTACTGTATGTTCCTGTTCTTGTAAAATGGTTTCTTTGGACTGTGTTGATGGGCATGACAAACTTGGGTAGTGGCTCAAAGGCCTGGGAAGTTTTTATGTTGTTCCCAGAAGTGATGATCATGATTTGGGCCCATGTGTTGTGTAATCCCTATTTGTAACAGTGTGCTATTCTTACATGGCACATACCACTTCCTAGCAGTACAATGGTGTCAGATGTTGATACAGCATTGATGCAATACAGAGCACAATTGTGCCATCCATTTTAACATATTGCTCAATGCATGCAGTGTAACACTTAGGGGCATAATTTTGAGCCCCTAGCGCCACCATCTCATAACTTTTATAGAACCTCCAGTGGTGCTATGCCATGCCCTGTATTTATAGGTGGCATTATGCTGATTTTTGTAGCTTGATGTCACCTTGTGAATACGGCCCCTTCACACATAGCCCTTTGCATGGAAGGGGTGTGCAATGGGTGTTGCTGTGGGAGTGCCACAGCAACACCCATAGCATTTTCTTACTGCCTCTGATTTGCGAGTTTTTGTAAACCTGAGGCAGAACCAATACCTAACCCCAACCCAGAGGTGGCTTTCGCAAGGCACAACGAGAAGGAATACTTTTAGTCCTCCTCTTGTGTTTGCAATTTCAATGTGTGCTGCATGCTGCTGCACGCATAGTAGGAGCAAAATGCCAGGCATGGTAGTTTATGTGCAGGAAGTTGCCCCTTCCCGCACATAAACAAACACAGCCCTCAATGCAGACATCCATGCCTGATGGTGCAAGGATGTCTGGGTTGGTGCTGGTAGCTAATTTTTGCTCAAGCGCTGGGGATAACACAGGGGTGTGCTGTATACTATTAAATTAGGTGCATCCCTGATTTGTGTAAATGATGGGTGGAGGCGAAGCTTATTTTGGCACAGTGTTGCACTCTGTAATTATCCTTTCATTTATGTGCGCTAGTGACCCTTTGTGCAGATGATGGTTGTGGCAACCTTGAAGTGTATGGGAATGTGTGTCCCACATTGGTAGGATGAAGTAATTTGTTACAGAAGTTTCTTCTGCCTTCATGATTTCTGACAGAAACCTTCAACACATACACAGTGCAGGCTTTGGGAAGGCCCAAAGCTATTTTTCACAGTACGGTGGATGTTAGGTAAGGTATCTCCACTATACACCTGCCACATCTGAATATGTCATCCATGAATGTTAATGTTTTGTCACAGACACAAGACCATGGTGGAGCATTTCTGGTGGTTGGAAAAGACATGGTGTTCTTAGTGGGCACTAGGGGAGCAGGTCAGGTGGCACTGGAGTAGGTGCTGCCCATTTCTCATGATTCAACCCCATGGTCTTTAATGGCAAATATTTTTGTATCCGTATGTGTGGGACACAATGCAGCAGACAAGTGTATGTGAACACTACAGGTATGTCAGGTATGTGTAGCTGATATATACTTGTTTATGGCACCACTTGGGTGGTATTGAATTTAGGTTCTGCCCGGGGCTTACACACCATGATTTACGTGGGACTGTGCCCATTGGTTGACTTCCTCAACATGACCATAGCCTATACCATTGCCATACCTGTGTGCTTCTTTGTTTGGTGTAATATGTGTGTGGTCTGTATTTAGTTGTCAACCTGTAGACACTTGTAGTGATTTGTGAGCAGCTTCTGCATGCAAACGAGACTTGGCTCCACCTGTCCACACGTGGTTTGCCAGTCAGGGTGTTGCTGTGTTATGTGGATTTGGGTGTATGTGTTTGTGACATGCAATGTGTGCAGTGTGGTGTGGGATGTGTCTTACGTGTTGTTGCCCGTACATATATGTGGTCCTGCCCATGTGTATTTCTTTTTGAGTTTGTCTGGTTTATCCTTGATAGTTGGTGTATTGTGTGGTATGATTGGTATGGTGACTTACCTATGACTAGCTCATTGCTGTATTCACCATCCTGGAACTGCTGGTTGATGGTGCAATAGCAAAAGATGTATGCGTCATGGACGCTGCTGGGATATTTTACCAGGATGTTTATGAAAAGCCCACGGTGGTCCACGATGGCCTGCACATTGATGGAATGGGTGTGCTTGCAGTTCCTGTAGAGGTGTTCCGTTGCTGTATGTGGCACCAGTTGGTCATGTGTATAGTCCATTGCACCCAGCACATGTGGAAACCCAGCTATCTGATAGAAACCTTGCTTAGTCATGTGCAGCAGTTGCTGGGTGTTTGGAAAGCAGATGTGTTGTGGCGTGAGGCGTAGGATTGCGCCCAGGACCTTTGGTAGGCAAACAGAGACGGATGATTGGGAGATACCAGCCACTGAAGCACCCGTTGTCTGGAATGATCCAGATGCCATCACGTTGAGGACAGCAAGTTTTGTAATGGGTAGGATGTTATGGGGAGTTTGCAGCCTTGCCGTGATGTGTGGTAGTATCAGGTGCAGCAGGCATATGATGGACTCCCGGTTGAGTCTGTACATCTGGACTACATCGTGTTTCCTCATTCCTAAGATTGTGATACGCTGTCTAAATATTCTCTCCCTCCTTCTGCGCTGCCTTTGTGGTTGTTGTGGTGGGGTTTGAGGTTGCTGCAGTGGTGGTGGTTGGATCTGCTGTCTTTGCAGATGTCTGCGGTGTGTGCAAAGCTGGAGCAGTAGCACTTCCATGTTGTTGTGACAGTTTCCAAAGCTCCTTCTGTTTTTTTTCTATGAGTAGTGTTGTGTGAGCCTCTTTTTAACACCTGGGCTTGACCATGCTTTAATTTTGGTGTTCATCAGACTTTGGACCATTTTTTCAGTCCGCTTCCTTCGTTAGTGCTATGTTTGCGTCGGTGGATTAATTTGGCGCTGGGGTTAGCTTTGTGTTTAGGCCATGAACATTTACCTTCTATCTCATTTACGCAAGGTGGTTTTGCACATCCTAAACATGGCGCTAACGCCAATATTTTGAAGCTAGACAGGTGTAGCGTTAAAATATAAAAATGGAGTTAGCTATGCGCTGTTTTAGCGTCAACATTTTTAGATATTATACAGGTTGATAGCTATATGCACAGGCACACTCACATATACATCCATATGTTCATGTATATATCTAAAGTTATCACCATGAAAAGGGTGGTGGAGTAAAAGGTCAGAATCCGCAGGGCAGCGCTAAATGCAGCGCTTCCCTGGAGGATTACAATCTTCGCCACCGCCAGGCCTTAGGGATCATGGATCCTGGAAGTGCTGATGGTCTGACTGCCATGGTTTTAATGTGGTGGTCAGACCACTGCAAAAGTAGCAGACCTGACCGCCACCACGAGTGTGGCGGTCTGAAGTCAGCCACACTCGTAATGAGTGCCTAAATGTTGAACTACTATCATTTATTCAACATTGATTTCTATGGGCTGTTATTTTTATTTGCTGCCGCCACTGATTTCTATAGGAGTGTGTTGCAACACCAATTATAGGCCTTGTGTGGAGCTCAGTATACACCAAAGCTGTGTTGAAATGCATTTGAATGTGTTTTGACACACTTTAGGCTTTAGTCACTTTAAAAACACATTTTGTGAATTGCAATTATCTTGCTCTTTTTTGGGTGTGATTTTTGTATTAGCATGTCTTTCTCAAACCCATCCTGAAATTTCCCTAAACCCTCTTGGTTAGTAGAAAGTATTCCCCATTTCCACACTATTCTCCTGGTTGCTCCCACATTCACTATTAAATTATATACTGAAATGTGTGGAGATCGACAACTGTGGTGGAGATGTCAGCACTGACACTGTACGAGAGGCAGAGGTCTTGGTCGCAGATTGATGAACTGAATTTTGTTGTACCTGAGGGCTACTACTATAATACAACTTTGTGTACTAGAAAATGCAGTTTGTGTATCGGACCTTACATTTTTCCTTAATAAATATTTGGTTACATTTGCTCCAGGATTTATATATCTGATGAGATTCACATTTGTATGCATTACTGAAATATTTAGCAAAAGAAAATAGACTAATTAGTCATCATATTTACAAGAAACAAAAACATTATTCCACCCTCTAATGATCTGATATTGTATATTTTAATATCACCCTTCAGTGTTTGTAATTCAGTACCTTTCAAAAAGATTCAAAATTCTAAGGCAAAAGAAACCATCAGGTTAAGGCATTGCTAGAACCAAATTCCAAAAGTGTGAAATCACACTGGTGGTATATGTGTTTTTTTATTTCTTTTGAGACACCTTAACCCCTTCGCTGCCAGGCCTTTTCCCACTCAGGTGCCAGGCCTTTTTTTGGCAATTTGGGGCAATTCGCGCTTAGGCCCTCATAACTTTTTGTCCACATAAGCTACCCATGCTAAATTTGCTTCCTTTTTTCCAACATCTTAGGGATTCTAGAGGTACCCAGAGTTTGTGGGTTGCCCTGAAGAAGACCAAGAAATTAGCCAAAATAGTGTTTTTTATTTTTTTTTCAATGGGAAAAAAGAGCTGCAGAAGAAGGCTTGTGATTTTTTCCCTGACAATGGCATTAGCAAAGGGTTTGAAGTGCTAAAATCACCAGCTTCCCAGCTTTCAGGAACAGGCAGACTTGAATCAGAAAACACAATTTTTCAACACAATTTTGGCTTTTTACTGGGGCATACCCCATTTGTACTATTTTGTGTGCTTTTAGCCTCCTTCCAGTTAGTGACAGAAATGGGTATGAAACTAATGCTGGATCCCAGAAAGCTAAACATTTCTGAAAAGTAGACAAAATTCTCAATTCAGCAAGGGGTAATTTCTGTAGATCCTACAAGGTTTCCCTACAGAAAATAACAGCTGAAATAAAAAATATTGAAATTGAGGTGAAATAAACAGCCATTGTTCTCCACGTTTTACTCTGCAACCTTTTCCTGTGATGTCAGATTTTTTAAATGCATATGCCGCTACATCTTCTGGGCTCTTCTGGTTGTGGGTATATATAGGGTTTGTAGGTTCACCAAGAATCCTAGGTACTCAGAGCCAATAAAGGAGGTGCACCTTGCAATGGGTTTTCATTTTATACCAGGTATACAGCAATTCATTTGGTGATATATAAAGAGTGAAAAATAGGTATCAGGAAAACCTTTGTAATTCCAAAATGGGCACAAGATAAGGTGTTGAGAAGCAGTGGTTATTTGCACATCTCTGAATTCTGGGGTCCCCATACTAGCATGTGAATTACAGGGCATTTCTCAAATTGAAGTCTTTTTCACACTCTGTCTTACATTTGGAAGGAAAAATGTAGAGAAAGACAAGGGGCAATAACAGTTGTTCTGCTATTCTGTGTTCCCCCAAGTCTCCCAATAAACATGGTACTTCACTTGTGTGATTAGGCCTAATACCCACAACAGGAAACACAACATTGACACATCATATTTTCCCAAAGAAAACTGACGTGTTTTTTGGAAAGTGCCTAGCTGTGGATTTTGGCCTCTAGCTCTGCCGGCACCTAGGAAAACCTACCAAACCTGTGCATTTTTTAAAACTAGACACCTAGGGGAATCCAAGATGGGGTTGACTTGTGGGGCTCTTACCGGGTTCTGTTACTCAGAATCCTTTGCAAACCTCAAAATTTGGCCAAAAAAATACTTTTTCCTTACATTTCGGTGACAGAAAGTTCAGGAATCTGATAGGAGCCACTAATTTCCTTCCACCCAACGTTTCCCCAAGTCTCCCAATAAAAATTGTACCTCACTTGTGTGGGTAGGCCTAGTACCCGCGAAAGAATATGCCCCAAAACACTATATGGACACATCAAAATTATCAAATAGTAAACTACCTGTTTTTGCAGGGGTGGGGACCTGCATTTTTGGTCCTGGGCTCAGCAGCCATATAGGGAAACCTACCAAATCCATACATTTCTGAAAACTAGAAACCCGAGGGAATAAAGGGAGGTGTGACTTGCGTGGATTCCCCAATGCTCTGTTACCCAGAATCCTAAGTAAACATCAAATTTAGCTAAATTCATCTAATTTTTCCCACAATTCTGTGTGAGATCACTGCACCAGGACAAATTTACTACCACCCAATGTTCCCCTCAGTCTCCTGGTAATAACAATACCTCACTTGGGTAGGTGGGCCAAGTGTCGGTGACAGGGAAGAGCCAAAAACGTGTTGAAATTGAGGGGGAAACAAAGCGGGTCAAAAAAGGTCGTTTTAAAAAAAACATTTTTAGGCTGACAAATGCAGCCAAATTTTTATCAGTATAGGTGAGAAAATGCTGGGTAGTAGGAATTTTGTGGATTCCTGCAGATTCCAGAAGGTTCCATCAGAAAAATGTGGGAAAAATATGTGATTTCCAGCAAAGTTGTAGGTTTGCAGGACATTGTGGGTAAGAAAATGGTGCAGGGTGCATGTCAAGCACATCACCCTAGAATCACCCAGGTGTTTAGTTTTCAGATGTGTCTAGGTCTTGTGTATTTTTCTACAAGGCAGCGTTCCAAAGTCCAAAAAGTGAAGCCCTCAAGATTCCAAGTGAGAGTTAGCCAAGCTCTCATGGCCCAAATTTAAAACCAAAACTCAAAATAATCAAATGTTCTCTTGCATGCTGTGGGATAAGATGTTTTTAATGTGCGGGGGGAGAGATGAAAGACCCTTTTCAGTTGGGGTGGGGGCATAACCAGGCCCATACTGGTTGGTAGCCAACATCCTGTCATTTTTTTAATTCCCTGGCATCTATTAGAGATTCTGCCCCCCAGGGGTGTGGATCGGGGGTAATTGTACCACCTGCCCACTGGTAGGCAGAACAACTCTGGCCCCATTTATTTGGGGTGGGGGTATGGCCATACCGCCACCCTCTTATACTGAAAAACAAATCTTCCCTGGGGGGCTTAGATGGGCCTTCCAAAAATAGGCTGATCTGCCCCCAAGGGGGGCTGATATAGCCAACAGTAATGTGCCCCCATGGGGAGCAACCCTTGCCAAAGGTGCTGCCCCACAAACAATACACACACACCAATCCCTGGTGCCTAAGTGGTTTCTGCCCCCCCGAGGGGGCAGATCGGCCTAATAGGAATAGGTTGATCTGCCCCCAAGGGGAGCAGAAATGACCTAAAATAAATTTGCCCCCCCAGAGGAGCGACCATTGCCTAAGGGTTCGCTCCCCTTGCATGAAATTGGCACAAAAAAATCCCTGGGGCCTAGAGGTTTCTGCCCCCCTGAGGGCAGATAGGCTAATAAAAATAGGCTGATCTGCTCCCAAGGGCCTAAAATACATTTGCCCCCCGGGGGAACGACCCTTGCCTAAAGGGTCCCTCCCCTCACGTGAAACTGGCAAAAAACAAATCCCTGGAGTCTAGTGGTTTCTGACCCCCTTGGGGCAGATTGGACTAATAAAATAGTCGATCTGCCCCTAAGGGGGGCAGAAATTGCCTAAATACAATTTGCCCCCCAGGGAAGCGACCCTTGCCTAAGGGGTCACTCCCCATATATAAAAAAATAAAGTAAACATAAAAAACTATCCCTTGTGTCTAGGGGTTTCTGCCCCCCGGGGGCAAATCGGCCTAATTATAATAGGCCTAAAAATATTTTGCCCCCCTGGGGAGCGGCTCTTGCCCAAGGGGCCGCTCCCTTATGTATAAATATTAATAAAAAACAAAACTCCCTGGTGTCTAGTGGTTTCTGCCACCCTTGGGGCAGATTGGCCTCAAAAAAATAGGCCAATCTGCCCCCAAGGGGGTCAGAAAGGGCCTAAAAGTGAATTTGACCCCAAAGGAGCGACCCTTGCTCAAGGGGTCTCTCCCCACATATTTAAAAAAAAAAAAACATTATCCCTGGTGTCTAGCAGTTTATGCCCCCCTGGGGGCAGATCGGCGTAATTATAATAGGCTGATCTGCCCCCGGGGAGGAGAAATGGCCTAAAAACAAAATTGCCCCCATAGGGAGCTGCCTTTGCCCAAGGGGCCGCACCCCACATTCAATGAGCGCCATCAGACGCCACGGGGAGTCAGGGGGAACAGGGGTGTAAGGGGAAGCGATTCTCCTTCCATCCCTACCAAGGGGAGGGGGGTGTGAGGCCCCTGGTGGAGCGCTAGCACTTCCCTCAAGGGCCCCTATCTGGATGTAACGGTCACGTCCTGGGCACTCAAGGGGTTAAGGGACAGGATTGCCTCAGTTGCTAATAAGTACATTTTGTATGCTGGATGTTCAAAGGAAATGGATCTGAAAATCTATTTATCTATTTCTGCTCAAGAAGCTGAGATTCCCACTGCCTTTTGGCTCTACCAGCAAGAAGTGTTCATTCAAAACTCCAAAGCTAATCATTTGTTATGGGGAAGTAAGAATTTCATTTTTTATTACAGTTAAGCGGTTTTGACACATCACATAATTTCATCTACACTGAAAAGACTTTCCCATGCATAAATATGCTTAGTTGTATTGTGTTGTATTTGTGTTTATATAGCACTTTCTTAGCCCATTTGAAGCACAGACAGGTCTGTGGAGTTTCGAGCTTGCAGCTATTCCATATGTATCATTTTCACAGTGCTTCATAGTCCTGACAGAAATATGAAACCCTATGACATTGAGTTCCTGAAAGTCGTTCTGCTGCATGGTTGAAATGGTAGTAGGTGTAATTTGGCCCAACTAAGAGCTATTTGGTCAAGTGAATGAGGTCTGAAGTCATGGAAGGGAGTGTTGCATCAATAATTCACATGACCATGGGGCTTTTGGAGAGAGTAAGAATAGACACAGCCTCATACGTAGGCACATGCTATATTTGTGTGGATAGGGTTATAAAATAGAAGTGGCTTCTGAGAATGTTGATGTGGTCTACAGGGTAGAGACTATATGGGATGTGCTGAGTGATGAGAGAAACAAGAAACCTTCATTAATGTTGAGTTCAAGTAGTAGCAATATGAGACCTAAAATGTTGGGACACTGTAGATCCACCTGTCAGCACTTTAATGTGCCCAACAAAGAGCAGCAGGCACTGACCCATTGGAGGCAATTGTAAGATGGCTGAAAGTGTGTTCTGGGGTCTCGCTAAGTGTGGATAGGTTCACCTCTGATGGCCATAGCAACTCTTTCAGCAACACACCAATCTAATAACATGCAGCACCTAGAGTGATTTAAATGCTATTTGGGGGAAACCCCAGATTTGTATTCCTCTCCTGATTTCTCTTAATTCTAGGTGGCCTATATTTTGTGGTTTCCTGCTGAAGAGGAGCATCCAGCTTATGTGAATGATTCTGAAAGATTCCTCCTTTGGATTTAGAAAATACATTTGCACTACATTGTTCTGTCAGGGTTCTCTAAAGGTATAAATATTATTAATTTAAAATGTGTGTTCATTTAAGGTGCAAGAGTGTGGCTGCAGAGAATAGCAAAGGACAAGAGACTAAGGTGCTCATTACAAGTTTGGCAGACTCAGGACTGCCATGTCAGCAGTGGCGATCATACCACCAACAGGCTGGCAGAGAAGATTGCCAAATTATGACCATGGAGGTATTCACAACAGAATACAGCCAAACAACCTCTGGCACCGTCGCTGCGATCAGACTGCTACAGTTGATGGTAGCCACCTGCAGGCCAGTGGAGACCATGTCCCCACCGGACATATTACGAGGCTGCAGATCGCCAAGTTTTCCACCACTGTCGTACCTCCACGGAAACCCTGTCGGAAACCAACAGTATAAATGGAGACACTCACCTTCAAAAAGCCATTTCTGTCCGTACCTGCATGGAACCAGAACTACATGTCTTTCTACTGCTTCTGCTCACCCAATGACTCAGGAACCAGGGACAATGATGACAACAGCAACCCTGAGTACACACACTTACCTGCCACTGTTGCAAAATGCCAAAGTATGTAGGCACACACAACACCACCAATTCGGAACGGGTGATAAGAGCGACACACACAAGTAACCTCACACTGATACGAATACGCACAGATAGCCACATATACACCTGCTCATATATAGTACACACATTACAACCATCACACACACACATGCCAAACTCACATGCCAACTCCTTAATACACAGCATGGGCACAGTCACACACAATACCACCAAACGACAAACCTACTCCACAACCACCGAAGCACTGCTAAGCGCCCACAATACACACCACCACTTGACTAATCATACATACAACACAATGTAACAACGCCATAGAACTAACACACACAATCACACATCCAAACAATGAGGCATACGTCATTCCCCGCAAACACAACTCACAACGGATCTGACATGTCAATCCCCACACACACTCACACAGACAGTACAACCACCCAAAGGCACACCGCACTGCAAATAACAAATGTCAACACAAACACCACACAATGGCAACACAATAACATGAACCCAATATACACATGTCCATCACACAATATACAGCAATCACTGGGGAACAAATGCTATGCACACAACCACGCATGCTGCCCAGAAACAACTGGTAGCACAGCCACCACTCACACAAAAATAACTCACACGCAAACAAAATCAGCCAAGACCAAAACTGACCGAAGGTCATACAAACAGAACAAAGATGTAACCTTTGAACCAACAACTGGTTGGCCGTGATATATATGAATAAATATATACAAATCCAAATATACAAAGATTAAGGCCATAGGCCAGTCCAAAAAGACAAGTGCAACATGCACATATGGCAATTGTAAGCGCCCCAACTTTACTCCTGACTGCCATGTAACCTCCACAGGTAGGAGCATCAAGTGGGCAAGCAGGCAGGCACCTCAGGGATTAGGGTGGGCGGAGGGTGGTTTTGGGCTTAGAGTTGGGTTTGGGACCTTTGGGCTTGACTTTGAGAGGCAGAACTTAGGTTGAGACTTAGGGGAGGGTTCGGCACTCTTGGGAGGGGTAGATTTCTTGGTGGGGTAGGGGCATTGGTAATTGCAGGGGGGCAAGGGAGGTGGTTGAGGTGGAAGAGCTGGACTTGGAGAATGACACAGAGTGTTTGGGGGAGACATAGGGTGCGAGATGACTAGGGAAAAGGTTCAACTTTGAGAGGAAAAATATCTTAGACACATGGGTATGGTCATGGCACAAAGGTTTGAGTGTGGAGGGAGAGGGAGTGGTTGTGTGAGGTGTTTTGGTGGATGTCGGGTACATGTGTGTGTGAGGTATGCATGTAGGTGCTGGGTGTCTATTGGGTGGGTGAGTGTGGGCGTTTGTCTTAGGAGGAGAGGGAGGTGCTGGGAGATACAGTGGTGAATGGGTGACTGTCTTTTGGGGTGGTGACTTAAGGTATAGTAGATGTGCTGCATGTTGACGTGCCTGTGGTTGTGGTGGCTGCGGATGTGGTGACTGGGGTGGATGTTTGAGGGTCTGCTGTTGTGATGTCTGTGGGTAAGATAGGTGTAGTGGCTGTATCAGTGTATGTTGATGTGGTGACTGCAGGTGTGTCACATGTTGTTTATGTGATTTAGGGGGCGGTGGGTGTGTCAGGGTAAGTAGTTACTGTTGATGTGTCTGCAGGTGGATGTTGCTTGTATGCATGCCGGTGGTGGGTCTTGTGGGTCTTGTGTTTGTCAGCGCTACCCTTGAATGTTGAGGTGGATGCATGCTTTTCTGTTTGTGTGCTATAGCTGGGTCGGGACAAGGGGTTTGGGATTGGGAAGAGGAAGGTGGAGGGGGGACAGAAGACAAAGGCTGACTGGCTGCAATCAGTGTGGAGGCCAGAGCCCGAAAGGATCTCTGTAGGCCAGCCAGTGCACCATAAATGCCCTCCAGAAGAACATTTCTCTGCTGGACTTGGGATGCCAGTCCCTGGATGGCATTCATGATGGTCAACTGACCCACTGAGATCGACCGCAGGAGGTAAATAGCCTCCTCACTGTGGGCAGCAGGGCTGACAGGGCAGGGGCAGAGGTGCCTGCAGCAAAGGAGACGCCCACCTACCTGGGTGAAGGGGTATGGACAGCTGGGTGGGGAGCTACCGGAAGGGCGTTGATAGTAAGGGGGTTGGTGGACAAAGATGGTGCTGGAGTGGTCCCAAATGGGTCCACCATTGCCAGAACGTGTCCACTGGAAGAGGATTCCAAAGATGAAGAACAGGATCCTGTCTCCCCTGTGGCACTCTCCTCACCCTCTGGGCCACGGGGTCCCTCGCTGTCAGTGGTATCAGCACTCTGGGTCCCGTGGCCAGCAGCATCCCCACTCACCTGTGCCCTGTCTCCTTCACCTGCCAATGCTAATACACACAAACAGAGAGAGGAGGGAGAGATAGAGAGGGAGAGAGGGGATCATCACATTTTTCACATACACACATTACAACATGCACAACTGTAGGTATACATCTCCTGGCGAGGGAATCCCGTTAGAAAAACACAGATCCTTCGTCATGTCAAAACATGTTACTTCTACCCACCCCTTATTGTCTTTTCTATCACCAACATCATTATCCGTGTAAGGTAGCACAACTCGAACATTCCATAAAATCACCTGTAAAACTATGTCAGCATGCTCATCATGCCCTGGCTAAAGCTAATATTCCATCCTAGTCCAGGTCATAACTCTCCAGATTCTTATCACCTTTTGGAAATGCAGTTGACTGATAACACCATATCATGCATGTTCAGAATCAACACCTGACCATTCCGTGTCCATAAGTCATGTTCCATGCAAGTAAAGACAACTCTATTAAAAAACAATACAGCACCTGCCATTGCAATTGCATGCCTAGGCAATCTCTCTGTATATTTATGACACAATGTATACAACCTCTGATAAAGATATAACATGTGGCAGTCCCGTACAGGTGCTATTAGAAATGAGGTATTTGGTTGGCAGTCAGGTTATCCCCTGTCCAAGCAAGGATCCTCACTCTAGCCAGGGTAAAAGAGAATCACCCTCAGCTAACCCCTAGTTACCCCCTTGGCAGCTTGGCACGAGCAGTAGGCTTAACTTCAGAGTGCTAGGTGTAAAGTATTTGTACCAACACACACAGTAACTTGATGAAAACACTACAAAATGACACAACACAGGTTTAGAATAATAGAAAATATTTATCTAAACAAAACTAGACCAAAATGACATAAATCTACAATGCACAAGTCAAGTTATCACTAGAATTGCAAAAAGAGTCTTCATGTAATTTTAAACACACACTAACGCTGTTAGCATGACAATCTACCTTGGGTGCATCAAAAATAACCCTGCACAACTAACCTAGACAGGGAATCCACAAACAAGCAGAGTGACAGAATGGCCTAAGCAAAAAAATGCCTACTTTCTAAAAGTGGCATTTTCAAGCACACAATCTCAAAACCAACTTCCCTAAAAGATGTATTTTTAAATTGTGATTTCAGAGATATCAAACTCCACATGTCTGTCTGCTCCCAAAAGGAATCAACACTTTAATCATATTTAAAGGCAGCCCCCATGTTAGTCTATGAGAGAGATAGGCATTGCAACAGTGAAACCCGAATTTGGCAGTATTTCACTGTCAGGTCATATAAAACACATTAGTATATGTCCTACCTTAACCATACACTGTGCCCTGCAAATGGGGCTACCTAGTGCCTACCTTAGGGGTGCCTTATATGTATACAAAAGGGAAGGTTTAGGCCTGGCAAGTGGGTACACTTACCAAGTTGAATTGGCAGTTAAAACTGCACTCACAGACACTGCAGTGACAGGCCTGAGCCATGTTTACAGAGCTACTAATGTGGGTGGCACAACCAGTGCTGCAGGCCCACTGGTAACATTTGATTTACAGGCCCTCTGCACCTCTAGTGCACTGTGCGAGGGACTTACCAGTAAATCAAATATGCCAATCATGGAAAGCCAATTACACATACATTTTTCATAGTAGCACTTGCAGGTTAGCACTAGATAGCAGTGGTAAAGTGCCCAGAGTAACAAAAACAGCAAAAACAGAGTCCAGCCCACATCGACAACCTTGGAAACAGAGGCAAAAAGTTAGGGGAGACCACGCCAAGGATGCCAAGTCTAACAAATGTGCACAACTTGAAGTAGATGGCTGCCATTACACCTCCTTGCTAGCTTCATTAGTGGGGGTGTCATGTGCCCCAATGCGTAGGTGTGAGTAGTGGATGCATACTAATAGTTTGTGATGTGTACAGGAGCGTATGTTCTGCTTTTTCATGTATTGTTATAGCAGATGCTAACATACACTTCTCAGATTTGTGCACTCTCCTATCATCTTTTCCTTCCACTCACTGACTTAGGTATGTAATGTGTGGCTCTGCAACCTAGGCTTGAGGTATTCACTGGCAGTAGCCAATGGTAATTGCAGACAGACATGAGAGGTGTACCTGACAGATACCTGGCTAAATGAGTTTAGCTTCAGTGGGGTGGTACCCTGATAGTTTATCCACCATACAAGTGGGGTGGAAAATGCCTAGTCCTTTTCATTTACCTGTGGGGTTGAGGAAGATGCAAAACGGTGTATGACATGTCAAGTGAAGTTTGTGGCACATGTGTGAAAGGTGGACCATCGCCTCTCGCTTCCCAATGGGTTGAGTACTTTGTGATGGCCATTTGGCCTAGCTGTGTTTGTGTTCTAACATTGCTGTCCAGGGTGAATGTAACTGTATTCTGAAATCAGTGACTGACAATCCTACAGGTGTAGGGCCTATGTTAGTGTATGTTTTGAGTACTGGGTTCCTTTGTCGTGTTCTTTGTGGGTTCAATGGGATATATGAATGTGAAGCTATTGTATGGGTATGTGAATAGCCACTACCTGGTGATATGGAGGACCTATCTGTGTGCTCCTGCTTTGTAGGTTGTTTACCATGAGCATGTGAATTGAATAACACCATGGATTACATCCTGATGGTACTCTCTGTCATGCTCTATTTGCACATTTGAATACTGTTAGACTTGGCATCCTTGGTGTGGTCTCCAGTAACTTTTTGCCTCTTTTTCCCAGGTTGTTGATGTATGCTGGACTCGGTTTTTGCTGTTTGTGTTGCTCTGGGCACTTTACCACTACCATCCAGTGCTAAAGTGCAAGTGCTCCTATGTAAAATGTATGTGTAATTGACTTTCCATGATTGGCATATTTGATTTACTAGTAAGTCCCTAGTACAGTGCACTAGAGGTGCCCATGGCCTGTAAATCAAATGCTAATAGTCGGCCTGCAGCACTGGTTGTGCCACCCACATAATTAGCCCTGTAACAAGGCTCGGACCTGCCACTCCAGTGTCTGTGTGTGCAGTTTTAAACTGCCAATTTGACTTGGCAAGTGTACCCACGTGCCAGGCCTAAACCTTCCTTTTTATATATGTAAAGCACCCTTAAGGTAGGTCCTAGGTAGCCCCATGGGCAGGGTGCAGTGTATGTTAAAAGTGGGACATGTACTTATGTGTTTTACATGTCATAACAGTGAAATACTGCCAAATTCAGTTTTCAATGTTGTAAGGCCTATCTCTCTCATAGTTTAACATAGGGGCTGCTTTTAAATATTATTAAAGTGCAGATTCCCCTTGGGGCAGATAGACATGCAGTGTTTGAGGTCTCTGAACTCACAATTTAAAAATTCATCTTTTAGTGAAGTTAGTTTTAACATTGTGTACTTGAAAATGCCACTTTTAGAAAGTAGGCATTTTTTTGCTTAAGCCTTTCTGTGACTCTGCCTGTTTGTGATTCTCTGTCTGGGTCAGTTTGACAGTTGGGCTTTTTGCACCTCTCTCTAGACAGTGACAAAAAGGGTGCTGGAGTGTAGCCTGCATATCTTGATGAGCCATCTGTGCTAGGAGGGAGGAGAGGAGCGGTCACTCACACCTGAAAGGGCTGTGCCTGCCCTCACACAATGCAGTCTCCAACCTTCTGGTGTGTGTCTGGGGCATGGCCTGGGCAAGGCAGGATCTTGAAAACAACAGAAACTTCTCTTTGAAGTAGGCCTACTTCAAAGGCAGAAAGGGGTATAAGAAGAGCTCCCAAAACCCCTGAAGATCAGATCACTTCTGGAATCAAGAGAAACCTCTGCCAAAGAGAAGGGCTGAAGAGCTGAGGAGAAGTGCTGCCCCTGCCTGTGACTGTGCTTTATTTGGCTATCCTGCAGTTGCTGCTTCTGCATGTGAAAGGAGACAAAGATTGGACTTTGTTGTGAATTCCTGCTAGAGAAGAATCTCCAAGGGCTTGGACTGAGCTTGCCTCCTGTTGAAGTCTCAGGGCCATCAAAGACTTCCCCTGCCAGAACCTGGACTCTCTGCTGAGACCCCTGACCTGCCAAGTGGTGCCCTATCCAATTCCTAGGCCCTTGAAAGGTGAAGATGGTAGACAAGGATTGAAAATCCACGCACAAACCGCCCTGCTGGGAAATTTTCAATGCACCTTCCATGACGCGGCTGATAAACGACGTGCCACTGCTTCACGTCTGAAATCAACGCTCCACCTGCACCGCGGCTGGAAGATCGACACAACACAGCTGGAGAAACGACACGCAACACCCGCTAACGGAGGCTGATAATGAAGCAAGCCCCATGCGACCGGATTTTCAATGCAACATCGCTGGGTGCGGAAAATCAACACAAAGCCTGCCCGGACCCCAGGCACCTGTCCGGATCGATGCATCGCTCTCTTGCAGGAGAGAAGAAATGATGCACACCAACCCGACCGGAGGAGGAATGACTCATGGTCTCGCTGGCGAGTGACAAATCAACACATCGCTGGCCAATTTTGACGCACACTCAGCCATGCAGTTTGATTTTGATGCTACCCAGGTACTTTTGTGAAATAACAGCATTCTCACTATTTTCTAAGGATATTCTTTTGAAAATTTATAACTTGACTTGTGTATGTTGGATTTTTGTCATTTTGGTCTTGTTTTGTTTTGATAAATATTACCTATTTCTCTAAACCTGGGGTGTCAAGGTTAGACTCAGGTACCTGTACTGTGGATATAGATTGAGCAGTCCTTGGGACACACGTTTTGGGGTGAATGGTTGGCTGTGATCGTGATGCAACAAGGGTGGGACGGTTTGGGGTGGGCCGGTAGAGGCTGAGAGTCGTAGACTGACTAGGACCCAGATGGGCCAGGTAGTTCGTCAGTGTCCAGACGTCCAGAAGTGTTGTTCTCACTGGGGCCTTCATCCTGAGAGGGACTAACAGTCTCAGGTATACTCTTCATGGTGTCAATGGCAGGGTTACCTGTGGAGGGTGTGAGACACAGAGTTCAGGTTAGAATGTGCTTTTGATTGCTTTCTATGACTCACTGCAATAACATTGACAGATGCAGAACACCATACCTTAGTTGTACATACGACTCTGTGATTTCTTTAATCCATGTTGTAAGATGTCATACCAATTGGGAACAGGTGTTTGTGCTGATGCAATCTTATTATGCCTGATATATGACATGAATGCTCACATTAGAGCTGCACAATGCACCATGGTGTCCACGTGGGTACACAATATATGAGTATGCAGAGGAAATTGTCCTGCAACTAGATGTTGTGCATGTGCATGGAGTCTGCCATCTTACCTTCCAAACCAGGTCTGTCTATTTCAGGTTTGGGATCTTTGATCTGTGACTATTGGGAATGGTCACTGAGCTGTAGCTATGTTTTGGTTTGGTTGCTATTGTGTGTGTGCCATTGCATTGCTGTCATTGCCATCTACTGTTCCTCAATAGAACAATCTAGTAGGTGTAGCTAGTACATTAGTCATACAAGCATGAAATGTGAAGTGATGTGCACTATCCAGGTTTTCACAATGATGGATTAGTGCATTCTCAGAGTCGTAGTGATCTAATCAGCCTGTAGTTAATGTGCCATTGCCAAGGGCTGTAAGGGCAGTTGGGCTGAGTGGAGAGGTGGCATGCAAGAGAGGGCATTAGGTGATTCGGTGAGAGGTGTAGTAGCACAATCAATTAGTTAATTAGGGAGGACTTGGGTTATGCAGACACATGCAGGACTATTCAATAATGTGACATAAATGTTGTGGGTACTTATCAGGCTCCAGTCCCCCAGGAATTCCAGTCAGGCCCTCAGGATTCAGTATGTCCATGACCTTCTCCTCCCATGATGTGAGCTTTGGGGAAGGAGATGGGGCCCACCACAAGTCCTCTGCACGGCTATATAGTGCCTGGATGCCATGGAACTGACCTTCCACCTGAGGTTGTTCCACTTCTTCCTGATGTCGTCCCTTGTGCATGGATGACTGCCTACATAATTGACCCTGTTGACTATCCTTTGCCACAACTCCATTTTCCTGACAATCGATGTATGTTGGACTTGTGCTCCAAAAAGTTGTGGCTCTACCCTGACAATTTCATCTACCATGACCCTCAACTCGTCATCAGTGACACTTGGGTTTTTTTGTGGGGAAATGGTAATGGTTGTGTAGATGATGTGTGAGGGTGTTGAGAGTGTAAGGGTGCAATGTTGGGTATTTGATGAGGTGTGGGTGCTGCGTTGTGTGTGTGAGACGGTTGAAGTGGATTGTATGTGGTGGGGATGTGTGTATTGTGATAGTTGTGCTGATGTGGGGTGTGTGCTGCGTTAGATGTGTATGTATACCTGAAGTGTAAGTGTGCTATTTCTATATTTTTGCCTTCTTTGAGTATCTCAATGGTGTTTTCATTGCAAAGGATTGTGGGTTGTGTAATGATGTGCTATATCGTGCAGAAAGTAGGTGTGTCGGCTGTGTGTATGTGTGTCAGATGTGGGGTATTCAAACTATCCAATGTGGTGGTGTTTTTCTGACTGATGCGAGTTGAGACCACTGCGGTTCGCACCACCAATGGTTTTACACCATGGAGGAACCGCTGTGGTGATTTGTTGCTTGTGGCTCGTATTCTGGTGGGTGAATTTTTGTTGGGCTGGCGGTGTTGGTGGTGGGACTGTCTCTTTTCCGTCTGCCAGTGTCCTGGGGGTTTCAGATTTTTGACTGCTTTTTGGCGGTCTTCACAGTGTGAGTCATAATACAGTGGTCAGATACCGACACCATGGCAGTCATTTGGTGACCACCACGGCGGTCTTCCCAAAAGGCCACCAAAGTTGTAATGAGGTCCTAAGTATCAGTGTTTCATATCACACCGTAGCTTAACATACCTTGCATTATGTGCTTGTCCACCTATTTTTATGTATTGCCACACAATTTCCTAAATGATTTTCACCCCTACTTTGGGTATTAACATATCCAACCTTATGGCTGCAACTCCATTGGCATTGCCACAGTGTAGGTCAAGGTGGTAATGTGTCCCTGTTGGGAGGATTTTGTTAGTCTTGCGGTTGGTACTGAAATGATTTGTACCCATGTTTTAGTTTGGCAAGCCAGAGTATTGAAAGTCATTTGGGATGGCCATACCGATATGACTCCAAGGATTGCTGCTCTCCACAGAATACTTCCAACAGTGCATCAGGGAGCATAAGTGGTTGCTCTATTTTGCTTACTGCCTTAGAACATGTTGAGCTGTAGTCTTCAATTTTCATTTTTATTCCTGTTGAGGTAATTGACTCTCGATGCTCAATTTTGGACTCTACTAAATCAATCACTGTTTTGTTTTCTGATTTCCTCCATTCTGTTGCTTAATCTGGAGAAAGTTTAGGAGAATTTGTGGGTACTGGGATTTAGTTCTCTGCTCCAGATGCCCGGTATGAATCTAACAGTTGAGAAAGTGTGAGGAGAGCTTCATCCTTTGAAGTTCTATTACCACTTTCCTTTCCTCACTTCTCAAACTCACTTCAATTTTCAATTAACTCGCACAATAGGATGGACTGTTCTGCTGAAGGGTACCTTTTGTAAAAAAAAAAAAAAAAAGACCGTATCTACATGTTCTTCACATACCTACATGTGGTTCCCTAATCAGAAAATGCATTTCTTTTACTTTTGTTAAAATTAAAAGCCTTATCTGATCACACTGGCCATAGGAAGCTGTTTTAAAAAAATATATTTTTATTAACATTTTGCTGTTATACAAATACAGAATGATTTGGTGTGGCAGCTGGGGTTTCCCATGCAGCTAAGGGTGTTACATACTTTGGTCAAATATCACATATTTTCTTTTACCTTTACATCAATTTTGATTGCTTATGGTCTAATTCTGAAGCCTCGTGCATTTATCTGTGTGCCACATGAGAGCTATGCCATCGATCTGATTGTTGTGCATCTAAAACAGTCTTTAACTAAAATTAAACAGGTTAATGGTGCGATGGAACTTGTATGGGCAGACGGTCCCATTGTCTGGAGTCAACCTCTTCTCCTTTACCCTTGGAGCAGGGTTGGCACTTTTCATGCTATCCGTCCCTTTTTAATACCAAGACGATAACTCCCTCAAATAATGCCTGTTTCCCTCTAACCCCACTCTGTCATTTCTGTGATCTTGGGCCGTGTATCCCATATCTCTTTGTTTCCCTTCTAGTATCTTCTAGGTTCCAAACCCTGGATTCATCCTTCCTTACACCAGGAGTTGTGTCACTGCCGACCTCTATCTTTGTCCTTTAGTTTTATTTTTATGTCAGTCCCTCTGTAGTTGTGTCCGTACCCCTCAGCATCCCCTCCCATTTTGTCAGTATCTCCTCCCATTCTGGAGCGATGGGGGTCTGGCGGAGTCCACGCTCCTCCTCTCTCTTTAGTATCTGCAGTTCTGCTCTGGCCCACTTCTCTACTTCCCGTCTCCATTCTGTCAGTGATGGGCATCAGGGGGATTTCCACCCCAAGGTAATCAGTCTCAGGTATAAAACCAGAGCCAGGTCCAGAAAACGACCCCTCACCTTCCTACGTGGAAGTCCCGTTCTAAGACCCAATAGGCACACATTGGGGGATAGGGCTAAATCCCTTTCAAGCAGTCTAGAGAGGTCCGCCAACACACTGCCCCAGCCCTGTTGCAGGTCGGGGCTGCTCCACACCATGCGGTCGAAGTTTGCGTTCACGTAACTGCACCTGGGGCATGCCCTGGGACCCCCCGTACATTAAGGAAAAGCGGTGTGGGGTGAGGTACGTCCTGTGCGTGTAATTATATTGAGTATATCTCAGTCTCGTGTTTCTCGACACATCGCTTGGGTACGCTAGCACTCTGCTCCACTCTGAGTCTGTTATTTCATTTTCCAGGGATCTCTCCCACCTTTCCCGTAGGGATTGCATTGGGTCAAGGGCTCCTTCCTGTTGGGCTCGATGCAGTCTTGTGATGCGGTGTGCATCATCCCCCAATGTTAGAAGGAGGTGTAATATCTGATGGGTGGTAGGCTCTGCATTCACTGTTTCACAGTGTTCCCGTAAATTATGTGTTAACTTTTGGTACAAAAGGAATTGTCCCAGATGGATTCCCCTATCATTCACTAGATCAGTAAAGGGCCTCCACACCCCATCCCAGAATAAGTCACCTACCGTCTCTACTCCCGCTCTTTTCCAAATCCCGAGCCCTGTACCCACCAAACCATCCTCTCTCAGATCTAGTATTAGGGCAGTCAGTGGCAATGCCGGGGAATAAGGGGGTCCCACCCCCACTCATCTTGCACACCTCTTCCAGCAAAAAATTGCTACTTTCGTCATCGGACTGTCCATTTGGCGTGCCACCTTCTTATTAATCAACTGCGCTATGACTCAATCCGTACCTCTATCCCCAACAGTAATCCATATGTCCAGGTATCCCTTACCAGCGAACCAACTGGCGACCCATTGCAGCTGGCACGACAGGTAATAGGCCTCAAAATCTGGAACCACCAGGCCTCCCGCTAAAGTTGGTCTACATAGGGTTGGGAGTGGTGTACGTCTGTGGCCGTCATCCCAGATAAGCTCCCTGAGTAGAGTATTTAACTCTCAAAACCACGCTGAAGGAATCTATAATGGTAAGTTAGCAAAATAGTAGAAGAGGCGAGAGAGCATGATCATTTTAGATAAAGAAATTCTGGCCATGATGGATAATTTTATTGAGCGCCAGAAACCGACTGAGGCCCTCAGGGAGCGGAGTGCCCTTCCAATGTTTCCATCTCTCAGGTCCCCAGTCTCATGGTATATTTGTATACCCAAATACTTAACAGTGCGTGGAGCCCAAACTATGTCCCCAGGGCAGGAGGAGGGTCGCCCATAAGTTTGTGTTAGGGGAAAAATGAATGACTTGCTTCTGTTGAGGCACAGACCTGAGAGTGCACCAAAGTGGTCCAGCGTCAGCAAAGCCCAAGGTAGGCCCAGCTCTCCATCATTGAGGTATATGAGTATATCATCGGCATATAGTGAAATGATATGTTCCGATTGACCCCATTTTACTCCCTTTCCTGTGCCCTTGCTTCGCATTGCAACCGCCAGTGGCTCTATGGCCAGAGCAAATAGAAGCGGCGATAGCGGGCACCCTTGTACGTCCCTCGGTATGTAGGGTAAGTATCCGATATCATTCTGCCCGTCCTCACCAACGGTGACATATACAGTAAGTCCACCCATTTTATCCAGCCATCTCCCATTCCCATCCGCCGCATCACTGTTCTCAGATAGTCCCATCTGACCGAATCAAAAGCTTTCTCAAAATCTACTGCAAGCAGCACTCCTGCCCTGGGCCTCTCTTCTTCGGGCATGTGTAAGATGGCAAACAAACGCCTCAAGTTCAAGGAGGTGCTGCGGTTTGGGACAAAGCCATTCTGATCAGTATGCACTAACCTGGTGATGTGGCGTAGGAGTCTATTGGCTAAGGCTTTACTGAGGATTTTTAAATCGTTATTTAACATCGACAGAGGTCGGAAGTCCATCAATGAGGCCTCTTTTGACTTCGTTTTGGGCAGAGGGACCACCAGTGCCTCCCTAAGCGAGTCCGGTAGCATTCCACGTTGCAATGCCTCCATATACATCTCCACCAACTGGGGGGCTAACAGTGTGGAATATTTTTTGTAAAAGTCCATGGGGAGTCCATCCGTCCCTGGGGTCTTACCGGAGGCCAGCTGTGCTATAGCCTCCTGTACCTCGTCAACCGTCAACGGGCCTCCTAAACTATCCTGTTCCTCGGGTGCTAGTGTGGACAGAGGGATTGGACGCAAAAAGTTGTCAAGGTCATCTGCTCTAAGCTCTCCCGGGCCCCCGTAGAGATGGGAGTAGTACTCTTTGAAGGCATCATTTATGGGTCCCGGCATACACTGACGTGCCCCCCCTTTATCATAGACACTCTTAATGGGTCCACTGTCCCCTTCAGCCCTCACTAACCACGCCAGCATTCTACCTGAGCGGCCCTCCTCAGTCTGGACTGATGCCAGATACTTCTGAAGGCTGTGACAGCGGAGCTGCTCTTCCACCTGGGCATATGACTTCCGTGCCTGGACATATCTTTCCTGTACTGTATCCCCGTTCTCCCCACCTCATTCCCCTTCGTGTATTATCCTCTCCAAACTATTCAGTTCGTGTTCTAGGGTGTGTCTCACTCCGACTGTCTGACCTAGACAAAAACCTCTAGTTGTCACCTTGAGAGCCTCCCATTCCAAGGATCTTGAAGAGGCTGATCCTTTAATGGTTTTAATATGATCTGAGAGGTGTAGGCGAAGGGATTCTCTGTATGCTTGGTCCTCTAACGAGCCGGGGGTCAGTCTCCATGTTGGGACAGGAGGCCTATCCATTGTCGCCTTCCAGTAGGGGGTTATGGTCTGATAATGTTCGAGCAAGGTATTCTGCGCGGGTCATTCCCTGTACAAGATATGCTGTACACACCACCCTATCTATTCTGGTATGTACTTGGTGTAGTCTCGAATAGACTGAATAATCCCTCTCAGTGGGGTGTTGTACCCGCCATACATCCACTAGGCCCCACGCATTCATCCATTCTCTCAATTTTCTCGCCACTCTATGTGTCGCTGCCCCTGTAACCGGTAGAGAGGACCGGTCTAAGTCCACATCTAATATTCCGTTAAAGTCTCCCCCGATTAAGATACCCCTGGTTTGTTGGCGTGTGGGATGGCTCGAAAGTTGCGTTATAAAGGGGTCCTGATCTTGGTTGGGGGCGTAGACACTGCCCAGGACAATTGGAGTTCCATGAAGCCTCCCCTCCGCTATCACAAACCTACCCTCATGGTCTATGTCCTTAGATATGACTTCAAAGGGAACCCCCGCTCGTATCCAAATCAAGGCGCCCCTTGCATACGCTGAATAGCCAGTGGCAAACACCTGCCCTATCCATCTACGCCTCAATCTCTCCACCTCTCCCGTGGTTAAGTGGGTCTCTTGTAGCATTTCCACTTGTACACCTCTTCTTTTAAAAAAGGACAGTATTCTGTGACGTTTGGATGGGGACCCCATACCGCGTACATTCCATGTTAGTATATTATATTCCGCCATGAGGTTGTCTTATTAGCATTCCAGGTTGCCCACCTCTGCCCCGGGTACAGTCTCCCCATGTTTCGGAGTGTATACATAAGTATTTCTTTCCACCCTGCCCATCGCACCTGAAAAAGTTGTAACTGTAAAACCCAACACCCTATCCCCAGGGCGCCTCCCAAACAGTAGATTGCCCAATAAACTGTGCAACAGTGCCACATGTTCAACAGAGTATCTAAAATTCTCGCCAGTCTGATTGGTTGGATGAGAACTCGTCTGGGGGGGCATAGTCCGGAGGGCCACGTGTACATACTATTCACCTTGCCTCAGAGTCGTGGTATCACATCTGTTACCCCAGTTCGTCTGATGTCTGGTGGGTCACCTTCGGAGACCATGGATAGGATTCCAAACATCCTATTGAGGACCCGGCCGTGCCATCTGAGTCCACTCCGGAGCCTCCCGGGGGGGATGTCTCTCTGCTCATGGACGCCACCGCCTCAAGGGCTGCTCGCTTTCCAAGTTCTTTCTGTGTCCGCGCTGGTATCCCACGTGAGCGGTCCCTGTTCCTCCGCCTCCCTGGGGCTCTGCGCTTTCCAGTCTCTCTTGTGTTTACTTTTGCACTCTGGGCTGACTGGCCCCTATGAGCTTCAAACCATTCCCAGGCCTCCTCAGGGTTCTGAAAAAACAAAGATTTACCCTCGTGCGTCGCTCTCAAGCGAGCCGGGAAGAGGAGCGAATACTGGATCCCTTCATCTCTGAGGGCCTTTGTGACTGCAATGTACGAGTTTCACCTGATCTGGACCTCAAAGGTGAAATCTGGGAATAACGTACACCTCTCCATTCACAACTCTGAAGGGGCCCGTCTCCTTGGCCCTCTGGATTAGGGCATCCCTGTCTCTGTAATGCAGAACTCTGGCTATCACCGCTCTGGGTGGTCTGCCCGGGGTAAGAGATCTCGAGGGCACTCGGTGTGCTCGTTCAAGTGTAAAAAACGGAGTCAGGTTGTCTGCTGCTACAACCGTGCGCAACCAATTTTCCAAAAATGCCACCATATTCATCCCTTCCGCTCCCTCTGGCAGGCCTACCACTCGGATATTGTTCCTTCGGTTCCTCCCTTCTGCGTCCTCAGCTCTCTGTTCCAGCTGCTTCACTCTGTCGTTGAGGTTCTCTACCGTAATTGTTATGTCTCTTTGTTTGGGAGTGATATCCGCCAATGAGGTCTCCGCCTCTTTAACTCGGTCAGTTAGTTTTTGATGGTCTGCCCTCAGAAGCCCCACCTCTACAGCCACTTGATTGATGTTGTGCTGTAGTGTAGCTTTGGTGTCTTCGATTGCCCCTAGGATCTTGTCCAGGGTATCCTGCACCTTAGTCTGCAAGAAGTTCAGAGGTTCCCCCTCTTTAGGGTCAATGCATATTGGATGGTCCATAGCTTTGGTCTTGTGCCGGCTTTTGGATGACATCGGGCTTGCAGTGCTTCACTTTGGTGTTAACAGGAGGGTGAGCAGGACAGTTATATTTCACTCATTCACGTAAGCTCAAAAGCTTATCTTGGGCCAGTCAGTCACATCCAGCAGTCCAAATAAGCTCTTCCACTCAGTAGTGTTGTGGTTCTCTTAGAGTGGTCCCCCTCTTTCACCTGGTTCTCTCACTCCTGGGGGCCCAGCTGACCCTTTTTATTGTCACCCTAAGTAAAGGGCCCAGGTCTGTACTGCTCTCCACTTCCAGCGTTTCCTCTATCAGGTGCAGTACACCACCCAGGGCAGTAGCGGCTATTACAGGCCTTCTTATTTCCACCTTCACCTTAGTCCAAGTGTGCTCCCTCTTTCCAGCTAAGTTTGGTAGGATTCACCCCCTCACTTCACGCCCATATGGGGAGCTGGGCTCACTCCTGGTGTCTAGAGATCGTGCGCAGTGTGCGATCGCTTTGTCCACCCAGGTGTTTCACTTACTTTCGGTCCTCGTTCCCCAGCGTCACTTCCCCGTTGTGGGCGCCAGGTCCGCACTGACACTGCTGGCGGACCACGCACTCCACCACGCCCTCAGCGCTCACGGGCGCTTTTTCCAATGCACTGCAGCATGTTCTCTGCTAGGTCGGGGTGAGACCGCCCTTCAACGTCCTCTACAAGTCCCCTGGGGCTGTGCTCCGTACCTCGGTCCTTGTTATCCAGTGTTACTTCCTCGTTGTGGGTGCCGGGCCTGTACCAACACCGCCGACGGCCCGCACACTCCGTCGCACCCTCAGCGCCCACGGGTGCTTTATCCGATGCACTGCAGCGTATTTTCTGCCAGGCCGGGTTGAGACCACTCTTCAACGTCCTCTGCAAGTCCTCTGAGGGTGTGCTCCGTGCCTCGTTCCTTGTTCCCCAGTGTTACTTCCTCGTTGTGGGTGCTGGGCCCGCATCGACACCGCCAGCGGACCGCGCACACTGGCGCTTTATCCGGTGCACTGCAGCGTTGTTCTCTGCCAGGCCGGGGCGAGACTGCCCTTCCATGTCCTCTACAAGTCCCCTGGGGCCATGCTCTGTGCCTTGTTCCTCATTCCCCAGCATTACTTCCTCACTGCAGGTGCCGGGTCAATACCGGCACCGCCAGCGGCCCGCTCACTCCGTCGCACCCTCAGCGCACACAGGTGCTTTATCCGATGCACTGCAGCGTGTTCTTTGCCATGCCAGGGCGAGGCTGCCCCTCAACGTCCTCTACAAGTCCCCCGGCGTTGTGCTCTGTACCTCGGTCCTCGTTCTCCAGCGTTACTTCCTCGTTGTGGGTGTCGGGCCGGCACCGACACCGCCGGCGGACCGCACACTCTGCCGTGCCCTCAGCGCACACGGGCGCTTTGTCCAATGCACTGTAGCGTATTCTCTGCCAGGGCGGAGGGAGACCACCCTTCAACGTCCTCTACAAGTCCCCTGGGGCCATGCTCCGTGCCTTGTTCCTCATTCCCCGGTGTTACTTCCTCGTTATGGGTGCAGAGCCCGCACCGTCATCGCTGGCGGACCGCGCGCTCCACCGCACCCCCAGCACACACAGGCACTTTATCCGATGCACTGCAGCGTGTTCTCTGCCAAGTCGGGGCGAGGACGCCCCTCAACGTCCTCCTCTGGCAAGCGCCGGAGCCGCCGTCAGGATCCTGGCACCACGCGAGTCCCCGGCCTCGACGACGGCTGCAAGCCCCACGGTACCGGCTCCAGCGAGGCCCCCCATGCTCCGGGATTGGGCTCCCCCTTGTTCTTCTGGACCCCTGGCGTCCCCGGGTACCGACTCTCCAAGTCGATGGTCCCCGAAAGTGGGCTGTTTTCAAGGATTAATTGTAGGCCCCTCCGGAGCCACGTTCTCAAGCGTGCGCCATCTTGGCTGCTTGGCCACACCCCGGGCCATAGGAAGCTGGTTGTATGTAAAATGTGCAAACATACACAATCTTTTTCTACGACTAATTCATATTTATAAACATATTTATCTTTCAAACACTAAACCACACAATAGAAATATATTTAATCTTTGAAAAATCCTGATAGATGAAACACAAGTTGGCTTCTATGATCATCTGTGCAATGACAGACACAAAACACATCCTAGAAGAAAGAGAGATACACTGAAGCAGTTATAGTTTGTATTTTGTGTAATCTCCTAACAGCATGCCACTTTCTGCCCATGTCCTCTGTTCTGGTGTGCTGACAGCACAATTGTAAAACTAGAACATTTGGTCCAATTTCTTACACCAGGGCACATTTTACCTAAAGGGCGCACGTTCTTGGTTTGTGCCACAGTGCACCTTAAAGCAGGTGAGCTGGGTGCAAACCAGAAAAGTGCGCCCTGTTAGGCAGAATGAACAGCCCTTAAGGCAGCCGCAAACATGTGCTGGCCCCAGAGGAGTGCATTGAAGAGAAATACAGAGCAGCTGTTTAAAAGTTGCTCCATGTTTCTCTGTACAGCTTTTCAGCGGGATTACAGATCCCTGTGCAGGTGAGTACAGTGAGTCACTGCACCCGCCTGCAGGGGGATGTTTGGGGGCCATGGACCCCTTTTCATCCCTTCAGAGGGCTGCCTTTAGAAGGTGCACTTTCAGTGTGCTCTTTCAGCTTACCTTCTAAAGGTATGTTAACCCCTACACCCACATCGGTAACAGAGTGTGGGCGTGAAGGCAAAGAGATTCCATCATTTGCATGGGTCCCTGATGATAGCCTGACGCTTTATGTGAGCCAGCTCTATCTGTAATACAGAAGGGGCTGCACAAGCATTTGCTGCCCCTTCTGTAACACCAAAGTGCCCCAGGGGCATACAAAATGGGTGCAAATACCTGTTGCGCCTCAGGACACTTTTATAATATGGCCCCAGTTGGCCTTCGGGGGTCTGCCAGCTCTTGCGCCCTAACTCAGCTATCCTCCATTTACCATCAAGCTTTATAACGCATACAGGTATGCAGGAGCAATAGCCACTTTTATCCAGCTTTAGTCACAACAGAATACCTGAACAGGTTTTTAACTCAAACCAGACTCCCCGTTAGCCCCATCTCACGTTTCCCTCAGTGTTGTGATTACTTTCGAATCGTGTGAAAATGGTGTTCGCACTGAATTTTAAAGCACGGATTCCAAATTTGACTTGGTCCGTTTTTTTTTACTAGTGCAATTTGTGCCAGGAAACACCTGAAGGACCATGTGTGATTAAGTAATGTCATAATGGGAACAACATGAATTAATACCAGTTACTAAGATCGTTTCTCTAAGATACTCTCCATTACCTGGTAGGAAACTCATAATCGGCAAGGTCGGATTGGCCTCTATCACAGTGAGACAGTGCCTAACGGGATGGTCTGACACAACAGTGCGCAGGCTGGTTTTTTAGCAGTTGTGGGCCGGTCAATGACCAGGTGGTCAGACGTTTACTGTTGATTTCTGTGATATTGGCAATTTTTTAACTAACTGCTTCGCTAATGGGGATATCTTTTTGGTGCGGTTGCCCATTTTTGGCCCACTCCGACACTCGTAATCGGGGGCATAAAAGATGAACCAAAGGTATCCTTATTAAAAACATAGATTGCGACTGAACATAGAACAGCAGGTGTTACACCTCTATGTGACAGTCTTACCTTCCAACGTGAACTAGCACCATTCTTCATTCCACCACGAGGACGACCTACACCGTGGCGGTGAACGCGGAGAATATAGGGCAGAAACGACAGGGAAGTCAGGGTTCCCATTTTCTTAAAATCGACTTAAATACAATTCACACTTACATGCTTTCGGCAAAATTAATTCTAAGAAAATATTTAAAATATCTACTATACATCATGCATGCTCGTCTCTGTTGCTCAGGTGTCCTATGTATTTTACAATATAGGAATGCAGGTCAGAGTGAATTTATCACACTTGTTATCTGTTCATTCGTTCCATTATGAGCTCAGCTTTATGTCTGCTGTGCCCGATATTGAATGGCCTGTGACTATAATCATGCACCAGTGGGAGCAGAGAATAATAGCACTGCTGGCAGCAGAACAAAAATAAGAGATATGCATGCTTGCCAAGCACAGAGCCTTAATACCCACACAAGTTAACAGAATGAAGAAATGTCTGCTGTAAGCGCCAGCGTGAGCCGCCCATCCTGCAGCACCATCTACCTGAGCTTAAGAAAAGGATTCTCCGTGTCTCCTTCAGAGACAAGCTTTGGTTGCTGCTGATTTCCGAGGATTAATGAAACAAAGAGCTTCCATTTATAAACAATACATTTGGACAATACAACGTCGCGTCATGAAAAGGCTGTTTTTTTGTATTTCACAATGCTGTGAATAACACTAAATTGTGGCCTTCTGAGCATAGGGCCAGCGATGCTGCATTTAGCTAAACTAGTATTTCAGTGACATATCTTTTTTCTTTCTGTGGATTATGTGTAAATGCGGAGTTGTCCTACTTTTTTTTACCCCATGTGTCCGAAAAGCAAAAAAAGGAGAAGAATAATTCGGGTATAATTGAAAAACAAACGTTCTGCCAAGTTCACCACCTGCTGCTGCTGTCCTGGCCAGAGCAATAAGAGCGAGTCGGCTTTTCTCTTCACATCGTCTCTTGCCTACTCCTAAAACGCTGCACGTTCACTTTCATGTGAATGTGATTCCAACAGAAAACAAGTGGTAAATGCTTGTGAGGACGTTTCTGGAGGGTGCTGCAAGGATTTCTGGAGTCTAAAAAAGATTTGGACTGCAGGGTAGTGTAAGGAAGATTTGGGTAGTGTTTAGGGCTGTCAGAGGCAAACGGGATGAAGCAATTGTCGACTTGGCATGGTACGTGCGGGTCTTTGACACTGGGCGTTACCTACATAGGGCGGGTAAAATGTGCACCTTTGGGCACGTGAGGAGAGGTTTGGTTTGAATCCAGCATCTCCCTAGCATGTGACATTAGAAAACGTTTCACTTTTAAAAGGATGCATAAATTGCTCCTCTGACATCAGTAGATTACAGTACTGATTGCTTCGCATATTCCTTTGCCAGGGTACGATGTATATAACTTCATTTAATAAGTTAAACAAGTAAAATATACGTACTTTTTGACGTTTTGTTTACCAAATGTGGAGTCGGATCTTGTACTCACTCCTCCCTCAAAGCTAGCCAAAGTCAGTATCGTCATACTTAATGCGATGTGAAATTTCAAGACCCCTAAATCCGTGGACGGCATATCCTTCACAGAGAATCATACAGCAAGTGTACAACATTCCTGTGTACTCCAGGTTTGAGGTGCCAGAGACAGGCTGAAGGGATTGAGTGTTGGTATGGGTAATTTTGAGGGGCGGGAAGGGGAGGGGAAAGGACTTTGCTCCTTCAAATGGATAGAAAATCTGGTAGGGCAAAGAGATTGAGGGGTAGCAGTGCTTCATTTGTAAATAAAAACGTGTAGGTGCCCAAAGCCCCCCTCTTAAACACATGGCTGCTGCAATTAAATGTGTGAACACGGAATACTGAGGTAGTGTACTCCTGAAGCCATCTCAGGCCTCTTCAATCCATTTAAAGCCACTCCCTGCCCCTTCAGCTCACTCTTGCAGCTTTCTGCTTTTCTTCTTTGTGACGCTTTTTCGTTTTTCTCTTCCTCCATCTTTCCCATATGTGTGTTTGCCCGCAGTAAATACTTGAGGCAGAAAAATAAGTACCGTCCTTCAAATATAAGTGCAGTTACACCTCACCGTAAACAAAAAGCACAAATTAAGCATTGACGGATGGGCTCTGGCTCATCAATCTTACACAAGAGACAAGTGGGGAAAGGGAACTCTTGAGTGTGTCTTGTGGTTGGGGATTGAAGCAGGATATTTGGATGCTTAATACTTATTTCTTAATGGCTTATACAGGCCCCATATTCTTGCTTCTCTTCTTTCAACAGACCTTTTTAGGAGTCTTGAGTGTAAAGGGGAGTTACACTTAACACTTCCAATCAATCAACAGTGTAACCTACTTAGTCACACATTAAATCCAGGAAGCAAAAGACAAATTTCAAAGGTTTGTTACGAATTAAGAGTTAAACTGCTATAAACCAACCACAAGAGCATGCTGTGTAAGTACAGAATCACCAAAGGTGAATTAAAATGTCAAATGAAGTTGAATTATCTGAGTATAAGGCATTCACAAATTTCAGGTGAAGCAAAAGAAAAGATGAGAAATAAGATCTGATGGTCTAAATATAAGTTGCAGTCTTCTTCCCTAATAATTGGAGAAAATACGCTAAACTAAGTACTCACAACTAAATTAAATCCCTGTTTGTTCTCAAGAAATGTAGGATATTGTCAGCATTACAAAAACCTAAGTAGAAGTTCTGATGGAAAGGGGATACATAGCATCAAGCTACATGAAGAATAAAGAGTAGGCAGGTCTGTACCTCCCAAGTCTCCAGGGAATCTGCCCTCATTAACAGCTAAAGAGAATCTGCTCTCTTCTAGCTAGGGGGATACAAATTAAACCAACAGAACCTTCTAGAAATCCAAGTCATCAGCACCGGCAGTTTTCCATCTTTCGTGCACAGTTGAAATTGGCAGCTTCCGTTGAACCTCACATCCCAAGCTTTGGACATCTGGCCGGCCTTGAATGTCTCTCAGGGTTGAGTACACAAAGGGGAGTCTTTTCTTCAGTGGCGGTTTCTCCGTGAGGGCGGGGTATAGTCACCCTTCAACCCACTGCATGCCATGGGTGAAAAACATAAAATGGCATTGAAATAATTTAATTGCCATTTACTCTTTTCCCAGATGTGCGCGCTGCAGTGCCCCTGAGGCAAAAGACATGGGGGCGTGTCCTCTGCTGCTGATTGAAAGCAGAGGACTGGAGCAGTGGCTGGCTGGATGCTCCAAAGTGCACATGTCACGTTGGTTGACTGTTTTCCACTGGCGTCCGTCAATCCTACTTCATCCAATCCAGGAGCTTCTCTCATGCTAGATTAACAGCTTGAGAGCAGTGTTTGGATTGGTCAGGGGAGCTCCACAGCAGAGTGCAGTTTGCAGAACACCGAGGAGGACGTGCTGCGGTAGGTAAGTACCTTTTATTTTAATATAACATGGGGTTTTGGAGGAAAGGGTTGTTCTATTATGGGACTTTTGGAGGGAGGGAGAAGTTTATTTTGGGCTTTTGTGGGAGAGTGTGTTTAATTAGGTGCTTATGGAGGGATAGGGTATTTTCTTTTCTTTTCTTTTTTGGAAAGTGATGGGGCACTTCGCTAACCCCACCACTTTTTAAGGTTACCAGCCACCCCTGCTTTTCTTCTCAGTTTGTTAGCGCTTGTTTGTTTATGCTAAAGAATCCTCCCACACCCAACTATCTTTTACATACAAATGCCTTTTATAAACTGTAGACTCACACAAATGTTCCTGCAAAGAAAGAATATTGCAATGCAAGCAAAACTCCACATTGACGGTTATACACTAGAAGTCAAATATTTCAGACTTTTGGTTATGCTAACCTCATATGGCACTGAATGCACATTTTGAATACATGATTATAAGTGCATCCTACAATTATAAATGAACATATGAATTATAAATGAAACATGATTAGATGCAGCTACATCATAATATCATAGCCAAAATAAATGAATATAAATGTGCATGAGTGCTCCAACTCAGCATGTTAAAATCACACATTAGAACACACATATATGAATTTCTAATTCTCTGCAGTGATTATTCCTTCAATAATATGATTTAGATCCTCCACTTTACATTATTAATGTTAAGAGACACAATATACGTATTGGTGATTACATTATTATGCCAGTCCAATGAAGCAGGATGGTGCAATCAAACTTCTGTGTCACCACTAGCAAATGAATGTGTTCCAAATGGTGTGCTTGCCCAACAGCATTACCAAGAAATGAGAAATGACTGCCAAGTGGCGTAAGTCAAAGGTCTCCATAAGTGGCTCTATTTTTTATAAAACTGAGTAGCTTCAAATTGTGCAAACTTTGTAAAGTTCAAACAAGATTTTGTGAAGCTAATATCTGCGAGAAAGTAGCCTTTTTCTATCACGGTTACCCCCAATTTTGGCCTGTTTTGTGAGTGAGTGTCAGTGTGTTTTTACAGTTTCAGTGTGTTTTTATTGTGTCACTGGGATCCTACTAGCCAGGACCCTAGGGCTCATAGTGAAAACCCTATATGTCAGCGTATTTTGCCTGTCTCACTGGGATCCTGCTGGCCACGATCCCAGTGCTCATAGTTTGAGGCCTAATGTGTGTGTTGTCAATAGTGCTTAACTGTGTCTCTGAGGCTCTGCTAACCAGAACCTCAGTGCTTATGCTCTTTCTGCTTCCAATTTAGTCACTATAGTTTAGTGACTTCATCTACCAATTCCAATTGGCACACTGGACCCCCCTTATAAGTCCCTAGTACATGGTATCGAGGTACCCAGGGCATTGGGGTTCCAGGAGATCCTTATGGGCTGCAGCATTTCTTTTGCCACCCATAAGGAGCTCAGACAAACCCTTTCACAGGACTGCCATTGCAGCCTGCGTGACATAGTGCACACACTATTTCACAGCCATTTTCACTGCACTTAAGTAACTTGTAATTCACCTATATGTCTAACCTTCATTAATTGAAGGGTAGATGCAAAGTTACTAAGTGTGAGGGCACCCTTGCACTAGCAAAGGTGACACCATGCAGTCCAGGGCCAATTCCCTGAACTTTGTGATTGCGGGGATGCCATTACATACGTGCACTACATATAGATCAATACCTATATGTAGCTTCACAATGGTAACCCCTAATATGGCCATGTAAGGTGTCTAAAATCATGGAATTGTCCCCCCATTCCAAATCTGGAATTAGGGAGCCATTTCCACGCATCCTGGGGGCTCCACCATGGACCCCCCAGTACTGCCAAACCAGCTCTCTGAGGCTTGCACTGCAGCTACAGCTGCTGCCACCTCACAGACAGGGTTCTGCCTTCCTGGGGTCTGAGCAGCACAGTCCCAGGAAGGCGGAACAAAGCATTTTTCTTTTGGAGGAGGGTGTTACACCCTCTTCCTTTGGAAATAGGTGTTAAGGGCTGGGGAGGTATAGCCTCCCCCAGCCTCTGGAAATGTTTTGAAGGGCACAGATGGTGCCCTCCTTGCATAAGCCAGTCTACACCGGTTCAGGGACTCCCAGTCCCTGCTCTGGCAGGAAACTGGACAAAGGAAAGGGAAGTGACCACTCCCCTGCCCATCACCACCAGGGGGTGGTACCCAGAGCTCCTCCAGTCAGAGACCCCTCCTTATAGGTCCGTAACTGACAAGGTAGCCAATGCCCCTCTCAGGGCTATTTAAGGTCTCTCCTGTGGGTTTCTATTCAGACTCTGCTTGCAAGTTTCCATCAGGAATCCTCTGCAACCACTAATTTATGCTATGACATCGGACTGACCGCAGACTGCTCCAGGAACCACTGTAACAGCAACAAAGTATCCAGAAGGGCTACTTTTCCTCTGCAACTTCAGTTCCAGCCAGCAACTGCAACAGTTTCCACAGTGTGTACACTCTGGGGACTCCCTGTCTTCACCCTGCACTAGAATAACCGAAGAAATCTCCCGTAGAGTGACAAAGGCACTCCCCTGCTCCTTCAGGCACCTTCTAAGACTACAACTGGTTCTCTTGGACTCCCCTCCTAGTGACAAGCATGCTCCTTGGAACACAGGTGGTGGACCCCTTCGACACAGACTGTCCTAAGGTCCTGCTGTCCAAATTTGGAGGAGGTAAGAGTTTGCTTTCCCCGATTGCAGCATTACCCCTGTGCACGGCATCATCTTCACCTCCTGAGGCCTCTGTGCACTATTTGCAAGAATCCTTCATGCACAGCCTGGCCCAGGTCCCCAGCACTCTATTCTGCGATGCTCATCTTGCTGAGTTGTCCTCCGGTGGCGTGGGACCTTCTTTTGTAGTGCTGCAACAACCGCATTTTGCACCTTCTTTGTCCCTATGTCCTGGGACTACTGTCGGTATTGCCTGGTCATCTGTGGGTTCCCACCAGTGTTCTCAGTCTTCTCAGTCTGAGTTGAGGCCTCCAGGTCCCTCCTGGGTCCAGGCAGCGACACTTTGACGCAATCTGCAACTTTGCTTGAACTAAGGCTTGTTGGACGGATCCAGTGCCAAAACTCGCCTGCATCCAACATCTCCAAGTAGGACATCTATTGCATCATGCAGGAACCCGCAACCACCTTCCTTTGGTGCATTTCTGCAGTCTTTGTCCAACCAGGGTATCTTCTTTTGCACTCTCTTCTAGTTTGACAGGGGCTCCTGTCCTTCCTGGAACTTCTTCCGACTTCTGGACTTGGTCTACTCTCTTTGCAGGTCTTCAGGTCCAGGAATCCACCAGTTGATGTATGCAGTCTTGCCTGGTTCTTGCAATAACTCTAATCACGACTTGTAGAGTGTCCTAAGGAAACTTGCAGTACTTTACTCCTACTTTCCTGGGCTCTGGGGTGGGGTATTTTACTCACCTTTGTGGTTTTCCTACTCTCCCAGAAATTCTCTACACACTACACTTGTCTAGGGGGGAATTCGTGATCTGCGTTCCACTTTCTTAGTATATGGTTTGTGTTGACCCTAAACCTATTTTCTCCTGTTGCATTCTATAGCATTTCCTATTGTTTGCACTAACCTATGTCTAATTACTTACCTTATTTTGGTGTCTAGCGTATATATTGTGTATAATACTGACCTCCAGAAGGAGTATTGCCTCTGTGATATTTTTGGCCTTGCGTCACCCAAAAAAACTACCTTTATTTTGGTTAAACCTGAGTATTGTCTTTACTTGTGTATAAGTGCTGTGTAACTCTAAGTGATATTGCAGGAGCTTTGCATGTCTGTTAGTTCAACCTAAACTGCTCTGCTATAGCTACCTCATTCAGCCTAAGCTGCTAGAGCACTACTACATTTCACTAATAAGGAATAACTGGTCCTGGTATAAGGTGTAAGTACCCAAGGTACCCACTACAAACCAGGCCAGCTTCCCTACAATATCTATGCACTACCAGAGCATGGCATTTAAAAAAACATTTTTAATAAACAAAATGATAGTACTCAAAAGTATTTTTCTTTTGAGTCAGCTATGCACATGATCAGGCAAAATGCAGTAACAGTGCGAGTCAGCCAGTGGATTAAGTGACTCATTGTCTCATGCTTTATGATGTAATTGGGCCAAAGGAAAATGTGAGCAACCTTTGAATAGACCAATGAAAGAAGAGGGTTGACATAAAGCCCCCTATGTAGGTGCCTCTGCATATATATTTATGTATTTTCTAAAAACATGAGGCTGGCGAGACAGCTAGAGCTGTCTCCAAGCCATACCTAAAAATGCTCAAATGTAAGTGTCCTCCATATACAAGAAGAAGGAAAAGTATATGTGAAATTCAGAATGTTTAAGTGAAAAAAGATCAGCTGGAAATAGGTTTTCACTTTTCCAGAGTTATATATTCTTTCCTGACCTGCTCATTGGTTTCTTGAGGAAAATTCAATGTTTGGGTGTAAAAATAGAAAAACCTGTGTTGTACATTCTACATTACAGTGATGCCATGCTATTTCCACCTGTTTGTGATACTTTTACATGTGACCTGTTCTAAAAGATGCCACTGATTCTTCAATAGCCACAGCACTATTCCTTAAATAACCAACCTCCATAGTTGAAGAAGTGTGGTCACACTTGGTCTTACAGTGCCTTTGATAAAGTCGTGTAATTGAGGATGTCCAGTGATGGCTCATGATTTCTGGAGAATTTTTACCTTGCCATCCTTGATAGAGCTAATTTTTTAAAGGTTGAAACAAAGTCCCCAAAAAAACAAAAATCAATACATGCTTTTAATGAGCAAACCAGTTTCACCACTGTGTGTGACATTTCTCATTTTAACTATGGACCTCATTTTCGAGTTGGTAGATTGGCTGCTGTCCACCACAATGGCGGGCGTCATTACCTCTGCACCCTGGCTAAACAAAAGTCAGATTCCAAATGTGAGCCCCAAAAAGGTCACTTTCAAGGGAATGCCTATCTGATCACATGAACTGAGAGGGATCTATCACACATTCCAAATTATACCTGGGAGATTGAAATTACATTCTATATGTTTTTTACTATTAGGATGCCACACTGTACCCAGGAAGTTGGATTTCATTTTATCTTGTGAAAATAAAATCCACCAGCATAATGGTTAAATTTAAAGCATATAAAGTGGTAAAGGGTAACATGGGCTAAAGAGCCATCTTGCAAATTTGGCTGCACACTTGCATAGTGTTAATGTTTTTTTTTTAACCGAATATGGACAATGGGTAGGATGGTTAATCATGGACATACACTATCAAGCAAAAGTCAAAACATGATCTTTTATTGATTTTGATTTTGTGGGCATATTTATACTCTGTTTGCGCCGGAATTGCGTCTTTTTTTTGACGCAATTCCGACGCAAAACTAACTCCATATTTATACTTTGGCGTTAGACGCGTCTAGCGCCAAAGTCCATGGAGTTTGCGTCATTTTTTAGCGTGGACACCTACTTTGTGTTAATGATATGCAAGGTAGGCGTTCCCGTCTAAAAAATTGACTCCGAGGCATGTGCGCCGTATTTACACTCCTGGGCAAAATTCACGCCCGGGAGTGGGCGGGTCAAAAAAAATGACGTCCGGCCGCTTTTGTGCCGTTTTTTAGTGCCTTGTCAGGGCAGGCGTTAAGGGACCTGTGGGCTCGGAAGGAGCCCAGAGGTGCCCTCCCATGCCCCCAGGGACACCCCCTGCCACCCTTGCCCACCCCAGGAGGACACCCAAGGCTGGAGGGACCCATCCCAGGGACATTAAGGTAAGTTCAGGAAAGTTTTTTTTTTTTTTTTTGTGGCCTAGGGGGGCCTGATTTGTGCCCCCCTACATGCCACTATGCCCAATGACCATGCCCAGGGGACAGGAGTCCCCTAGGCATGGCCATTGGGCAAGGGGGCATGGCTCCTGTCTTTGCTAAGACAGGAGTCATTTCAATGGGGGTTGGGAGTCGAAAAAAATGGCGCAAATCGGGTTGAGGTGAAAAATTTGCCTCAGCCTGACTTGCCCCATTTTTTGGCGCCCAAGCTCCATATCCCCCTACGCCGGCGCTGCCTGGTGTATGTCGTTTTTTTTCACGCACACCAGGCAGTGCCGGCGTCTATATAAATACGGCGCCCGCATGGCGCTTCAGAATGGTGTTAGCCGGCGCAAATTTTTTTGACGCAAAACTGCGTTAGCGCAGTTTTGCGTCACAAAGTATAAATATGGCCCTATGTGTTTAAGACACGATGTAGGTGGAGTTCCTGAGATTTTTTTTAAAACAGTCTCTATTTCCTTTCCTGTCTAAGGCAAAGTTGACTACAGCCGAAAGTTCAGATTATACTAAATCTACACCAATGAGAAATGCCACGCTTTCCCATGTCTGAGGTGTATCTTGAACAAAAGGTTTCCTGTGTTCTAGGCCCCTTTTCTATTTGACAGACATCTGTCAGAAAAAAGAATGCCTGGCTGACACTGTCTTCTATATCTGCCATCTTTTTTTCAAAGGTGGTTTAGTTCTATGATTCTTCATTTCCACATTAAAGCCAGCTCCCACGGGGGCGTGTCCAAGATGGCGACCGGGTCGGACGTATAATCCGCAGCTCCGACCCGGCCTACAATAAGGATCCTGCTAAAAGACGCTTTGACCCGCCGCGGGGGTGAGAATCATCCCCCCCCAGCAGCGGAACCAACGTGACGGAGGCGACGGCGGACGAAGAGCCGAGGGAGCTGCTCGGGGCGCCTGACTTGCGCCCGATCCGAGGGACGCCCGGGGCGCCATCTTCCGCCGCGCGTTCGCGTTGGGAGCCGCCCGAGCGCCGCGAGCGCTGAAGAACTAAGGCAGCCGGTGCCGCGTTCGTGCAGAACGACGGAGCTTCCTAAGGGAGGTGAGTGAAGGATTATCCCTGTGGGCATCGAGCCTAGAGGACCCCGCCCCAACGTGACTGCGATCGTAGGGTACCTGGCGTGTCGAGCTGAGTGCTATGTGGAACTCTTGGTTGATCAAGGCCATACCTGAAAGGCCGCCAGCTACAAGGGAATACAGATCCTAGAGGGCTAAAACAACGTGATACAGACATATGGGGCTGTGCCCACGAGGGTATACGTCGAAACATCATGGCGGGGGCAAACGAGGAGTCGTGGTGCCTAGTCTGAGGGTACATGAAAAGCTGATGTCACATCATCACAAAAATCAACAGGAACGCAGGAGTAAATAAACTACAGAAGCAACTGAACTAGCTGGCGCCTACTGGCGAGCGCGCAATGGGAAAACGGGAGGCCGCTTGACACCCTCATGCACTGTGTCGCAGCTAGACCTCTATACACCATATAAGATGTGCTGCTGGCACCGTGGTACTTTGCCAATGTGATAAAATTAGACAACACAACACTGAATTCAGAGAGCAGTAATAAAACTGAGCGGGAACTACCTGATGGGAAAACCAAAGATCCCGCGTGTGCCCCCAGAAACTATGGACCCTACTAAACCACCTTTAACATCCGGGGCTATAGACACATGCCAAACCCTGCAGAAAATGGAAGCGACACTACAAACGCACTCAACACAGTTCGAAAAAGTGCTGCAAGCCATACTTGACACTAAAACAACACTGGAAGCGAAGATTGGCTCAATCACAGAAGATGTTAATCTCCTTCGCGCAGACCATCAGACACTAGCAGAAAAGGTCTATGAGCTGGAAAAAGACACGTTGCACCTCACACCATCTATGCTGGAGGTTAAATCCCGACTAAGTGCTATAACAGCTGAAGTTGAGATACTTAAACGCAGGGCCGAAGAATCCGAAGGTAGATCGTGCCAAAATAACATCCGGTTCGTGGGATTTCCGGAACGCGCCGAAGGCCCAAATACAGAACTCTTTATCGAACAATGGCTGATTGAATCGGTGCTGAAAAACAATGTTCCAAAGTTTTTCTCAATAGAACGCGCCCACAGGGTCCCGGGCAGACCCCCTCCACCGGGTGCTTATCCACGTCCCCTAATAGCAAAACTACTGAACTACCGTGACAGAGACCTAATACTACAATTATTTCGAAAAATAGGCCCAATACACTTTGAGAGCACGCTAATAACCGCCTATACGGATTACACGGCAGAGGTACAAAAAAAACGAAACTCATTCTACCGGATCAAAGAACATCTAAGAGAACACAATATTAAATACTCCTTGTTGTTCCCTGCTAAACTCCGTATACAAGACAACACTCGCACTCTATTTTTCACTACTCCTGAAGACGCATGGACATGGCTTCATGCAAAAGGCTTAGCTGACCCTCCACCCTCTAAGGACATAAGCCTCCCCCGAGGAATAAACGTAAACCTCGCAGTAAACAAGACAACAAACCATCCCCTGAACAATCGCGAGTTGAACGATCGCTATTGCTACAGTCCACGATGCGTTTTGCCAATGCGTCACCGACTTCTCTATCTGGGCATTCAGAAGTAGATCCTGACCTAGAGTTAAACTCCGACTCAACGGACACTACCCGAGGCCCCAACAGCAGATGACATTTGTTAAATCCTGGACCCTGAACAATGGAGACCACCCCTTCCGCAGTTCCTAACTGGATGATTCCGTCGTTCGCAATCGCATAAATACTTTCCTTATTTTGTGGGCTCGTCTCGTTGTCGCTCCTGTCTAGCATGGACACTAACATACGTAAATAGGCCGGGTCTAAAACACTCAATCACCCGCAGCCATGGAACACCCTCCGCTCCATTTGGACAGTTACCCCAAGATGACAAGTTTTGTTACCCCCTTGTTTTTACCACAACTGCCATTGTTGCTAAATATAGCAGATCTTATAGTTGTAGGTAATTGGAACGTTTTACTGTTATATGTATTGACATGTATTATTTGTAGAGCGCCACATCACGATGTAATCTTTAAAGGCAGGTCTCACACCACAGTTGTCAAGAGACTAGATGTTATGTATAGGTATCATATAACAAAGAAAATCGGGCTAGTGCAATCACAGGCGGTACCCTCCCACTTTATCTCACTTAGATCTTGTGGCACTTCAAAATAAGCGATACACCGCTAGTTATAAAATTCTCACATGGAATGTAAAGGGCATGGCATCCGCGGGCAAAAGACATCGGATATATACATACCTAAGGAGGCACCAGATTCAAATAGCCATGTTGCAAGAGACACATTTAGATGAATCCTCGTTGGCAAATACTAAAACAAAATGGAAAGGCCAATTATATGGGACCACCTTTTCGACATACGCAAAAGGAGCGGTAATCTGGATAGCCCCCGGGGTCCCATACACTATGTCCCGCAAACAATGTGACCCAAACGGGCGGTACGTAGTACTGGAGGGTACCTTAGACGGAAGCCCCTTAGCCCTAATAACATTATATACTCCTAATACAAACCAATGGGACTTCCTAGGGACATTGGGCAGCATCATGCTCAGAGACCCAGCAACAGATGCTATATGGGGAGGTGACTTTAACTGCGTTCTAGATATCCTGAAAGATCGCTCTACCCCCCGCTGGATCGCACCCCGGCTAAACGAGCATCGCTTGAACTATTGGACTGGGCTTCTAATAACGGGCTGAGCGAAATTTGGAGAACTTCACATCCCACACTACGTGAGTACTCGTTCTACTCACCAGTGCATAAACTCTACACCAGGCTGGATATGTTCTTTGTTACACCTAGCATAATCCCAAAGGTAACTTCGTCTGGCTACCTAGCCCGCACTATATCAGATCATAACCCACACTACTCCATATTGCTATGGGGATACATACATGCCAGCATCCCAACATGGCGCCTGCAACCAGACGCCCTGACTGACGCTCCCTTCAACACTGAATTGGCCACATGCCTATCGACCTATTTCTCTCTAAATAAAAATACAACACCAACCCGAGCCACCGAATGGGACGCACATAAAGTGGTAATTAGAGGACACTGTCTGGCAGCGTCGGTGGGCATTAAGAAAATGCTGACTTCAGAGCTACTAAAACTGGAAGCCAAAATACAAAAGGCGGAGACTGAAGTCACAACAAATAAAACCCCAACAGAAACGCTAATATCACTGAAAGCAAAATACAGAGAAACAGATGACAGTCTTAGCAGGCACAATTATAGACATTTTAAAATGAGACAACATGCCGAAGGGGACAGATCGGGCAAACTGCTAGCATGGTTAGTGCGGCAATCACCGCAATCATCGCCGATAGGAGCTATCAAATTGCAAACAGGGATGGTGGTTAACACTCAAACGGACATTAACAAAGCCTTCTATACGTACTATCACATGTTGTATCAATCCTCTATCCCCCTACAGAACAACAATTGTCCGAATTTCTAGCCCAGATTCCCCAAAATTCGAACGTCGTCAACAACGCTGATGTCCTAGATGGCCCCTTTACCATGGAGGAGCTTCGCTTGGTCCTCTCTCAGATGGCACTCGGCAAGTCTCCTGGCACTGACGGTCTACCACCAGAATATTACAACTCGCACAGCAATCATTTATTACAGCCTCTGTTGAAGGTGTTTAACGAAGCACGCAATAGAAAACAATTGCCAGACTCTATGAGGGAAGCACTAATAGGGGTCCTGCCCAAACCGGGGCGAGACCCACTGGACGTCAGATCATATAGACCACTTTCACTACTGAACACTGACTGCAAACTTCTAGGGAAAATCCTAGCAAACAGATTGCTTCCCCACTTGCCACACTTAGTACACCCGTACCAGTCGGGATTTATCCCGGGAAGAAACACTTTTCTCAATATAAGGCGCCTAATCCGTATCATGCACAATACCACTGATCCAGATAGTGTGACTGTGTCACTAGACATAGAGAAGGCGTTGGATACACTGGGATGGGAATACCTATTCAGCGCCCTCAAGGCGTTCGGATTCCGGAGTGGCTTCATTAACTTGATTGCTACACTATATTCCAAACCAACAGCCCGAGTTAAAACCGGTCAGGTAGTGTCGGAGGCCTTTCCTTTGAAAAGAGGAACCAGACAGGGCTGCCCGCTCTCACCATTGCTGTTTGCAATAGCTATGGAACCACTTGCACTTAAACTTAGAAGCGGCGCGCACAAATGGGGCATAAGGGAGTTTGACACATATCACATAATATCCTTGTACGCGGACGATGCCCTGGTATATTTGCGTAATCACTCTGTCTCCCTGTCTAAGATAATGCATATACTGAATAAGTTTGCTCTTGTATCTGGATTACATGTGAATTGGTCTAAATCCTGTATCTTCCCTCTTACTTGCTTGCCCCCTGAAAGTCGAGCATCCATCCCCATGCATCAACTACCATGGTCGCACCAAACCTTCAAATACTTGGGTGTTCAAGTATATCATTCTATGTCAGACCTAAAAGAAGGTAACCTTGACAGGCTGCTTCGCTCTACCCGTGGCTCCTTGACATTTTGGAGCTCCTTGCCCTTATCGCCTATGGGCCGGAGAGCAATAGTTAAAATACTAATATTACCAAGATTCTTATATTATTTCTCTGCACTCCGCTGTCTTTACCATGCTCGTTTTTCCACAAAGTGCATTCCCTATTAACTGACCTGCTATGGGGCAGAGACAGGCGCAGAGTAGCCCTAGCCACCACACAATATCCACAAGCGGAGGGCGGTTTGGGCATGCCGAACATGGAGCTATATTATGCAGCAGCCCAACTTCAATGGGTCACTAAATGGCTCAACGAGCCGTCCAATGCAGAGTCTACAGCAATGGTGGCTTATATAACTCCAACAACAATACTGACATGGCTATTAACAGGGCTCCCTCACCTACTACGTAACACTCCCCTGCTAGATTCGGCTACACACTGCTGGAAGGGATACATACAGGTCAAAAAGCAGCCCCTCCCCTACTCTCCCCTAATTCCAGTAATACAGTTGCCGGGCATCCACGCTCTATCCTCTCATCATGATGTACGGGCAGTTAATACTCTGAACACAGGAGACCTATATAAGGACTCCAGAGCAATCAAGTTTACAGAACTGGTAGCTGTGGAGATAATGCAACCACGTGCCTTTTTGACAGTCAATGCCATAACTAATCTCATACGTAACATATGGGGCTGCGGACATAACGAGCCAAACGAATCCCTCCTACTTACTACAATACTCTCTATGGGGGAAGCAAAACGCGTCGTTACCACATTATACAAAATACTCCTAACAAATAGCTGCAAAGCTCTAACCCAGGTCAAGCTTCGCTGGGATTCTGTCCTTCCTGTACCAATAGCACAAAAATCCTGGGACACAGCCCTCACCTCGATTAAGTCTGTATCTCGCAACTTCAGACTAAGATACACGCAATTTAATTATGTGCATCATGCATATCTTTCCCCTGCCCGTATCCATAAAATATACCCAGGAGCTAACTCCATATGTCCAAGATGCGCTACCCCTGCAGCAACCTTTTACCATATGGTTTGGGAATGTCACACGATCAACACTGGTTGGAACCAAATAGTTGCTACAACCGCAGACCTGATAGGCCAGACACTTACCCCTACTCCGGAATCCTGCCTGCTCAATATACGACACCGCACAAAAAATGCTAAACACACTCACAAGTTTGTAGATTTAGCATTCGTGACATACAAGCGCCTGATAGCTACACATTGGAAGGCCCCAAATGCCCCTCGCCACACCCTTTGGCTACGAGACCTACACGATTACACACTGGCGGAATCTCAAACCCTGAGGCAATTACAACATAGAGGCCAGATACAGAACGGGACTGAAAGCTGGGACCTCTTTGTAGTTAGAATTGAATCCAGAGATGACAAATACCCACCATGAATCAGCCCCTTCAAAATTTTCAGGATACGCCATTACTAAAATTATTCATAATAATTGAGTTTGCCCTAAACAACCCCAAGATATTGTACCATCGAGCCTTGCCCATATTATACCTACTCATCAGCCGCTCCATGATACTGCTATACCCCCATACCAAAGCGCACATATGGAAAGGTAGCCCTTTAGAGCCTGTACAGTTATATGCCTTCACTATAATAATTGACGCCAACATATATATTTTAGAATAATATATCTTCATGTCAACTGTTATCAGTTATATAATGTTTAAGGAAAGCCAGTACACTAAAATATAGCAATGTTGTGCAAAGTAATGTACAAATGCTCAGAAAAGCATTTGGAGAGTGGATGGGCGTTTTCCCACCAAATCATATGTAAAGTACTGATACCTTTGTGCCTTGTTTTGTATCAAGTTTAATAAACAGATTTAAAAAAAAAAAAAAAAAGCCAGCTCCCACAAATAGCATCCTATTTGTGGTATTGGCAACTAGAATCCACTACAGTGATTCCTTTGAAGCTGTTCTCCTAGGCTAACAATAATTTTACTCCCTGAGGGGGAGAAGATGGGCCTGTTCTTCTGAAAAGTATTGCTAACTGCATACTTACTAAGGATTTTCCCTATGGCAAAGCATAGTGAATTTTTTTCAAATGTATTTAAATTGAAAATAAATATTACCAGTATGTTAAATGTTAATTTAAATTAATTTCATAGATTAACGTTAAATGTAGAATAAAATACAGACAATAATACAGCACTATTAAAAAAAGTTTGCATTGAAACTTTAATTAATGGAAATATGTTACAGAAAATTAAGATTATTTTTCTGAAGTGTAATGAAAAAATAATAATTATTAAAAGTGATATATAGAAGTAATTAAAATCAAATAAATTCCTTTTAATAACAGTAATTGCTACATTTGTTTTTCAATTCTAAATGTTTTAGTGAAATATTTGTAATTAAATGGTAAATATTCAATATTGATATTATGCATTGATATTATATTTATTTATATTTTAACTATTTTAACTTATTATACAATTAATTTGATTTAACATTATTTCCCTTGGGGTTTTATTTTAAGTCCCTACCTCAATTATTTTCTATAAGAGGGGGCTGGACTACCGGTGAGTGGCCATGTGTAGTGCTGGACCTAATAAATTGATTCACAAACTGTACTACAAAACATGCTACAAAATGCAATTCACAAAAATTTTTCAGCATTTTACGACTTCACACTTTCTATATTTATATGTGTGTGGAGTTCTTTGCTCTGACTCTACACACATAAGTTTAGGAAGTGTGGAATCAGGCCCTGGAGGACCAATTAACAACAAACAATGTAAAACAGTAGGTGGATATCTTCAAAAACGTACTAGCACAAACAGTAGTAGTAGTGCTCATGCTTACTCCCCCTTTAGAAGTTCTCAATGATGTACAATTCTAAACCGTCCAAAGCTTATCCAGTTAAGTGCATTTTTCCTCAACAAGAAAGCCCTTCTGCTAGACTCTAATCAAAGCTGGGTGGCATTCCTTCCTGTTCCCCTCCTGGAAGATATGTTGCTCCTTAAATGAAGGCATCTTTTGCATAAATTTACGTTTATGGCGAACAATGCCCTTGTGAATTATGAAAGGTAACTAGCTGATATCAAGCACATGGTATTATTTAGCATCTGAATTTAAATAGGACAGCTTGTAGTCCATCTGCTAATGACCCCCCTCATTAAAATGGAATATAGAGGAACACACCAGGGTTGCCCTGTCCTTCAGATTACACCATTTCTACACCACTCAGTTTTAACATATTGGCAGATTTGCCATATTTCATTTTACACAAGCTCTGTAGGTTCTGTTCTTACTCAGTAGAGCTATCCTTCAAACAACAATTATTGAAGTGCTTTGACTTTAGACAGCTGAGATCCCTCATGTTACAAAGAACAACCAGGTTAAAAACTCAACTAGCTGTCCAATCTCTTTGTCCAAGCACATTAGAGGTTTTGACTAAACTTTCTCTAAATTGACACACATGTTACAGATCTCAGATACCCGGAGAGAAAAGAGCATTAGGCCCTTTTAATGGAATCTATATAATGGAATTGAGGGGGTACCTAAGGCTCTGAATTAAAGGAGTAACCTATTAGAGAATGACCACATCTGACAAAATGACGGCTGTCAATATTGATATCCAAAATGCAGCTGCATTGGGCATTTGCTCTTGTGAGTGGCAGGGAACTGAGACAGGCAACAGAACTGGTAACACAGCCTGATAAATAGTAAACAGAAACAAATGATCAATGTATGTAAGTATACATATCACAATTTACTCAGATACTTTTTCAAATGCACTCAGAATTTAAGAAGACCACCATAGGAGTTTCTACATCTCATCCATAAATGTTCATTGATCATGCTGCATTTCTTACATTGTTATTAGGCATGATTTAGAACTAACCTGTGTGGCCTACCTCTCCCTTAAACCTTCACTATGCTATATCAGTTATTGCTCAAAGACATTATAACATAAGAGAAGTTTAAAGGGATATTTTCCGTGCAACTCAAAGAAGGGTGTGCTTTGTATCAATTTGAAGGTAGCTAAGCCCCAGAAGACTCGACCCAGCAGTTGTGTCACTTCCTGACCTTGCAGCCAGTAAGTGACATTACCCATGAGTCCTGAACCAGAAGTGGTACACACAAAAGACCTAGCCCGTAGGATCCGTCAACCTGAAAGTGATGACCTGCCCCAAAAATAACATGGGCCTTGTCACAAGTCCTTTAACGAGGGCTGACCTAAAATTACCTCTCTAGAAATTACAGCACTCAACACAACCTGGTTTATAAGTGGTAGCCCAGACCTCCTGCTCCTGGAAGTGTCATTGCCCAGGTGGGCCCTGGGCCCTTGGGGTGATATCAACACACTACAAACCTGATATGACATCACCCAGGTCCTTTGAAATGGAAATATCTCCACATGTTCACAAACAGTGGTGCAAGATGTTGTGACATAGGTAGCCATACTAAGTTTACTAGATCCAAGTTTGACATTGTGTTGCACCCCATCTTTATGGGTAGACTGACGTCATTAGGGCTCAAAGGTTCAGCCTTGGTGTGGATTAGCTCTTTCTTACACAATCATTCCTACCAGGTTTTTTCAGATGGTGTCAAGTTCAGTTCATCAGCTTTAACTTCCAAAGTTCCCCAAGGCTCAGTCCTAAGTCCCCTTCTAGTCAATTTGTATATCTGCCTTCTGGCGGACTTAGAAATGAGCTGTGGTTTGACATTCTTTAGCTATGCAGATGACACACAGATCATTTTTTCACTGTCATAAGCACAGAGTCATGCACCTTCTGATCTTAACCTGGGTTTGAGACAGATTTCCTCCTGCATGAATAAAAACACACTCAGACTCAATGGGAATAAGACAGAGGTCATGATTCTGCTCAATCACCCTTTGCTTCTGGCCCACAACAGTGGCCTGTTTCTCTTGGGGCTATAATGAATCCTTCTGCAAAAGTAAAAATTCTGGCATTTTTCCTGGATGATACATTATCTATGAAACCTCAAGTGTCTAAAGTGACTGCCATGTGTTTCGCTGTGCCTAAGTGGCTCAGGAAGATCATTTGGATGATCCCTGTTCAACCCTAAGGACACTGATCTCAGCCTTAATGTTGTCTAGGCTGGATTATGGAAATGTGCTTTACTTGTGCATAGACAAAGCATCCTAGCATCCTCTGCAGATGGTCCAGAATGTGGCTGCTCAGTTTCTCCACCGTTTGCCAAAATCTGCCTGAGTTTCCCAACTTTTTCATGAGCTGCACTGGCTTACAATTCCCAAATGCATTACGTTTAAAGGCTTGTGATACACATTTAAGGCTAAAGCTGGTTCAGGAGCCTATTACATTAAAAATCTAGTGGTGTCCTACCAACCTTTTTGTACTTTGAGATCTTCAAATCGCACTGTTTACTGTGCCTAGATTCTGTTTGTCTCGCATGAAAGGGCTCACCTTCTCTTCTCTTCATAAGAAATTACGGAGTTCATTTCCAAGGGCCTGAAGACCTAGCTTTTTTGGGCTGATGTACCCATAACTTCTCTGTCTCTGTTGCCTTGCACCAGAAAACCTCTAGGAGTAGCTTTGTGGCTTACAAATCTGTTAAATAATAATAAGTAATAATATAGGTTATGTAAGCATCAGTATAATCTATGCCCCAAAGTCATACACCACCACCAAAGTCTTACTATATTATGTATGTCTTGATACCATCCCTTCAAATGCAGTGCACATGAAGACCTGAAGAAGGAATTGAGCTTTCCAAGTTTTTAAATAAGTTTGTGTATGAGTGCACATACCTTGACTCGTTTTTCTATGATCTGTGAATAGCTTACATTATGGATGGGGCTTTGTTAGGTTTGGCAAATATGAGTAATTGGTAAGTAATCTGAATATAATATCTGTGTGTGTGCATGTGAGAGTGTGTTTTTGTGTCTCCATCTATAATGAGGGAGTGCTTGTGTGAGCTAGCAGTTCTGCAGGTGTTTGATGAGGCTTCGACGAGTCTCAGAAAACATCACTGGTGATGCATAACCAATTGTAAAAAAAAACATAAAGCTGAACACTGAAAATCCAACCATGCACTAAAGGACAGAAACCACATATTTGTTATCACTTCTTTCAAACTGAGAACTAGTAAGACATTCCTCTCCATTAATTTGTTTGTATCTAAAACCTTAAAATGGTTAGTTTTTTAGACTGATATCACTCTGGTTGTAATAGGGCTGCATGATGAAATATCACCAAACAATAATGCACAGCAAAAATATTATTAAAAAAAACAAGGATACAAAAGTCAAGTTCACAAATGTTGACTTTACATACTTTCTTTGTATATAATGTCAACAATATCAACAACAAAAATATAGATAAACACATTATCAAAAATAGGTAAGTATATCAAATTTTAACTATTATACACTTGTTTAACCTTAATACACATATTGCATCTAACATTATTTCATTTTAAAAATAATATATTTATGATAGGAACATATTTAAAAAGGTATAACTCACAAACATAAAATAAAGTATATAATTTAGAATAATTGCAAAACTAAAATTAGATTTAAACATACATATTAATAAAAATGTTAAAAACAATTATGATTACAAACACTGACATTAGAAAAAGGTATACAAAACAACTTCAAAATAATAAAAAAAACTAAAAGTAACTAATAAAAAAATAATTAAAAACAGTAGAACTGAAGGGGTCAAAATCACTACTGTACTCCCACTTTAACATAAGTAGCTGTAGCAAAAGTGTTAGATTTTGGAGGGGTCAGAATTAATATTTGCACTTCAAACTGAGCAAAAGTTGGGGAAGTGCCATGCATACTTGAGACTGGATTACATACTAGTGACTAAGACAAAAGTCCATAAATACGGGGACACATACTACTTACTATGAGGGATCTCAGATCAGTCCTCACATGGAGGCTCTAAAGTAACTAAGGAGTGAGAGGACTTAATGGATTGCCCCCTGAATGCTTCAAATGTCTTTATAGGAAATTTAATGAATCCCTCACCCATATGTATTATGACGCCCAATCCAAAGGCTGCTTGCCGTAAGATAGCAGAATAGCCAACATTGTCCTAATTCATAAAGTGGGAAAAGCACCAGATGAGTGTGCCTCTTATAGAATCAACTCCCTGCTTAAAGTGGAAGACAAAAAACTGGTGAAAGAGTTGGCCAACCATATGTATGTGGTGAGTTTATTGCTCACAGACCCACCCACCACAATCATGGCACCTATGTGCCTCATTGTATAAAAGTGGAAATCTCTGAGAGCCAGCAGTGGTACTTTTTCTTGATGCCAGAAAGGTATTTCATTCCCCTGAATGACCATACTTGATGGTGGAGTTCCAGACAATTTACTTTGGCAAGGTATTTAGAGCGCAAGTCCAGCTTTTGTATGCAAGACCCCAGGCAAGGCTGTAAGTTAACGGCATACTGTCATGAAAATTACATCAGAGCTGTGTCCCACTTGCTGTAGACCCACTGACAGAATGAGTGAGACGAGAAGCATTACTGAGGGCCTCTATTGGCACTCAAGGTGGGAAGACATGATCAGCTTCCGTGATGCAGACTTGTATTTATATCTAGCTGATCCAATGCACTCTATCCCAAGGGTATTAGAAATACTAAATCTATTCAAAAGATTTGTGGGTATTACCAACAACTGGCACAAATCTGTGGCACATTCACTCACTGGATGTTACCCCCCACAAACTGGAAGTGTCTGCTGCAATGGTCTAGTTCAGGGTTTAGGAACATTTCTAAGTAAGGATGTTGAAGAGTTTATATGCCAAAACCTGAACCCAGTTGTCACTCAATGTAGCAAAGATGCAGCCCACTGGAGAAAGTACCCACTGTCTCTGATGGGGAGGGCAGTGCTTTATAAAATTATTTTGTTACACACATTCCTTTGTGTCCCATAAAACATACCACAGGCGGTCCCTGGTAAATTCAGCAAACCTGTAAATACAGTCACTAGATTGTTGCTATCGCACATTGGACCTCCTAAAATTCCATTGACAACCTAACTTCGTATCATCCTGCCAGATCTTAAATTATCTTACTGAACAGCTCAGCTCCTAGTGGGTAATGATTGGACAATATCTACACAACATGACCCTTCCCTCATGACTGACTCAAGAGCAACATCACTGGGGGGGCACTATGCAGCTGAAGCAATACCCAAATGAGGCAGACAACAATGGCGACGATAATTAAGGTATGGAACTATGCAACAAGTGCAATGGGCTGGAAAGAGTAAATTACCCTTGAAACACAATTTTGGGACTCTGACAACTTGGCCAACTGAAAGAGGCTGGAAGAGTTTCTAACCTGAATACTCCTGGGAATATCTAAAGTTAGAGAGCTATGGGACACAAAGGGAATGCTATTGTTTAAGAAACATCAAATGCAATACATGCTTGCTTTCTCCCAGCACTTTAGATACCTACTGGTGCAAAATGACCTGGCCAGATAAGCCACACAGATGACAAATTTGGAAAGTGAATCCCCTTTGGAGTCCTGACTTCTGGATGCCCCTTTCCAAAGCCATGCCTTCTTGCAAATATACACAACATTGTTTAGTAATTGCCTATAACCCTTCCATAAACAAAAAACAGATGGTAGCAAAATCTGGTTGTTACTGATGACACAAAGGTGGTCATTACAACCCTGGCGGATGGTGTTAAAGCGGCAGTAACACCGGCAACAGGCCGGCGGTAAAAATTTTGGAATTACGACCGTGGCGGAAACCGCCAACAAAGACAGCCACTTTAACACTCCGACCGCCACAGCGGTACAAACAAACAGCGCGGTGGTCACTGCCAACAGACAGACGGGAGACAATGTACCGCCCACACTATTATGACAGGCCAACCACCACCTTTTCCAGGGTGGATTCACTGCGGATAAAAACACGGCGGAAACAGGAATTTCGAAGGGAAAACGCTCACCTCTACACACTCCGCGAGGAACGACGACACCATGGAGCCGGAACTCCATATTCTTCCTGCGCTAGTCCTCCTGCTCCTGTACCAGGAGCACCAACGCCGGCGGCGAAGACCACGTGAGTACTGCACCTACGACATAGGGGAGGGGGGAGGCAAAAAACAGGGACACACACACGCAACACCCCAACCCCCACCCCACCCTCACCCACTACAACACACACACCAATGCATATCCAAACATTACAGTAACACCCTCCAACCCCCCCCGGAAGAATGCAAATACAACAGGAAATGAGTGTAACCATTGTAATATATCAAAATAGAGTAAGCAAAACTATACATATATACACTATTAACAAAATATACACCACGAATAGTAGTCCAGGTAATGCACCATTCATAGTCCGTGGACCACTGGGCCCAAAATGCATGGGCGAGGCCCACACAAGATACCCGAACATGACGGAGAGAACACCGCAGGGGCATCAGATAGAAATACAACAGGCACCTCAGGGGGAAGGGAAGAGGGGGCACCTCAGCCGGATGAGTGCACGATGCCAGATCCACGAGGGGGCTCCATGCCCATTGATGTCTCCTGGGGAGTGCAAAGCCACAGTCTCTCAAGTCTCTCCAGTGGGTGGTTTGCCCACTGTACCATCCTGGGGAGTGCAAAGCCACAGTCTCTCAAGTCCCTACAGTGGGTGGTTTTCCCACTGCTTTATCCTGGGGAGTGCAAAGCCACAGTCTCTCAAGTCTCTCCAGTGGGTGGTTTGCCCACTGTACTATCCTGGGGAGTGCAAAGCCACAGTCTCTCAAGTCTCTACAGTGGGTGGTTTGCCCACTGCTTTATCCTGGGAAGTGCAAAGCCACAGTCTCTCAACTCTCTACAGTGGGTGGATTGCCCACTGCTTCATCCTGGGGAGTGCAAAGCCACAGTCTCTCAAGTCTCAACAGTGGGTGGTTTGCCCACTGCTTCATCCTGGGGAGTGCAAAGCCACAGTCTCTCAAGTCTCTACAGTGGGTGGTTTGCCCACTGTACCATCCTGGGGAGTGCAAAGCCACAGTCTCTCAAGTCTCTACAGTGGGTGGTTTGCCCACTGCTTTATCCTGGGGAGTGCAAAGCCACAGTCTCTCAAGTCTCTACAGTGGGTGGTTTGCCCACTGCTTCATCCTGGGGAGTGCAAAGCCACAGTCTCTCAAGTCTCTACAGTGGGTGGTTTGCCCACTGCTTTATCCTGGGGAGTGCAAAGCCACAGTCTCTCAAGTCTCTACAGTGGGTGGTTTGCCCACTGTACCATCCTGGGGAGTGCAAAGCCACAGTCTCTCAAGTCTCTACAGTGGGTGGTTTGCCCACTGCTTTATCCTGGGGAGTGCAAAGCCACAGTCTCTCAAGTGGATAACAGTCTCCACTGGTTCTGGAGGGGGCTTTGTGCCCAGAGTGCTTCATCCTGCCAAGGACAGACGGAGTGGATGCATGTCTCTGGTTCTGGAGGGGGACTGGTGCCCAGAGTGCTTCATCCTGTGCAGGACAGACGGAGTGGATGCATGTCTCCACTGGTTCTGGAGGGGGCTTTGTGCCCAGAGTGCTTCATCCTGTGCAGGACAGACAGAGTGGATGCATGTCTCCACTGGTTCTGGAGGGGCCTTAGTGCCCAGAGTGCTTCATCCTGTGCAGGACAGACAGAGTGGATGCATGTCTCCACTGGTTCTGGAGGGGGACTGGTGCCCAGAGTGCATCACTCACCCCGTGACGGTCCCTGTTGCGTCACTGCCCCTGCCACTCTTGGGCTAGCGGTGCTTGACTTGGCGGTCCTTGCCCTGTTCAGCGGTGCTTGCCCTGTTCAGCGGTGCTTGACTTGGCGGTCCTTGCCCTGTTCAGCAGTGCTTGCCCTGTTCAGCGGTGCTTGACTTGGCGGTCCTTGCCCTGTTAGGCGGTGCTTGCCCTGTTCAGCGGTGCTTGGCTTGGCGGTCCTTGCCCTGTTCAGCGGTGCTTGCCCTGTTCAGCGGTGCTTGACTTGGCGGTCCTTCATTGCCCAGCTGGGCTGGGGCTGGCGGTCCTTCATTGCCCAGCTGGGCAGTGGCTGGCGGGGCCCTCCTGGGCAGCTGGGCTGTGGCTGGCGGGCCCCTCCTGGACAGCGACGATGGGGCTGGTGGTGGCCTCCTGGCCAGCGGGGATGATGGCGGTCTTCTCCGCCATGCTGGTCCACCCAGACTTTGCGGTTTCTTCTGCCCCTTCCCCACCTTGGGAGGAGTCACAGCTGAGTCCACACTCCGCCCCAGGACCCCTGTGAGCGGCTTGGGTGGCTGGAGTCTTCCCCCTCTCCCGCCGGGCACTGGCCAACTTCTGGTGCTTCACAGGGGTGGGGATTGGCTGTGCTCTGGCTCCGTGATACACTGGCTGGCCTGGTGGCCGGTGCACTCCACATACCTGTGACAAAAGGCACCACTGGTCCCGGTGATTTTGTGGCTGAGGTGCTAGTACGGGACCTATGAGTTGGACGGGGGTGGTGGGAAATAGGTTAAGGGTGGACATGAAAAGTTGTTTGGAGACACTGGGACGGGTAGCTGGAGTGGGTTTGGGAGTGGAGGAAGAGGTGGTGGTTGTAGGAGGTGTAACCTTTGTGGATTTGGGTGCAGGTGCATGCGCTGGAGGCTGTCGTGAGGTGGATGGCTGTTGGGTGGGTGTGTGCCTGCGTTTGTGTATCTTCGGAGGGGGCGTCACAGGCACACTGGGAGAGGACACAGGGGACGTGTGAATGGTAGTGGGGTTGGTGAGTGCACGTGAGTGGGGTGGGTTGGTGGGTGTGCTGGAGAGGGACGTTGTGGCTGTAGTGGTAGTGCATGCATGTGTGAGTGTAGACGAGACTGGGAGGGAGGAGGGAGATGACAAGGAAGGGGACACAGTGGAGGCAGTGGATGTTGGTGTGTCTGTATGTGTGTGATGCTTGCGTGAGTGCCTGTGGGATGTGTGGTGCTTATGTTTGCCTGAGCTTCCCTTGTGTGTTGGGGTGTGTGCAGGCTGGTCTGATGGTGTGCTTGGGATAGGAAAAGGTACAGGGGATTGGGTCTGGGTGGAGGAAGTTGGAGGGGGGAGGCTAGACACAGGGACAATGGCTACCATCAGTGCTGAGGCCAGAGTTTGAACGGTTCAATGAATGGCAGCCTGACCAGAATGAATGCCCTCCAGGAATGCATTTGTGTGTTGCAACTCCCTTTCTACACCCTGGATGGCATTCAAAATGGTAGACTGCCCAACAGTGAGGGACTTGAGGAGCTCAATGGCCTCCTCACTGAGGGCAGCAGAGGTGACAGGGGCAGGGGCTGAGGTGCCAGGGGTGAAGGTGATGACCACCCTCCTGGGTGAGCGGGCACGGGGCAAAGGCTGAGGGGCTACTGGGAGGGCGGTGCTGGTAGGGGGGGTGGCGGCTGTACCTGTTGAAGTGGGGGGAACAGATGTTGCCGCCACCACAAGGGAGCTCCCACCGGAGGACGAGTCCGTGTCGCTGGTTGCAGATCCTGTGACCGCCGTGGTGCTCCCCTCGCACTCCGTCCCACTGGTGTGTTCAAAGTCCGTAATGTGGGCCTCCATGCCAATGTGGGATGCAGCTCCCTCGTGCTCCGGTGCCACTGCACCTCCGCCTGATGATGCTAATGCACACAAGAACAGGGAGACCGCAAAAAAAGGGGGGGGCGGAAACTGAAGAAAGACAGGTTGAGTGCATGGCTTACCGCTACCGTTGGCGGACAAGACAGACACAGCAGCCCCCTGCACTACGTCGCGCTGTTGGGCTCTACAGTGCAATTCCTGGGAAAAGGCCTACAAGGCTATGGACGACATCTGCACACATAGATAGGTGCATGAATAGCTGTACTTGGCACTCTACAGAGGTGGGGTGAGGGGGCACAGGGCCATGCCTTACGAAGGGGCCTAGCCTACGGAACTCACCCTGGCCTAGGGAAACCCACAGCCCTTCTCCCCCACCCAGACCCCTCCACTGCGCGCAAAGCCAGCAGAATGAGAGTGTACTCACCCCCTTGTGTCTGCTGTGATGCCCTCAAGCGCCCATCCAACTCAGGGTAGGCCACCGCCAGGATCAGGAACATCAGGGGGGTCATGGTTCGACGGGCACCCCTCCCACATTGGGAGGCCATCCCCAGCTGAGCCTCTGCCATCTTCTTGCTACAGCGGTGAATGTCCTCCCATCTCTTCCGGTAGTGGGTGCTCCGTCTGTGGTGGACCCCCAGGGTCCGGATGTCCTTGGCGATGGCACGCCAAATATCCTTCTTCTGGTGGGCGCTGACCTACATGAAATGTACAGGGGAAGAAGAGAAGTCATTAACAACTGCACCGTCAAAGTGAGTGGCCCCCATCCCTACCCTTGCCATGTGGCACATGCCCCCACCGTCTTTCATGCACGCAGAACTCTGCCCCCTTCCCTCTTACAACCAGCCCTCTCCACCCAGGCATAGCCCATACAACATGCTCCCTGTGTGCTTACCTGTTGGTCTGGAGGACCGTAGAGTAGCGTGTACTGGGGGAGGACCCCGTCCACGAGCTTCTCCAACTCCTCAGATGTGAAGGCAGGGGCCATTTCCCCAGACGCAAAAGCCATTGTCTCTTCCAGTCCGAAGTCACAGCAGCACACGCAGTGTAGGTCCTCTCCTGTCGAAGATCAGGTATTGAGTGATTCAACAGCTAGAAAATGGCGGTCACGTCCGCGGCGGTCACGTCTGCGGCGGTGCATACCATCACCGCCGGCGTACATCGTCATTGGCTCCTGGGACCCATAGGGTCCAATGTTAACCAATGCAGCATTGCTCCGCGGTCTACGACCGCCTACCGCCTACCGCGACGGTGTACAACGCCAGCGCAGTTACCTCACATTCCATTGTCCCGCTTGAGAGGTCAGACAGCCACCATTTCAGTGGCCCACATGGCCTAATTACCAACTGCGTCACACATACCTAGGCCTACTCTCAACACACATACAGGCCAGATTTTGTGTATGAATCGTGTTCTGTGTAGACTGTGGGTACATACCTCTGAGTTGTTTGACTCTGCTCGCTGTTGTCCTTCATAGGCACCGTCCGCTGGGACATGTGAGGAGATGGCGGAATCCTCCGGTGTACCGACCGCTGGTGGACCTGTCGACAATGGAGGAAAGAAATGTGATCATCACCTACAGGTTTGACCGTGCCGCAATCCAGGAACTGTGTACCCAGTTGGAGCCAGACCTGATGTCAGCAATCCGCCAACCCACAGGAATCCCCCCTCAAGTGCAGGTGCTATCAGTGCTCCATTTCCTTGCAAGTGGATCTTTTCAAACAACTGTGGCCATGGAACCAGGGACGTCGCAACCTATGTTTTCCAACTTGTTGTCCAGAGTGTTGCCTGCCCTGCTGAAACACATGCGGAGCTACATCGTTTTCCCTCAGGTGGAGGACTTGCCTACAGTGAAAGGTGACTTCTATGCCCTTGGACATATCCCCAACATCATAGGTGCCATTGATGGGACCCATGTGGCTTTGGTCCCCCCCCACAGGAGTGAACAGGTGTACAGGAACCGGAAGAGTTATAATTCGATGAATGTATAGATGGTATGTTTGGCAGACCAGTACATCGCCCATGTGAATGCCATGTTCCCTGGCTCAGTGCATGACACCTACATCATGCGGAATAGCAGCATCCCTTATGTGATGGGTCAACTACAGAGGCACCGGGTGTGGCTATTAGGTGACTCTGGTTACCCCAACCTGTCATGGCTACTGACCCCAGTGAGAAATCCCAGGACCAGGGCAGAGGAACGCTACAATGAGGCCCATGGGCGGACTAGGAGGGTGAACGAACACACCTTCAGCCTCCTGAAGGCCAGGTTTTAAGTGCCTCCATATGACAGGTGGATCCCTATTCTACTCACCAAAAAAGGTGTGCCAGATCATCGTGGCCTGCTGTATGCTTCATAACTTGGCTTTGCGACGACAGGTGCCTTCTCTGCAGGAGGATGGTCCAGATGGCGGTGTTGTGGCAGCTGTGGAGCCTGTGGACAGTGATGAGGAGGAAGCAGAGGAAGAAGACATAGACAACAGGGACTCAGTCATCCAGAAATATTTCCAGTGAAACACAGGTGAGAATACATTCCTGCCTGCTACAAGTACTTTTACACTTCTACCTCTATCCTGTCTGTCGATTTCACCCAGTGTATGGTCACTGAGTTGTCACTTTCCCTTACGATTTCACAGGTTTGGGTCCCAACGTGTGGCATCTGCTTAGATTCCTCATAGACTAGAGCTGTGTGACATAGGTATGTTGACATTACTATTTCCTGGACATTTTGTCACTGTAATTGCAAATACACTATTTCAAAATCACAGACAGACCCCAGATCTTTTGGTGCTTTAGGTGTGTTTATTTACATACAAAATATTGGAGGGGGAAGTTAAATGGTGAGAAGTGATGGCGGAGGAGTGCCCATGGCAGAGTCCAGTCTATTTGTCTCATAGGTGCATTGCCCATATGGGCATAGGAAGTGGAGCTGGGGCAGTTCCAATATGGACAGGGTGACAAACTCGGACAGTGGGTTGACAATCAGGGTGGTCTCATTTCTTGGCGGGGGTCTTGGCATCGTGCTCTGTCTTGGTCCCAGATCTCAGGGACCGCTTGCGGTGTGGTTCTTCATCTGCAGGGGGTGGGGTGCTGGTGTGGTGGTCCTGTGGCAGTACCTCCTGTCCACTAGCGCCGGCGGAGGTGGTGGGCAGTTCATCGTCCATGCTAGTGTCAGGGGCCCCTTGAAGTGCCACAGTGTCCCTCCTGGTATTGAGTATTTCCTTCAGCACCCCTACGATGGTGCCCAGAGCGGAGCTGATGGTTCTGAGTTCCTCCCTGAACCCCAAATACTGTTCCTCCTGCAGGCGCTGGGTCTCCTGAAACTTGGCCAGGACCGTTGCCATCGTCTCCTGGGAGTGGTGGTATGCTCCCATGATGGAGGAGAGGGCCTCATGGAGAGTGGGTTCCCTTGGCCTGTCCGCCCCCTGTCGCACAGCAGCCCTCCCAGTTCCCCTGTGTTCCTGGGCCTCCGTCCCCTGGACCGTGTGCCCACTACCACTGCCCCCAGGTTCCTGTTGTTGTTGGTGTGGTGGGTTATCCTGGGTTCCCTGTAGTGGTAGATACACAGCTGATTGACGTGTCCTGGGGACGGAGGTATGGGCCCGCTGGGTGGGTGCTGTGCTGGTGTTACCAGAGGGTGGAAGGTTTGTGGTGGCCTGTGCCTGTGTGAGGGGAACCGACTGTCCCGAGGCCCACGATGGTCCGGGCTGGTCATCTAGATCCAGTTGGACAGAGCTGCTGTCATCTCTGTGGGCCTCTTCTGTGGGTGGGGTGGAGATGTTTGGACCCTCCTGTCTGGTGACGTTGGATAGTGGTCCTGCAGGGGTGGAAAAGCATGATTATTGCATCTGTGTGTGTGATGGTGTGCAATGGGTGGGTGACCGCGTACCCCAGTGCTTGCATTCCTGTGTGGGGGCTTGTGTGATGATGGTTTAGGGGGGTGTATGGGTATGTGCAGTGCCCATGCTTTAGTGATGGGTGTCCATGCGTTGGTGTTGCATGCAGGGCTTGGTGTTGGGATGTGTGGTTTGTGATATTGGTACATTTGTGAGGAGTTGGAATGATAGGGGAGGGGGCAAGGGTGGGGGTATGTGATAGCATGCAGGTAGGGTGGGGGATATGGTAGTTAAAGTTTTGACTTACCAGAGTCCATACCTCCACCGACTCCTGCGAGGCCCTCAGGATGCAGAATCGCCAAGACCTGCTCCTCCCATGTTGTTAGTTGTGGGTGAGGAGGTGGGGGTCCGCCGCCAGTCCGCTGAACCGCCAGGTGGTGTCTGGAGACCACAGAATGCACCTTCCCCTGTAGGTCGTTCCACCTCTTCCTGATATCATCCAGATTTCTTGGGTGTTGTCCCACTGCGTTGACCCTGTCGACTATTCTTCGCCATAGCTCCATCTTCCTTGCAATTGAGGTGTGCTGCACCTGTGCTCCAAATAGCTGTGGCTCTACCCGGACGATTTCCTCCACCATGACCCTGAGCTCCTCCTGGGGTGTCTTTGCCGTGCCATGGGGTGGTGTAGGTGATGTGTGGGGTGGTGTGTATGGTGATAAGTGTGGTGATATGTAGTGGTGTGTGGTGTTTTGTGTGTGGAAGTTGTGTGGGTGATGGTGTTGAGTGCCTGTGGATGCTAGTTTGTGGATGGTGGTGTCTCTCTCTGGCCTTCTCTCTGTCATAGTGGTCGTAGGGGTTTGTGGGTGATGTGGGTGTGTGTTTTATATTGTAATGGGTGTGTGGGAGTGGTGTGTGTATGTGTATCAGGTGTGTGTATTTCGAATTGTCCAATGTGGCGGTGTTTTGTAGAAATGTGTGTATTTTGAGCGCGGCGGTGTGTACCGCTAATGGAATACCGCGGTTGAAAGACCACTGCGTGGGTTCGTGGGTCGTGATAGCGTGGGCGTATTTCTGTTGGCGTGACAGTGGAGTTTTTTTTTCACCAGTTTATCACTGACCTTTGGTGTGGCAGAATTGTGTGGGTGTCTGAATTTTGTCGGATTTCGAGATGTGGGTCATAATAGCTGTGGCGGAATTCCGCGGCGGTGTGTTGGCGGCCTTCTGCACGGCGGTAAGCGGCTTTTACCGCCAATGTTGTAATGACCCCCAAACTGAGGAGATGTGTGTCAGTACCTAATGGGGTCACAATCAGATGGGCCTGCCACCCCATCCAACTTAACATATTAAAACATGTTTATTACTGGCATGTGAACCGCTACTGCCAAGATCTAAATAAGGCCCCTTGTTTTCACTATGGTGTCCTTGAATGTGACATCATCAAACACTATGTAATCTGTGCATGTAATAACCCAACTGGGTGTAATTGTTGCAAATGTAGAGGGGTTTTTCGAGTTTTTGCAGCAATGTGGTATTTCAGAACGGCGTTAACACACAGGGGCCATGTGGAAGGCCTAGATGCAAAAAGTCCAACTTCATGACACATCACACTATCTGGTAATTACACATAAAGGTTAAAAATTATTCTTACATCCTTGGCTGGAGCCAAAGCAATGATCTTGAAACACCATGGGGCACTATGGGCTATATTTATGGCTGGAATTGCATCACTCTTGCATCATGGAACATGGTGCAAGAGTGGCGCAAACCTTAAGTGAGATTTATGAAGCCACACAAGGCCACCTCGGGTGGCCCTGTGTGCCTTCATAATTCTCGAGTAATGTAACACAGGGCAAATTACTGCATTACATTACTCTGTGCCAGGAAGGGTTTTTCATGGGTTTTCCTTAGGTGTTCCCACACAACATCCATGGATTTTGATGCATTCCTAGATTAACAAGAACTTGTAAATGTGGGAATGCACCAAAAAGATGTGCCTCCCAGGAGAGACATAATGAGGGGAAATATCTTAATTTCTCCTTATTTTTCCTCTTTCTATGTGTGTGGCTGTGCTGCTTTGTGCAGCACACATAGAAAGAGGAAAAAGCATTTCTGGATTGTTTTTATGCCAGAAGGTGTACCTTCCTGTACAAAAACAATCCTGCGTGCATTGCAGGCACACGTGCACCATGGGGCACTAGGCTGCCAAAAGGGCACCAGCTTATAGGGAAAGGAAATAGGTAATAAAATGTAATGTTGTTCCAAACAAGGGCCCCCAAAATATGCCTTGCCCAGAGCCCTAAATGTCCTTAAGAAGACATTGGGCCTCATTATGAGTTTCAGAGTGGCCACCGCCTTTGTGGCGGCTACCCCACCGGACCTATAAGGAGTTTCCCACTAGGTCAGTCGAGGAGAAACCTCCGTTTCCGCCCACTGGCCTAGTGGGAAGCAGGCTACAGCATTGTCTCCAGCTCATAATCGAGCCAGCAGCAATGCTGTGGACCGCAGGGTGTCTGAAAGACATTGAACATTGCAATGGTGCTGGGCAGGGGGACCTGTACATGGCCCATGACAAGTGCATGGGCAGTGCAGCACCTGTTTTCCAACAGGCTTTTCATGGCAGTGAAACAGCTATGAAAAGGTTGGCAGAGAATGAGGTCTTAATCTGCAGGGCAGCGCTGCATGCTGTGCTGCCCTTGTAGATTACAATCTCTGCCACCGCCACGCCGTTGGGATCATGGATCCTAGGGGCACTGGTGGAACCCTGGTGGTCTGACTGCCAGGGTCTCAATTTGGCGGTCGGACCGCCACAGCAGCGGCGGTCCGGACCACCACTGTGAGTCTGGCGGTCTGAAGATCACCAGCCTCGTAATGAGGCCGATTGTGTGAATTGGCTTTTTATTACTATGCGCATGCTATTTCTTTTACTTTGAATATATGGAAATTTAAAAGAAAATGTTGTATTTCATTTACTGGGTAAAGTGTCTCTTTGTAGTCACAGAATTAAGCATTATTTTATAGAACAAGCTCAAGATGATCTTCTGTCAGACTGTGCAAAGTTGTGTGTTACGAAAACAAGTGATTTAAGCTCTTGAGAGCAAGTTTTTCCAAGTGTAAGAAGTGTTCATTTTATTCATTTAGTGAAGGTGGGATTATATATCAGCAGCTTAAAGCCATGTATGTGTTCTAGGCCATAGGATATTCTAATGTACTTGTTTATGCCAGACTTCAAGCGTTACAAATTGGTAAATCCAAGAAGTGGTGAAACATATTAGAGTTCAGCCATTTAAAATAAGGTATGTTAAAATGTAAAACCTTGCTTGATAGCGTTTCTAAAAAATATTTAAAACAAGATTTTTTTCAATTTACCTTTATTCTTGTTAGAAAAAAAATTGTATCAATTCAACAAACATTGCTGTGTGCATGCTCAATTGATAATTTATATTAATGCATCATATTTTAACTATTAAACAAGAATGTATAAAACAACTGAACTTTATAAAACTTGCAGTTTCGTAATTAACATGTTAAAATGCATACACAATTAAAAATTTCTTTTTTTTAGAGGAATTGGGCATTAAAGATACAATTCTATCCTATATAGGGCACGTGATGACCAGAAAGTTTTTGATGCTGTATACTGTGGTATTGATGCTGCATCTAGGCTTTCTTACATATTTTATAATATAGAAGCGACCTGGCGGCAACATGTGGCATATGTTGAAAAGTAGCTTATTAGTGTACTAGCCTACAGCTGCAGAGTGGGCAGAGTCACACTACACAGAACTCCATGAAGAAGCATAAAAATACTCTACTGTACTACATGGAGTTCCACAGGCAGGCGAAGTTCCCCGTTGTGCCCGTTCATGTTGCGTTTTACATCAAACACAACACAAAGCACGTTCTCGTATTCAAAATCATGCACAAACAGCATCATGCGGTTCGCATGCCAGTGGCAATCTTGTTTTCCTCTCTTCCAGTGGTGCTGGGCCTGTTTTTTTCATCCTTGGATAATCTTTTCAATTCTACACTCTTCTAATTAATCTCCCCCTTATTTGTATTTATTGTATTAGTTTGTCTTTTTGTGGTTGACGATTTTTACTCATTTTTCATTTTTGCCTGTTTTTTGTGAGTTTTAGTGTTTTTGTTTATTTTTTGTTTATTTCCTTCCTTCGTTTCTGCCTTCCTTCCTTCCTTCCTTCCTTCCTTCCTTCCTTCCTTCCTTCCTTCCTTCCTTCCTTCCTTCCTTCCTTCTCCTTCTGTTTCTTTTCTTCTTCACACGACCTCCCAGCACCAAGGCAGAGCAGGGTGGCACTGGAGAACAGGGGAGCGGCAGCGCCAGGCTCCCTGGACAGTCAGCAGCAGTCGCCTATCTTGTGGATGGTGACGCCTACAAGGGGTGCAGCCGTGGCCCATCTTTGGAGAGGAGGGAGCGGCAGCACTGATTTCTATGTGCAGCACCACCTTCCCTCCATACTGGCAGCAGGCTGCAGGCCCAGTAGCAGTTACCCCATGTGGGAGCATCAGCTGGGTTGGGCTAGGGTGCACTGGTGTGTCCGATGCACAACCAAGGTCCAGTGCAGCATCCAGTAGATGATGCACCACTGGGCAGATACCATCGACGGCGAGCAGGACCTGCTCAACCTGCTAGGCATTGAGATTCTGGGGCTCAGTGAGCAATAATTGTATTATTTGTATTGCCTGAGCTCTATATTGTTAACTTTTGTTTCTGAATAGCATGCTGCTCACACTCAGAGGTCAATGTAGTTTATGTTAAGAATATTATTATGTGATCCAGTTTGAGCTAGGCAGGTGCTTGGAGCTACCTAATATTACTTGTCAGCACTCAGTTTGGCTGAATATTTAAGAAGCCATTGTAATGCATACTCCTCTGTCCTGTGGGCACCATAGTAAATTAGTGATATCAGTGAGTTAGCGTTGTCTGTGACTTTCTTTACCTAGCTCGACAGTCCCAAGCAATTTCACAGTGATATGTGTTACTAGTACGCATCTATGCATTGCAATAAAGGGAGACTGATTTGGTCCATCAAGTATCATTCATTGCAATGTATTAGTTCCAAATATTGTTTTGTTAAGGAAATTTGGAATAGGGATTTTAGGAGTATAGCCAACTCAACAATAGTCAATTTGAATTAGATGAGTACAATGTTACTGTGCTTGCCTGTTATAATATTTTTGTGGAGATTAACTATACCACTAATCAATTTTTTGTATCTTCTTTATTTCTTACATCAACACCCAAGGGCAAGAAGAGGGGCAAAACAGAGGTAGGTCCTGCAGGAGCTGGGGATGCACCAACCACCACCAATGCTGCGGGCTCTGCTCATCTCAAAGAGTCTTATTATTTAAAATATTATTATTTCCCTAACCTTTACCTCTGCCCACTATTATACTGCTTTTAATTTTGCCTTGTTTACCTTTTTTTCCAATTCCTCTATCTAATGTTTATTTAATTCCCGTTATCCCCGCATTATATTTTTTACTTTCTTTCATTGGAAATTCTTAGTCCACCCCTTCAATGCGCTTCAATGATTTCAACTCATCATCATCATAGGCTATAGCTCTGCTCCTCCATTACACAGAGTTTTGGTTGGCTTGATTCCCTGGCTTTTCTAACATTGTGAAAATGCAGAGTGATATTTTTGATAGAAAATACTCCAGTGGTAACGGAACTGTAATGATGTATTGCAGTTGTTTTTAATTAAAAAAATTAAGGGTAGGTTTACCTGGCATCAAAAAACGGTATAATTGTTTTTTTTTAGCCACAACGAACACCAGTGGAGCTAGCTTAAGTTCTACTGCAGGACCAGATGGAGCAGGGGGGAAAATGGTGGCAGGGATAGGCAGTGGTAAGTCACATTACTTGCTTATTGACAATTACTAATGCTCACTAGCTACAAGGGTGTCGTCATGATCGTGAACACCCAGTGTTACAGCTACAACAGTGGCTGGGTTACTTATGGCCTCTTCTATCTGCAACTCAGCAAAAGCCCACAATGTATGCTAAAAATGATGGCTTGATGGAAACAAGAACAGAGGGTTAGAAGAAAAGATGGGTGTAATGAGTGAAAGGAAAGGATGTGTATGTAGGTGAAACAATGTGTGGGTGAGTATTGAGTAAATGGCTGGGTGGGTGAAAGGATGATTGAAAGAAAGGGTGGAGAGTTGATACTGAATGGATGGATAATGGATTGCGAATTTTGGTGAAAGACTGTATGAGAGAAAGTAAAGCTTAAATCATGGTGGCTATGGGTGAATAATATAGTGGTAAGAAAGAAAGGATGATTAAATAATTGCTTTGATGAATAAACATGGGAGCTATTCTGTAGAGGGGCATGCTGCTCACATACTGTGCTTACTTTATGTTTGATGGTTATCAAAGCTATGGTTCAAAGTGTGGGATAATTAAATTTGTATTCTATCACTATACTAGTTTAACGAGGCAGATATGTATCCTACCCATCATCATGATTCATCAACCCCATCCCTGCCCATGGCATTTCGGTACCCATGACCGAAGAAGTGCAGTATGGTGCAATTCGTATGTGCAGTGTTGGCTGTGCAATGTGCATCTTCTTCAGTTAATGCAGGATTTACAAAGTTTTCAATGCATTGCAAACCAAACACACAAGTTGTGTTGTTTTCTCTACGCCCATTCAGTCGTCTCTTAGTACTTCACTCTTCTATTCTTTCCTAAGTCCTTCTGTCCCAGCCTACAAAACAAACTGAAAAATCCATTTTTGGCCAGTGCCACAGTTTTATGGCTATGTGAAGTGTTTTCAAAATATATTTCATGGTTTTCCATAACAGATTTATTTTACACCTGTTCAGATTTTTCCCTTTACACTTTTATCTATGAAGTGACTGAATAAGCCAAAGCTTAGGCACATGATGATTTGATGATCATTGACATCCCTCTATTTTAAACACAAGTTCTACTCGCCTAATCCTTCTGCCTTATTCTGCAGTAGAATAAGTCAAGTTTCCTTTCCCTACTGCCAAGCAAATTAATTTGTTAGAAAGATTTTGTGGAGGCCAGTGAGTAAAGTGGGACTAGTAAGTGCCCAATTTGATTTCAAGTTTGGTGTCAGGTATATTCTGCGGCGAAGGTGCCAAATATAATCTATATAGCCTGTTCCTTTCCCTGTAGTGCAGTGCATTGTTGTCACCACCATCTACTTATGGCAGATAGGATAAATAATATATCCACATTTTATACATGATATGTGTGACATATCGTATTTATTCATCTGACCCTTTGGAGTCAAGGTATAAGGTAAGTAAACCACTTCTGGGGAAGAGCAAGGCCATTGGAATTAAAGATAGATAATTGCCAACTACAGCTGCGCTAGCTGCTGACAATAGCAAAGTACTCAAAGCATTGGCAAGCATGCCTCAATTGATTTGGCACAACAACTTGTACTCCATAGTGCATAATGCCTTACTCATAAATGAGTGGTAATTCATTTTTTATTTTTCCACTAAAAGTGTTTGTTTAGTTAATAGAAAAGCCTTTAAAAGAAAAAAGAGAAATCACAGTTCTTTTAATCTGTGTTATTCTGCCTTAATTATTTTCTACCAGACAGTCAGTACTTTCTATTTGAGGCATGTGCGAGTAAATAAATAAAATTGGCCCTGTGACTCTCCTAATCATAAACACATCAAATTCTAATGTCCCTAGGGCACCAGCAATGTATTGCTGATGTGCCACCCACTACCTACTTTTGAAGAAGTGGTTGTTCAGAGCATTGTTTATAATTTGTCTTTTATATTTTTGTTTTTCTCGCTATAGCTACTCCTGCTGGATGACCACCAACCAGGCAGGAGAGAGTGGCCCATGTGCGACGGCAGAGGCTGGAGAACATCCAGGCTGAAAACCGACAGCTGGTGGTCCTAGAGGAGAAAGAGACTGAAATAGCTGCCTCAGACCCAGGACCCAGCCCAGCAGCACACCAGTGCCAGCCTCCAGCATCCCGGCTATTGAATTGCCAGCACCACTGTCAGCTGTCAGGGTCCCTGACTGCCACTGCTGTCACCCCTTATTGCTCTAACAGGATATTCCAGGTTTGTGTCCTGCAGCGGCTCGAACGCATTGGAATCTGGCCAGAGAGCATAGAGCAGAACCTATATCAGCTCCAGACCCACATGGACAATGCCCTCTTCCAAGACCTTTTTTAATTTTTTGTTTTGGAAGGTGGAGATAGTAGGGAGGGAGTTGTGACAGGGCTTCACTATGGACTTTAGTTGGACTTTTTTGAGATGGGGCTATTTGTTTGGGGAGAGGTGTGGGCTTGTTGTGGGTAGAAAGGGTGTTTTTTTGTACTTGTCAAAAATTAAAAAGGGGATAATTTATTTCACTTGATTTATGCCTCAAATATTTTTGTTGTTGTTTTAGTTTATACTGCTGTCTTTTAGTGCAGCTTATTTTCCACAACTGCTAAAAAGTGTATGTCACTTACTTATACCCTTGCACTACTGCCCACTGCAATTATATTGACCTCTAGGGGGTGAGTGCCATTGTCTATTTTGCCTACAAAAACCTAGAGGCACACAGACAGACATCTTTTTCAGTAGGAGTTAATTACTAACTAAACAAGTTTACATCATACCATAATTATTTTCTTGCCTGCATAGATGAAACCAGGGACTTTTTTTTTTACTGCAGGGTGTATCCCAAGATGGCATCTTAGGGGGGTGGTAGGTAGTAGTAGTAGGATCCTAGCACACTAAGAGGGATGAGAGAAGGTCCCACTCCCACCAAGGTGAACTCCAACTGCAGGATTAATCAAACGGTTATCCATCACTGTCAACTAGATTGAAAGAAAACAGAGTTGGTGGGTCATATTATATCATAACTTTAAGAAGACTAAGGCCCTCATTCTGACCCTGGCGGTGTCTCACCGCCAGGGCAGAGGGCAGAGGAAGCACCGCCAACAGGCTGGCGGTGCTTCCGGGGCATTCTGACCGCGGCGGTAAAGCCGAGGTCAGAAAAGGGGAACCAGCGGTTTCCCGACGGTTTTCCCCTGCCCCAGGGAATCCTTCATGGCGGCGCTGCATGCAGCGCCGCCATGGAGATTCCGACCCCCTTCCCGCCAGCCTGGTTCTGGCGGTTTTCACCGCCAGAACCAGACTGGCATGAACGGGTGTCGTGGGGCCCCTGGGGGCCCCTGCAGTGCCCATGCCACTGGCATGGGCACTGCAGGGGCCCCCTAACAGGGCCCCAACAAGATTTTCAGTGTCTGCATAGCAGACACTGAAAATCGCGACGGGTGCAACTGCACCCGTCGCACCCCAGTAAATCCGCCGGCTCCATTCGGAGCCGGCTTCATCTTTGCTGGGGCTTTCCCGCTGGGCCGGCGGGCGATCTTTTGAAGATCGCCCGCCGGCCCAGCGGGAAATTCAAAATGCTCCCCGCGGTCATTTGACCGCGGGGCGGTGTTTGGGCGGTTTCCGCCCGGTGGGCGGCGCCCGCCGCCCGCCGGGGTCGGAATGACCCCCTAAGACCTGACAACCACAATGCCAGTATTTGACTCACAATAAAGAATACCTACTATGATAATAAAAACTGGCAATATCAACTTTTGTTGAGCAATGGTGGGGAGCTAGTGTTCAAAAACTAAACATAGGAAATGAAATCATGGAGTCAGGAGGAGTTGGCTCAGAGTCAAGATTGGTTGGACAAGGTTAAGCATTTACACAACACAACAGGCCTTAATGATGGTGTTGATGGGGCCGGTGTAGAATATTGCTAAGGTAATAGAAGGTCAAGTTGTGAGTTGGTGTTGCTTTCACAACATCTGCCCCAGCAAGTGTGTAATCCATTTATGGTGTAAAATGAAGTCACACCTCAATGATACATGGACGGGAAAGGAGATTTTGGGAAAAGTGGGACACAGACAAGCACTTTACAAAAGATGCCATGACAATATTCATTGGGGTGCAGAACAGCACAACTGCATCAACATGTTGTGGAAGGAAATTGTGAAGGGGTAAGCATTACACTGTTCATTTAAATAGATTGCAAACTGTCCTTTTTCTGTCCCAGAGAATCAAGATATTATATCTCTAAATGTTATGTGTTCAAGGTTTCAAAATTAGAAATTATGGAAAACTGAATTTGACCCACCCAGTTCAAAAAATGATGATTGTTAAAAGGAAAAAGATACTGTATTGCCAAATTAGGCGGTGCATCTCTATTCTTCTTGTAATGTCTGTCATTCTTGGGTGGCTGGCTGAAACTGTCTGGTAAGTAAGCTGAAGTCGTGAGCCTTCACCAAGTTTTGTTCTTCCAGGAGATGACTAGGAGAAGGCCTGCATATTGAAAAAAACAGTAACTGTATCATAGAGTAAAGGAGAATGACAAAAGGAAGCAAGGTCAGAAGTATACAAGAAGACTCAGAGGCAGAGCAAGAACGTAAGAGAAGTTTGACTTTTGAGCCAGCAATGCAGCAAACACATACTCAGCAGCATTTCTCAATAATGCACCAGTATGTACCTCTCTCCAGTCCACAGAGCTGAGTGAGTACTAGGCATCAGAGTTTTGCCATCATAGTGGTTTCTCTTTCAAGTCAATAACTTTCTAGCTGTTGAGTTATCCCTGAGTCCTTCCATCCTGCTCCTCCTGATTCTGAGGAACTCCATCACAGTCCCAAACCGACGAAGGTAGACCTTTGTATTCAAGTGCACTGTTATAAAAGAACAAATAGAGAAAACGAACTTGAGTATTTTGTGTAGATTTGTGTTTGGTAACTAAAGTGACTGTTCTGGTCTGAGGAACCAGGAAAGAGAGGTAGACACTTGCAGGTAAATTTCACTACATTTGAAAGACCAATCACTTCCAGGAAAGAAATGATCACCCTTCAGCTGCCCCAAACATTGCAAATCATCAGAATCAAGTTTACAAATTTGTTGACACCACACCACATACATCAGCAATCATCACTCACAATCACTCAATGAATGGTAAGTAGTTACCTCTTCCAATCCAAGCATGTGGTTAAACAAAATATTTTTCCTTCATTAGTAGGATGTAGCAACACTTTGGAATTTGGCATTGACACTGGCGGTCTTTTAATGATCTACTGGGGCAGTCCTTCTACATGATATTAAAAAAAGGATAGGCAATGTCATATGAGAGAGACAGGCAACATCTCCAATGTCTGGAAGGAAATGTGGCAGCTTCTTCACTGCACATGGACCCAACTCCAATCCTGCCGTATAATAATATGTGACTAAAAATGGTGGAGCACCATAAAGGAGACACAAACATAATGTTAAACTAGCATTTTTTTTGTTACAAAGAAAGAAAGAAATTCAATGAGAAATAATTAAAAAGTTCCATGGTGGCTCTGCCATACTCAGTCTGGGAAGAAGAGTTTGTCCTTAAACTGAAGTAGCTCATCCAGAAGTTGGTTAGCAAACACACTTGATTCTGACCAAATATCCTCTTCATCCTCCTGTGGTGTTGCAGGAACAGTGTAATCAGGTGGTATAAAATGCTGGTTCATTTTGATTATGGTTAATCTCTCAATGTTTTGAGGTGATAGACTGGTCCTTCTCACTGTAACAACTTGTCCAGCTTCACTGAACACACATTCAGCAGACACACTGGCTACAGGACAAACCAGATATTTTATTGCCATCCCGCTGAGCTCTGGACATTGGTGGATCTTCCCATACCAATACACAAATGAGTTGTAATCCACATACATCTCTTTTGGGTCATCCAGATACCACTAGAACATCCTCTGAAGTGCCTTTTTTGCTGCCACTTGCTCGGCCTCTTTTGCCTTAGCCTTTGCAATGGGCTTAAGACCTGCCATTTGAAACCAAGCCAATGCAGAGGTTGGGTCCTATTCTTCTGATGCTGTTGTTGCCGGTGTTCTTGTTGCTGGTGTTGGCTGTTGTAAAACAAGGATGTCCTCTCTGAAAGTTGAAGGTGGCACCCCAGAACTGCAGAGTGAGACTTTAAGTTCCTGCTGTTCTTCTTCCAGTTCTCTGACTTGCTCAACACTCCATCCCCTATATTTTAAAATATCCCCTTCAGAAGAAAAAAACGAAAGAGGAAAGAATTTCTTGGTCGCGTGAATTAAGTAGGGTGGCACAGAAGTACTCTTTGGATGAGATAATGTCATTTTGCAGCCTTGCATTTCAAGTCAAGCGATAGCTTAGGCTCTCAACCAAGGCATGCTCTTCTGGGTTTTTGTTCATACCTCTGAGTGCAAAGCTATCAGACACCCTTCTGAGCTAAACTGTAACAAATACAACAACTGGATTGCTTGGTCGATCATACTGTCCTCTATGCTAACTTTCCATGTGAGAATCTCAAAAGGGAACAGCATTCTGTGTCAGGCATTCGACTAGGCCTCATTTGTCCGCTTCCATGGTTATTGCTTTCTCAATTGCATCTCCTCCTCTTAGAAAGTAATTGATCTGTTTGTACTGTTCCAACAGATGTTGCAACATATAATAGGTTGAGTTCCAACGTGTTGGTACTTCCTGTACTAGGGCTTTAACTGATATTCTGGTATCTTGCTGAATAATCCATGACTGTTTCTGGGTATTAAAATAATGGCTGACATCAGTGCAGATTCATCTGCAAATGGTCAGTATGTTGACTATGTCTTCTTTTCTTTTTAGAAAGTCTTGCACAACCAGGTTGATGCAGTGCGCCAAACACAAGACCCTGAAAGAGCCACCATTTGCCATGGCCTTGACTATGTTACTGCCATGGTCATTTGCAACAAATCCAACTGGGAGACCTCTGGGTCGCAGCCATTCAGACACCTTGCTATTAAATTAATCCAAGATGTTTGCAGCTGAATGTGACTTCTCCATGGTGAGCATGGCTACTGTTACATGCTGCTGAACTCTCTTAAAACCTTCTTCAAGGCCAAGACCTGCAGATAGCTTTTGCTTAACCCCTACAAAAGAGATACAGTGTGCAGTGATGACCATGTAATCCGTCGCCTGACAACTGGTCCGCATTTCTGTTGTCAGGTGGATAGTGTTGACAATACTTTGCATTTTTTAATGCAGCTCTCAAACGACAACTCTGATAAAATATGTCTGCCTTGGAACCTTCCATTCCAACCAGCTGGCTGCCACATAAACTGTAAGAATTCCACTCCTTCCACAAAAGAAAAAAGAGGGGTGGTCCAGTGCTAACATTCTTGCCAGCTTCCCATTGTACAACCATGCGATTGGGTGGTTGTAGTCATAGGGCCCATACTATCTAAACATGCCTGTAATTGTAGCCTTGATTTTCTTATTTTTTGGGGCTACTGACACAGGTGATTTTTGAGATGTAGGTGGTGGTTGACTCAATGTGTGTTGTGGTGTAGTCACTGTATGCCGTGGTGTCTCCATCTGACTCTGAGTCTTCCTGTGCCATTTTAAGGTCACTGAGGCAGGTGATTCTGGCGCACTGCTGGGAATAGGGCTTCTTTGCATGAGGATGTGACCCTCTTTTTCCTCAGCTTCCACTGTGATTGGACCACTTGTAGCCGATGTTTCCAAACTTTCCTCATCTTCACCACCAGGACCACAATCAGCCATTTTTTTCAGGGGCTCCTCTAAAAGGATTGTGTGGTTTTCTTCAGATGGGTTGTCCGGCCTTTGGTACCATAAAGTGAACCAGGCTTACGTCGATGAACACTTGTGTGGCAAATGGAGCATATCGCAATTTTCTCCTTCTGTTTGCTAATTGTAAAAAAGTACTGAGGAGAAGTATTTTCTTACTGGGCCACTGCCAATGCCTGAAGAACTGGAGGTAGATAGATGAGTTGATTGCCTCTCTGCAGTGCATATTTCTACTCATGTATAGGTTGGTGCAGGTCTCCAGGGGACCTTACAACTATGGGAGCTGGTGGTGCTGCCTGTGCCACATCCCTCGAAGCAGGTTGGATAGTAACATCAGACTTCCCTTTGCGAGCTAGAGGTATATCAACATCTCTCTCTTATATAATGTCATGCACAAGAAGCAAGAAAAACCATAAATTATAATAATCTCAAACATAGATCATATTTATTTATAATAAACCCAATGATATTGTCCTTCTTATCAAAAATAGCTATCATTACTATGTACAATCACCCCCTCTAACCAAAAAATACATTAACATAAAATACAGACCTAAAGGAAAACACACCATGCACAAAGACAACATATACTGCACAAATGGACACAGTCAAAATCAAGGAAGTCACAAGACAAGACAGAAAAATCCAAAAAGATAGATCCCTCTGCCCCAGTACATCATTTATCAAAAAACTCAATATTTACAAATAATAACAAAATAAACATGCAAAAATTATATAATAAATATTTACAAATAATGACAAAACACGCAGAAATTATATAAATGTATAACAATATTGCTACACATGATTGATAACTCATGTGTGAGAAAACAAGCTGTTCTCTCTCTCAAATATAAAGCAATATGTTCCAAGATGTAATTCCTTTTGTCGGTATCCAATTGAAATGATCAAGGAAACTAATTCAAAAAGTCATTACGTATCCTTTCTGGTCCAAAATTCTTTCATCCACTTGGGCGTGTCAAAAAGTCGCTGACACACGTTTCGGTGGACATACACCGACAATTTATTCAATTAAATTGACTCCACCTTCTTCAGGGCGTTCAACATTCTATGACACATGAGATCTCCTTCCTCATAGTTTATAACGGCGTGCATAGCAACCATAGCTCCAATTCATGGCAAGCTGAGACCAAATGATTCAAAGGGCTTCTTGCTCCTCTATCATAGCTTTATAACTGACCAGGGTTTACCAGTGCACATAAATGATCCAAAAAATCGGCAATTCCCGACGGCTCAGGATCAAACGCGCTGCTCGTGTTAATCAAATACTCGAAGCTGATTGTGCCAGCTTCCACAATGACTGGCCAATCGTCATCATCATCCTCATCCTCATCATCCCCTTCCGTGAATCTAAGGCTTTGTGAAACTTTTCTTTTCCCTTACATCTCCTGGAATCTCCCAGACTCTGCCGAGGTTCACTTCATGTCCCTATCATCATCATCAGAAATGGAGCTTGAAGAAGATGGTGGAGTAGTACCTTTCCTTTTTCTTGATGGAAATCCGGGAGCATTGATTCTAAAAGATGAGGTTCTTGCTCATCAGGAAGCTCAACTTTCTGATCTTTTGCAACTTCGGGAATATCTACTATTGCTGGCTGCGTCTGCTGTTCGCTTTGCTCTGTTTCCTGAAACAATGGGGTACTACTTAGCCAAAGGGACAAATCCAATTAAATGCCACTGCTCGTTGGCACCGCCATGATTGCAATGGCTGCCTCACTGACAAACATAGGGGGTCATTCTGACCCTGGCGGTAATTACCGCCAGGGCGGAGGTTGGCGGTAGCACCGCCAACAGGCTGGCGGTGCTCCGGCGGGCATTCTGACCGCGGCGGTACAGCCGCGGCCAGAAGCCGAAAGCCGGCGGTGTACCGCCGACTTTCCGCTGCCCATGGGAATCCGCCATGGCGGCGCAGCTTGCTGCGCCGCCATGGGGATTCTGACACCCCATACCGCCATCCTGTTCCTGGAGGTTCGCCTGCCAGGAACAGGATGGCTGTATGGGGTGTCGAGGGGCCCCTGGGGGCCCCTGCAGTGCCCATGCCAATGGCATGGGTACTGCAGGGGCCCCCGTAAGAGGGCCCCACAAAGATTTTCACTGTCTGCTTTGCAGACAGTGAAAATCGCGACGGGTGCCACTGCACCCGTCGCACCCCTTCAACTCCGCCGCCTCAATTCTGAGCCGGCTTCCTTGTTGACGGGGCTTTCCCGCTGGGCCGCCGGCGGTCTTCTGGCGGTCGCCCGCCGGCCCCGCGGGAAAGCCAGAATGACCACCGCGGTCTTTTGACCGCGGAGCGGTCTTTCGGCGGGAACCGCTTGGCGGGCGGCGACCGCCGCGGTCAGAATCACCCCCATAGTCTTGGGCTTAGGTTGGGGTGGTGCTGTTGATGTGGAAGTGCTGCTCACAGGTTCCTCTCCAGAGGCTAGTGTGGGAGGCACACATCTCCTGAAAAGGGTTGTGGTTGACATGCCACTGGTGGAAAGCTTCTTCTTCTCACTGGCCACTTTCTTAGGAGCAACTTTCTTTGGGGCCACGTTAAGCTCTAAGCTGGCAGTGGCACTAGATGCACAAGCAAATAAGTTTAGAGACTGAAGTAAGTGTAAGGCCTTCTCTTTTGCAGTACTGCAGGTGATGTGAGGTCTCTTCTCTTGTGCACCTAAAAGCAACCAAGCAAGAAAAATATGCATTAATTGAAATGTGGCATTGTTGCAGGTTGAATTAGTACAGATAAATGCAATCATAGTGTGGTTGGTAATAAATACCAATTTAATCAAACATTTTAAACTCAAACCACCCCTCCACACCATACAATTTACTTTCAAATCAGGAAGCATGACATGCAGCTATAGCTCTTTGCTTTATCGCCCTCTGTTTCAAAGGGGACACCTGGGGTAGACAAAGAGAGGTGCGTGGGTAAGTGTAATAATCCTTTAAAAAACCTATAGTGGCAAGGTGGTCCAGGGGAAATGGAATAATCAATACAAAAATAATTATGCTGCTGATTTGTCTGAGGTGCTCCACAACCAGGGTGTCCAGGAGGAAATGGAATTATAAAACACCTAAGGAAGCTGAACGCTGCATTGTGGCTGCATGTCTTTGGTGGATGGATGGAGGAAGGGATGTGGATGGATGGATCAAGGCAAAATGCAGAATTTAAAAACATTAACATAAAAATTAAAAATGTAAAAAAATGTAAAAACTAAAATAGAAACTAAAATAAAAATAAGAAATTAACAAAAATAAAATTAAAAGTTACAGTAAAAATGACAATAAAAACTAAAATAAACAAAATAAAAATAAAAAATGAAATAATCAATTGAATTCATAAATAATAGAATAGAAAATTAAAATACAAATGAATATAGAAAATAACATTAAAATAAAATTACAAACTTAAAAACCAAATGATCAATAATTAACGACGTTTGCATGTAAGCCTATGGAAAGGACACACTAGCTGTCTGCACAAAATGGCTGCCAGCCACAAGGTCAAACAACAACAAGGAGCAAGGAGGCATGGCAAACAAAAAACACATGGAAGCCCATGGCAAAAGGACACTGGCTGGATGGACAAAATGGCCACTAGCCACGCGGTCAAACATTGACAACAAGGAACAAGGAGGCATGGGGAACAAAGAAAGAGAACATGCAAGCCTATGGCAAAGGAACACTGACTACATGCACAAAATGGCTGCCAGCCATATGCTCAAACAGCAACAAGGAGCAAGGAGGCATGGAAAACAAAGAACATATACAAGCCTATGGTAAAGGGACACTGGCTGGATAGACAAAATGACCACCAGCCACATGGGCAAACAACAACAAGGTGCAAGGATGTATGGGGGACACAGAAAGAACAACATGCAAGCCTATGGCAAAGGAACACTGGCTGCTTGCACAAAATGGCTGCCAGCCACATAGTCAAACAACAACAGCAATGAGCAAGGAGGCATTGGGAACTAAGAAAGAGCAAATGCAAGCCTATGACAAAGGAACACTGGCTGCAAGCACAAAATGGCTGCCAGCCACATGGTCAAACAACAACAAGGAGCAAGGAGGCATGGGGAACAAAGAACACCATGCAAGTCTATTGCAAAGGAACACTGGTTGCTTGCACAAAATAGATGCCAGCCACATGGTCAAAAAACAACAAGGAGCAAGGAGGCATGGCAAACAAAGAATACATGCAAGCCTATGGCAAATGGACACTGGCTGGATGGACAAAATGGCCACCAGCTACATGATAACGACAAGGAGGCATTGGAAATAAAGAAAGAACACATGCAAGCCTATGGCAAAGGAACACTGACTGCATGCACAAAATGGCTGTAAGCCGCATTGTCAAACAACAAGGAGGCATAGGGGAACAAAGAAAGAGAACATGCAAGCCTACGGCAAAGAATCACTGGCTGTATATAGCCAGCAGCCTCATGGTCAAACAACAACTGTGAGCAAGGAGGCATAGAAAACAAAAAATGCATGGAGAACAAAGAACACATGCAAGCCTATGAACATAAACTACACAAAATGGCCCTTTGCCACATGGCATGGAGAACAAAGACAAGTGAAGACGATGACAAGCACACCACACACACACATACAAACACACTTACACTGGCCATAAGGAGGCATGGTGGTAACAAAGAAGAAAACGATAACATTAATTCAGCAATACAAAACACAAAAATTGCTATAAACATTTCACGGAAACAGTGCACACATCCCCCTATGCCATCAAATAGTACCACACAGCATATCCACTTTTTGCAAACCCTCCCCCTACTCCTACCAAATGAGACAACCAGACAGTCTGTAAGATGAATAGCCCCCCCTCGGGAGACCCGGAGACCCGGAGAAAAAATAATTTCTATCCTAGGATCCTAAATTCATACTATCACATAAAATTACAGCTAATGTTGAAGACCCAGGAAGAAGTGAACAAATAAAAAAATAAACAACATTACATTAAGTGCCAGTAGCCACCCACAAAGATACATAAACCTTGTAGTCCAATTTGCTAAGATCTTTGGTTAACCTTATTCAAGTCAGGGTTTGCAAATACTCTTTGGCCTTCACTTCGGAGGAGGAGTCCCGTATTGTGCCTTTATAAACTGTTTTAAGATGAGCAGGGTTAAATAAATAAGCCTCTACCCCCTTCTTTTGAAATAGCTTTTCACCGTGGCATGACAGTCAGGACGGGGAAAAAAAAGAAATACCCTCACAGTTGATTTTTAAGTCAGGACAGGCTTTCTCAAAGACTCCTTGTCGCAGCATATAATTGCTGAAATAAACAATAATGACCCTAGGTTGTGGCTGATATGCCGTGGTCTCTCCTGCTAACCGTTGTTCTTCAGGTACAATGGATACCAATGGGCCCTTTGAATCTCTTTCTCCCAGTTCCAAGTAACTAGCTCAGGAAAGGCAGTTTTGACTACTTTAACTATAAAAGCCCTTGCGTCTTGGCCTTCCGCTCCTCCTTGAATCCCCAAAATGTGCAGATTGTTATGTCGCTGCCGATTTTCAAAATCCTCCATTTTCCAATGAATGTCTGTGAGTTGCGATTCATGCATGGCTGACTGCTGTGCCACTGCCCCCAGCTCAGTTTCTAACACACTAGTGCGAGCTTCAATCGTAGCAATACGCTCCCCAATCTCGGAACAAGTCTTTGCAATCTTGCTTACTGAAACTTGCAGCTGCTTCCTAGCAACCCTGGCTTTCTTATTATCACTTGTGTCTGTTCATGCTGTACCATCATAGTTTGGTAGATAAGATGCAGAGATGGAGGCTCGCCATCACCAGCAGAGCCAGAGACAAAATCCCCCAGACCTTTAAACACATTGTCTGAATTATGTTGAAATTGTTGAGTATCTGTGTAATCCCATGACATCGCTCTTGCTGTGCTTACAGATTTTTTCTTTTTCTTCTTCTCTTTGACTTTGTCCTACTTAATTTTCACAAGATCAGCTTCTGTGGCTCCTTCCCTAAATTTTATCACATTCCACCCCATCATAGAAGTCGTAGAGGTGATAAGGCTGCTATGAGACTCTGAGTCCATTGATGAGCTAGCTCTGGAGTCATCCGAATCCCTGGATTGATCTGATAATGAGAAAAAGTTTTCTATGACCTCACTTTGTCTGGGAAAAACATCCTTTCCAGCCCTAGTATTGGAGGTAGCCACATGAGTGCGCCCAAGGCTCCTGAGACCTTCGCTTTCCAGAGAGTGAGCCAGCGCCACCCTGCCATTGCACCTTAAATTCTCAAAGCCTTGTGCTAGCATTGTAGTTTCACCTGAGCTGGGAACCTGTGGGGTACAGTTCTCTCCCTCATCACAGTCGATAAGCTCTCAAAGTTAGAGCTGGGAGTGGAGGTGCATAAGCCAGTCAGAGTAAGGTCCGCTGAGACTACAGTCATATTAAGACAACATGCACTACTATCAACACTGACCTGAGAAAGGCTTTTATTACTTTCAGAGAGTGCCAATCTGACGTTAAAGTCACCACGTTCCACCAACTCCTGCGACTGCAACAAAGTTGTAGACATAGGGAGTCATTCTGACTTCGGCGGGCGGCGGAGGCCGCCCGCCAAAGTTCCCCCGACAGAATACCGCAGCGCGGTCAAAAGACCGCCGCAGTAATTCTGAGTTTCCCGTTGGGGCCGGCGGGTGACCGCCAGAAGGCCGCCCGCCCGCCCAGCGGGAAACCCCCTTCCACGAGGATGCCGGCTCCGAATGGAGCCGGCGGAGTGGAAAGGGTGCGACGGGTGCAGTTGCACCCGTCGTGATTTTCAGTGTCTGCTATGCAGACACTGAAAATCTTTGTGGGGCCCTGTTTGGGGGCCCCTGCAGTGCCCATGCCATTGGCATGGGCACTGCAGGGGCCCCCAGGGGCCCCACGACACCCGTTCCTGCCAGCAAGGTTCTGGCGGTCAAAACCGCCAGAACCAGGCTGGCGGGAAGGGAGTCGGAATCCCCATGGCGCCGCTGCCTGCAGCGCCGCCATGGAGGATTCCTCAGGCCAGGGGAAAACCGGCGGGAAACCGCCGGTTTCCCTTTTCTGACCGCGGCTTTACTGCCACGGTCAGAATTGGCCTGGATGCACCGCCAGCCTGTTGGCGGTGCATCTGCGGTCCCCGGCCCTGGTGGTCTATGACCGCCAGGGTCGGAATGACCCCCATAGTCACCCTCCCGGCTAGGGAGGGTGGATGCATTGTGGGTTGAGGGTTTTTGAACATATCCGGAATGATTGGCCCATCCCCATGGTGCACAACACCCTAATTCCCAGTCCCAGAGCCAGCGTCCACAGTTTGTACCAACTGTTTGTTACCCAGGGCCCCCTTGGGTTTAAAGGCTGTTTTCTTCCCAGCATTAGAAGCTGCACCAAAGGCAGAGACTGGGGCAGTCTCCGCTCACCAACTCCGGGCTTCATTCAGCTGCTGTGAGGATTCTTAGGGGCCATTGCATTCACCTTCTCCCGCTGCCCAGTTCGGAGCTTGCCGCGCCCCTGAAGCCAGCTCTACCACCACAAGCCTGTTCCTCAGCTGTCAGCGCGGCTGCCCTCCGGTAATCCACTAAGGCTGAGGCGGTTGCGTGAGCTGGCACTGCACCACTACAATGCCGAGCAGTACCGCTACTTTCAGTTGCCGCATTTGTCAGAGCGAGCGGGCTCACTGGCACTCCCCGGGTCGAGAGGGGAGGAAACACCAACAGCCGCTAGATGAGTGCGGCCGCCATATTGTCTCTCCTTTTGGCTAGATTTATATGTATCTGGAGTGGAAAATCTACTCCAGGAGCATTTGTGCTCATGAGCCGGACTGTTTTGACTGCCGTCACAGCAGGTAGCATTGTGAGTGAACGTGAAGTCTTGCACCCTCAGCCGGAAACGCAAAGTCTCCTATGTGATCGCTAGCAGCCCGGAAGTATCATGGTGCTCACAAGAGAGCACCAAAACTCAATCTCACATGTGCGAATGAATTCCGCTCACTGCTTGATTGAGGAATTCTGGAACTCTACGCTACTCCACATAGCGCCAAATGACCGAATTCTGCAGACACTGCTGTGGGAGAGGATTTCTACGCTTAGGCTTAAATAACACCACAATCACACATACGGGCCAGTCAAAGTCTCAATAAATTAATCCATGCTCAACCTTTGGTAGCTTGCTGATGAGCAGTCAGGCTTGACTTAGGAAACAGGAGTGTAATTGTATTTTATATAGCTCTTGCTACCCCGATGCATTAAGCAATTTATAACACCAAAACAGTAAATAAGTAAGACACAACATAATAAAAATCCAACACCAATTTATAAAAATAAAATTTCCTTGTGTGATTAAAATGACACAAAACAACAAACATCCAATGTAGGGAACCAGAGATATAAGTTTTCAAAGGTTTAATGTGAAATGTGCTTTCTAGCACCAAAAAGTTTAAAGCGCCAATCGCGGTCATCTGGTCGCACCTGATCAGGCCAAATTAAAAAATTAAGGCTTACCATAATGGAGCACGGGTCGACTACACTGAGCGGGATGCATCGGTCAAAATTTTACCCTCACACTTAGTCCCTTTTTTTAGTTCTTTTTCTCTTGTTGTCAAGTGAGGCTCCTTGGCAGGCCGCGTTGTGAGTCGTCATTGTCAACTTGCTTCAGCACAAAGTCTTGGTGAACTCCTAGAGGCCTTAGTTCTTGTTGTTGACGGGCAAAGCTCTGGAACTTTCAGCAGTGTGAACCCAAATATCAGGTCAAGAAACGGTTTGACGTCGGCAGCTTGACTCTCACAGTTGACTTACGGAGCTTTTTCACAAAAGTTCTCCACGGGGTCCAACATTTCTGGAACTTCTTCCAGAGGGTTCTTTTGGGGTCTTGAAGGTCCCACAACAGGAGCCAAGATTCCAGAAGCTCTGAGTTGGTCCTTGGAGAGTTGGGATAGCAATTACCATAATGCACCTGGTTAAATCCTTAAAAGCCCGCTGGTGAGCTGGACTCTTGTAGGAGTTGTTGCAAGGAAATGGCAGTTTTCCCCTTTCAGGGCATATAAAACATATTTTATAATACCTCTGCTTATAATTACAATGCACTCTACCCTTGGGGCACCTAGAGGTGACTTAAATGTAAAAATAAGGTAGTTTAATAGTTTGGAAGAGCTTTTAATTCCAAAGTCGAATTTGGACAATGTTTTATTTAAAAAGCAGCCTCAAGGCAGGGCTAGCTCTTAAAATGACAGCAGACACCATAGCAGTACACACTTAAGTGCGTTAAGACTACTGGGCCTCTAAACCTATATGCCCTACCATATACTAGGGACTCATCAGTACCAGTTGTATTTACACATAATTACCATGTACTTTAAAACTGAGCATTGGCCCCGAGCCTGGGTAGCAGAGCCAAGGGCACAATCAGAGTCAGAAAACACCATCAGTCAGACATGGGAAGGGGACACAAAGTAAGAGGATATCTGCAAAAAGCCCTGTTTTTTCAGAGCGCAACATTAGCCCCCGCAGGCCCCCATGGTGCAGAGGGATGCTGGTCTGAGAGCTTCTGACTGGACCTGGGTGGGCCTCCATGTACTTCGCAGGGTGCCCCCTCAAGTTTAGTTATGTCACTGGTGGGAACAATACATTGAGATGTCGCTCCATGCATACTCACCCACAATTCGAATTCTGATTTTGGCCCCAGGGATTTCCCTAAACTACCCTCTCCTATGATTCCTGACAGCAGAACCGATTTGAAGTGCCCAACAAGGGATTGTTTAGACATAGGAGCAGAAAGCACCCCAAACTATTCATTGTGCAGTTCAAGACCTGATGACTTGTCAACTGAAATGTGCTCATGAAATAACATTGATGATGTTAAGAGAGTGGTTCCTGTTAAAAGAGGACTAGGCTTGGCAATGTGGGCTGGACTTTTACTATTGGAGAAGGATTAAGATTGATTTGATTTTGATGGGTCAACAACTGAGGCGGTATGGTGTGGAAAATACCTAAAGACTGGGATGTGCCCCAGCGAATTACCAGTGGCTGAAATTATTTTAAGCATTCCATCCATCATTTTTGTTGCACACTTCAGTGCAAGGCCCTAATTGCAATGGTCATGTCTAGACATGGGTCTCTTGCTCACTGTGCTACTGAAAGCAAGCTGTGTCCAACTGTTGAGCCCTAATCAGGCATAACCGGTCCTGGGTTGCTGGCATCCCAGTTCAGGAAGCACTTGGCCTGACTGTACAGGCCAGATTCTTGCTTTTGGAGCAGGGTCAACTTGATTTGCTTTTAGGTGGGTCTAAAGTGAGGTAGTATGATGTGCAAAATAATGTTGGACTGTGATGCAGCTCCGAGTAATTACCAGTGGCTGAGATTAATTCAAGCATTCAACTCATCACATTTTTGTCTACTTCAGTGCAATGGTTATGCCCATACATTGGTGACATGCTCACTCTATTACTTCTTTTGATAGTTTGATTTCTGAACCGAGTGGCCCAAAATCATATTTATAAAAATAAATCTTGGTGTCTTGATTTTTGGGGGTCACTTGCCTATCTCATGGTGAGGGCAAGCTCTCACATACAAAATCTCGGGTGCGTAGTGGGAGAATACCTGCTTGGGGATAACCCTCCTGATGTGATCCAGAAGCAGATATCCACTTGAAACAGTATGTTGTACTTTTCTAGGTGTATCTCTCCCGCTAAGATCAATGCTCAGGGGGATAGGATATGCCCATGAACAATGATCAAAGTAATGCCTCGTAATGGTGCTGGTCACTTTCACAGTAATTGTGTGACATGTTAACAAGCTTCGGTCCAGAGTTTATTTCTAAAAGAAGAAATTCCTTCTGACACTTGTTTGAACAGGATTTTCTGCTTGTGTGTGAAGTATGAGACCTTCATGTCCTTCCCACTACAAATGTAATGTGAGAGAAGTGAACATCTCGTCCTCCATACTGAAGTAGTTATTTTTTTTTTCTGTTCAGTGCAAAGCACCACATCACAGAACTGAACAATATAAAAATGACAAACACACAGTGGGATAAAGAACCCAAGTTGTAAATTACATTATGTGTTTTCTTAATCGAAAACAAGCTACAAATGTGGAAGCATACTTGGTCTAAATCAAAATACTAGTCGCTGTGGCTTCCCCTGATCTGAAAGCATAAAGATCCTGACCAGGCAGGTTTAAATCCATAAATATGGCAATATTGAATGCTCCAGGGCAGTGGAATGTATGCCTCCACTGCCATTGCAGAATGAAATACAGTCATTCAATGCCTAATGGAACCCTAGGGGTCTAATGTGCAATTTGGCAGATGATATACTCAATCAAAATGTGAAGGATATCCTGCCTGCCATATTACAAGTGCCATCAGCTACAATGATTTGTAACACAGCAGATAGGATATCCTTCACATTTGTGATAGAGTATCCTGCCACCAAACTCAAAATAAGTCCCTAAGTGCCTCATTGTTGAAAATTGGGTCTATAGTTGGCAGAGGTATACACCTTTATCGTCGTAGGGACCACAATCCAAATTATCCTGTCCCCACCCTCTGGTAGATGGCCCTGAGCAGTCAGGCTTAACTTAGAAGGTAATGTGTAGACTAGTTGTGCAATAAATCATACAGTAACAGAAAGAAAACACTACAGTTGTTTCTTTGTTACACACAGAACCTGGAATGCATCAAAAATAATGATGCACGGAGACCACAGAGGAGGAGACGAGTGGAAAAGTAAGGTATTGTGTCGGATTTTCCCAAGAGACACTGATGATGCCTCCTTTCTTTCCACGCTGCAAGGGTTTGTGTAGTTTTTCGCAAAGCAGTATTAGTTGCTCACTACGATGTGGGGATATTTTGACACCCAGGGATGATGCATTAAAAATCCTTGACGTGCTGGAAGAAGGAGCAGGCACTGCGTCGATCTGGTAGGTGATGCATCAAATCTTCCATCATACGGCATGCGCTGCATCGAATTTTCAGTCTAGAAGTCAGTGCTGCACTGGTCCTGTCAGCTGTACTGAGATCTTTCAGCAGTGATTAAGGCTTTGCATACATTTCTGCAGGCGTTGCATCAATTTTCGATGCACTAGGAGTTTCTTGAAGATGTGAAGTTTTTCTTGACCCTGAGACTTCAGAAACAGGAGGCAAGCTCAATCCAAGCCCTTGGAGAGCACTTCAGAGGAAGGCAGAATCCTTCCAGCAAAGTCAGAGGCCAGCAGGGCAGCAAGGCAATAGCAGGGCATAAGTTCTTCTTAGCAAAGCAGTCCAGATGAGTCCTTTTGGCAGCCAGGCAGCTCCTCTGAAAGGGTGCAGGTGTAGGTCCAAAAGTGTCTTGTGTTTGCGGTTGTCTGGGTGGAATGCACAAGGAAACTGTCAACCAGCACAGACCAGACATGGATTGGTGACAGGCTGTAAGGCCCAAACGGTTTTAAGTGCAGAGAAATGCTCACTTTCTAAAAGTGGCATTTGTAAAAAACAATATAAAATCCAACCTTACCAATAAGCAGGATTTTCTATTACCATTCTGTCCATACTAAATATGACCTGGTTACCCCTTTCAGATCAAAATCTACCACTCAAAAAGTATATGAGGGCAGTCCTAATGCTAGTCCATGAAATGAGCAGGCCTCACAGTAGTGGAAATCTTTTTTAGGAGTGTTTCACTACCAGTGCATATAAAACACATATGTACATGTCCTGCCATTTACCCATATAGCATCCTGCCCTAGGGATTACCTAGGACACGCCTTAGGGGTGACTTATATGTAGAAAGTGGGAGCTTAAGGCTTGGCAGGTACCTTTAAATGCCAAGTGGAAGTGGCAGTGAAACTGCACACACAGGCCTTGCAATGGCAGGCCTGAGACATGGTTAAGGGGCTACTTATGTGGGTAGCACAATCAGTGCTGCAGGCCCAATAGTAGCATTGAATTTACAGGCCCTGGGCACATATGGTGCACGTTACTAGCTAGGGACTTGTAAGTAAATCAAATATGCCAATTGGGGATGAACCAATGTTACCATGTTTAAGGGAGAGAGCATTTGCGCTTTAGCACCAGTTAGCAGTGGTAAAATGCACAGAGTCCTAAAACCAGCAAAAACAGTGTCAGAAAAGTGGAGGGAAGGAGGCAAAAAGTTGGGGGATAACCACCCTAATGCTGTCAGATCTAACACTCATGATGGGCCTGATTCACAAAGGTGAACTTACACTTCTAGGTACTTTTGGTAAACTTACACTTTTTGGAAAGCTTACACGTTTTTTTTTGGTATTCGTAAACTAGAAGTTCATAGTAAGTTTACAATTGTGAAGACTACAATCGGGTAGGAGAACTTGCACATAAAAAATAGACCTGCGGCATTGGTCTGTAATTAACACACATCACGGCATCTCTACCAGTCTCCTGCACTATAGAGATCAGGGAACTGGTTTATTCATCACAGAATTTCCCTTCATCAGAAGCTTCGATATATAGGCCCAGATTTAAGAGGGCCTAGGACCTCCTTGCACGACATTAGGTCTTTTTTTTTTACTAATGTGACCCAACGAGGCCAAAATCACCATGCCAGATTTACAAAGTGGCACAATGTATGCATTTCCCCACTTTGTAACCCCTTGCTCCACATTATGTCTGCACCAGGCATAATGTATGCAAGGGGGGCATCCCCCCACTAGGGGGGCCGAAAGAATGGCGCAAAGAAATCTAAAAAAAGAATTTGTGCCATTTTTTCCAGCAGCTTAAGTGCCTGCACAAAGCAGGTGTTAAAAGGAGGCACCCCATTATTTATAATGGACATTAATGTGCTTTGCAGGATTAGCATACATTTATTGACGATAATCCTGCAAAGCACCAAACTAGTGTCTTCAGTTTTGATGCTAGTTCCTTAGCTACCGCCATGGTGCAACATATCTTAAATACGGCGCACACATGGTAGCCTTAGGGGTCAGTAAGGAGCACAAGAAAAGTGGCGCTGCATTGGATGCAGCATCACTTTCCTTAATTCAGCCCCATAGTTTGGTGCACAGCGACATCATGATGGGTTGGTTGTTTTTGCAGAATTTAATATTAGGGCCATCCTTCAATCGGCCCTTATCTCCTTTTTTTGTCAATAGCCAGTGCTAGCTCGTCATTTTTATATAGCTGTCCCTAGGGTTATTGTATTGCTTTGGACCATTCACCTCAGGTTGAGACCATCCATTATAAGATTGTCCTACACTATTGAGTTTAGAGCCCCTGAGATAGATCATGTTTTGTAGTGAGTGGTAAATTCTGTTATAATAAGAATCGGATTAGTCAATAGTGTGTTTTTGTAATTCCTGATGGCTGGTATTGCCTAAGATGCCTCTGCTTTTTTCCTTTGTGCTTCTAGAAGCTTTTTCACCCCTTTCATAATGCCATCACTTAACCTGTTCTGTGCCTTGGACGAGATGATCTCGTCCAAGGCTACAGTTCCCCTGTGCCTTGGACGAGATCATCTCGTCCATGGCACAGGGGAACTTGGGGGCGCGCTAGCGCGCCCCCCGTGCACCCCCCTTCCCCCCCCGGCGGGGATGGAAGGGGAAGACCTTCCCCTTCCACCCCCGCCCCCCCCCACGGCAATCCGATGACGTCAGCGCGCGCTCAGCGCGCTGACGTCATCGAGTGTTGCCGGCGCGCTGGAAGCCATTTGCTTCCAGCGCGTCTTCGGAGCAGGAGCTCTAAGGTGAGTCCTCTCCGTTTTTGGGGGGCGGGGGGTTTGAGAAAACAGACATGGGGGGAAAGGAAAGGGTTTTTCCTTTCCCCCTGTGTCTGTTTTCTCAAGATTCCTGCTCCACGATCGCGGGCAGGGCCCGCGATCGTGGAGCAGGAATCTCCACTAGCCACCAGGGATTTTCTGTTTGACTAAATTTGGGGGCGACCCCTTGGGCAAGGGTCGCCCCCCCCGGGGGCAATTTTTATTTGGATTTCGCCCCCCCCCTGGGGGCAGATCGGCCGTTTTTTCGGCGGATCTGCTCCCAGGGGGGGGGGGCGAAAACCACTAGACACCAGGGATGTATTGTTTTATGTTTGTTTTTGGGGGCGACCCCTTGGGCAAGGGTCGCCCCCCCCGGGGGCAATTTTTATTTGTATTTCGCCCCCCCCTGGGGGCAGATCGGCCGTTTTTTCGGCGGATCTGCCCCCAGGGGGGGGCGAAAACCACTAGACACCAGGGATATCGTTTTTTGTGTGTGTTTTTGGGGGCGACCCCTTGGGCAAGGGTCGCCCCCCCCCCGGGGGCAATTTTTATTTGTATTTCGCCCCCCCCTGGGGGCAGATTCGCCGATTTTTCGGCGGATCTGCCCCCAGGGGGGGGCGAAAACCACTAGACACCAGGGATATATTTTTTTATGTTTGTTTTTGGGGGCGACCCCTTGGGCAAGGGTCGCCCCCCCCCCCGGGGCAATTTTTATTTGTATTTCGCCCCCCCCTGGGGGCAGATCGGCCGTTTTTTCGGCGGATCTGCCCCCAGGGGGGGGCGAAAACCACTAGACACCAGGGATATCGTTTTTTGTGTGTGTTTTTGGGGGCGACCCCTTGGGGAAGGGTCGCCCCCTGAAAGGGGGCACAGAGGTGTTGCCCATTTCTGCCCCCCTTGGGGTCCGATTGGCCAATTCTTTTACGCCCATCTACCCCGAGGGGGGCAGGATCCACTTAGGTACCAGGGACAACTTCTAAGTTCTTGGTGGTGGGGTGTTTGTCAACTGGCAAAGTATTTGTATTTGTGATTATAACAATTTATTTCTTCTTTTTCTTCTAGTTCAACGCTTTTGCTTCCTTTGCTGTGGATCTTTGAGGTTTTGGCAGTAGTTGTCCAGTGGTTTGCATAGTTGCATGTTTTAGGTAAGTGAACGCAATTTACTCCAAAGGAGTATTGTTGACATGTTTGTAGGTGGTGTACTAAATGCAGTATTGTGTGTTTGACATTGTCCTTAGATTTGAGCACAGTGGTGTTTGTGTTTTCATATGTCTAAATTGCTTTTTTCTTTTTTCTTTTTAGTGGGATATCATTGGTGATTGCAGAGTAGTTGCTTGGTGAGTAGCTATTTCAGGCAACTGTGTGGTATAGTTTTTTGTAGTACATAACTCTTTGTGATAAAGCTACACTTTGTTCATTACTTATTTTAGTGCTAGTTGTTGTTGGCAATCCATTTGTTGTTAGGATCATGGCTAGCCGCAAAGTGACCGCTCAGCAGGTTGTTCGCATGCTCTTTGAGTCGTCTTCAGACCATGATTACGACACTGACTCTGCATCTGAGGCAGAGGAGGAAGCAGGAGATTCTGGAAGTGAGTTTTCTGTCCAAGAGCATTCTTCTGATGAGGAAGCTACTCTCAGTGCAGATGAAGGGCCTGTGTTAGAGGAGGACATTGATGTGCCAAGAGTGCAGCAGCCTGGGGCTGCAGGGTTTCCCATTGGAAGACCTGACACCTGGATTGCCCCAAACATGGAGCAGCCACAGTTACCTGCATTTACTGGTCTCCCAGGGTGTAGAGTTAATACGGAAAACTTTCTGCCTGTCCAATTCTTTCACTTGTTTATGGACGATGTATTTTTGGAAGAGATTGTGGAGCAGACAAATGTGTATGCAGAGCAATATTTGCGGGACAACGCTGCCAGACTTAAGCCTCAGTCTAGAGCTACTCATTGGGTTCCCACATATCTGGAAGAGATGAAAAGGTTTTTAGGTTTGACTTTTTTGATGGGGTTGATCAGGAAGCCGTCACTGGCTTCTTATTGGTCTACTAGTCCCTTGATGGCAACTGCTATATTTCCTGCAACTATGACACGTAATCGGTATTTGCTTCTTCTTCGTATGCTGCATTTTGTAGACAATGCTTTAGCCTTGCCACGAGATCACCCTGATTGTGACCGCCTTTTTAAGATTAGGCCTGTCCTTGATCATTTTGTGGATCGGTTTTCAGAGGTCTATGTTCCAGGCAAAGAGATAAGTGTGGACGAGTCTTTGGTCCTTTTCAAGGGGCGTTTAGTTTTTAAGCAGTACATCCCTAGTAAGAGGGCACGGTATGGGATTAAATTGTATCTGCTGTCAGAAAGCAGTACAGGATATGTTTATAATTTCCGGGTCTACACTGGTAGGGATTCCAGTATTGACCCTCCTGGTTGTCCGGCCACTTTTGGAGTTAGCGGAAAAATTGTGTGGGAACTTGCTAGACGGCTGTTTAACAAAGGTCACCATTTGTACGTAGATAATTTCTACACTGGAGTGCAGTTGTTCAAGGAGTTGTTTAGGGTGGACACTGTTGCTTGTGGCACAATCCGTTCTAACCGCAAAGGCTATCCAAGGGAGCTTGTCTGTAAAAAACTTGAGAGGGGACAGTGCAGTGCCTTGCGGAATAATGAGCTGTTAGCTATGAAATTTTCAGACAGGAGGGATGTGTACATGCTATCGACCATCCACGATGAGAGTACTTCCCCTGTGGCTGTTTGGGGTCAGGTTGCGGAAGTGCGCAAACCTGCGTGCATTTTGGACTACAATAGGCACATGGGTGGTGTTGATAGAGTAGATCAGAGGTTGGAACCTTACACTGCTCTTCGTAAGTCGTATGTGTGGTATAAAAAGTTGGCCCTACATTTATTTCATTTGGCAACTTTTAATGCCTTTATTGTATACAAGGATTGTTCACCTGAGTCAAGGATGACTTTTGTTAAATTTCAGGAGTCGGTGATAGAAAGCCTTATTGTGGTGGAACCGGCAAGAGTTCCTAGAGTAGAAGTGGTGGAGGATGTGGCTAGATTGAAAGATCGGCACTTTCCAGATCACATTCCTCCCACTCCCAAAAAAGACATGCCCACAAAGAAATGTAGAGTATGTGCCCGGAGATCAATCCGGAGGGAGAGCCGGATGTACTGCCCCGAATGCCCTTCAAAGCCTGGGCTGTGTGTGCCCAGCTGTTTTAGAAGTTACCACACAAGGAAAAACTTTTGGGAAATACCGTGAGCGTAAGCTGTCTGTTTTATATTTTCATATGTTTCACGGTTGGCATCTGTCGTGTATTTAGTTTGAGGTTTTGTGTTTGTAGTTTAGTGCCTATTTTATAATTAGTAGTTTATTTGTTGTTTATAAATTAAAAAAAGTGATTGCGGTGTGCGTGGGGTGGCGCTTGGCTGGCGGTGTGCGTGGGGTGGCGCTTGGCTGGCGGTGTGCGTGGGGTGGCGCTTGGCTGGCGGTGCCAGCCAAACGGCAGTCCACACTCCCATCAGCTGGTGTGATTCTTGTATCAGGCATGTGGGCGTATGTAAGTGATGGGCCCTTGAGTGGCGCGGTCTGTCGATGTGAGTGTTGTAATGTGCTGGGCCCGTGGCTGGCGGTGTGAATGGTCTTGTGCGTGTCATGTATGAAAGGTGTGTGAATGGACTGTAAAGCGGTTGGTGCCTTGTCGCGGCTTTACAGCTCACGAGCTGTGAGTCATTGGTTCACTTTTTTGCCTTTCAGTTATTAGCAGTGCATTTCATTTTTGTGAAATCTCTTGTTAATAAAATTTGATCCACTGAACCATCACTCACCCTCGTGCCAAATCCAACCAGTATGTGTTGTAAAAAATGACAAAACCTGCTCCGCTGTAATCAGGCGTCGCAGCACACCTGTGACACGCTAGGTGCCTCGGGTGGGACCCCGATGATGAAGCATGCCACCAACTTGGTTGGTGGGTGAGGGGTCTTCTTCACATAACCTAAGTGTGTTTCTTTTCACTATTTTAGTGTTTGGCACATCACGGACGTATGTGCACACATCAAAATGATATATTGCAAAAATACCTCTCCCTTCTATCTCTTCAGGTTTTGGGCCTTATTCTGTTGCAGGCACCTGGCCCACCCACACAAGTGAGGTATCATTTTTATCGGGAGACTTGGGGGAATGGTGGGTGGAAGGAAATTTGTGGCTCCTCTCAGATTCCAGAACTTTCTGCCACAGAAATGAGAGGAAAAAGTGTTTTTTAGGCCAAATTTTGAGGTTTGCAAAGGATTCTGGGTAACAAAACCTGGTCCGAGCCCCGCAAGTCACCCCTCCTTGGATTCCCCTAGGTCTCTAGTTTTCAGAAATGCACAGGTTTGGTAGGTTTCCCTAGGTGCCGGCTGAGCTACAGGCCAAAATCCACAGGTAGGCACTGTTTTCTTCAAAAATTTTGGTTGTGTCCACGTTGCGCTTTGGGGCGTTTCCTGTCGCGGGCGCTAGGCCTACCCACGCAAGTGAGGTATCATTTTTATCGGGAGACGTGGGGGAACGCTGGGTGGAAGGAAATTTGTGGCTCCTCTCAGATTCCAGAACTTTCTGCCACAGAAATGTGAGGAACATGTGTTTTTTTAGCCAATTTTTTAGGTTTGCAAAGGATTCTGGGTAACAGAACCAGGTCCGAGCCCCGCCAGTCACCCCTCCTTGGATTCCCCTAGGTCTCTAGTTTTCAGAAATGTACAGGTTTGGTAGGTTTCCCTAGGTGGCGGCTGAGCTAGAGGCCAAAATCTACAGGTAGTCACTTTGCTAAAAACAGCTCTGTTTTCTGTGATATGTCCACGTTGTGTTTTGGGGCATATCCTGTCGCGGGCGCTAGGCCTACCCACGCAAGTGAGGTATCATTTTTATCGGGAGACGTGGGGGAACGCTGGGTGGAAGGAAATTTGTGGCTCCTCTCAGATTCCAGAACTTTCTGCCACAGAAATGTGAGGAACATGTGTTTTTTTAGCCAATTTTTTAGGTTTGCAAAGGATTCTGGGTAACAGAACCAGGTCCGAGCCCCGCCAGTCACCCCTCCTTGGATTCCCCTAGGTCTCTAGTTTTCAGAAATGTACAGGTTTGGTAGGTTTCCCTAGGTGGCGGCTGAGCTAGAGGCCAAAATCTACAGGTAGTCACTTTGCTAAAAACAGCTCTGTTTTCTGTGATATGTCCACGTTGTGTTTTGGGGCATATCCTGTCGCGGGCGCTAGGCCTACCCACGCAAGTGAGGTATCATTTTTATCGGGAGACGTGGGGGAACGCTGGGTGGAAGGAAATTTGTGGCTCCTCTCAGATTCCAGAACTTTCTGCCACAGAAATGTGAGGAACATGTGTTTTTTTAGCCAATTTTTTAGGTTTGCAAAGGATTCTGGGTAACAGAACCAGGTCCGAGCCCCGCCAGTCACCCCTCCTTGGATTCCCCTAGGTCTCTAGTTTTCAGAAATGTACAGGTTTGGTAGGTTTCCCTAGGTGGCGGCTGAGCTAGAGGCCAAAATCTACAGGTAGTCACTTTGCTAAAAACAGCTCTGTTTTCTGTGATATGTCCACGTTGTGTTTTGGGGCATATCTTGTCGCGGGCGCTAGGCCTACCCACGCAAGTGAGGTATCATTTTTATCGGGAGACGTGGGGGAACGCTGGGTGGAAGGAAATTTGTGGCTCCTCTCAGATTCCAGAACTTTCTGCAACAGAAATGTGAGGAACATGTGTTTTTTTAGCCAATTTTTTAGGTTTGCAAAGGATTCTGGGTAACAGAACCAGGTCCGAGCCCCGCCAGTCACCCCTCCTTGGATTCCCCTAGGTCTCTAGTTTTCAGAAATGTACAGGTTTGGTAGGTTTCCCTAGGTGGCGGCTGAGCTAGAGGCCAAAATCTACAGGTAGTCACTTTGCTAAAAACAGCTCTGTTTTCTGTGATATGTCCACGTTGTGTTTTGGGGCATATCCTGTCGCGGGCGCTAGGCCTACCCACGCAAGTGAGGTATCATTTTTATCGGGAGACGTGGGGGAACGCTGGGTGGAAGGAAATTTGTGGCTCCTCTCAGATTCCAGAACTTTCTGCCACAGAAATGTGAGGAACATGTGTTTTTTTAGCCAATTTTTTAGGTTTGCAAAGGATTCTGGGTAACAGAACCAGGTCCGAGCCCCGCCAGTCACCCCTCCTTGGATTCCCCTAGGTCTCTAGTTTTCAGAAATGTACAGGTTTGGTAGGTTTCCCTAGGTGGCGGCTGAGCTAGAGGCCAAAATCTACAGGTAGTCACTTTGCTAAAAACAGCTCTGTTTTCTGTGATATGTCCACGTTGTGTTTTGGGGCATATCTTGTCGCGGGCGCTAGGCCTACCCACGCAAGTGAGGTATCATTTTTATCGGGAGACGTGGGGGAACGCTGGGTGGAAGGAAATTTGTGGCTCCTCTCAGATTCCAGAACTTTCTGCAACAGAAATGTGAGGAACATGTGTTTTTTTAGCCAATTTTTTAGGTTTGCAAAGGATTCTGGGTAACAGAACCAGGTCCGAGCCCCGCCAGTCACCCCACCTTGGATTCCCCTAGGTCTCTAGTTTTCAGAAATGTACAGGTTTGGTAGGTTTCCCTAGGTGGCGGCTGAGCTAGAGGCCAAAATCTACAGGTAGTCACTTTGCTAAAAACAGCTCTGTTTTCTGTGATATGTCCACGTTGTGTTTTGGGGCATATCCTGTCGCGGGCGCTAGGCCTACCCACGCAAGTGAGGTATCATTTTTATCGGGAGACGTGGGGGAACGCTGGGTGGAAGGAAATTTGTGGCTCCTCTCAGATTCCAGAACTTTCTGCCACAGAAATGTGAGGAACATGTGTTTTTTTAGCCAATTTTTTAGGTTTGCAAAGGATTCTGGGTAACAGAACCAGGTCCGAGCCCCGCCAGTCACCCCTCCTTGGATTCCCCTAGGTCTCTAGTTTTCAGAAATGTACAGGTTTGGTAGGTTTCCCTAGGTGGCGGCTGAGCTAGAGGCCAAAATCTACAGGTAGTCACTTTGCTAAAAACAGCTCTGTTTTCTGTGATATGTCCACGTTGTGTTTTGGGGCATATCCTGTCGCGGGCGCTAGGCCTACCCACGCAAGTGAGGTATCATTTTTATCGGGAGACGTGGGGGAACGCTGGGTGGAAGGAAATTTGTGGCTCCTCTCAGATTCCAGAACTTTCTGCCACAGAAATGTGAGGAACATGTGTTTTTTTAGCCAATTTTTTAGGTTTGCAAAGGATTCTGGGTAACAGAACCAGGTCCGAGCCCCGCCAGTCACCCCTCCTTGGATTCCCCTAGGTCTCTAGTTTTCAGAAATGTACAGGTTTGGTAGGTTTCCCTAGGTGGCGGCTGAGCTAGAGGCCAAAATCTACAGGTAGTCACTTTGCTAAAAACAGCTCTGTTTTCTGTGATATGTCCACGTTGTGTTTTGGGGCATATCCTGTTGCGGGCGCTAGGCCTACCCACGCAAGTGAGGTATCATTTTTATCGGGAGACGTGGGGGAACGCTGGGTGGAAGGAAATTTGTGGCTCCTCTCAGATTCCAGAACTTTCTGCCACAGAAATGTGAGGAACATGTGTTTTTTTAGCCAATTTTTTAGGTTTGCAAAGGATTCTGGGTAACAGAACCAGGTCCGAGCCCCGCCAGTCACCCCTCCTTGGATTCCCCTAGGTCTCTAGTTTTCAGAAATGTACAGGTTTGGTAGGTTTCCCTAGGTGGCGGCTGAGCTAGAGGCCAAAATCTACAGGTAGTCACTTTGCTAAAAACAGCTCTGTTTTCTGTGATATGTCCACGTTGTGTTTTGGGGCATATCTTGTCGCGGGCGCTAGGCCTACCCACGCAAGTGAGGTATCATTTTTATCGGGAGACGTGGGGGAACGCTGGGTGGAAGGAAATTTGTGGCTCCTCTCAGATTCCAGAACTTTCTGCAACAGAAATGTGAGGAACATGTGTTTTTTTAGCCAATTTTTTAGGTTTGCAAAGGATTCTGGGTAACAGAACCAGGTCCGAGCCCCGCCAGTCACCCCACCTTGGATTCCCCTAGGTCTCTAGTTTTCAGAAATGTACAGGTTTGGTAGGTTTCCCTAGGTGGCGGCTGAGCTAGAGGCCAAAATCTACAGGTAGTCACTTTGCTAAAAACAGCTCTGTTTTCTGTGATATGTCCACGTTGTGTTTTGGGGCATATCCTGTCGCGGGCGCTAGGCCTACCCACGCAAGTGAGGTATCATTTTTATCGGGAGACGTGGGGGAACGCTGGGTGGAAGGAAATTTGTGGCTCCTCTCAGATTCCAGAACTTTCTGCCACAGAAATGTGAGGAACATGTGTTTTTTTAGCCAATTTTTTAGGTTTGCAAAGGATTCTGGGTAACAGAACCAGGTCCGAGCCCCGCCAGTCACCCCTCCTTGGATTCCCCTAGGTCTCTAGTTTTCAGAAATGTACAGGTTTGGTAGGTTTCCCTAGGTGGCGGCTGAGCTAGAGGCCAAAATCTACAGGTAGTCACTTTGCTAAAAACAGCTCTGTTTTCTGTGATATGTCCACGTTGTGTTTTGGGGCATATCCTGTCGCGGGCGCTAGGCCTACCCACACAAGTGAGGTATCGTTTTTATCGGGAGACGTGGGGGAACGCTGGGTGGAAGGAAATTTGTGGCTCCTCTCAGATTCCAGAACTTTCTGCCACAGAAATGTGTGGAACATGTGTTTTTTTAGCTAAATTTTGAGGTTTGCAAAGGATTCTGGGTAACAGAACCTGGTCCGAGCTACACAAGTCACCCCTCCTTGGATTCCCCTAGGTCTCTAGTTTTCAGAAATGCACAGGTTTGGTAGGTTTCCCTAGGTGGCGGCTGAGCTAGAGGCCAAAATCTACAGGTAGTCACTTTGCTAAAAACAGCTCTGTTTTCTGTGATGTGTCCACGTTGTGTTTTGGGGCATATCCTGTCGCGGGCGCTAGGCCTACCCACACAAGTGAGGTACCATTTTTATCGGGAGACTTGGGGGAACATAGATTAGCAAAACAAGTACTATTGCCCCTTGTCTTTCTCTACATTTTTTCCTTCCAAATATAGGAGTGTGTGTAAAAAAGACATCTATTTGAGAAATTCCCTGTAATTCACGTGCTACTATGGTCACCCCGGAATTCAGAGATGTGCAAATAACCACTGCTCCTCAACACCTTATCTTGTGCCCTTTTTGGAAATGCAAAGGTTTTCTTGATAGCAATTTTTTACTCCTTATATTTCAGCAAATGAATTGCTGTATACCCGGTATAGAATGAAAACGCACTGCAGGGTGCAGCTCATTTATTGGCTCTGGGTTCCTCGGGTTCTTGATGAACCTACAAACCCTATATATCCCCGCAACCAGAGGAGTCCAGCAGACGTAACGGTATATTGCTTTCGATAATCTGACATTGCAGGGAAAAGTTACAGAGTAAAACGTAGAGAAAAATTTATGTTTTTTTCACCTCAATTTCAATATTTTTCTTTTTCAGCTGTTATTTTCTGTAGGAAACCCTTGTAGGATCTACACAAATGACCCCTTGCTGAATTCAGAATTTTGTCTACTTTTCAGAAATGTTTAGGTTTCTGGGATCCAGCATTGGTTTCATGACCATTCCTGTCACTGACTGGAAGGAGGCTGAAAGCACAAAAAATTGCACAAATGGGGTATGCCCCAGTAAAATGCCACAATTGTGTTGAAAAATTGGGTTTTCTGATTCAAGTCTGCCTGTTCCTGAAAGCTGGGAAGCTGCTGAGTTTAGCACCACAAACCCTTTGTTGATGCCATTTTCAGGGGAAAAACCACAAGCCTCCTTCTGCAGCCACTTTTTCCAATTTTTTTGAAAAAAACGAAAATTTCACTATATTTTGGCCAATTTCTTGGCCTCCTTCAGGGGAACCCACAAAGTCTGGGTACCTTTAGAATCCCTAGGATGTTGGAAAAAAAGGACGCAAATTTGGCTTGGTTAGCTTATGTGGACAAAAAGTTATGAGGGCCTAAGCGCGAACTGCCCCGTATAGGCAAAAAAAGGCCTGGCACAGGAGGGGGAAAAGGCCTGGCAGCGAAGGGGTTAAGCCCAAGTACGGCATTTTCGGTTTAAGAAGTGTGCACCACATTTCCATCACACTCTGCCTTCATGAGTGTTACTAACGTAGATTAATTAGGTGACTTTTTGTATTCCTTGTGAAGGTGATGTGCTTGTTTTCGTATGTCGCTCTTTCCCCTCAAATCTTTTCCTTATGTAGTGCAGTATCTTTTAACAAGTCTCCTCTAATGCTCGTCTTCCTTGTGGCCCAAAGTAGGACTGGTAATGCCACATTAGCCTCATTAACCTCTGGATCTTTTCACGAAAAATCTCAACTGGTCTTTATCTTGTGGGTCCACAATACCTAGCCACATTTATACACTAGTATTCTGTTTGTGTGGTTAAGAGATTCACGTGTACGAGGATGTCTATTAAATCATGATTTGAAATTGAGCGGGATGATTGTTACTGAGCTGAGTCATCTGGTCGGGTCTGTCATCATTAGGAAGAAATCTGTAAATGTTCATGTAGCATTGGCACATAACCTAAAGGTATGGCCCTTCACACTGGGGTCAACCAAGGCCTGATCTGATAGCATATCCTGCACAGTAGGCCCTATGGCTGGAACTAATGTAATGTTCCGATTACCACCGACAAGAACATTTAATTTCTCAAATATAAACCACATTTTGGACAGCTGGGTCAAACAATCTTTTTTGCCTCCTACTGAAGCATATAAGAAGCTAATTTTCGTTATCCTGGTCTAAAGCCTTGGGCCTGATTCACAAATGTAAACTTGAACTTTTGTGTAAGTTTAGGATTGTTTGCTAATCACAAAGGTATTTACGAGTAGTATCTTTACCAGTGCTGAGTCTCCACACATTAAAATAATAGGTCTTTTTATGTGCGGAGACTCCACACTCGTTAGGATACTATTAGTAAATGGCTTTCTGAATAGCAAATAATTTCAAACTTGCACCAAAGTGTAAGTTTACCTTTGGGAATCAGGCCCAATGTTTAATAAATATATAACGCCTGTCAGGGTCTGTCTATACTTAGTATTCTTTCTGGGAGTGTGTTTTTCATTGAAATATTGACTTGATTTTTTTCTACGTTTCAGGTGTTGGAATGTTTTTAGCGTCGCTACATTTCATTTAATCATACATAAATCTCTTCCCCACCCATTTCCATTTCGGTTTGTCACATTCATACTTTGTAAGGTAAATTTTTTTAATCAGGGCTACGTCTGGGTATTAGGATTTAAAAAATGAGAATATCTTCCTTTGCTTGGTGTATCATGACATTAAAACAGATTACCTTTAGGTATTTAGTTGCCATTACCTCAGTAGACGTGAAAACCAAAGATAAGTCTCAAAGTGAGTGTGGTGTGGGGACTAATGCGCACAATCCATTACTTGGCTTAATATCAGTAGATAAAGTCGGGGGTGATTGTATATACATTTTTGACACCTTGCGTGAGGCTTTATAAAGCACCTTCATGTCACATCCCAACTTTATCCTCTTGATGTGTTTGTGCCTTACAAACTTACAAACTCCTATGTGTACTTAGAGAAAATAAACTCTGATGCCCCTTAAACAGAAGTAGGTGTAGGGCCAAGATCAATTTGCCAAAGCCAATCTTGGTTGTGCCTTTCGCGGTCTATCAAAATATCATCTGAAGTACAGGGAATCTAACAGGTCTATATGCAGATCCCTGCAGCGATAGTATATGAGGGGAAGTAGATAAAGGGAGGCATATGTGGGCAAAACAACAGGCAATTGGCCACTGTGCCTAACATTGCAAACTTCAATTCAGTAGAGTCCAGCACACACAAATCAAGGTCTCCGAAGGACTATGGCCTTGCTACAGAGCATTGCCCCTTTATGTTGTTTTCCCCAAACTACATGTGCCAATGCATTTTTCCGAGCCTTCCCCTCCATTACCCATTGAGAACACAACAACCAAATGTACAAACTTCTCAGGTTTGTAGATTGCAGTTAGCAACCATCCACTCTAGTGACTCTGGTATAATGGGAACTATCATTATAGGTAAGTAAATGAAACCAAGGACCCACAGTCCCAGCATTAATTGTCTGTGTGCAATCTATTTTCATTCTTCTTGGCTATTAGTGGCAGAGGCTACTAGAGAAAACACTCTAAGTAAAAAGGTGCCTTTGGAGGTTTATGGAGCAAGAAGAATCGAAAGCCCAATGTTCAGCATTACATACAGCATTCAGTGTAACCACACTTGAATATGGTATCCTTGTATCCTTGCAATGTCCCAATGTTATGGTCATACTAAACATCTATAAGTACAAGGCAAAGGTAGTCTTTGAAAGTTCACCTTCTACATCATGGGTATATTATGCTTTGCATATTGGGGGTTGTTTTCCTATGTCTGGACTTGAGTCACTCCTTCCATTCTTCCTCTTTAATTCCATTATGATCCATTGTATTCCTCTCTTCTCTTGAGTCAGTTGCTTGCAATGGAGGATCATTCTCAATGAATATAATTTCAGCAGTGCCGAAGGTGTCCGAAATTTCTACAGGTTGTCTAGTTCATCTAATTTCCTGGCCCGTTCATCTACCATAATCAACATTAAAGTTGGGTAGAGCAGTCCGTATCTGGTGCCAGGTTGACAAAGTTATGCCTGAGGGACAAGAACCTATTCCTTTTAACGCTGGAGTTCTAGGGGTTGTGCAAATGTCATTTGCAATAACGTTGGCAGTAAATCCCTAAGAAAGGTAGTCATGTTTTCCCCAGTTTTCCGGGGACATCAAAGATACACACATTGTCCCTTCTACACCTATTTTCCAAAATTAAGATTTTGTAATTCATGGCCCACGTTTTTAGGCCCCATTCTGGAAGCACTTTAAGCATTTTTCTACTTCTTATATCCTGGCATCAGACAATGACAGTCTCTGTTGAAATGCAGTCACTTCATTTCTCAATTGAAACTTTAATATCTCCTAGTTCTTTGAGGAGAGTATCCAAATTTGCTGTGGGTAATGACAGTTTGTTAGCCTTTTCCAAATCATGTTGCTTCACCATGATGCTTTTGATGATTGCTTCGGAGAACATGAGTTGCATGGTTTGTTTTGCTCTGTGCATTGACTGTGTTTAGTGGTAAAAATCTCCTCCTAACTTACTCCTATTTCTTGACCTCCATTTTAATGCAATAAAGGGTCTGATTCAGTTCCTACTTCCTTGATGGTTTGTGACAAGAATCAGAGATTCTCAATTGTACACAATTGGATAGCATTAGAAAGTCAGGTAAAAAGCTTCCCTCTCTTTGAGTATTCTTTGCTAGGTCTTTAATTACTAGCCCTATTAAAAAGGATACTTTAATGCTTGTGTCCGTTAATGTTTATGGTACAAGAGTCCTGTAAATATCATACATTCAGGTTCCTCAAACAAATGGCCACCATTTGTAGTTCTCTATGCCTAGGAGGGTGCAGTTGATGCTGGTACTACCATAACTTCCATACCTTCGCCTCAAGGATGCCTCACAGGACTAGGACTCCCTCAACCTTACTCCATGTCACTGGTCACATCCTCTCTCATTGCTCCTCTGAAGATGACACCTCCCTGCTCTTCACTGCACTTTTGTCCACCATGTTCAGTCTGCTCTGGCATGCCGTCCCAATGTGTTCAGGTGACCAAAATGGTAAGCACTGTTATCGCTCACTTCTCTTGTATGAGAGAGCTATATCTAAGGTGATTTTGCCTAATGGCCTGGAGTCTGTGCCTGCTCCCTACTGTGGAGTTATGCAAATACAGCATTCCACAATAGGGACTGCTAGTCATACAGATGCAGCCTTTCTAACTAAATCCCATTCATTCAGAACTCTGAGGTATCCAAGGCACCATTGATGACATTTTAGGGTTAGTGGGAGATATACGTGTGAGGCCTAAAACACAAAGGCCACATTCCTTGGCACCAGGCTCCTCCGATCTAGAGTTCGGTCTTGTGCATAGAATTTATTTTGGAACGATTCAAAGAATGAAAATGGAGATTCATAAAGAACAATGTATGATGCTAGCAGCAGTATAGTAAATTAGAAAGGCAGCATTGTTCGCTTTTGCTTAGTGTGTGGTTGCTTATTTTGTTTTTCATTCTGTTTTTAATTTGGTGTTGTCGTTTATGTGGTCTCATTTAAAAATGGATTTATTTGATACCAGTGTGAGAAATTGGGCTGTTGATTGACTGGGGTCTGAGCCCTAGTAAAGCAACAACCACAATCCCTTACAGGGTGAACCACAAAAAGTCACTAAATTACCCTATGGTTAACCCTGAGTAGCCTGGCACAAAACGCAGCCAGGCTGCAATCAGTAAATCATTTATGCAGTACACATACAGGTGGTCATTATGACACTGGCGGTGAGTGATAAAGTGGCAATAATACCGCCAACAAGCTGGCGGTAATTACTGCCAAATTATGACCATGGCAGTGATAACCACCAGGGTGTAAACACCACTGATCACGGCAGTAGCCATCAACAGCTAGGCGGAAGACATGGTACCGCCCACCATATTATGACATAGCACACCACCACAATTTCTGGGGCTGTACCTACATCATCAAAAGAGTGGTGGAAACAGAACACAGTTGATGAAAGACGCACCCTCAGAGATAGAGAAAAGATCAAGGGCGCAATGGAACCAGAACTTTTAAGTCTTCCTGATGCTCTTCTAAGCCATGCTCCACCTGTAACACCAACACAGATGAAGACGACAACAGAGAGAACAGCCACCTAGCACACAAGGGAGGGAGGGAGGAAAAGGAGAGTGACACACACACGCACAACACACACCATTCATACCCACAACCAGCTACAGAGGAAAACCATTGTCACAGGACACACATAATAATAATGCAAGGACTACAGCATTCCAGAACTGAAAGTGTAATTGGATAAAGACAACCACCATATTGTCCATGTGACAAAATACACGAGTCACTGTGCAGAAATGGCCAATGGCCCGTCCAAAGTACAAAAGGCTTACATGGCCAAAGGGCACAATCCAAGCCTCAACTCTTTCCCTGACGTAATCTGCACTACACTGTGCAGGGGCATCATGGTGGGAATGGCCAGGCACCTCAGGGGAAGGGGGATAGGGGGCATCGCAGCTGAAGTGCAGAACTTGTGCACTGGTTCGGGAGGGGGCTCTATGCCCATTTTCCTATGCTGAGGAGTGCAAGGTCACTGTCTCTGAGGTGGGGAACTTGCCCACTGGTTCTGGAGGGGGCTTCTTGAACAACAGTCCCTGGGTGTGGCCTACATGCCCTCTGCTGGAGGTGAGGGCTGCTGTGTCCCAGCCTCAGGGGAGGGCTGCTGTGTCCCAGCCTGAGGTGAGGGCTGCTGTGTCCCAGCTTGAGGTGAGGTCTGCTGTGTCCCAGCCTGAGGTGACGGCTGCTGTGTCCCAGCTTGAGGTGAGGGCTGCTGTGTTCCAGCCTGAGGTGAGAGCTGCTGTGTCCCAGCCTGAGGTGAGGGCTGCTGTGTCCAAGGCTGAGGTGAGGGCACCTTGACCACTGCTGTTGGGGGGTGGATCTTGACCCTCTTAGTTGGTGCAGTGGGATCCTTCCCTTTCCTGGCTGGTGGAGTGGGATCCTTCCCATTCCTGGGTGGTGGAGTGGGATCCTTCCTTTTCCTGGCTGGTGGAGTGGGATCCTCCCCTTTCCTGGGTGGTGGAGTGGGATTCTTCTCTCTCTAGGGTGGTGGAGTGGGATCCTTCCCTCTCTTGCCGCCACGACTAGGAGGTGCCTCCACTGTCCTCGTGGACTATTTGGCTGAGGTGCTGGGCTGGGTCTTTGGGACCCTGCTCTACGGGTAGGATTGGGTGGTGGAGGGGGAGGGAAGAGGTCAGGTTGGGCAAGGAAAAGCTTCTTAGGTGGGGCGAGATGAGGTAGGAAGGATGGGAGTGAAGGTGCAGGGAGTTGTTGTCGGAGGTGTACGTCTGCTGGACTTGGGTGCAGGTGCATGGGCACTGTGCTGATGTGAGGTGGAGGGCTGTTGGGTGTCTGTGTGCATGTGTTTGCGTCTCTTAGGAGGTGGGGGCAGACAGGGTGGGACAGGACACAGAGGACACATGGATGGATGTTGTGAAGGTGTATGCAAGTGAGGTTTGTGTGCTGCTTGGTGTGGTGATGTTGATGGTGGCTGTTGATGCAGAGCATGCAGGTGTGAGTGCAGATATGAATGTGAGTGAGGGGGACACAGTGGAGGCAGTGGATGTTGTCATGTGTGCAACTGTCTGTTGTTTGTGTGAGTTGTAATGGCCTGAAGTGTGCTGCCTGTGTTTGTCTGTGCCACTCTTGTGTGATGGTTTGTCAGAATACTCCCCTGTATGTGTACATGGGATGGTTTGGGGTTGAGGAGATTGGGACTGGGAAGTGGTAGTTGGAGGGGGGATGTTAGGAACTGAGATATTGTCTGCCATCAGAGAGGAGGCCAGAGCCTGGAACGCTCTCTGTTGGGCCGCCAATACACCGTGAATGCCCTCCAGGAATGCATTGCATTGCTGCATCTGGGATGCCAGCCGCTGGATTGCATTCACCTTGGTTGACTGCCCTACAGAGATGGTTCTCAGGAGGTCAGTAGCCTCCTAACTGAGGGCATCAGGGCTCACTGGGGCAGTGCCTGATGTGCCTGGGCAAAGGAGATGTCCTCCTCCTGGGTGAGCGGGCACGGGCAACTCGGTGAGTGGCTACTGGGAAGGCGGTGCTGGTACGGGGTGGTGGCTGTAACTGTAGCTGGGGTGGACCCAGAGGTGTCCGCCACCACCAGGAAGCTTCCACCGGAGGAGGTATCACAGTCAGTGTTGTCACCTCCTGTCTCTGCCATGGTGCTCCCCTTGCTCTCCGTCCCACTGGTCCACTCGGCATCAGTGGACTCTGCCTCCTGGGTCCTGTGGGATGCAGCTCCCTCTGTTGCCGGTGCCCCTGCTCCTCCACCAGATGATGCTAAGCATGGTGAATGCCATCCAGGGGCTGGCATCCCAGATGCAGCAATGCATGGACAGGATGACAGAAAAAAATGGGGGTGTAGAGAGAAAGGGAGCACTGGGTCGATTACAGCACCAACACCACATATGGCGTACACATTACTGTCACACACAGGGATCAGGATTGTGTCCCATGCATCGCACTGGCATTACATTGGCCAGGTACCACAGCAAGATGAGAGCCAAACACCGCCAACTGTATCCCTCCTGAGACCCCCTATGCCCTTTCTGACATGGTATGTATCCTAGCTATGTTACCAGATTTTGCAATACACCCATTACCCTTGAGATGGATCACGCTGCGTTCTCTGCGCTGGCTATGGGCGGCACTCACTAACTGATAGCCACCACCAGGTTCCCATGCCACCTACCAATTATAGTTGTAATGCACACTGTACTCACCCCCTTTTGGCTGCTGTGATGCCCTCAAGCGCCCATTCAGCGCTGGGTAGGCCACCGTCAGTATGCAGGCCATCACGGCGTCAGGTTCCGATGGGCACCTCGCCCTCGTTGGGAGGCCATCCTCAGCCGGGCCTACACGGTCTTCCAGGCCCAGCATCTCTGGTCCTCCCACCTCTTCCTACAGTGGGTGCTCCGCCTGCTATAGACCCTCAGGGTCTGCACGTCCTTTGCGATGGCACGCCACAATCCCTTCTTCTGATGGGCGCTGACCTGCAGAGGAAACACAGACACGAGGACACCATCACACATACAATCCAGCCTGTCACACATACGGCTCACACATACCCTTCCATCCCTATTGGCACACAGATTACTCAGCACCCACCATGTACACTACCACCAGACATACGACCCCCCCAAATGACACAATATTTGCACACACATCTCCATGCAACCCTGCACATGCCTTGTGCCCAAGGTGTACTCACCTGTTGGTGTGGAGGCCCATACAGCTGCCCATACTGTGGTAGGACCCCATCCACTAAATGCTCCAACTCCTCTGAAGTGAAGGCAGGGGCCCTTTCCCCGGTCACATGGGCCATGGCAGGATGCAGACACAGGTCACAGCAACACACACAGTGTAGGTGTTGTCCTGTGGAAAGTCAGGAATCAAGTGAGGTTATGGACAGAAAATGGCAGTCAAGTCGGCAGCGGTGTACACCGCCACCGGAGATCCACATTGGCCACTGTACTCCATAGTGCCCGATGTTATCCAATGAGTAATAGCACAGCGGTGCAAGACCGCCTTCTGCCATGATGCCCAACGCTAGCAGAGTTACCTCACTTCCACCTGTCCCTACATACAGGACAGGCGATCAACATTTTATGGTGGTGGACAATATTCAGATAATCGAGAACTGCGTCATTTCCATATTTTGCACATACATTGCCATTCCCAATGTCCCATCATTTTCCTGCTCTATATATAGCGAGGTGGTGGATCCATTGTTTAAATTGTGACAGCCTACTCACTCTTGTGTCCCTTAGATACCTACCACTGCAAAGGAATCGGAGGATGAGACAAGCCCCATGCACAGACCCCTTGTGAACTTGGCTACACTGGAGGAGAGGCATATAATACTCACCTATAGACTGGACAGGGCCATAATCCCAGAGCTATGTGTTCAATTGGAGCCTGATCTGTTATCAGCTATCCGTCATCCCCCTGGGATCCCCTCTATAGTGCAGGTTCTAACAGTGCTCCATTTCCTGGCAACTGCTTCATTCCAAGTGACAGTGGGCTGGACAGCAGGAATGTCACAGCCAATGTTCTCAATCGTGCTAGCAAGGGTTTTGTCTGCCCTGGTGAAACACACGTGCAGCTACATTGCTTTCCCCCAGATGGAAGAGTTGGCCACTGTGAAGGCAAGATTCTATGCAATGGGACATATACCCAACATTATTGGGGCAATTGACGGTACACATGTTGCATTTGTCCCCCCACCAAAATGAACAGGTGTTCAGGAATCAAAAGAGTTTCCACTCACTCAATGTGCAAATGGTGTGCCTGGTTGACCAAGTATCCTGGGTCGGTGCATGACTGTGTTTGTCTGTGCCACTCTTGTGTGATGGTTTGTCAGAATACTCCCCTGTATGTGTACATGGGATGGTTTGGGGTTGAGGAGATTGGGACTAGGAAGTGGTAGTTGGAGGGGGGATGTTAGGAACTGAGATATTGTCTGCCATCAGAGAGGAGGCCAGAGCCTGGAACGCTCTCTGTTGGGCCGCCAATACACCGTGAATGCCCTCCAGGAATGCATTGCATTGCTGCATCTGGGATGCCAGCCCCTGGATTGCATTCACCTTGGTTGACTGCCCTACAGAGATGGTTCTCAGGAGGTCAGTAGCCTCCTAACTGAGGGCATCAGGGCTCACTGGGGCAGTGCCTGATGTGCCTGGGCAAAGGAGATGTCCTCCTCCTGGGTGAGCGGGCACGGGCAACTCGGTGAGCGGCTACTGGGAAGGCGGTGCTGGTACGGGGTGGTGGCTGTAACTGTAGCTGGGGTGGACCCAGAGGTGTCCGCCACCACCAGGAAGCTTCCACCGGAGGAGGTATCACAGTCAGTGTTGTCACCTCCTGTCTCTGCCATGGTGCTCCCCTTGCTCTCCGTCCCACTGGTCCACTCGGCATCAGTGGACTCTGCCTCCTGGGTCCTGTGGGATGCAGCTCCCTCTGTTGCCGGTGCCCCTGCTCCTCCACCAGATGATGCTAAGAATGGTGAATGCCATCCAGGGGCTGGCATCCCAGATGCAGCAATGCATGGACAGGATGACAGAAAAAAATGGGGGTGTAGAGAGAAAGGGAGCACTGGGTCGATTACAGCACCAACACCACATATGGCGTACACATTACTGTCACACACAGGGATCAGGATTGTGTCCCATGCATCGCACTGGCATTACATTGGCCAGGTACCACAGCAAGATGAGAGCCAAACACCGCCAACTGTATCCCTCCTGAGACCCCCTATGCCCTTTCTGACATGGTATGTATCCTAGCTATGTTACCAGATTTTGCAATACACCCATTACCCTTGAGATGGATCACGCTGCGTTCTCTGCGCTGGCTTTGGGCGGCACTCACTAACTGAAAGCCACCACCAGGTTCCCATGCCACCTACCAATTATAGTTGTAATGCACACTGTACTCACCCCCTTTTGGCTGCTGTGATGCCCTCAAGCGCCCATTCAGCGCTGGGTAGGCCACCGTCAGTATGCAGGCCATCACGGCGTCAGGTTCCGATGGGCACCTCGCCCTCGTTGGGAGGCCATCCTCAGCCGGGCCTACACGGTCTTCCAGGCCCAGCATCTCTGGTCCTCCCACCTCTTCCTACAGTGGGTGCTCCGCCTGCTATAGACCCTCAGGGTCTGCACGTCCTTTGCGATGGCACGCCACAATCCCTTCTTCTGATGGGCGCTGACCTGCAGAGGAAACACAGACACGAGGACACCATCACACATACAATCCAGCCTGTCACACATACGGCTCACACATACCCTTCCATCCCTATTGGCACACAGATTACTCAGCACCCACCATGTACACTACCACCAGACATACGACCCCCCCAAATGACACAATATTTGCACACACATCTCCATGCAACCCTGCACATGCCTTGTGCCCAAGGTGTACTCACCTGTTGGTGTGGAGGCCCATACAGCTGCCCATACTGTGGTAGGACCCCATCCACTAAATGCTCCAACTCCTCTGAAGTGAAGGCAGGGGCCCTTTCCCCGGTCACATGGGCCATGGCAGGATGCAGACACAGGTCACAGCAACACACACAGTGTAGGTGTTGTCCTGTGGAAAGTCAGGAATCAAGTGAGGTTATGGACAGAAAATGGCAGTCAAGTCGGCAGCGGTGTACACCGCCACCGGAGATCCACATTGGCCACTGTACTCCATAGTGCCCGATGTTATCCAATGAGTAATAGCACAGCGGTGCAAGACCGCCTTCTGCCATGATGCCCAACGCTAGCAGAGTTACCTCACTTCCACCTGTCCCTACATACAGGACAGGCGATCAACATTTTATGGTGGTGGACAATATTCAGATAATCGAGAACTGCGTCATTTCCATATTTTGCACATACATTGCCATTCCCAATGTCCCATCATTTTCCTGCTCTATATATACCGAGGTGGTGGATCCATTGTTTAAATTGTGACAGCCTACTCACTCTTGTGTCCCTTAGATACCTACCACTGCAAAGGAATCGGAGGATGAGACAAGCCCCATGCACAGACCCCTTGTGAACTTGGCTACACTGGAGGAGAGGCATATAATACTCACCTATAGACTGGACAGGGCCATAATCCCAGAGCTATGTGTTCAATTGGAGCCTGATCTGTTATCAGCTATCCGTCATCCCCCTGGGATCCCCTCTATAGTGCAGGTTCTAACAGTGCTCCATTTCCTGGCAACTGCTTCATTCCAAGTGACAGTGGGCTGGACAGCAGGAATGTCACAGCCAATGTTCTCAATCGTGCTAGCAAGGGTTTTGTCTGCCCTGGTGAAACACACGTGCAGCTACATTGCTTTCCCCCAGATGGAAGAGTTGGCCACTGTGAAGGCAAGATTCTATGCAATGGGACATATACCCAACATTATTGGGGCAATTGACGGTACACATGTTGCATTTGTCCCCCCACCAAAATGAACAGGTGTTCAGGAATCAAAAGAGTTTCCACTCACTCAATGTGCAAATGGTGTGCCTGGTTGACCAAGTATCCTGGGTCGGTGCATGACTGTGTTTGTCTGTGCCACTCTTGTGTGATGGTTTGTCAGAATACTCCCCTGTATGTGTACATGGGATGGTTTGGGGTTGAGGAGATTGGGACTAGGAAGTGGTAGTTGGAGGGGGGATGTTAGGAACTGAGATATTGTCTGCCATCAGAGAGGAGGCCAGAGCCTGGAACGCTCTCTGTTGGGCCGCCAATACACCGTGAATGCCCTCCAGGAATGCATTGCATTGCTGCATCTGGGATGCCAGCCCCTGGATTGCATTCACCTTGGTTGACTGCCCTACAGAGATGGTTCTCAGGAGGTCAGTAGCCTCCTAACTGAGGGCATCAGGGCTCACTGGGGCAGTGCCTGATGTGCCTGGGCAAAGGAGATGTCCTCCTCCTGGGTGAGCGGGCACGGGCAACTCGGTGAGCGGCTACTGGGAAGGCGGTGCTGGTACGGGGTGGTGGCTGTAACTGTAGCTGGGGTGGACCCAGAGGTGTCCGCCACCACCAGGAAGCTTCCACCGGAGGAGGTATCACAGTCAGTGTTGTCACCTCCTGTCTCTGCCATGGTGCTCCCCTTGCTCTCCGTCCCACTGGTCCACTCGGCATCAGTGGACTCTGCCTCCTGGGTCCTGTGGGATGCAGCTCCCTCTGTTGCCGGTGCCCCTGCTCCTCCACCAGATGATGCTAAGAATGGTGAATGCCATCCAGGGGCTGGCATCCCAGATGCAGCAATGCATGGACAGGATGACAGAAAAAAATGGGGGTGTAGAGAGAAAGGGAGCACTGGGTCGATTACAGCACCAACACCACATATGGCATACACATTACTGTCACACACAGGGATCAGGATTGTGTCCCATGCATCGCACTGGCATTACATTGGCCAGGTACCACAGCAAGATGAGAGCCAAACACCGCCAACTGTATCCCTCCTGAGACCCCCTATGCCCTTTCTGACATGGTATGTATCCTAGCTATGTTACCAGATTTTGCAATACACCCATTACCCTTGAGATGGATCACGCTGCGTTCTCTGCGCTGGCTTTGGGCGGCACTCACTAACTGAAAGCCACCACCAGGTTCCCATGCCACCTACCAATTATAGTTGTAATGCACACTGTACTCACCCCCTTTTGGCTGCTGTGATGCCCTCAAGCGCCCATTCAGCGCTGGGTAGGCCACCGTCAGTATGCAGGCCATCACGGCGTCAGGTTCCGATGGGCACCTCGCCCTCGTTGGGAGGCCATCCTCAGCCGGGCCTACACGGTCTTCCAGGCCCAGCATCTCTGGTCCTCCCACCTCTTCCTACAGTGGGTGCTCCGCCTGCTATAGACCCTCAGGGTCTGCACGTCCTTTGCGATGGCACGCCACAATCCCTTCTTCTGATGGGCGCTGACCTGCAGAGGAAACACAGACACGAGGACACCATCACACATACAATCCAGCCTGTCACACATACGGCTCACACATACCCTTCCATCCCTATTGGCACACAGATTACTCAGCACCCACCATGTACACTACCACCAGACATACGACCCCCCCAAATGACACAATATTTGCACACACATCTCCATGCAACCCTGCACATGCCTTGTGCCCAAGGTGTACTCACCTGTTGGTGTGGAGGCCCATACAGCTGCCCATACTGTGGTAGGACCCCATCCACTAAATGCTCCAACTCCTCTGAAGTGAAGGCAGGGGCCCTTTCCCCGGTCACATGGGCCATGGCAGGATGCAGACACAGGTCACAGCAACACACACAGTGTAGGTGTTGTCCTGTGGAAAGTCAGGAATCAAGTGAGGTTATGGACAGAAAATGGCAGTCAAGTCGGCAGCGGTGTACACCGCCACCGGAGATCCACATTGGCCACTGTACTCCATAGTGCCCCATGTTATCCAATGAGTAATAGCACAGCGGTGCAAGACCGCCTTCTGCCATGATGCCCAACGCTAGCAGAGTTACCTCACTTCCACCTGTCCCTACATACAGGACAGGCGATCAACATTTTATGGTGGTGGACAATATTCAGATAATCGAGAACTGCGTCATTTCCATATTTTGCACATACATTGCCATTCCCAATGTCCATCATGTTCCTGCTCTATATATACTGAGGTGGTGGATCCATTGTTTAAATTGTGACAGCCTACTCACTCTTGTGTCCCTTAGATACCTACCACTGCAAAGGAATCGGAGGATGAGACAAGCCCCATGCACAGACCCCTTGTGAACTTGGCTACACTGGAGGAGAGGCATATAATACTCACCTATAGACTGGACAGGGCCATAATCCCAGAGCTATGTGTTCAATTGGAGCCTGATCTGTTATCAGCTATCCGTCATCCCCCTGGGATCCCCTCTATAGTGCAGGTTCTAACAGTGCTCCATTTCCTGGCAACTGCTTCATTCCAAGTGACAGTGGGCTGGACAGCAGGAATGTCACAGCCAATGTTCTCAATCGTGCTAGCAAGGGTTTTGTCTGCCCTGGTGAAACACACGTGCAGCTACATTGCTTTCCCCCAGATGGAAGAGTTGGCCACTGTGAAGGCAAGATTCTATGCAATGGGACATATACCCAACATTATTGGGGCAATTGACGGTACACATGTTGCATTTGTCCCCCCACCAAAATGAACAGGTGTTCAGGAATCAAAAGAGTTTCCACTCACTCAATGTGCAAATGGTGTGCCTGGTTGACCAAGTATCCTGGGTCGGTGCATGACACATTCATCTTGAGGAACAGCAGTATTCCACATGTGGTGGCACATCTACAGAGGCACAGGGTGTGGCTAATTGGTGAGACTGAGTCCCCACCGAATGTATGTCAGTGAATGCCATCTGGTGTTGACTTCATACCATTGTCTAAGGCTAATGTTTGTCCCTCAATACTTGCAGGTGACTCTGGCTACCCAGACCTATCGTGGCTCCTGACCCCTGTGAGAAATGCCAGGACAGAGGCTGAGAATCGTTATAATGATGCACATGGGAAAACCAGGAGAATTATTGAGAGGACTTTCTGCCTCCTGAAAGGCAGGTTCAGATGCCTCCATCTAACCGGTGGATCCCTGTGCTACTCACTCAAGAAGGTCTGCCAGATAGTAGTGGCATACTGCATTTTGCACATCTTGGCCCTCAGACGACATGTGCCTTATCTGCAGGAGGAGGAGACTGGAAATGCCCCTGTGGCAGCAGTGGATCCTGAGGACAGTGAGGATGAGGAGGCAGAGGATGATGATGTGGACAACAGAACATCAGTTATACGTACATACTTCCAATGAAACACAGGTGAGACAGTAGAACTGACCATTCCTCTGATTAGTGATGTGTTCTGTGTGGCTGTAGCAGGATGGCATTCACTTCCTTTGCATCTCTACTAACTGTCACCTATGGCTTCTCATTTTGCAGATGCTGGTGAAATGACAACAGTGTAGTGATGTGATGTCTAAAGACAGATACAGGTCTTAAAATGTTTGCCATCACAGTGTTCAGATCATTTGCACAAGACGTAAATGTTTCCATATATGCAAATTTTCATCACATAAAACACTTTCACTTAGGTTGTGTTCAAGGGTGTTTATAGTAGTGCAAATAATGGATGGGAAAGTGCAATGGAATGGGGTGATAGTAGAGGTTAGTCCAGGGTATTGTTCCAGTTTGTTTGTAGCCCAGGTCCTGTGTCCAACGGGCCATAGGAAGGGGAGTGAAGGCAGTTCAAAGTGGACAAGGTGACAAGGTGGAACACAAGGGGGACATTCAGGAGGGTCTCATTTCCTGGTGGTGGTCTTGGCAAGTGTCTCTGGCTTCTGTCTGGGTCGCAAGGATCATTTGCAGGTTGTTCACCTTCTGCAGGAGGAGGGGTGCTGGTGGCCTGTGGGTACTGTGGCAGGGCCTCCAGCCTACTAGCAGCAGCAGATGTTGTGGGCTGGTCAGTAGACTGGCTAGTGGTAGGGGTTCGCTGGTGTGCTGTCCATTTCATCATGATGTTGGCCATATCTGCCAGCCCCCCTGCTATGGAGACCATGGTGGTGTTGAGGGCCTGCAAATCCTCCCTGATCTCCTGATGGTGTACCTCCTGCAGCCGCTTGTTCTCCTGCATGTTGGTAAGGATCTGGCCAATCTTGGCCTGGGATTGTTGGTAAGTCTCCACGACATTGGTGAGTGCCTCTTGGAGAGTCGGTTCCCTAGGCCTGTCCTCCCCCTGGCGCACAGCGGTCCTCCCAGCGTCCCTGTTCCCCTGTGCCTCTGTCCCCTGAACGGTGTGCCCAGTGCCACTGAACCTAGGTCCCTGATTGTCTTGGGTGTGAGATGTGGACTGGGGTCCCTGTACAGGTGGGCACACTGCTGATTGACGTGTCCTGAGGACAGAGGTGTGGGGATGTTTGGTGTGTGCTGTGGTGTTGGATACTGATGGGGAAGGCTCTGTGATGGACTGTGAGTGGGCTGGGGTGGCTGACTGACCGGTGGTCCCTGATGGGCCAGGTAGTTCATCCAGATCCTGAAGTCCAGAGTTACCATCATCACTGGGGGTGTGTTCTGTTTGGAGACTGGTTAGTCATGGCAACACCTCACTACTGAGATTGGCTGTGGCATCTGTGGGGATGTAAGTGATATATTATACTTCATGTCTGTGACACATTGAATAACCCTTGCTTCTCCTCTATTGTTGTAGTTGCCCTGACACCTTTGTTTGTGTGTGGTGATGGATTGTTGCTTGTTAATTCTCCATGCTGTGCACGCTTTGGTGATGGGTGTCGATACAGGACTGGGAGGGATGTCTATGCATTGGTATGGCATGCAGGGCTTGCATTGGGGTTAGTCATATGTGTAGGTGCAATATGTGGGATGGAGTGGAGTGATGGGAGTGATGGTGAGGGTGTGATAAGTAGTAAATATTGACTCACCAGCGTCCAGTCCTCTGGCTGCTCTAGTGAGTCCCTCAGGATACAGTATTGCCAAGACTTACTCCTCCCATGTTGTGAACTGTGGGGAAGGAGGTGGGAGTCCACCGCCAGTCCTCTGTATGGCGAGCTGGTGCCTTGCTGCCACGAAACGTACCTTCCCCCGTAGACTGTTCCACCTCTTACTGATGTCGACCCTTGTTCTTGGATGTTGTCGCACAACGTTCACCCTGTCCACAATTCTCCACCCTAGCTCCATCTTCCTGGCAATGGATATTTGCTGTACCTGTGCTCCAAACACTGTACCCTGACTATTTCCTCGACCATGACCCGCAACTCCTCATCTGTGAAATGTAGCTGCCTTTGTGATTACATGGGTGTTGTGTGGTGTGTATTGTGCAGAGGGTGTTGAATGATGTGGTGGGGTGTGGGATGTGGGGTGCTTGATGGATGGATGTTTTTTTTTGGTGTGTGTGTAGTTGTCTCAGTGGTCTTCGTGTTAGCCTTGTGGCACTTATTGGTATTCGTAAAGGGTGGTGTGTGATGTGGGTGTGTGTTTTATAGTGCTATGGGTGGGTGTGTGTGGTGTGTGTATGAGTGTCCAATGTTGTTTTGTTTTGTATTAGGGTGGACATTCTGAGTGCACCGGTGTGTACCGCCAATGGTTTACTGCCATTGAATGTCCACTGTGGTGATTTGTGGGTCATATTGTGGTGGGCATTGTTTTGTTGGCATAACAGTATGGGTGTTCGTACCGCCACTTTAGCACTGACCTCTGGGTTGGCAGATTTGTGTTTGTGGCAGTAATCTGTTGGTTTGGTGGGTGGGTGTTATAATATGGCTAACAGATATTCACCACCGCAGCAGTATGTTGGCAGCCGTCACCGCGGCGGTAAGCAGGATTTACTGCCAATGTCATAATGAGGGCCACAGTAATAAAGTTAAAACACAATGCCCAAAAAATCCCAGACTATTTTTGGAAAATAGAGTCTTTTTTTTTATTATTTACACCAAACTAACAAAAATCCAGTCAGTAGAACCAAAATTAGGATTTTTCAATTGTTTCAGTAAAAACTAGTGCCTAGAAGACTAAAGCGCCAACCATCTAGTCGCGTGAGGCCAGGTCACAGTCAGAACATATGACCGACAGCGATGGAGTGCGGTTTGGATACAGGCATTGGATTGGGCCTGGTCAGCGCTTAGCTTCAACATTAGAAGAAACTTTGAGAAGAAGTGTTTTGAGAAGTTATATTTCAATGGGGCAAGGCTGCAGAAGGTGTCTGAGGAGGGAGTATTGTTGGAGAATAGCCTGTGGTTGAAGTTGTGATGAAGATTTCTCCATTCAAACTTAGTCTTTGAAATGGAAGCTTAAAATCTCCAAGAGGACAAAGCCGAGAGCTGTTCCCAAAGACAGTTTCACTCCCCTTTGGCGAAGGACCACTGAACAGGATTTGCTGCTGAATAGAAGAACATAGCAGGAGAAGCTTCAAAGTTAATCTGACTGGTGATGCACCTTGGCATATAGGTGAGCAGGTTGGTCCTCGTCTCCTCCTGGTTCTCAGAGCAGTTTATCCAAAAATGTAAAAACCCTCACTTTTGGATTTTGGTAATCTTGTCACCTTCAGCACCACTTCAAAGGGTCCACTTGGAGGGTAACACTTGGAGGGTAACATCTTACTCAGGCTGGGTTCAAATGTGGGTCCAGCGTGAAGGGAGGATTTTGTGTCACTGAGCCTCAGATCAGTGGGCCTGAAAACTAGCCCTTTGCTGCAGCATTACAAAAAGGCGTCAGTTCAGCAAGACATCTGTCATGCCACTCACCTGGCTCTTGTCTGCAGAGAGGATGTTGGACCTCCTATCTCTCCTAGGGTGGCATCTCATAAGGGAATTGTAACCATGATTCAACTGCCGCCCCAGAGGGAATGTGTGTTGGGCACGGTAAAAAATATAGAGACTTCCATGCCTTCGAATTCAGCCACCTTCATCGTGGAGTTGCACGTACATATCTTCTCAGTCCTGGAGAGTGTTGTTCTGATATGTGTGCAATGTAGTGTGTGGTGAGCTGTACTGCAAATACAAATAGAAAGATTATTCAACAAATGAAGAGTTGTGAAATATTCCCTCCCACTTTTCGACGTGTGCTAAAAGTGAATTACATGATAATGAATCTATTGTTGGATAGACTTCCAATAATCAACTGCTAGCCTTGGAGTTTCCACACTTTCAGCAGAAGTTATTATGTTTTCACATAATGCACTAAGGTACACCTTGTTTGTTCAAAACTAAACACAAGGCACGCAAGAATGTGCTTTTGGATTAGCAGACTACAGCACAATAAAGGATGGCACACCAGAATTTCACTGGGTGCTAATACGAAGGCTTTGGGATGCACGTTAAAAAATATCCACAATGTCTCAATGTTCAAGAGTTGTCCTGTTTTCTGATTTTCAGCATCATAAAAACAAGTCTTTGGTGGATACACATTCTGTTAGTGTACTAACCATAATAATGATATTTATCCATGTTTTCTTCTTTTATTTTGTAATTGCTGCATTGCAGGGATGGTGTTCACCGTGTTGCTGGATTTGAAAGGGAGAAGGTTTCCACAGCATCGGAGATTTGCAGGAGAGCCATGCGGCAGTGCAATGATGGTGGTCGCTATGTCTCTGGATTTGCAGGGAAGATGTCAACAGCGTCAGAGATTCACAGGAGAAACGCAATACAGACATTGCTTGGCCGGGTCGTGGAGAAATTCAGATAAGCGGGATTACTGAAGAGGATCCATCCTCTTCAACCAGTGGGTAAACCAAGCACTGCCTTGTGGTTTGAGTGTGGTATAAATACTGTTCCCAAATCTTGATGAGTCAGTCCAATTATCCCCAAAGTCATGTGCAAATGGGCCAGCCCAAATATCCCCATAATCATATGCCTATGAGTCAGCCTAGATATCGCCATAGCTATGTACCTGTGAATCAGCCCAAATATCCTCATAAACATGGGCCTATGAGTCAGTCCAAAACTCCCCATAGTCATGTGCCTATGAGTCAGCCCAAATATCACCATATTCATGATGAGTCGGTATGAAGGCCTAGGGGATCTTACTGTTTGTACTTTGGTGTGTCATGACTTGGTGGCCTAGGCCCTTGGAGGATAATTACGATGCCAAGAACACTGTCATGGGGCAATGAGCCCCATGAACAGTCAGGGAGGCACTGTGACGTGTGCTTGATCCTGCAAGCCACACACACACAATGTACAGGGGAAATGAGAACACAAGGAGGTCAGGGTCATAACAACAGCAGCACGGCAGCAGTCCAGCAGAGCAACAGTCCTTTCAGCAGCACAGAAGTCCTTCTTTGTTGCAGAGTATCCACAGGCCATAAGTGTACTGAAAAGTTGATGGTTGTAGCCTTATTTCTATACCTTAATGCACTGATTCTGGAAAGTGGGATCCGCTTCTAGACAATGGCTTCTAAGTGCCTGGAATTTGCTAACTCCCTTGCTCTTCATCCAAGCTTGCTGCAGTGACAGTGGGGAGGTGATAGGTCCTTTATGTGAAAGCAGAGCACTACTTATGCAGTTCAGATTGGGCTGTGCTCTTCTCGGTCCCTTCATCCTGCCAGCAGCTGGCCAATCAAAGCACACATTATTCCTCTTTTGAATGACTGTCTGTGAGGAATACACACAGTATAAATATATTTTGCACTCAGTCATGTGGCTCAGGACAGGCTACAGGCACAAAAGGGCTAAGGCAGAAAAATGGCAGTTTTCTAAAAGTGGCATTTTTTGAAATTGAAATCACAAAACCGACTTTACTGTTAAATAGATTTTTTCATTACAATTCCAAAGACACTAAACATAAAACAGCTACCTACTGCTCCCAACTAGAAATTACAAATTCGTAAATGTCATAAAGAATCCCAAATGTTACCCCATGGGGGATGGCAGGCATCATAGTAGTGAACAACAAAATTAAGAGCTGTTCACTACCAGGGCATATAAAACTTAAAAGTACATGTCCTACCTTTTAATTATACAGCACCCTTCCCTATGGGCTACCTATGGCCTATTTTAGGGGTAATTATATGTAATAAATTGGGAGTTTAAGGTTTGGAAAATGGGTTTTAATGTCAATTTGACATGGCAGCTTAACACTGCATTCAGACTGCAGTGGCAGACCTGGACACTTTTTAAGGTGCTACTTAAGTGGGTGTCATATTAATGTACTGCAGGCCCACATGTAGCATTTAATTTACAGGCTCTGGGAATATGGTATACCACTTTACAAGGGATGTATAGGTGATTTCAATGTTTCAATTGGGTATAAGCTAATGTAACCATGTTTTAAGGGAGTGAGCGCAAGCACTTTAGCAAAGGTCAGCAGTGGGAAAGAGTTGTGCCTGCAAAGCTCACTTGGTGCTCAACAACATGGTGGTTTCTGAATCGGGCGATTCGGGTGCAGGATCCCCAAGGCCTTGTGACAGAGGAGGGAAGTGAGGTACAAACTCTGTTAACTGATGCTATGGACCCTGTGGGCTTGGCAATGACTGATGCGATGTGCCCGAGGGCTTAGTAGTGACTCCATGAGAGATACCTTTTGGTGCCATTTTTGCATCCCTAACCATCCCAACGCCTGATATGAATTTCTTGCGATGATCTTCCTCGCGGTCCCAGTCTTACCACCCTCAACAGCATCTGTAAATAGAAAAAGAGGAGTTTTACACAACATTCATGGGGTAAGGTACTTTACTCACAACAGAGTCTTCTTTTAGCCAATATGCCTGCCTTATTGAAAATGATGCCCCTTTATAGTGTGCTGATCTCTTTTATTGGCTGGCTGTGCACAAGGAGCTGGACAACTCCCATGTGCTTGGGCGCAGTGCCTGTCCATTACAGGTAAGTGACATCATAATTTGTTTAAAAATACAAAAAAATAGCTGAAAAAAAACAAATGTTAAAGTGGCATTAAAGTTAGGTAGGGTAAAATGATCCTACATTATGTTAAAAAAAAATCAGAAATTCACAAACAAAGCTAAGGTTAGTGACATTGTAGTTAGGTCTGGTAATAACATCTTACTTTACTGAAAACAAATGAAATTCAGCCAAAAACAAAGCTTATAGTGCCATTAAAGTTATGTGAAAATGTCAGTCAAAAATACAATTTCAAAGAAAACAAATGAAACTCATCACAATTTACTGATCTATTCATAACTTGTGTCCCCTCCATGACTTGCTTATTAACCTACATTTACATCACTCATGACATGTTCAATTACATTATTGATTGCATCATTGATGATATCTCAAATGACGTCATTGATGGTATCACTGATGACATCATCTACCTTACTGTTATTCAATCTACTATAAAAACTAGCAGAGCTGTTGAAATATGTACATAAATACTAATTGTGATAGAATCATGAAAGCATAACTAGCATAAACATATGTCTTTTTATACAATTATTAGCCTGCAGCCCAATACTTCTAGACAGACAAGCCCCATTAAGTGGCCTATCCCCTACCATGCATATTCTTCACAATGTGCACAAATTCTTTTGAGGGGAGTCTAGAACCTCCAGATACCCAAGCCCCATTTAGGTGCTCAAGCCCCTACTACACACAGCTTTTATAATGTGGAGACCTCTTTATGAGAGCCTACTCCTTCAAGACACCCAAGCCCCATTGTTTCTCTACTATGCACAGACGTTGCTCTGTGCAGAGCTCTAAACAGAGAGCTCCTTTGCTCCAGAGAACAAATCCCTATCAAGAGGGCAATCCTCTGCAACACATACCCTTCACTCTGTGAACAGTACTTTATAGAGAGGGCACTCCATCCAGAAACCCAATCATCATTAGGTTGCCAACTCCTGCTATGCACAGCCATCTCCCTGTACACAGGTTTTCACAAAGACCCCCCTACCTACTGACTCTTAAACCCTATTAGGTATTGAAGCATGTTGGACTTTTTGCCTTACGCAGGGTCATCCTCAGAGCGATCCCTACCCCGGGGACACCGCTTGCTCCGGCTTCTTCAGCTTCGTTGAGGTGGGGCATGCTCCTATCCATAGTGAGCTCCCCCCATTCCTAGTTATTTTCAAATATTGGCTTGGTGTCTACTGGGCTTTCTTCCCACCTGGGAGAACAATGGGGGTAAAAACCTCCCATCTGCTGGGGGGAGTTGCAGAAAGAATCTTATACCAAAAGTGCCACTCCACCTCATAGACTAATTTCTGGTGTCGAGAGGAGGGATACCAGCTTGGGGGTCGCTCTCTTGCTGGGATACCCAGGCAGGGGTTCAATGAGGCAGAATACCATTAAAACAGGGATAGTCTTCCCTTTCCAATGATACTTCTATGTAAATCGGTGCTTGAAATTCAAAAGCTGAGATGTGCCCACGAGGATTGATGCAGTAAAATTAAAATGAGCCTATCAGCTCATTTTACTTTCACGTTTTGCAGTAATTACATCAGCGTGTCATGCATGTTGATGGTCATTACGCAAAAAATAAATAAATAGCCTTAGTTTGCTGAGGTAGCTGTTCCTCAGAAATCTGACTTGAAAAGTAAAAAAGGGAATTCCTCTGGTGCCAGTATTAGAGGTATGCTCTGCCCTACCTTCATATTCATTGTGCCCAATTGAGAGTGTTATGGATGTGGAAATCATGTCCATAGTTCCCAAGAGGTTAACATGCTCCATACTTTTACAATAGAGAGGTATCTATGCTGTGATGTTGGCACATCCAGATGCAGTAAAAGTAAGGAGATTTAGGGGGTCATTACAACCTCGGCGGTCTGCCTTGCAGACCGCTGAGGTTGCGGGAGCCAGACTACCGCCATTGCTGGCGGTATGGCTGGCTCCGTATTTTGACTTTTCCGCTGGGCCAGCGGACAAGTCACATCAACATTGCCGCCGGCTCGTAATTACGCCGGCGGCAATGCTGATGTGCAGCGGGTGCAGTAGCACCCGTCGCGCATTTCACTGCCCGAAATTCGGGCAGTGAAATGCACGACGGGGCTCTGTCTGGGGGCCCCTGCACTGCCCATGCCAAGAGCATGGGCAGTGCAGGGGCCCCCAGGGGCCCCCTGAGTCCCCTTACCGCCAGCCTCTTCCTGGCGGTGCAAACCGCCAGAAACAGGCTGGTGGTAGGGGAGTCATAATCCCCAGGGCAGCGCTGCAAGCAGCGCTGCCCTGGTGGATTATCACCGCCTGGGCAAAAATGGTGGAATATGGGTTTTCGTACCACCAGCCTGTTGGCGGTACGAACGCCACTTTAACCCTGGCGGTCACCGACCACCAGGGTTGTAATGACACCCATAATTTTTCCACTATGGTGATTACTGTCCATCAATTTGTGCTATCATGGTACAATCACTCTGCCACCAATGGTGATGTAACAACCTAAAGCAAAGTCCCAGCACAGTAAACTTACACAAAAAATTTACAGATACACTCCAATGTCCTAAACAATTTGTGTACACCAATAAGGCATTCCAAAGTAAAGGTTGTGATACAGTGCTTTGGATCTTGGAATGACTTATTTTTACCATTAGAGTAAATCTTACCTTTTTATTTGTCATCAAAACTCACAATAAAGTGAGATTCTCTGTATATTTTGTTTGCAGCCTTGAGAAAGTCCAAGTGACAAAACACCTGTCATCTGCCTAGTTTGTGATGCTTGTTACACATACAAGGATTCAGGAAAAAATCAGTGAACAACCTTTATGCATCATAGTTGCTTACAGACAATGTACGCAAAGTAAAGTATTCTTAAGATACAAAAATATGTAGCATGGATAGGGTTACAAAAAATCCTGCAGAAGATACTCAGAGATTTACATTGATTCTTCCTTTTTTGTTGTAGGATTCTTAATGTTGGTATCAACTTGACATTCAGAACAAACCCTGTGTAGTGGCTCTTGCTGGGCTGGATGTTGATCAGGTGGCAGTTTGTTGTGGGTTTTTATTGGCAGCAGTGTGCGCACTGTAAAGATCTTCATAACTATGCCATCATGAGATTTATAGGTGTGTTGGTGGCAGAAGGTATTGTTAGACCTTGAATAACAGATGATTTGTGATGGCTCCAGACAGTGTCTTAAACCCATCGCAAATAATGCTAGACTGCTCTGTCCCAAAATGGAAAATTTTCTCTAGGAGGCCATTCTGTGTTTCAAGAGGAGTTGAATTTTGCCAGCTGTTCCTCCTCATGCATTGCAACACCAGTCTGACGGTCCTTTATTTTATCTTAATTTTGGCATGCACCTTTGCACAACCCTCTCAACAGTAGGTCCTGTCTCACTAGAGTGGAATGTTCCTGTGACCCCATGGACACATGTCTCCCTTGTCCTGGCAAACATTGACAAGGCAAGACTGGGCATAGTTCCAATGGCAATGCTCAAGGCACATCTGGGTGTTTTTGGCCAAGTGGAAGTGGCTGAGTGAAAAAGAGGAAATCTTTGGACGCAGTTGTATTGAAGACACCCATGTGGGTGTTTGAGGTAGATCAGATCACACAGATGGAACAATGCTATCAAGGAACAATGCTATTGGTATTAAATAAGCATATAACCACTGAAGGATTGTAATTGTAGACAGTGGATCCTATGATGAAGTATTACATCAGTTAAATAGGAAAACTCACTACCGACTACTGCAGGCTGGTATCACTAAGAGGCTTGTGGTGCAGAATAATGAGATTATAAACAAGGCAAAGGACAAAGAGTGAATTTGTCCAAAAGAACTCGAACCACTCAGTAAAAGTAATCATAGGTGGCAGCAATGTGTGGCTTACCAAAAGTGTACAAATACCAGAATAATAACCTTGCAGACCAATAGTTTCAGTGTGTGGGTTCTTTGCTTAAACCTCTGGCCTAGTTTATTGGTCTATTTCTCAAACCATTTGTATATGCCATACAGGATTACATAAGGGACTCTCTGAACCTGATTATCTAAAAGGAGGGTGGTGGCTTTTATCAAGAAAATACAATTCTCATCAGCTTTCACATCAAAGCATTATATATGGATCATCACTCATGATGAGGTTATCACAGTCATCAATGAAGTCTTGGCAACAAGGACAGAGCCGTACAAAGAAGCTGCAGATTTGTTGGTGGTTTTTGTAACAATCTGTTAAACAACAATATTTATGTACAAATTATTCTTGCAAATTAAAGTAATGGTGAGTGGGTGTAGGTCTGACCCTGAAACAGCAAATTTGCACATGTCTTTCTTTGAACAGAAATGTGTCTATTGTGATGATAACCCATTCACACATTGCCTAAAAACCATGTATTATTATATTGATGACATATTTATGATTTGGCATGGCACTGCAGAAGCATTGACACAGTCTCTTGATTGGCTCAACCACAGAGCAGAGGATCTAAGAATTACTGTTCTCTTTACCAACAAAAAATCAATTTCCTGTTCTTATGGATTGACATAATAGATGGTAAACTTACGTGAACCTACAGGCCGTTTGCACACCAAACCTATGAAGTGCAATGCATTATTGCATTTCAAAAGTGGCCACCCAAGATCACTAGAAGAAAATTTACTGTATGGCCAGTTGCTCCAGGTTAGAAGGGACTGTACTATCAAAGAAGATTACTTTCATAATGTTGAAAATATATGCTGCGGACCTGTTAATAGAGGCTACCTCCAAGAAACTCATCAAATCCTCCATAAAAAAGGGCTTGTTTCGCCAACCAAAAAAGATTGTTAGTTCAGAGATACCAGCAGTCTTCTGACTTGTATGTTCACCTTCAACCCTAAAGCAAATCAGGTGAAATATATTATTCAAAGATATTGGAAAATGTTATCAAGATTAAAACTTCGAAAACCATTATTTTCCTTCACAACTTATATGCAACACCTAGTAAGAGCAGCAATGCTGGAAGCATGAAAAGACATAAAGAATATGCTAGGACTACCCTGAATATCAGTGCATTACAGGTGTCAAAGATGCACAGCATGTCAATTTACTAATGGTGCCCAAGTCTCTAAATGGTATCTTCATCAACCAAACTAAAATTTATAATTGTAATACAAAGACTGTTGTGTATTATGTTAAACTGCAGTTAGAAAGTGTACGTTGGACAAACAATGCACTCTGTCAAAACCTGAGTTTTTCAACATGAGTCTTGCATCAGTAGCTGTACACAAGGGATCCCACTGATAGAACACTATGAGACAATGAAACATTTAAAAATGATTTAAATTGGTCTGTTCTTTATGCAGTACAACATAATATTAGATAAGGGTCCGTAGCTTACACACCATCTAACATGAAGCCAGAATGATTTAGAAATTCTAGGCAGTGATTACAGGGTATAGTGATACAAATGAAATGTGGTCGTTAATCAAAATATTGAGGTAAAAGGCCATTGATTATCACTCTACTACGTGATCTAGAACACTAGGAAATACATTGTTCCACATGCATTCAAAGAGTTTCGTAGCTAAACAGTTATGAATTTAGCAGTCGCTCTGAAGTCTTTAGTCTCCCACTGCCCGAATGAGAAATGGGATTAATGTTATCATGTCCTAAACATCATATCACATCATGATCTCTCTACCTTTGATTATGATTTAATGTTTAAAATTTCTGTGGGAATATGTTAACCAGATCCCTTCTGGACACTGTATCAAGAATATTCCACTTTCTCACAAATGTCATGTTTGTTCCACTAATACAAGGATAATTGGATGTTTTGAAGATGGCTGTCACATTTAATACATAAGGAATGAATTGCTGCTATGAATACTCAGAAACAAAATATCAGTTACATACATTATGATCACACAAGTCCTGGAAATATATGAGTATATGCTATGTTAATTACATAAACACATTTTTATTGGAGGCTCTCCGGCTTTAACACATATTCCAGCAGCCATTCCATGCCTGCTGAGTTTGATACATAAGGTTTTAATACATTTTCCTGTTTCCTCAGCGTGCCTCCCTACCCCCCCCCACAGAGAAGCATATTTCACCAACTCACTTTTCAGGATTCTTTTAAAACACTCACATTCTTTCATTAAGAGCTGTCTACTGCTGATGTAGTATCCCAAGAAAGACATGAAAATGTCCATGGTGCAGCCCATGTTCCCCATTTTCGTTGGTGTTGGTAATACAGTTCCTTTTCTGTGTCTGATGATTCCAGAAAACATCCTGTGACTGTTTGGGATGGTGCCCTTACTCCTGGATTAAGTATGCAGGGTAAGACAAGGAAAGTAGGTGGCGGGTTTCCAACTTATGCTGGTGTGTCCAGATTTTTTCACTACATCTTAGGTTTTTTACTTTCTATAATATTCTTATCCTATCCATCACATAAGGATACGCAGGGTGGGACGAGAGCCATGTAGGTACATTGTTAGATTCTGCTCCTGCATGCTTACCTTTCATACAAATAGAACATGTAAGTTCCACAGTGGAATGCCATGACTTAGGCACATTTTTCTCTGCCCCACTAGTGGTGTATGGTTGCTTTGGTTTTCGCAATCTTTTCGTATCTTGTGTTCAAGGTGTGAAGGCAAGGCATAATTAAGTTCACTCTATGTAATACTAAGTATCTTGCCTAGTATACATGATGTTAAGACAAGTATAAAAGGTGTAATCAAGATAGTTAAATCAGTTGCACTTTTTGCCATGTGTGGAGCTCCATAAGGAGTAGTGCTTCAGCTGCCCATCTTTGCAAGTGCAGTACTCGCATCTAGCAAAAGGATTCCTGGATTCAAAGGATTCGAAATCTTTCGCTGGACATGAGTGTGGAGACATATCTATCATTCAGGTGGATGCGAGGAATAGTATTTAAGTTAAATGCACCACTTCCATTTCATGAGTAAGTTTTGGGTTAGATGTGAAAACTACCCATACATTATCCATATTGCATGATGACACTGTGAAACATACATGGAATGTGGGTAGCCCCCCCTCCCTGAGGGGCTGGCAGGTTGATTTTTAAGAGGTGGCCATTAGGAATCCATCAGCACTTGCACTTTTGAGTCGAGGGTGTCTCACGATGAAATGTTTTCTTCGCAAACCTGATGGAGGCCCCTGCTGATGTTTTCAGATACACATTATACAACTGGGGTCAAAATGTCGACAATTGAAATTTTCTCAGTACCATTGAAGCTAACTGTTATCTGAGGACTGCATCTGTGATCATACAGCCTTAGGAGTTGTAAATTGTACCATGGACAGATTGCTTTAAATGTTGTGAATGATTAATTGTAATATCACAAGCTCTTTCTTGCATGAGCATTGTTACACTCACTGCATGCGTTTTTTTCAAAATCTTTGATCTATGAAGTTCTTTTGGTATAATGCACCCTATCAAGGCAGTATACGTTGGAAAATGCACTTTTTTATAGGTATTATTGGCCTAGACTTAGGATCTGTATTCTGGACTCCTTAATTAAGATTTACATATTTAAATTGATCCGACAGTACCACTTTCTGAACACTGAACTCAATCCAAGTTCTGAGGAACACAGGGTAACCTCGTATTTTGCTAAGCAACTTTGTATGTGAGTGTTAATGATTGATGAATATATCAGTATCATCTGTGATGTTCACTTCAGTCCGATTGGGTTTTGTCTCTATATGTAAGTAATTGTAAATAGTTGAGAATGTCAGGCACTAGTATAATGTGGGATGAATGTGACTTTTATGAATCTGTGACCTTGTCTTTCTTTACACAAGAGGATGATTTATTATAGCTGAAATGCATCCACCTTTAGAATCGGAGGAGTCTTTGTGGGTCAAATGGATTTTAAACTGATTCATTTAGACTGCATGAGTAAAAAAAATAATGGATGGTTCTTCATCTCAGTCCCTGCCATTTAGGGCTAGCTCCAGGTGTATTGTGAACTTAATAATTAGATATAGATGTAAAATGATGGACAAGATACAAAAATATTTTCTGTCATTTATTTATTTTGTATAATTTATACGTCAAACATTAAAAATTAGTCACATCCTTAATTTAATGTCATGATCATAATTCATTTGTCAATTTTGAACACACACATTAGATTTCCAAAATAATAGGATTTCAAATAAAAATGTATATTTATATTCACTGCCTTCTTAAGACAATTATAATAAAATATGCAAACATATGTAATTTTTTTTTTTTTTTTTGATAATCTATATATTACACTGTAGATGAGCTAATTCATTTTAAAACTGATGTCCTGTGGATTTTAGGTATGCATGTCTTTTATGAAGTTCATATATTATAAATGTATTGAAAATGTTAGATAAATAATTACTATTATATTGTTTTGGATGATCCTGCCGAGGTTATTGCTAGATGATTGTTCTATGTGAACAATAAAAAATAAAGCAACAATATGATAATCTTTCTTTGAAGGTGGATGTACTTTTAAATTTATAATATATAATTTAATCAGAATATTTGTATACATTATAGTCAAGTATTATTTAATTTTTAACACACAACATATGTACATGATGGGGGCTATACACAGAGATAAACTTACACATGAGTAAATGTACAGATGTAAGTTTACTCTTGCACATTTGAGTAACATTACTACCTTTGGCTATTCATCATTTATGAGTGAAGATTTACATGTCCCCACACATTAAACTAATAAGGCAGAGGCTTATTTATGAGTGTAGAGTTACTAATTTTAATTTTTCACATGCAGGTAGAGGTCTCCATCACCGGGGCACAGATCTCCCTGTTTAAAGTATAAAGAAAAGTTTATTAAATTTAAATATACATTAGGTACAGTATTTGTAAGCTAAATGCTAATGTAAATCAATTCCAAATATGTATTTAAAATATGTAACAAAATAAAAAAGTTTAAATATGATTTCCTTAATTTTTAAATACATATTTAACTATTTTAAAAATATTAAATATGAATTAAAGATATTTTTCATGTGCTTTGATAAAAAGCAGACACAATGTTTATTCTGCAGTAAAAGTATTGCAACTTATTGATAGAATGAATTTAAATAATTGAATTATTTTTTTAAATGCCATTAATCGTTACATTTTTAAAAAGGTGTTTTAAAACAAAAACAATAATTATGTTTTATTTATAGATTTTTTTTAACATCGCATAAAGTATATTTATAATTTTAAAAATCAAAATCCACAGAGCTAAGCAGTGTAGGCCCTAGATAGCCGCACTGGTGTTCAGTAATTCCAAGTAGCTGAAGTGCAGTCAACCATCCTTGGTTTTACTGCTCACAAGACCATCCTTTACCAAATAAATAAACCTGCATGGAGGGAATGCACATTATGGTCCCAAAGTTAATTATTCATTTATTCATAGGTTATGATTAACACACACCGAAGTCCCAAAGTTAATTATTAATGTATCCATATGTTATGAATAATTTGATGTTCTTTTCAAGATCCATTACAGGACAGGAGCCATAGTGTAATGTACAAATTCCTTTATTTGAAATCTTAATAAAAAACATCTCAGCCAACCAACGTGATTCATCCCAGATGGCTTTCATCAGGGTTTATATTATTACACTGAATTGCTCTCTGTCTTTTTCTACAAGCTCATCAAATATGACCAGGCAATTCCTTGCTACCTGTTCTGTTGGAGCCACTCACCTGAATTCCAGCCGTTCCAATGGGGCGATGACAATTCCCCAGTCCAGGTGAGGACTAATGTGATTACCTTGAAGTGTACAATGCCCTGTCACAAGTCCTCGAGGGAAAGGGGGTTTTGGGAAGAGAAAAAAAGAGAAGACCAGCTTCTGCTTTGTGGACTGCAGAATTGGAATGCTGGACACTGAACTGCATGTCGTGTTGGACGTCGACACTTCTGATTTCTCAAAATACTGGGTTCTTGGTTTTTAGGATTTTGAGCTGCAAAAGAATAACTTCATTAGTACATTTAACTTGTATAATCTATTGTACATTGCTTAAAGTCAGTATTGTTGACACATTGTGCATACATTTCTATAAGGCTGAACAAGTCTGTTCCTCTTTTTATAATATTTTCAATATCTCTGAAGCATTGTCCAAACTCAAAAACAATCAACTTGACTAAAAGGCTTCTTTTTGTTCTGTCGTAATCTCTTGCCAATAATTGTTTTCATAAACTTTCTCTATTTCCAAACTCCTAATTCTCAGGGGAGCATTTGTTACAAGAAATGCATCTTTCTTTAATGTCTGATTAGCGGTATCCTAAATTCCCACTCAAACAATAAATCACACTACTACTTATTGTCATATATTATTTAAAAGGCAGAGCTCTGTTTTGTTTCATTTAAATGATTAAGCTTTTTTTTACCTTGAAATGAAGTTACTTGCTTGAAAATTTCAGAAGAACCCAAACAGTTTTTTTCACCTTTCCTATTTTCTCTCTTGTACAGGAAATACAGGATCATCAGAAGAAGATGAAAGAGGAGAGCCGGCACTCCACAGGAAGCCAATCGGAAGGCGAGGTTCATTGGGACTAGACTGGAGGTTGTCTGGAGGCCGAGAAATGCTGGAACTCGACTGGAAGCTTGTCAGTTCAAACCTGTTCACAACTAGTATCGCATGGCAGCAAAGAGTCAAGCTACAGGACTCACCTGGGAAAGTTACTTACATATGGGCCCTCATTATGGCACTGGCAGTCTTCCCTGAAGACCGCCGTGCAGGTGACCGCCAAAAGAGTGCAGTGACGGCTGCAATCCGCCCGCCCAGTTACAACAAATAAAAACAAAATCGCCAGAACACAGCCACAAATCTGACACTGTGAGGCCAAAAGATGGCAGCAGAAAAGCGGAGCCACCACCCACACCGTCACAGCAGAATAAGACTGCGGACCCTAATACGACACACAAATCAGCACAGCGGACATAGCACAGCAGTAATCCAATGGCGGTCGGGACCACGGTGGCCAAGATTGGAACCTCCACTACAACACAAAACCGCATAGGCCAATTTGAATATCATACACCTGAAACACATACCCACACCACACTTCCCCCCTATAAAACACATACACACACAACCCACACCCCCTTGCCACAAGGAAAAACTGACATACATTGTACGCCCATGCTAAAGATCACACTGCACATAGACAACAAAGGCACCTGCACATCTCTCACGCATCACACATTACGTAAATTTTAACACTCATACTCACATCACACTCACCATGCCCCGACACAAGAACCCCGTTTCACCGATGATGAATTAAGGATCATGGTGACAAAAGTTACAGCGAAGGATCATCGACAAGGTGAACTCAGTGGGAAGCCACCCATGCACATAGACAACAGATGCAAAAGGTGGAATGACCTGAGGGGGAAGGTCCGGTCCATGGCATCGAGACACCAAATCGCCCTCATGAAGACTGGCAGTGTGCATCATGGGAGGAAAAGGTCTTGGCAATCCTGCACCCTTTGGGTCTCAGTGAAATCCCCGGAGGACTGGAAGCTGGTAAGTCACCTGCACCCTTGTATGAAGCATAATTGTAATACATGAATGCCCACCCTAACCCACTAACACCAATCCCAAAGTCCACACTCCCAAATACACCCAATGCTTGTGCAGCATGAAGCACTATGACTCCCACAATGCATCACCCTGTAGCCACCTAACAATGCACATTTCCCTCCAACAACTATACCTGAGTCCTGAAGCATGACATATAGCACTCACCTTGCAGTCCCTGTAAAGTACATCAGGCAGATGTGAAAAACAATCCCTGTCATCCAGAAAGACCTACCTGGCCCATCTGGGCTCTCTGGACAGTCCACCTCCACCAGCCTCAACCATGACATCGTGGAGCCCCCTACAATCTTTTCCACCACAACACCTGTCATCCAACGCCCCCACACCAGTGTCTCAAGGCCACATCAATCCACAGTGTGCCTACCTGCACAGAGACCTGAGTCATCACCCACCACTCAAGCTGTGAAGGCCCTAGCATAAGTGGGAGTGGGAGTGGGTACACCGTGCCGGAGACACGGGTACAGGGGGCTAGGACCAGTGGGAGTGCACCTAGGGGTCACAGGGCGGGGCAACCCAGAGATCCATCTGCCCATGAGGCTATTACACAAGTCGTGGGGGCATACAACCATTCCCAGGACAAGATGGACCAGGTATTAGACATATTGGGGGAAAACCTGAGACAGCAGATGGAGTACCACCAGGAGTACATGCAGGAGTGGCATGCCCTCAATGCCACCATGGCCTCCATGAAAGGTTTGATGCAGGAGCTTGTCACAGTCCTGCGTGAGACCTCCACCGACCATCAGGCCCCTTCCACTAGCCAACCTACTGACCAGCCCTCTACATCTGCTGCGGGTAGTGGGATGGTGATCATGCCTGAGGACTCATAAGCCACCACTGAGCCATCCCCTGTTGCTGAGGAACTCCCACGCAAAATGTGGTCACAGACCCAGACAGCCTGACATCCCAGAAGCCAATACCAACCTCACTGCCAGGAAATAAGCCTCCCAAGAACCTTCTCCTTTGTGTGCCACTGAGATACCTTGTTGACTCTCTACTGCCATAGCCCCATTTCCAAATGCCACATGGACATTGGACCTATGCTACCAACTGCTGAGCCTTACAGACTGATGGAATCAATCACTATTGGGCACCCTATCCACCCATTGGTATACACAATAAACACACTTAGACATGGGTTTTGGTGCTATGTGTTTACTCATTGTAGAAAGTGCAACAAATGTGTGACATGTCACAGAAATTGAGTCCTAAAACACATTGAAGATGTGTATCTATCATGCTGTCATTCGGCTTCCTGCAGCAAAGTCAGTGTCCCCATAACCCTGGGGCACCAAGTAGCAGACTGGGAAGAGTGGTGAAATATCATCCATAGTACATCTGCAATTGATAACACAGAATGTTCAACATACATTATGTACACTTTTGCCAACAGTATGTACCTGCACATCATGATGGTTAAACGAGTCACACAGTAGGTCCACACACTGATAGACAATAAAGTGCTATTGCGCACCTGACCACAACCCTGTTCAGGTACAATGAGACAAGTTAATCGTTAAATCTAACAGCAATGACCTGAGTAACAGACACTCATTGTAGTTGTACCACACAGCTCACACCCTTGGATGCTAAGTACTGACAGCACTTGAAGTCACAAGAAGCTGCAAACTATACCAATGACAATGTGATTCCAGAATGGAGAAGTCACAAATGTGTAAAGAAGTAGATAGGATGTCAGAAATATATGTAACCCAGACAGATGGGCTAGCTAGCATCACAGTGGCACTATGGACCTACTTGTCAGTCCATTCCTGTATACACTCATCTGAAATCTAAATGGGGTCAACACCTACTAATGTCAAGGATGGAAAATGAAGTACATCCAGTCTGTACACCAACATGTTACATGTCAAATGTAGAGAAGTACCTACCAGAACCTTAGCTGAAGTATTGTTGGATTAGATCTGTCCTTGTGCCTACATCTTCCTCATCCCCATATTTGTCACTCATGTTTCCTCCCTTCTCTGCCACCGGATTGTCCCCTACTCTTGCCTCCTCCAGTAATGTTCCTCCTTAGTTCCAGATTATGGAGCATGTAGCAGGGCACCACAATCTGACACACCTTCTGTGGTGAGTACTGCAGGTTACCTCCAGAGATGTGCAGACATGTGGACCTTGCCTTAAAGAGACCAAATGTCAGTGTGACCACCCTTTTTGTCCTCCCATGAGCCTCATTGTACTGTTCCTCAGCCCTGGTCCTTGGATTCCTCACCGGTGTCAGGAGCCAGGAGAGATTGGGATAACCTGAATAACCTATGGAACGGGTAAACAAACATTTACATTGCACAATGTCACATACAGACAGAGTAGTAAGTCTGGAGTAACAGTGATGACATCTAAACTCATCATACTCACCGATGAGGTAGGCCCTCATTCTCTGTAGAGACACCATCAACCATGGGACACTGCTATTCCTGAGGATGTACGAGTCATGGGCAGACCCTGGGAACCTTGAGGTCACTTGGGAGATATACTTGTCAGCTAAGCAGACCATCTGCACAATTATGGAGTGAAAGCATGTAGGGTTCCTGTATACATGCTCATCAGCCCTGGGTTGTACTAATGCATTGTGTGTACCATCAAGGGCCCCACTCACATGAGGGATATGTCCAAATGCATAGACATCAGCTTTCACACTGTGCATTTTGGGAAATTGAATATAGCTGTCCATATGTTTGATTAAGGTAAACAAGACTTTCCTCAACACATTGCTAAACATAGGTTGAGGCATGCCTGTTGCCATTCTCACTATCCTGTAGAATGAGTAATTGGCCAAGAAATGGAGGACAAGACCATCTGCACAGCTGGAGGAATGGCTGTAGCTTGTCAGATGGCTGGCAGCAGATCAGATTCCAGCTCGGTACACAGCTCCCTGATTGTAGTATGGTTCAGTCGATAGTGGGAAATGATGTGGCGTTCTTCCATTGTTTCCAAGTCAATCAGGGGCCAATACACAGGTGCATGCCTCACCCTCCACAGTAGTCGGTATTTACACAAAGGGGTACAACACAAGTATGTCAACGATTACCATTCATGCATCCTACTGCAGGGTGACAAACAGTGAATCAACATCACATATGCTGCCACTTGTTACATGCAAAGCAGACTTCAGTGTGCAGAGGGGTAGTAATTCCCATGCCAGTTGCACATACATCTGGGATTTACAATGGATGACAGTAGTAAGATGTTTGTCTGTAACTGCAAGTCTACAGTCACCATCAATATGTAAGATCATTCCCACAATGTCGTGTTGTCATTAGCAGAATATGTGCACACTCCAAGTTCATGCTGCCTAATTGTACTTAACACTGTCCCAGGGCGTAATTCATCATATGTCCATGTTGGAAATGAGTAGTGACTTTGTTAATTAATGTATTCATAACAGTTGTATTGCAAAATGGCTGTTGCCTGACCTGCATGCAGGAGAGAGATGTCAGTGAGCTCATTCTGCCGGCGTATGCCATCCTGGGGGTCGGCGCTTGGAACCTCTGTGCAACTCCTCATTGGTTAAGCTTGATGTCTATGGCATACAGGAACCAATGACGATTACCGCCGAAGTGACAGTGCAGACCGCTGAGGCCGTGACCACCATTTTTGACATCTCACTTGACTCCTGTATCTCCAGCCATAAAGTCCTCCACTGAGTGTGCTGCTGTGTCGTGTTCCTGAGAGGCTTGATGGTGCGCCTTACAGGGGTTAGGGCCCCAGCCTTCACATCGGAAGAACTGTAGAAACTTGTGGATGGGGTCCTACCTGTGTACACAAAGCTGTATGGGGCTCCAGAACAGCAGGTAGGTTGCATGGAGGTTATTTTTGTTGCTACAAGGGTCGGTAAGTGTGTTTTAATAAGTGTATGCAGGGTGTTACAGTGGAGGGTGTACCTACAGATATGACTGCTTGCAATGTTGTGGAAGTGTGAAGTTGTGTATGATGCTGATTTGTGTATTGTTGGTAGGCCTATGAATGTCGTAGTGTTGGAAAATGGGTTATTGGTAAGGGCAGGTAAGGGCAGGTAAGTACCTACGCTTAGCCATAGGCCACTAACCTCCACTTAGGTCCAGTTAGGTCTCAATAAATTAAACCTAGCTCAACCCTTGGCAGCTTGGCAACAAGCAACACGGCTTAACTTAGGAGACAAAGCATTCAAATATCACAAAACCGAAATTAAATAAAACACAGGAAACAGTTTAAAAATCCAAAATCAATTCATAAAAATAGATTATATTGTTATCTTTAAAATGACACAAAAAGAATACAATCGGATAAGGGGAACCGGAGATATTAATTTTTAAAGAATTAATGCTTTCTAGCGCATAGAAGCAACTAGCGCTCAAAGGGTTAAAAAAGGTCACACTGGAAAAAACAAAGTCCAGATTTCAGGCCACCCACAAGGTAACACTGTCACACTTACTTTCAGAAGTGTTTGATTCAGAAAAGTGGTCCACAGCACCAGCCAAGAGTTCAGAGGCTATGGGGTGCCTCTTGGGGTCTGGGACTACAACTCCCACAATGCACCTCTTCAACTTATGGAGTTGCTCCAAACGTCTCCAAACTTCTGGATCTTCTTCCAGAGGTCCTTTTTGTGTCCTTGAAGTGCCCACAACTTGATCCAAGGATCCAGAAGCTCTGAGTTGCTCCTTGGGAGTTGGGACTACAATTCCCAGAATGCACCTGGTCAGAATCCTCAAATGGCCACTGGACGCTGGTCAGCTGGGCTCTGCTTGCAGGACTTGATACAGGGGACTTTGGGCAGCTCCTTTGTACCTGTAGCAAACAGGGAGTCCCTTCTTGAAGCAGTAGAAGATAGGTAAAGTCCTTTTAGTGGTGAAGCCCAAGTGTGCAGCTGGTGCAGTCCTCCAGAGTGCAGTGTCCAGGTGCAGGTCATGGGTCCAGCAGGGCAGTCCTTCTTCTCCTGTAGTTCTTCCTTGTTGGAATCTGATAGGGATCTGGTAGAGAACTGAGGTGTGGGTGCAGGTCTGTCAGTTTTATCCTTGCTCCTGGGTGAATTACATGGGTGTCCTGGTTCTCCAAACAGGGGCAGGGTCCTTCCCACTGTGAGGACCACTTCCTGGGAAGTGTGGCAAAAATCAATCCCAGGGAGCAACATTCCTCAAAAATCCATCATGGCTGAAAGTGATTTTTGGAGGTTACATCTGGCTGAGCCCACCCAGTGGTGTGGCTAAAAATCCTAAACACACCCCTCTCCTGCCCTCTCGTAATCTAATCAAGGGGGCACCCAATTGTCTGGGTTTGTAGGATGTGAGGTTGTTGCTGGGTTGCTCCAAATGTCCTTCTCTGCTTTTGAAGACCAGTTTGGCAGCCCTCCCCATTCCTGCCTCACCATCTGCTGAGGGGAGATCTCCTCCCACAGGCACATCTCTTTGTGTGGAGCCAGGCCACTTCACACCTCATCAAGGCAGCCTGGCCAGGCTGCCAGAGGCTGGCCAATCAGGGCACAGCAGCAAAAACACTGCAGGGCTGAAGTTGGCAACTTTTCAGGTAAAGTTTAAAACTCTTTACCTAAACAAGTTATATTAAATCCAACAACTGGAAGATGTGGGATTTATTATAACAATTAATTTGATACCACACTTCTGGTATTTGTTACTTAAGGGGACTTTAAAAATTAAAGTAAAATCTCCCTATTCTAGCCTATGGATGCCATTCATTAGAGAAAAACGAATTTGGCTGTTTTACCTCACCAGGGCTTATAAAACTATTTTTATAAGGTCTCTGCTTATAGTTACATGGCACCAAGCCCTAGGGGCACATAGGGCACAGCTTAGGGGTGACCTATATGTAAAAATAAGGTAGTTTAAGACTACTTTTAGTTCCAAAGTCGAATTTGAATATAACTTTAATTTAAAAGCAGCCAGAAAGGCAGGCCTGTCTTTAAAATGACACTGGGCACCTCAGCAATGCACCTATGGGGGCACTACCTATGCTGGGGTCCCTAAACCTCCATGCCCTACCATATACTAGGGACTTATAGGTAGGTTGACTTAGCCAATTATAACTTGCCTAATTTGCATACTGATTTTACACAGAGCACAGGCCCTGGGACTGGTTAGCAGTACCCAGGGCACCATCAGAGTCAGGGAAAAAACCAGCAAAAAGTAGAAAATGGAGGCAAAAAGTTAGGGGGCCTCTGCAATCAGCCCTGTTCTCTCACACGTAGGTTGTTAGGTCTACATTAATGTGCCTTTCCTTCTGTTTCTCCCATGCAGGTCAGTGCCCATCAGAAAAAGGGTTTGTGGAAAGCCATTGCCAAGGAAGTGCGGACCCTGGGGGTCCATATCCATTGGATCACCCACTGGAGAAAGTGGTGGGAGGACCTGAGACGCTGGGCCCGGAAGACCTCAGAGGCCCAGCTGGGGAAAGCCTCCCAACGAAGAAGGGGTGCCCGTCGGACCCTGACCCCCTTGATGGCCCGCAAACTGGTGGTGGCCTACCCAGAGTTGGATGGGTGCTTGAGGGCAACACAGCAGCCACAAGGGGTCGAAGTGTCATAGTACGTGTCCTGTTCAGTTTGCAATGGACTGGATGGGTGTGTTAAACATGGGATCAAGGATGTAAAGTGTAGGTATGACAGTTAATATAGGTAGGATACAGTTGTACTTTGAGCAGAAGTAGCTGTAATAGGTGAGCATCTGAGCAACAGGTTTTCATGGCATTTTTACAGTGCCAATTTGCTGGACTTCACATAGACATACAGGACCTTCAGTTGTTATCCATACCTAACTATACATGTCCTTAATGGGTGACACAGGTAGGTATGACAATGTACAAATGTCACTCATTGACATGTGTCTCACTGTAATGGTCCTGTATAAAAGAGCCCTTGCAGTGTAGAGTAGTACTTGAGTATAATTGTAGTGGTATCATGATTGTGCATGCACATCAGAGTGAGAAGTTGTGGAGAGTGTATTCAGGAATGTACATAGAGGCATGTTGTTGTAATGTAATGCATTGGGGATTGGTTTGACCCTATCCTCCCACCTGTTTCGCCACCTCCCCTCCTTTCTGTTCAATCCTATCCTTGTGTGCATTAGCATCAGCAGGCAAAGGAGTAGAGGCACTGGCGAGTGGGGAGGCTGCAGCCCACAGGACCTAGGAGGCAGGTACCACAGAACCCGAGAGGACCAGTGAGATGGAGGGTGAGGGTAGCAACACGGGGGAGACTGGAGCTGATACCACTGATACAGATTCCTTCCCTGATGGAAGCTCCCTGGTGGCACCTTCTGGGGCCATCCCAGAACCATCCTGAACTGCCACCCCCGTTACCAGCACCTCCCTCCCAGTAGCTCCTCACCCAGTTGCCCGCTCACCCAGGAAGGTGGGCGCCTCCTTCGCCACAGGCACCTCTGCCCCTGCCCCATTCAGCCCTGCTGCCTTCAATGCTGAGGCTATTGGTCTCCTGAGGTCCATCTCTGTAGGGCAGTCAACCATCAGGGCATCCAGGGCCTGGCATCCCAGATGCAGCAGACTAATGCCTAACTGGAGGGTATTCGCAGTGCCTTGACTGGCCTACAGAGATCATTTCAGTCTCTGGCCTCTTCATTGTCAGCACCCAGTGTCCCTAGTACTTCCATCTTCCCTCCTGCTACCTGTGCCCCATCACAAAGCCCTCTCCCCTCTCCTAGCCAAGCCACACATAAAGACAAGCACTCACCCAAATCAAGAGACAGGGTACACAAAGACATGCACAGGAACCACAAATCACATCACGAGCATGCACACACTCAACACACAAAAGCAGACACAACATCAGCCACTACCTCACTGGTCTTCCCAGAACCTTCTTCCTTGCTGTCATAACACCACTCGCACCTTTCAGCACTGCATTTTACTCCCAATCCCTGTCACCACTTTGCCCTCAGTCATCACAAAAGCAGGCACTCATACATGCACCCCATGCACCACATCCGCGCTCACCACAACCGCCATCAGTCAAACATGCAGTATACCCACCTTACATGCAGACACCACCCTAACTTTCATCCACATGACCTGCTTGTCCACTCCCACCCTCTCTTCCTCCCCTCCTCCAAAGACACAGAAATGCACACACTCAGACACTCAACAGTCCTCCACCTCACACATACATACTCTGCATACATCTGCACCCATATCCAGCAGACCTACACACCCTCCGATCACTCCCTGTACCTCCACTCCCAAACGTGTTTCCCAATCCACCCCTGTGATACTAAGAAGCTTTTCCTTTCGCACCTTGACCTGTTCCCCGACCCTGTTCCTCCCCATGTTGCCCGTCGCCCTCATGTTTCCCTCCCGAAGCTCAGTCTCTCCAGCTCCAAGTCCTCCTGTGACCTCCCTTCTTCCTCTGCTGCCCTCTACCCACAAAAATGCCTACCCCTGTCCCCAAAAAGACACCTGCCCCACCACATCGCTCCAGAGACCCTGCCCCTCCGTCCAGGGCAAAGGTCAAACCCCACCCCCTCCCAGACAAAATCCAAAGGACCCCCTCCTAAGTCAAAGCCCAAGGACCCCCCTCCCAAACCCAAACCCCCACCCCCCGACCCTTGAGGTGCCTGCCTGCCCCATTAATGCCCCTACCTTGTGGAGGCCATTAAGCTGTCAGGAATCAAGTTGGGGCCTTTGACAGGCACAGTTCTGCCCATTGGACTTTGGACTAGCCTAGGGGCACATTTGCATTGCATTTGTTTAAAATATATTTTCACAACAGGATTCCCATTGGTTTCCTAACCGTACAGTTGTTGTGTTTTTTTGTTTACTGGTGAGTATCCATCCATCTATCATGTGCTTTACAATGTGCATTACTAGGCATTTTTTCATTCAGGGTCACTGTTCTTTCTTGTATTTGGGCATTGTATGTAGTGTTGTGCCTTTGTGTTGGTTTATGTGTCTCTGCTTGTTGGTGTTATTGGTGTGGATTTGTAGTTGTGATCCGGGGTTTGTGTATGTGAAGTGTGTATTTGGCATGGCTGTGTTCTGTGTGTGTGTGTCTCGGTACGGGTGTTGTGTTGCATGTGAGCACATTGGAGTTCCTGCATGGTGTGTATGTTGTGAGTGAGTGCGTCACTCTCCCCTCCCCCCCTTGTGTGATCTACAGGTGTTCTCACTGATGGCATTGGCGGTCGTAGAGGAGAAAGGCGAGGAAGTTCGCAGGGAAGATTTCAAAGTGGCGTTCCATGGCTTCCGCAGAGTCGTATGAGTGTCTGGAGGTGAGTGGGTGCTTTTGTACTTACTGTTTCCACCAGGCTTTGGGAAGTGGGCTCCCGCCCCGTAAATTGTGGTGGTCTGCAGTGTCTTATTAGAGTGGGCGTTGCAGTGGCTACCGCAAGCCTGGGGATGGCAGCTGCGGTTGGTGGCAGTCTGGCTGTACTGCCGGTACTGTTGACAAACTGGCTTTGTTTCAGTGGGTCGTAATATGCCTTTCTGCACCTCCGGCTTGGCAGAGGCCCATCTGCCATCGCCGGCATGGCAGATCCATTACCGCCAATGTCATAATGAGGGCCATAGTCATTAGACTCATTGCTTGGGCATATTTGATGATCTTGTAAACAAAGGAACAGAACAAATCTGTTTTGGGCACTTTTATGACCGTAGTAAATGTAAAGCTGGAATTTGTTAATAGTAATGGGATTACTCTTCTGTGAGTGGATGCAGGTAGCTCCCAACACCACTGCTTAACCCTTCTTAAACCCTTTCCTGCTCTTCCCTTAACCACTCCTCTTTATTTTTAGTATTCTCTATTTTCCAGTCACTCCCGACTGTCTCTCTCACATTTACAACTAAAACGCATAACTGCATGTGCAGAGATATTTGCAGAAGGGGTGGGTATCCCCATAATATAATATAGGAAAGGAAGAGCGTAGACCCATGCATGTAAGTTAGTGAAAGACATATTGTAGCACATTAGCAGTTGGATTATAGTTCTACTAAAATAATAGGCCCTGTTTTCTAATAATATGGACATCCTGACTGTTAGACCTGGCAGCTCTTAGTGTGGATTTCCTGTACGTTTTTGCTTCTGACCTCCTGTATTTGGGTCCTGTGCTATAATTCGTTTTTTCTGGTTTTAAAACTCTGAGCACTTTACAACTGCTAACCAGGGCTAAAGTGCAAGTGCTGTCTGTCTAAAAGATATTGGTAATTGTTTTTTCATGCTGGGTACATTTGATTTACTGGTAAGTCCCTAGTATAGTGAATCATGTGTGCCCAGGTGCTGTACATCAAATGTTACTATTGGGCCTGCAGCACTGATTGTGCCACCCACGAGTGGCCCTGAAACATGTCTCAGACCTGCCACTGCAGTGTCTGCAGTTTTGCATTGCCAATTTGACCTGGCAAGTGTCCTCACTTACCAGGCTCAAACCCTCCCTTTTTCTACATATAGGTCACTCCTAATGTAGGCCCTAAGTAGCTTCATGGGCAGGGTGCAGTGCATTTAAAAGGTAGGACATGTACTGGTGTGCTTTACATGTCCTGATAGTGAAATACTGCCCTCCCATAGGTTAACATGGGTATTGCCTTTAAATCTCTGTTAAGTGAAGTTTCCCATTGGGAGCAGATAGAGAGGTGGATTTTGGGGTCTCTGAGCTCACAATTTTAAAATACATCTTTTGGTAAAGTTGTTTTTAGATTGTCTGTTTGAAAATGCCACTTTTAGAAGGCGGGTTTTTTCTTGCTTAACCAGTCTGTGCCTCTGCCTGGCTGCTGAATATAGTCTGGGTCAGACTGACAGTTGGTGAATTCACTCTAGACAGTGACACAAAGGGAGCTGAGGTGTATCCTGCATAGCCTGATGAGTCTTTCTAGGCTAGAGTGGGAGGGAGGAGCTGACACCCGTACTTAAAAGGGCAGTGCCTGTCCTCACACAATACAGTCTCCAACCCCCTAGAGTGTGGCTGGGCAGGGCAATGAAGAGGCCTGGTCTTGTGCACTACAAAGACTTCTCTTTGAGGTTTGACTGCATCAAAGGCCGAAATGAGTATAAGTATTGGACTGCTTACCCCACAACTTCAGAACATTTCTGGATCAAGAAGAACCTTTGCCAGGGAGAACAGCTGCATGCTTGAGGAGGACCTGCCACTCTGCCTGTTGCTTTGGTATGCGGGCCTGCTGCTACTACTGCCCTAGGAGTGAATAGACTGGACTTTGCTGTGTATACTGCTTGTCAAGATTCTCTAAAGGCTTAGACTGAGCTTGCCTCCTGGTAAGAAGTCTCAGGGACGTCAAAGACTTCACCTGTGAGCACTTGGGTACTCCTGCTGATGACCCTGACTTGCCAAGTGGTACCAACGCATTTTCCTGGGCCATTGGGAGTGAAAGCTGGCCTGAAACCAAGAAAAACCAGGCACACCGACTCAGGATGACTCCAGAACTGGCGCAGCAGCACGAATCAGTGCTGCTTCCTGCAACTGAAAGCCATAGTCCCTGCTAGAATGCGATGACCCCAACCTATGCTGCAGACCCGATGCCACCTCACTGAAGTCCTGCGACTTTGTGAGACCCTGGTTGCTGTGTCACCGACATCTGTGACACCGACTCGACTGTGGCACCTGTAGCCCCATGGCATGATTGTGACCCCAGGATGTTGCCCCACTGCATCTTGACCCCCGGGATTCATTGACACCACTGGATCGTAAGGAACCAACGATCCACTACGATTTGCATCACCTCCCCTATTCTGAAGTAAGGAGCCGACGCTGCACCAGATCCAGCAATGCATCATCTTCCTGACTCTGTGCACTGGCTTGTTTTCCTCGTTACCAAAGGTACTGTGCCTGGGGGTCTGTGCAACTCCATGATTGGCTCCGCATTTCCCATGAGTGGCGTCAAACTGTTGGGAATGACTCCCTCAACTACATAGTGATAGCCCCAGTTGGAGCTATTATGTTTGTAAGTGTTTTATTGGGATTTTATATTTTAAAATTCATATCTCTGCTTGTGCATGTTGGCTGTTTGTTGTTTTGGTCTTGTTTGAATTGGATAAATATTGGCTATTTTTCTATACTGGTGTGGAATCCTTTTGTGGTGTTTTCACTGTATTACTGTGTTTGTTAGTACAAATACTTTACACATTGCCTCTGAGATAAGCCTGAATGCTTGTTCCAAGCTACCAAGGGGTGAACCGGGGTTGTCTGAAATGTGTATCTCCCATACCCTGGCTAGAGTGAGGGTCCCTACTTAGACAGGGTGTGAACTGTCTGCCAACTAGATACCCCATTTCTAACACCTATCTAATAATGTTTTTATTACTGTTGGAATGTTTTTAAGTGCAGCTGAAAAAATAATATCTATCTATCTATCTATCTGTCTATCTATCTATCTATCTATCTATCTATCTATCTATCTATCTATCTATTTATATATAAATATATATATTTATATATCTTTCTTGCTTAGAGGATTGATTTCATAATGTGTCATTTTATTTAGGTAAAATTTGTCACATATTATGATGAATTAATTGCATTTTTTATAAATATGTTAACAAAATGAAAACTTTTCTACTAATCATTTTGTAAATATCAGCAAAAGTTCATGATTTTAGGATGTTTCTTCCCTCATATATGATTCATACAATCATTCGAGTTGATGTTTTAAGAACAAACAACCAATAGTTGTAGTTGTAATTATTGAAGATTCAAAACACAAAATATAAACATTTTTAAACATACAGTGGGACATTGTTATTTTTCTAATCTTAGACGACAAATAGGCATTATTATTAAACAACAATGTTCACTGTGCCCACTGTTCATTTTTAGCACTGAACATAAATATACATTTTTATTGGATGCATTTTTAATTAATGTAAACTTAAATGATAGGACTGTGGGTCATAGGTGCAAATTCTTTTTAAAATTGCAAAGAGTCATTTTCAGAAAATCAGGTCATTTACAACTTGAAAAAGGGTTTTTAAAATGTACAACAGTCAAATTGCAACTCAGTAACATTTTACCAAATTGCAATTTGGGTTTGTTTATTGGTGTTTGTAAGGGGCATGTTTAGGGCATTCTTACCTAAATCCAGTTCAAAGTGGTATGTATGAGTGTTTTGCAACCAAATTACCGTCTCAAAACAATCTTTATTTACCAACACTTCAAGAGCGGTGGTAGCAATTTGTACATGGAAAGGGGTCCCAATGGTACGCTTCCCCTTTGTGAATGTTGAAACAAATATTTTTTAAGATCAGGCAGTGGTCCCATGGACCACTGTCTACTCTTAAAAAATGAAACTTAAAGATTTCAGTTTTTCCTTTAAAATGCATCTCGTTCTTCTTTAAAGAAAATGACCTGCATTATTTAGAAAATAAAGATTGCTTCATTTAAAATCAGTCACAGATGTTGTGGTCTGCTGACTCCTGCAGGCCACTGTCTCTGTGATGGCTACATTCCTAATGACAGCAACAAACCGCATAAATACGCATGAGGTATTTCTGTTGCTACTCCATTAGGAATTGCTATTTCCAACTTCTAGTTTTTTATACATTAGGAATTGCGATTTCTTAACTATGTTGCACAAAGAATCCTAACTAGACAATTGCAATCCCTAAATTCTGTACATATGGCCTTATGTTACCTATATTTATCAAAGCCACTGGCTGCAACAGACCATCTGTCTTAGGTTTCACAAGCAGAGATGGAGTAATATTCACCAGAAAAACATATCAGTTTCAAGAATCAAATATGTTCAGGCCTTCCAATTGTTTATGGGAGAAGGCACAATTATATTTTTAGGTATAGTACTCACCCAAAAGTCATAAATATTTTAAAATGTTGTGAGTTCTAGAATTGGGAAAAAAGAGAAGGTAGTCTTAGAAGCATTGTGTTTGTTGAGTAATGGAAAGTGGTTTATTAGTAGGTGCATGTAGGTACCTACAGCTAGTTATAACACCACAAACAATAATAAGGTCCACGAAAAGTCTCAAAAAATTTATCCTAGCTCTGTCCTTGGTAGCTTGACTGATGCGCAGTCAGGCTTAACTTAGGTGTGTAGAGCATTTATTATCACTAAAAAAGTAAATAACTAAGACAAAACACACAATAAAAATACAACACCATTTTTCTGAAATAGGACATATTTTTATCTTCAAAATGACAGCAAAATGACACAAAACAAACAACTGTGGCTATCTGATCGCACATGACCAGGGCAAAGTTGAAGTTTAAGACGGACCACTGTTTAGCTCGGATTGACTACACTGAGCGGTAGGCCTTGATAAAAATATTACTTTTGCAATTTTTTGGTTCTTTTTCTCTTGTCGAGCAAGGCTTCTCAGCTGGCCGGGTTGTGAGTCATCATCATTGGCTTGGTTCAGCGTAAGGCCTCTGTGAACTCCTGGAGGTCTCGGTTCTCGTTGTCGATGGGCAGAGCTGCGTAGCTTTCATCGGGGCGAACCTGAATTTCAGGCCGAGTCACAGTTTGACACTTTCCAGCTTGAGTCAGTCGACTTATGGAGCTTTTTCAGAAAAACACTCCAAATAGTCCCAAACATCTGGAGCTTCTTCCAAGAGCTCCTTTTGGAGCTTGAAGGCCCCACAACACCAGCCAAGGTTCCAGAATGTCTGAGTTGCTCCTTGGGGCGTTAGGACTACAGTACTCACAATGCACCTGGTCAAATCCTTAAAACTCTACTAGATGCTGGTCAGCTGGGCTCTTCTGGCAAGAGTTGGTGCAGGTGACTCTTGGTAGCTTATTTGCACCTTTTGCTTATCGGGAGTCATCTCCTGAATCCTTCAGAAGCCAGGCAAAGTCCTCTTTTGTGAAGCTCAAAGTGTGCAGTAGGTGCAGTTCTTCAGAGTGCAATCTTCTTGGGGTAAATACCAGGGGTTCAGCAAGGAAGTCCTTCTTCTCTTGATGTTTCCAGGCAGGGATATAAGTTGCTGGCCATCCCTCCCACATTTATCCAGATTTCTGGGCTGGCAAGCAGTGGTCCATACCAGACTAATAGGATATAGGTTACCACCCTCTGTGATGACCACTTCCCAGTAGGTGTGGCATATTTATGTCTGAGAAAGCACTGTTTAACAAAAATCCAAAATGGAGAAAATCTCTCCTGGAGGTTCAGGTCTGGCTAGGCCCACCTAAATGTGTTGCTACCTTTTCCCTACACTCCCCTTCCAGCCCCTTTCCTAATTCAATTACAGGGGCTCCTATCTGGCTGGAGGTGCAGGAAGTGGGATGGGTCCAGGTCCTGCACTTTCTGTCCCTCTCACTTTGAAGGCCAGTTTGGCTACCCAGTCCCCTTCTTGTCATGGGCTCGGCTGCTATGGGTCTCCTCCCACCAGAAGTCTTCTTTCGCTCAGCCTACACCACTTCACACGTCACCAGAGCAGCCTGGCCAGCCTGTCAAAGGCTGACTAATCAGGAGAGGCTGCTACAGGGCTGATTTTGGGAAATTTCAGGAAAGCAGTTCTTAAACTACTTTCCTGAATAGTTATAATAAATCTAACCCTGGCAGGTTGTTGAATGCATTGTAACTATTAATTTGACACTTTGAATTAATGTTCTAGCTCAATTCTATCAAACATTAGACATTCCTAAAGGTTAGTAACGCCTTCCCGTATTAACCTATGGAGCTAAAAGTGCTACAATGGTGAAAAATTACATTGCAGTATTTTTCCACCCAGGGGCATATAAAACATCTTTTATAATGGTCCTTCCTATTAGCACACTGCACCATACTGTTCAGTGACCTGGAATAGAACTTAGGGGTAAAGTATATGTATAAATAAGGTAGTTTAAGGCTTTAGAGGTACTTTTATTCCCAAGGTTGAATATAGACATAGTTTTATTTTAAAAGCAGCCTGCATGACAGAGCTGGCTTTTAAAATGACTGCAGGCACCACAGCAGTGCACGCGTAAGTGCATTAAATCTACTGGGCCTGTAAACCTACATGCCTTACCATATACCAGGGCTAGGAACTTGAAGGTAGGTTGTCAGAGCCTGATTACGAGTTTAGTGGTTGGAACGCCAAACCACGTGTTGACAGTCCTGACAAGACTACAATGCAGGCGGTCTTCCAGACCGCCATATTATGAGTTATACAGGCAAGATTGCCAAGCAAAAAAGGCAGACTTGGAAATAGGAGGCCTGACCTCCAGCCCCGTTAGCGCTCTGGTCAACCGCTGAGAATATTAGAATCACACATTTGCCATTGCGATCCACTCATGGCGGTCAGCCAATGACAGTCTACCACAGAGGTTCACCGTCAGCAAAGTAACAGACAAGTGCACATTGGATGATTTCAAAAACAACACAACTGACACACATTGGCCAAGTGGACACACCTGCAAATCACAACATAAAGCACACCCCTTCAACAACTACAATCCTTTTCATTTACACATGGACCCAAACAACCATGACCAGCACGTATTGATCATTACAGAGATTAAGCACCCCTTTTTTACCATCTCATAGATCATCCTAGACACACTTTTGTCCATTCACATCCTAGTGCACTTCCCCTGTTAAGTAAGTCCCTGTCACCCTCTTTTTTTTATCCACCATATCATGTGTAAAAACTCCCTGATTCTCTGAAGATGAGTTGAGAGTCATGGCGGATGAAATCATAGGAGTAGAGCCACAATTGTTGGAGCCCAAGTCCAGCATACTCATCTCAGTAGGAAAATGGAAATGTGGTACAGGCTCATTAACAGAGTGAATGCTGTAGGTACCACATTAGGAAATTAGGAAGAGGTGAAACAATGTGAGTGGCAAGGTGCATTCCCTAGCCTCCAGGCAGCAGCTTCAGGCCAAGAAGACTGCCGGTAGCCCTCCCAATGCCCCATTACAACTCCTTTCTGGGAAGGAGAAGGTCTTGGCCGTCCTGCATCCTGAGGGCTTGTCAGGAATACCTGAGGGAGAGAAGTCAGGTAAGTTACAACACAAAACATGTCACAAAATTCAATGTCATGCATGCTTACAGCTCACCTTTTGCCACTGTCTTGTTCATGTACTTTACCAACATACAATACCCAGAGTGTCTAAGTGTTAACACTGTCAATGTGTATTGTTGGACCCAATATCACAGCTATCAAGGTCCATCACATGCCATAAGTCCAAATGGTGCTGGAAATCTCACAATAACAAAAACACATTCCAGGATTCATGACATGTCCCAAAATGTAGGCTCAAACCTAAATGTAGCCTGCATACAGATATGTAATACACAACAGTTGTCAAGTGTTGGGGAGTACAGAGAGTGACCTGACTGCATCTCTGAATAGGCCCTGTTGCTGTAATGCCAGCCACCAGCCAGTGTTCACTTATTCAAAGACCCCTGTTTGTAAATTCCTAAATTAAATTTACTCACCTGAGGGAATAACGTTTTTATAGTGTGTGTAGTAGAGAGGGTGACCTGACTGCAGCTCCCAGCAGGCCTTGTTTCCGTTACTCCAATTACCAGCCCAGTCCTTACTTGTCCAAAGACCCCTGTTTGTCAACTCCCAAATGAAGTTTACGCACCTGGAAGAGATCAAGCACAGATCATGCTCAAAACAGAGATGTGTTTGGCTACCTAGCTCCATCTTGACTTGCTATCTCAAGATGAAACTATTGAGGACAGGAATGACACCTTACCCTGTGTGTACAATAAGTGTTCCTAAGGCCTTAAGAAACATCACCAGACTGGTAGCAGCAGCAGACACATTGACACAGCACTGTGCACATGATGACTTCAGTCACATATACATCAAAGTCCTGGGTCTGCCAGCATCCCACTCAAGTAGGCTTCCAAATGGTCAAAGCCATATCTTACCACTCCACTATGTTGGCTACACTCATAGTAAAGTGTCATTTTCAGGTCATCTTCCAAATTGGGTTGGCATGCTATGCACGTCATGTCAAATTACCCAATACAATGGTTACTTGTCAAAATTTGATTACCTACAACTTAACTTTGGCCAAGGTCTTTGCTTACTGTAACACTAAAGTCTCACTGGGCCCACAGGGTCACTTCCCAGCCCTGCTGCTTCAACATCCCAGGAAATCATTCGCCCCCCAACCTGTGTCCTTGGCACAGTGTCCACCATCTTCTGCCCCCCCCCCCCCTGTGCTGGATCCTGAGTTGCAGCACAACACTTCGGACAATGAGGGTCCAAGAACAAGCTGGAGAAGGCACTCTGCAGCAGGTGCACATGCCCATGAGGATAGGGTCCATGGGAGGAATGTTTGGGCAGCAGGGTGAGGCCACTCTGGCTGCTTGTGTCCAAGTTACCACCAGCCACATCTTGGGATCTATCAGGAGTCCCAAGGCATGATTGGCCAGGTGTTGACCGAACCAGCAACAGAGGGACAGGCATGAACAGATAGAGGCCCACAGTTCAAACATAGCCTTCCTAACAGGGGTGCTGAAGGACATACACACCACCCTGAGCAGGGTTTTTCAAAACCAGTCCACCACTTCCTTTGGCTCATCAACAGAAGGTCCCTCAACATCGGTGCCAGCCACAGGAAGGGAGGCCCTGCTAGAAGAGTAACAAGCCACAGGCACCCCTGCCACTGTAGCAACTGATACCCTCTCGCAAGCGGGGACTTCCAGCAAAGAATCCAGGAAGTACAGATGGCAAAACACCCACCACTGCCAGCAATAACCCTGTTCCATAAGGACCTCCTTTGTGTGTTACACATTCACTCAGGGCTGATCCTGAACCACGTACCATTTCTAATGGTAGGAGTGCTCTGGACTTTGGACTTCCAATGTTATGGCATCTACTCCATTGATTCCATTCACCACGACTGACCCCCTCACATTAGATTTTGTTTTCAGTCATGTCTCCTATATTTTCTGCTAGTTGTAGCTTCACAATAAAATCACCCTTCACTGACTCATTGTCTGCTGATTTTGATTTCATATTGAGCCATGTAGATATGTCAGACCATGTGAAGCATACAATGATGATCCAATGTACTTGTTCAAGATTGGATGTGTTGCGTGTACACAGTATCCAGCTCAGGGTTACAACCATCCCAAACAAACACATTCATACAAGTGTCTGGATAGAGTAAATATCGTATTACATTTTTTTGCACATAGGCTGTCAACATCTCTGAACTATGTGAAATCATAAATGATTTACTCATACTGAGTAATGAGCATATCTACAGGTACTGACCTCCGACCACAGAAGAAAGGGATTTGTCAGAGATTGTCCAGTAGAATAGGAAAACATTGAAGTAGTTAATGTCATCAGCTTGAGCTTTATCACATACCACACCAAAGTAATTCAACATCACATAATCCAAGATACAAACAGATGGCAGTACAACAGTCCCTTATCATAGGGCCATCATAATCCAATGCTCAGGCATCTGGAGGTATGACACAAACATATTTCAGCGTTGTGGCACAGTGTTGTGGCCTACAATGATTAAACACATCTACAGCTATATACAGGTTATGCAAAAAGAGTGTTTAGCCAATGTGAAGGGAAAATGACTTGGTTGTAAGCTAGGACCACGTATTTGTATGACCACATGATGACACACATGATTCATCGGACCTACCCCAGCACACAAAACAACAAGTCCATTAGGCACTTCTGACCTTTCACTCAAACATTGTGCAAGCTGTCTTGGCTCAGGTCTCATATACCCAAACTCTGTGGACTACATTACCTGGAACAATCCATGTCCACTTCATGCCAGAACAGCATTACATACCTGCAAATGTCACAAATCTGAAATGCCCACATGAAGATGTCATGGTGAAAGTACCTTTACAATTAATAAAACAAGGTGTATATGCTTGAAAACATATATAGGATACAAGTCACATAGCAACCATCTGGCAAACAAAGTACATTGCAAGGAAAATGACACAAACAAAGCAACATCATTAAGGTGGGGATGTGTCAAAAGCTATCTAATCAATCAGCCTTTGGTTGATTATTGCAGAATATGTGCTCCCTAGCTGTTTCCAAAACACTCAAATCCACACATTCTCACAACCTCAGTTCATTGTACAGTCATAGTCATAACGTCCTATAACACACTTACACTCATGAGAAGTAGCTGTGGATGATGTCTTCTCGTAAGTCAGCTCCTTCCTCTTCACCATTATCATCCTAAGTTGGCACGTCAGAATATCTCAGTCGGTGGCACAGCAAGGATATTCCTCCTCAGGTCAATCATGTGGAGCATGCCACCCTGATCTGACACACTTTTCCAGGTGAGTAGAGGAGGGCTCCACCGCTCCGGTCCAGACACCAAAATCTTGCCTTCAGTAGCCCAAAAGCCCATTCCACTGGCCTCCTTTATCTTCCAAGGGACTCATAGAAGCAGACATCCCCTGGTGTAATTGGATTCCTCAGCAACGTCAACAACCAAGGGCAGTTTGAGTATGCTGAGTCTCCTGTTAAGTAATGGGACACAACTGAAACAAAATGTCACTTACTTCAAGATTGTAACACCTGAAATTGCTCACACACAATCAGAAAACACGTGACTCACAAACCAGCCAGGCCCGCTCTGGTTGAAGTTGTGACATCAGCTGGGGTATGGTGCTGTTCGACATTGTGAAGTATTCATGGGCTGATCTTGGATAAAGGGCACACACATTTAAGATGGAGAGATCTGCCAAACAGACAACTTGCACTTTGATGGAATTGAAGTTCTTTTTGTTGCAATAGAATTCTTCAGTGGCCTATGGTGGCACCAAGCCAACATGTGTGCCATCAATGGCCCCCACTACATGTGGGAGGCGGGCAAAACCATAGAAACCAACCTTCAAATTGGCTATATCCTCAAGACAGGGGAACCTGACATTGCTGTCAATGTGTTTCAACATTGCTGATAGGGAATCTCTCAATTCCAGACAGAACATAGGTTGGGACGAACCAGCAGATTGGGGCACTGTGTCTTGGAAGGAGCCTGTGGTCAGGAAGTGCAATATGACATGACTTGTACAATGGGTGGTATTCAGTTTGGATTACTATTAGCCTGCATCAGATCTGGGTCCAAGTGATCGCATAAGTCCACTATTGGTTGCCTATTCCGATGGTATAACTGGATGACATGGCATTCCTCCATGGTATAAAGGTCTGGCAGTGGATGGTAGACAGGAGGTTGTCGCATCCTCCCTTTCCCAGGGTACCTATGAGTGACAACACATGATTTGTTACATTAGTTTGTGTGTCCACACCAACATACATGATGCATGCCAACAAAATTATGTGACAAAGCATTTTTGACTCGATAGACATGACACCCAGTACACAACACAGCTGGAAACCAATGAAGAGTCAAATGTGAGCCCCATTGTTATCAACACATGTGTCCACAACAAGGTTTTGGATGACACCCAACTATCTGCTACATATTTGCCACTCGAAATGTGGCTGTATATCCTGACTGCCAAAAATACAGTTGGTGGTGGTGGACCGTGCACCACCATCATATGCCATCTGTGCACTGCAGCACACTACACTGGTGGTTGTGTAGTCGGACCTACACAACAAGACAGATTTGGGATATTTCTAAAGATATGAAATGTATGTTGGTGTGGTGATGCATTTTATATGGCCATACACAGCATTTCACAGCATTTCTACTGTCAAAATGGTGGATGCCTGACCTACTGCACTGGACATTAGGACCCGTCTGCATCTGCAGGTGGAAGATGTATGCACAGTAGGTGGTTCCAGCTGACAGCCATAAGCTAACCTTGTTGCCTGTGGCAGTGGGGGCCCAATGGGTGTGTCCATCAGCGATGGTGACCATCTACATGGTGTACGTGTCCACTGTGTTGCGCACAATCACTCCTGACACTGCTCCCAGCAGCACTTCCACTACTTGGAATTGGGAACAATCATGCCACATCCAGAAGGTGATAAGGCCATGCCTTCTCTCCAGAAGAGCTGGAAAGGCTTGTGAATGGGGTATGGACAGCTCTATGGCTCACCAGAAGAGCAGGTGAGTACCTCATGTGCACCATTTACTCTGTTCAACAACATCCTTTCTTTCCTCACAGGTTACAGTGTGCCCCTGTGTGCCAGTTAGACTTCTTGCGTGCCTGTTCTTGCAGTCTGTGTGGTATCAATGGGATGTATATGGTACAAGTATTGGTGACCAGTACTAAATGTTGTGTTCATTCACATTGTGTTGTGTGATGTTTTTTGGGTTGCTAGATCCTCTTTGTGTCAGACGCACATAACTAGGAAAGGAGAGTTTACTGTCATACAATGACATTTCTTTATTTATGATGGTTGTAAATGATAGACAACATGTATGTGCATGACAGCATGAGCTGTGCATGCATCTTGTCTGAGTCATTTGAGGCTCTTGTAAGCAATGTGTCTAATGCCACAGATCTTTCACCCCACACCTGGCCTTGTCAAACTATTTTCTGGAAAGCATATCACGACTCACTTTGCCCTTCAGGTTGCCACACAAACAACAAGCCACACTGCTGGCGGCCACATAGTGTACTGTCATTCATTGAAGTGATAGAAATGTGAGTGACATGTAGGTTCTGTATGCTCAGCCTGTAGATACCAGGGCCTGTCAAATGTATCTCCTAGTATAGGATATAATCCATGCTGTGGGAGAGTCACTGTGGCTATGAAACTGTGGCACTGTGTCTACTCCCTGTACACCAGCAGATTCTGTCACATGGCCAATATGAGGCTTTAGTTGCAACACCTGCCTTGAATGCCTCAGTCTATTGACTAGGTTAGGAATGGGTTCAGAGGTAAATCCCAGAACTATTCCAAATGTGCATTTTGTATCTTTGTCAATGTGTGTCTTTGACTCATGACAAGTCCCTTACTCCCACAGCTTGGTTATCACCTTCACATAAGTCATATTTGTCCTGTACAGGCTTATTGTACAAATGACAGACCCACAGTGCAGACAGTGTGTTGATTCCTGGGAGGCCATGATATGTGACTCATTAGCTTGACTACATAGCAGAAATTGTACAATGCATAACTTTGTATCTTGGATGCCATCTCTGTAGTTTAGACACATATGTCCAAAGGAGTATTCTGTGGTACAGGCAGATACCATAGAAACCCCTCATGAAGTAGCATGAGTCTGCATTTGGTAGGCTACATGTCCACACATTCATAGGGAGGCCACTTTCTGTACCCACCATGCCAGCCCCTTCATTGCCTCTCAAGTGTAGGGGTGAAGTCTTTACTATGGAATTTGCTAGTAGGGACTGTATGCAGTGAGTCAATCTCACAGAGGGTAAGTGTGTTGGTCCAATCAGGCCTATGGAGTTTATCATTTAGAAGCCACATAGGTGAGTAAAGTTTCATTGTGGCTCACATCACAGTACATGTTGCTGGAGCATGGGCTGCCTGATGTCAGTAGGGTTGCTTACTAATTGTCAGCCATGAGCAGGGTAGTGGGCTAGTCTGCAGATCGATACAAAAGTGCATAGTCATGTCCCTGTACTTATTGGCATGTGTGCTTTCCGCTTGTGGTGTGTTGATAAATTGACAATTTTTGCTTGGTGTTTCTGACATGTGTGTGGCACAACCATTTGGGCAAAATCGTGTGATTGTAAATGCTTGATTTGTCTCTTGCATCCATACAGGTAATCACCCATCAGAAGACGGAGATGTGGAGAGCCATGGCCCAGATGGTGCTGACCCTTGGGGTCCACAGCCGGAAGAGGGTTTACTATTGCAAGAGGTGGGAGACCCTGAGATGCTGGGCCCGGAAGATCACAGAGGTCTAGCTGGGGCTGTCCTTATAACCTGGGCGGGGTGTACATCAGACCATGACCCCTTAACGGCTTGCATGCTGGCATACCCGGACCTTGATGGGCATTTGACGGGAACACAATAACCACAAGGAGGTGAGTACAATGCATATTCCTTTCTGTAATATTTGCAAGAAGATTTGTTAGGTTCTGATGACTTCCCCTGATGATTAGGGATGAGACATGTGTGACACAGTAGATAAGTAACTGTTCGCTCAGGTATGTATTATGGTGCATGCTGATATGCCTTGCCTTTTGGCCCAGGGACCTAGGACAAAACTATATACAATCCACATTCAATTTGTTCTCACTGACAACACATGGCTGTGTACATTGATCACTCAAGTAATGTTTGTTGTTGTAGTGGGTGTAAATTATATGCTACAGACCACTACTCCTCAGTGTTACAGGTCAAAAAAGAGAAGTGATGGACCACTATCCTCTGCTATGTGTCTGCTCAAATGAGTAAATTGGCATCTGTCCTCCAGAGGTCACTTGTCTTCAGTGTGTGATGAGTACTGGCGCCTCACTATTGTCTGTAATGTGAAGACGCCCATCATACAATTGACAGAGCATACATTGTTCCTTGGGTGCAGCAACAGATCAATACTTTCCCTTGGTATGTGGGGAATGTCCATTGACATGATTTATGTGCCATCACTGTTGCCAGCATTTCTTATGCTAACATGTTAGCATGTGCCCCTTTCTCTTTTGACAACATGTGTGCATTTGTGTTTCATGCATGGCCTACTTGTGTTCAGGGGATGATTTCTGTATTCCCTCACAGAAATGTGCATGAAAACCTGTGTTAGAAATAGGGCATTTGAAATTGGGCTACATTTCATGTGGTGCCACAGACAGGAGTGTGTCACCATTGATTGTTGGCTCACACATACCCTCATCAATCATATCATATAATTTGGCATGGACTGCTTCAGTAGCATTGAAGGACATGACAGGTAGGACTAGAGCTTTTACACACAAAGTGCATTCCATGCCATTGATGAGGAATCATGTGGAAAAGTGCCCTGTACATGTGTAATGGGGAAGTTTTGTTACATGACTATTGGCATGCATCATGGAGTGACTTGAAGTTATATTGGAATCACATGTAGTTGGGTACAACCATTCATTCACAGACATTTGGGTTTGCAGGACCTATATGGAGACAGTGATGTAGCTTCCCACTGGGCATCAGCTTAAGGGCCTTCTACAAATACTTACCAATCTCTGGGACTCTCCAACATACAATGGACTAATGGTGTCTACTGATGCATCCAGAGTATGTCACTGTAACGGGTGCCAGATATTAGTGTTGATTTTCCTGGTGCTTGCTGATTCATTGTGTTGTGAATTTTGAAGACATACTTCCCTGACTATTTGGACATTTTGGCCCATATTTATACTCTTTGACGCAAAACTACGCTAACGAAGTTTTGCGCCAAAAAGATTAGCGCCGGCTAACGCCATTCTGAAGCGCCATGCGGGCGCCGTATTTATTGAATGGCGTTAGCCGGCGTTAGCCGACCGGCGCTGCCTGGTGTGCGTGAAAAAAAAACACGTACACCAGGCAGCGCCGGCGTAGGGAAAAATGGCGTTTGGGCGTCCAAAAATGGGGCAAGTCAGGCTGAGGCAAAAAAATCGTCTTAACCCGATTTGCGCCATTTTTTGGGCGCCCAGACACCATTAACATGACTCCTGTCTTAGCAAAGACAGGAGTCATGCCCCCTTGCCCAATGGCCATGCCCAGGGGACTTCTGTCCCCTGGGCATGGTCATTGGGCATAGTGGCATGTAGGGGGGCACAAATCAGGCCCCCCTATGCCCAAATTTTTTTTTTTTTAAATACTTACCACAACTTACCTTTTCTTCCCTGGGATGGGTCCCTCCATCCTTGGGTGTCCTCTTGGGGTGGGCAAGGTTGGCAGGGGGTGTCCCTGGGGGCTTGGGAGGGCACCTCTGGGCTCATTCTGAGCCCACAGGTCCCTTAACGCCTGCCCTGACCCAGGCGCTAAAATCCGGCGCAAATGCAGGTTTTTTAGTCCCGCCCACTCCCGGGCGTCATTTTTGCCTGGGAGTATAAATACGACGCATATGCATCGCAGTCATTTTTTAAGACGGGAACGCCTACCTTGCATATCATTAACGCAAGGAAGGTGTTCACGCAAAAAAATGACGCTAACTCCATGAAGTTTGGCGCTAGACGCGTCTAACGCCAAAGTATAAATATGGAGTTAGTTTTGCGGCGAATTTGCGTCGAAAAAAACGACGCAAATTCGGCGCAAACGGAGTATAAATATGCCCCTTTGTCTACAGTGTATATTTACATGCCAAATATGTAGCTATCTGAGCAACATTAGTACTACCTCCATGTCCCCATTTAGGACAAATTACACATGGCGAAGTGTGCATTGTTGATATGTTTCCAGTGTGACATGAGTACTTCCATGTCACCTTTTCAGTCTACTGTACTGCTGTCAGAAACATGACAGGTTTTAGGAGCATAATTTCTTATTTCAGTTTTATTGTCTATGTGCATATATATGTCTGCATGACGTCTGTGGGATCTGTGGGAATTAGCGTGGCATTGTCCTTCTATTGTATCATAGCAGGTAACGGAGGTATGCTCCATGAGTCAAAGCATTGAAGGTGATGTGGTCTCCTACTTGTTCAATGGTTATTGCGATTGCACAACTTCAGCCATACAATTGTAGTTGTCTGAGATCTTGATTTTCCTGTGGACAACTGTTGACAATTCAGATGGCAGGCATGCATATGATATGGTACATGTAGGGGCCACTTTGGTAGAGTTTGTTGCTGGGGCCTACTTGACGTCATGGTAATGTTTGCTAATCACAGCTATTTTTCAAGTGTGATCAGGAACATGTTGTGACCCTTTTCCTCTTTGTATTTGCCCAGGCAAGCTAGGGAGACAGGGCACAACCAAGTGGGGAAGCATCTGGCCACGGTACCTCCAGCAATGACACCACCAACACGGAGGGATCCAATGGTCAGGGGTGTGACGGGAGTGCCATGGAGGTGACAGGATCAACATTGTTATCATTGGATTCTTCCTCCCTAGTGGTGGTGGGCTCGCTCCTGTAACATCTTTGTCTACCACCCCCAGTTCTATAACCATCCTTCCTGTTGCCCTCCACCTAGTTGGCCATCCCTACGCACCCAAGAGGGTGGGCATCTCCTTTGCCACAGACACCTCACTCTCAGCCCCCTGTTACCCCTGCTGTCCTGAGTGAGGAGGCTATTGACTGAGGAGTATCTCTGTGGGGCAGACTGCCATTGTGAATGCCATCCAGGGATTCACAAGCTAACTTCAGCAGACCAACGCTTTCCTGGAAGGAATTTATAGTGCCACGTCTGGCCTACAGAGATCTTTACAGGCTCTGGCCTCCTCACTGATGGCAGCCAGTCAGCCCCACATTCCTTCCCTCTCAAACTCCCTCTTCCCAGTCGAAATCCCCTATTCCCTTACCTGTCCCAAGTACACAGAGACATCTGCACACACCCACCTCAACACATACAAGCAGCACACATTGACACAAACACCACAAGGCACACCGGCATGCAGGCACTCAACATACTCCCATAAGCACCACATCAGCCACCACTTCACCAGACATCCCCACCACCACCACAGACCCACACATCACATCCGGCATACCCACAGACTCCACCACAACTGCCAGTGACACATCCACCACACCCACCATACATCCAGACAGCAGCACAACACACAGAGACACTTCCACCACATCAACCCGACCCACAGATACCACCTCAACACACACAGCCACATCCACCACATCTACTATACCTGCAGACAGAACCCCAACATATACACAGACACATCCACCAAATCTAACATACCTATAGACACAACGACAACAGACACACACATCCACCACTCCCATGTCACCAAGCACCTCTACCTCCCAGCCCCCAAGACACGCAAACGCCCACACTCACACAGACAACAGACAGCACCCAAGCAGAAGCATACTTCACACACGCACACACCCAAGGCATCTACACCCACACAATACAACCAACCCTTTAACCTCCAAATACCCAACCCCTTCTGCAGACCCTCCCCATTTTCCCAAGGAGAGTTTCCTTTTTGTGCTTGTCCTTTCCTCTGTTCCCTCCACCCTCTCCCAAGCCCAAGAGACCCCTCCCACATCCCAGCCCATTCCTTCCACTTTTGTGGCACAGCCACTCACCTCAAGACCAGGCTGTCTGCAGGGGCGATGACTGTTCTCCCGACCTCCTGAGGCATCTCTTGGTGCTTCTGATGGTACCAGGAGCCCTGGCAGAAGCCCCAAAAGAGAAGGGGATTTGGAAAAAGAGAGAGCTCCTTTTCACCTGGTCCAGCCGGGTGTGGTTCTTCAGGCGATGGAGGACTGTCAGTAGAGCCCCTGGAAGTTGCCTTTCTGTGATGAATTACGGTGTTGGTGAAGCTATGTGCTATTAAGAGACTGTTTCACAACATTCAATAAAGCATGCACTGGTCTCATTAAACAGCATTCAAAAAGGCATGCACTATTCTCATTAATTTTGTCTAATTTGGTTACCACAGCACATTCACCTGGTAATAACAGCAACTTGGCCCTCTCTCTCTTCTCACGGATTAATATATACAAAAGTTGACTAAATCTGAATGTCTCTAAACAAATTAGGAAGTTCTGCAATTCTTTTTCATGGATATGCACTTTCTCATTGGGTTTTCTATGGTAAAACTACAACAAAAAACGAGTTGCAATACCAAAAGCAAGAAAACTCTCATATAGTATTCCTAGCACTGAATTGCTTAATCGCTGTTAACATAAAATGAATTGCAATACCAAAAGTAAGTAAACTCACACATAAAGTAATCCTAGCACTGAATTACATAATGACTATTAGCACAAAAAATAAACAACTGGAGGATAGTGAAGTTCTGTCACAGTTCTCAGTTACAAAACAAACGTTGTCAAGGCCCCCGTGCCAAATCTGTTATTCAACCGTCATCAAGGCCCCCACTCACAAATCATGTCTGTGTCTTTAGAAGAGGCCTTTTAAAGTCTCAAGAAGGCCAGAGTGCAGTCTCAGTTTTCAGCTTTCAGCAAAAAACAGATTCCAGACAGCATGCTCCACTTGGCTGACAGAAGTGTGTTCTTTCCAGAAGATCTCAGCTGAAGTTCTTTGCTGTCAGTCAAAAGGGCAGCGGGTGGGGCTTGGAGGGAATTCCAGAGTGCAGAGGGCTTTCCTTGCCAGAGAGGAAGAAAACCAAGCAAAGTTGTGTGCATAGCAAGAGTATGTATAGCCAGCATCATTCATGCTTTTGAAAAAACCCGGCAGCTGCTCCCTGGAGACCTTGGGGCATGGTGGTTGCCTGGCAGCCAATAAACAAGTGAACCTGACACATTTAGAAGCACAAGGACTTGACACAGTCACATGTGCTCATCAAGTATTGGTGAAAACAACTATATAGTGCAACAAACATTGATAATATCAAGTACATATCAAACACTGGCAATATCTATCCTGAAATGCTGACAGTACAATGATGTTACAAGCAACCCAGTGGTGCTACACGCACAAGATTAAAACAACACTGCTGAGGATGTTGACAAATTAGGCAGATATGTTGGGTCCTGACATCCACATCCAAGATTTCCCCTTGTCACAGCTGCCCCCCCTGCAGGCACCCATACCCCTCCCTCAAGGTGAAGCCCACCCCTCCAAAGGCAAAGACCCCCAAATCCAAAACCAAACCCACACATCCCAAATCCGACCCAAACCCACCTCAGGATCATCCCTGAGGTGCCTGCCTGCCATGCCCGTTCCTGTGAAGGTTCCCTGGCAGTAGTTGGAGTCAAGTGTGGGCACAATATTGTGCATGGACATCTAATTGGACTGGCCAATGACCTTTATTCTAAATGATTTGAAGTTAATAAACCCAAGTTGTTGTTTTCTTTAGATACACATTTGTCCTGCAATTCCTTCTCTACCTTTATGTTGTTCCTGAGTAACTTGTGGTGTATGCCTACAGTTGTGTGTGTTTCAGCCTGATTGCTGATCCATTTGCTGCTGTTTGCAATATATGATTTTGTGGGCAGTGCTGGTGTCACCCAAGACAAAGGTAGATGTTGACTGTATGGATATGGGTGTTAATCCAAATGTGGTTGCATTGCATTGTGTTATGTTTGGTATGGTAATTATTTCATCTTGTGTTGTATAATGTCATGTCAGCATGTATGGAGTTAGACTTGTCACCCTCATATGGACTGTACATTTGTCTCATGTATGGAAGCTAGAGTTTTGTTTGTCCACACATGGAGGGTGTTCAATTGTGCTAGCTTCCTTTGCATTTGACTGAGCATGTGTCCATTGTGGTGTGTGTCCCTTGCAGCTACTTCATCTAGATGTACGGCCCATGCTGTCACTTGGCTCTACTATTACTATTTGTCCATGACATACATGAAGGGCCAGTTCCTGTGCAAATGTAAGGTGTCCCAGGGCAGCAACCTTCCATGAGTGCTTCTGATGCCCCCATCCCTATTGTACAGGTAGTGCTTGCATAGTGAGCTTTGCATATTTGTCTCTCAAACTATTGTGCATCTCATGACCGTCCACTGTGTTTCAATGTGCATGATGTGTGGGTCAACTGCAGGGCAGTTTCATGGGAGGGGTGTGTGTGTTCTATCACACATCAATACATATGTGTGTTCAATCTGACGGCAGTCCATGGCACGTGTGCAATGTGAGGGTGTCAGTTGAATTGGTAGATGTGATGTTGATGTGTTTTTGCTGTTGCATGACACAATGTTGTGTACACTTCACTGTCCCTTTTCCTGAGATGGGCAGATGTGTGTCTTTGTATAGTGTGTCAGGGCAGTGTCAGTGTCCTGCCCAAAGGGGGCGTTTTGTGTCTGTGAATGTGTCATTCTTTGTGAATGACTCCAACTGTAGACTCAATGACATGTGTACTTGGTGCCCATAGCATGACCCCCATATCATGTGAATGACGGCGTGACGATCTGTTGTTCAGATTAATTACACAAGTAGGTGTGTATACTTACTGTTGATTACATCTGCAGTGGTGTGGATTTTGGGAATCTTCGATGAGCAGCAGCAGGATGTGTGTGATGGGCTCCATGGTGGCACAGGATGTGTAATGATTTCTGCATGTGAGTTGTTTCCTTTATGGTCTCTGTTTCCTCCAGCTGGAACGAGGTGGTGGGACTGCCACGGTCACATTGATGGTGTGCAACATCATAAAGAGTCCGGCTGAAACACTGGCTCCACTGGCCTGTTTGTGTTGCCACCACAGCAGTCTGCGTTGCTTGGCGGTGCCAGTGGGACCGCAGCTGTCTTTGCTATATGGACCCACCATCTTCATAATACAGTGGTCCGACCGCCAAGCCAATGGCGGTCAGACTGCCACCACCATCGTGGTGCACCGACTGCCAAACTCTTAATCAGGCCCACAGTCATGCCTAATCACTATATACCTTTTAAACAGAGCACTGGTCCTGGTCCTTGTTAACAGAGGCCAGGGCACAATCAGTCAGTAGCCACCACTATCAATCAAATAATGGGGGTGATTAGTGCAAAAAAGGTTGACTTTCTCACGTTAAGCCAAGTGTGGGATAGTCTGCTGCTTAAATTTTTTGCACATAAAAAACAGTTAAACCAGTTACCTAACTAAAAGGTTATAAATATTTAACATTGGTCATGAAAGGAACTCTTCATCCACCTTATGTAAAGAAATTGTTATGGCATACTTATTGCTGTCCACTCCACCGCCAATGCCAGGGATGGCTCTACTGTGGAATATTGGTGAAATCTTTTACTTCCTGGGAGAGAGACTGAAGGGCCTAGGAGAACTAACAACTGACTCATTTCAAGCTGATGTGACCGGAAGTCACGGGAAAGGATTCATGATGCAAATCATTCCATCACGTGCAGATATCCTGTGAGCATCACACTTTGGATCCAACATTCACCCTTCTAGTCTGACCCACTTTTCCTTACACTGACTCATGGCTATGCTTTGCACCTGAGCTCCAAACAACTATTCTACTGTCTGAATTTAATTACCCATTACAGTTTGCACCTCTTCATAGGCCTTCGCCTCTTTTGTGGAGTTGTAAATGGTTACGTTGTGGGTGATTTGTTTGTAGGGGAGTTAGTAGGTACATCAGGTGTGTTTTGGTGGACCATTTGTTTAATTTGAATGGATCTCTGCAATATCTTTTGCTATCTGCAAAGCCCGTTCTCTGTCACATTGGCTTGTTCATCACACCACATTAGTGCGCAATTCTAATTCTGGAATTGATGTTCCACTACACAAACGTTGCCAGACATATGACCACCAACAGAAGGAGGTTCACCCGCCGAATGTGGAAGGACCGACAGTAGCTTTAACGTTGCCATGACAGTGGACATGTCAGAAAATAACTTAAAATATGTACAATTGTCATCCGCCAGTCTGACAGACTAATATTTCACATTGGAGGAGGAAGAGTGTCCCACGTGACGAAATATAAATGAGGTCATATGCCTTTACATAGTTACTGTGAAAGATGTTTGGCTTCCATACAAAAGAATCTGCACTTCTAAATCTTTATGTCCTAAGGATTTCTCTTGTCATTCCATAACTATTTTTTCCCTCATATTATTTGAACAATATAAAGATGTGTACAGGGTTGTACAACAGAAACGTGGAGTAATATAAAAATACACATAACAAAACATCTATAAATAGCCATGTCCCTTATCCTGCCATTACTGCCAGGGGTTTATTATGTTAAAAAAGGAGAGGTTAAATCAACTTCCTCCTTGTTAGGAACATTGCTGATTCTCTCTGTAGTTGAGTCTTTCTCTCACCCCAAAGCAGCACCCACATTTAGCGGAACAGGTTGCTCATATCTGCAGATTATGGTAGCCTTTCTAAACAGACACTTTTAAAAACGCAGAATTTAATTTTAACTTTCAACAAAAATCTAACTATATTATTTACTGTGAGTCATATGCTTCTGTATCACGGGATCTATGGAGTGAGAAAAATGAATTATAAAAGCACCGGCGCATTAGCATAATCCGCCAGTTTTAAAATTATTTTAATTTAGCAATTTGCAGGGGGTTGCTAACACTTTCAATTCATAGAAATAGTCACATGATTCTTTTTCGCTCATATGATCTTAGCAGTGAGGGAAAAAATGAATTGCATATCAGACTTTATTTCAGGCTTAATTGATTGTTAAGGGATATTAAAATGTAGTCATGCTCTGGGGAACACTATCTGAGCAATAAACTAATCCTTTCTCTGCACTGTTTGATGTACATTTCTGAATATAGGAATTGCAACCTATATTAGGTTAGCGTCTAGGAAATTGTTTCTGACCTACTGCTACTGATGTGGTTAAAAAGTTCCCAAAGTTCAGCCTTCTTCTAATTACACAGGTATGCATTATTTATTTGTGGTAATCGACGAGAAAAGAAGAAACCCTTTGCAATTTAGCCTGGTGAAATTTCCCAGTAGAACAAAAATGTCTTAACCACAAACACAGTGACTAAAACATTGTCTGAGGTTATTGTTTAATGGGTTTATTTTGTGCTAAATGGTATTTAAGTGAATGCCTGCGCTGTACTCAAGATTATTGGTGAACCTCTACTCTACCATCAGCAATTACATTAAGATATTCTACTCCACCAGCATGCTTCTTGAGCTTTAAAGTGAAAATGGCTGTTTGAGATTATAATGAACATCTGTATTTCTAGCCACAAGCCTCCAGAGTGCAGTTAGAAGTCTACCCACATATCTCTCTGCTCATATCTGTTTTTTTAACATTATGAATTGATTTCCATTATTTTCTTCGGTTTCCTCAAACATTTTCATTTAAAGAGGACACATTTGAGGCAGATGAGATAACCACATAAAAACAGTAAAACCACTTAAATAACAATAAGGTCTTTAACATACACTTTTGAAAGCTATTCAATGGCCACCAGGAGAAGCTCGCAAACCCAGACTGATGATGTACCATCAATTGCCTTGTCTGTACATGTTTACAGGCCTAATTAGCAAATGCACCAAACTCAGTGGGGTTTTCTTGACCTGTTGACTATAATGATATCTAAGTTAATAGCAAGGAGCTTTGATATGGATCTTGCCACAAGGAAAACTGCAGCATACGGAGTTGGGCACACATGAAAGTGCAATGACACAACTGTAAGGAAATGCCTCCTTAGCATGGTTACCTCCTGACCTTTTGCCTTTGCTGATGCCAAGTTATGACTTGAAAGTGTGCTGGGACCCTGCTAACCAGGCCCCTGCACCAGTGTTCTTTCCCTAAACTGTAACTTTGTCTCCACAATTGGCACAACCCTGGCACTGAGGTAAGTCCCTTGGCCCTAAGGCAGGGTGCACTATACCACAGGAGAGGGCATAAGTGCATGAGCATTATGCCCGTACAGTGTCTAAGCCAAACCTTAGACATTGTAAGTTCAGGGTAGCCATAAGAGTATATGGTCTGGGAGTCTGGCAAACACAAACTCCACAGCACCATAATGGCTACACTGAAAACTGGGAAGTTTGGTATCAAACTTCTCAGCACAATAAATGCACACTGATGCCAGTGTGCAATTTATTGTAAAATACACCCAGAGGGCATCTTAGAGATGCCCCTGAAAACATACCCGACTTCCAGTGTAGGCTGACTAGTTTTTGCCAGCCTGCCACACACCAAACATGTTGCTGGCCACATGGGGAGAGTGCCTTTGTCACTCTGTGGCCAGGAACAAAGCCTGTACTGGGTGGAGGTGCTTCTCACCTTCCCCTGCAGGAACTGTAACACCTGGCGGTGAGCCTCAAAGGTTAACCCCGTTTGTTACAGCACCCCAGGCATCCCAGCTAGTGGAGATGCCCCCCCCCCCCCCTCCGGCCACTGCCCTCACTTTTGGCGGCAAGGCTGGAGGAGATAATGAGAAAAACAAGGAGGAGTCACCCACCAGTCAGGACAGCCCCTAAGGTGTCCTGAGCTGAGGTGACCCTTACTTTTAGAAATCCTCCATCTTGTAGAAGGGAGATTCCCCTAATAGGATTAGGGATGTGCCCCCCTCCCCACAGGGAGGAGGCACAAAGAGGGTTTAGCCACCCTCAAGGACAGTAGCCATTGGCTACTGCCCTCCCAGACCTAAACACACCCCTAAATTCTGAATTTAGGGGCCCCCAGAACCTAGGAAACTAGATTCCTGCAACCTGAACAAGAAGAAGGACTGCTGACCTGAAGCCCTGCAGTAAAGACGGAGACGACAATTGCTTTGGCCCCAGCCCTACCGGCCTGTCTCCCAACTTTGAGGAAAACTGCAACAGTGACACATCCAACAGAGACCAGCGACCTCTGAAGCCTTAGAGGACTGCCCTGCAACCAAGGACCAAGAAACTCCCGAGAACAGTGGCCCTGCAACTTTCTGCAACAAAGAAGCAACTTTAAAGACTTCACGTTTCCCGCCGGAAGCGTGAGACTTTCCACTCTGCACCCGACGCCCCCGGCTCGACCTGTGGAAAACAAATACCTCAGGGAGGACTCCCCGGCGACTGCCAGCCCGTGAGTAACCAGAGACGACCCCTCTGAGCCCCCACAGTGACGCCTGCAGAGGAAATCCAGAGGCTCCGCCTGACCGCGACTGCCTGTAACAAGGGACCCGACGCCTGGAACCAACACTGCACCCGCAGCCCCCAGGACCAGAAGGAACCGAACTCCAGTGCAGGAGCGACCCCCAGGTGAACCTCTGCCTAGCCCAGGTGGTGGCTACCCCGAGGAGCCCCCGTGCCTGCATCGTTGAAGAGACCCCCGGGTCTCCCCATTGCTTTCAATACAAAACCCGACTCCTGTTTGCACTCTGCACCCGGCCTCCCCTGTGCCGCTGAGGGTGTACATTCTGTGCCTGCTTGTGTCCCCCCCAGTGCCCTACAAAACCCCCCTGGTCTGCCCTCCGAGGACGCAGGTACTTACGTGCTGGCAGACTGGTACTGGGGCACCCCTGTTTCCATTGAAGCCTATGTGTTTTGGGCACCTCTTTGACCTCTGCACCTGACTGGCCCTGAGCTGCTGGTGTTGTAACTTTGGGGTTGCCTTGAACCCCCAACGGTGGGCTACCTTGGACCCAACTTTGAACCCTGTAAGTGCTTTACTTACCTGTGAACTTAACAATTACTTACTTCCCCCAGGAACTGTTGATTTTTGCAGTGTGTCCACTTTTAATATAGCTTATTGCCATTTTTGTCAAAACTGTTCATGCTATTGTAATTATTCAAAGATCCTAGAATACCTGAGTGAAATACCTTTCAGTTGAAGTATTACTTGTAAATCTTGAACCTGTGGTTCTTAATATAAACTAAGAAAATATATTTTTCTACATAAAAACCTATTGGCCTGGAGTAAGTCTTTGAGTGTGCGTTCTTCATTTATTGCCTGTGTGTGTACAACAAATGTTTAACACTACCCTCTAATAAGCATACTGCTCGACCACACTACCACAAAATAGAGCATTAGAATTATCTCTTTTTGCCACTATCTTACCTCTAAGGGGAACCCTTGGACTCTGTGCACACGATTTATTACGTTGAAATAATATATACAGAGCCAACTTCCTACAACAACCCTACAGGACCTTTGCTTTATTTTATTGGTAGCATTTATGTAGGTCAACTAAGGCCCTGTGGTGTATGGGATGGATATCTAAAGTACTAGAAACATTAGCAAGGAATCCATCTATGGCGGTGGGCGTAGCGGTAAGGACATACAAGACAACTCGAGTGTTGAGGTTGTGAAAGATGGGTATTTTATTGAGAATTTACAAGTCCTTTCTATCAGTCCATACATCTCTCTCTCTCTCTCTCTCTCTCTCTCTCTCTCTCTCAGTGAAATAATCCTTTCTTTGCTCTTCTCTCTTCCAGGTCTTCTTTGGTCTCACCGAAGATCTCGTGATGGAGTAGAGTCGTCAGGGAAAACCGGGAAAGGAAAGAAGGTAAGGTAAGTCTTAACTCTGGATGGATTTCTTTTGTTGTTTTTAGTATGGTGAGAAGGTTTGGAGAGAGAGTGCAGTGAGGTAGTAAAGGAGGGGGAAGGAAAGAAAGAAAGTTTACCAGATAGTGCTAACACCTTAGTGGCCTATCTCTAGGTAAGGTGCGTCAAATTCACACCACCCGTGTCAAAAGATAAAGGTAGGCATTAGTGAAAAGGGGCCACACAAACAGCAACTACGGCACCAAATAAGATAACCAGGTCTGGTATATGTTTATGTACTACTTTTTGTCAGTATCCCCCTTTTAGTCCCTTTCCTTCCTTTTCTCCTCCTCCCTCACCCCCCTTTCCACCCTCTCTCCCTCCTCCTTCCCCACCAAAGCATTTAACTTGCTTTGTAAGCAGGACCGTACCTGCTTGGGCCATGCCCCTCCAGGAACATGGCGGAATCTTCGCGTTTCTGGACTTCCTTGCCAGGGTGGCTCCATTCCTCACGTGTTCCTTCGCTCTCATTCTCCTCTGTTTCTGCGTCTTCTTGCTCCATCTCCTTGCACCGCCGCGGACGTTCTGCAGGTCTTTTCTGTACGGGAATCCGGATATCCAGATTACTGATGTACGTAGTTTCCTGCTCCTCCCCCATGGTGCCCCCGGGGTATCCGCCTGTCTGGAGGCCGCCATTGTTGGTAGCCGGGTGTTCGGGCGCCCGGCTACACCATCTTTTTTGTGTGCTCACTAAGACCCTTTAAATCATCCTGGGGCTACATGAATACAGTAAATGTAGAGGGCCATAGATAATAAGAGTTTGTCTGTATCGGATGAGAAGAGTTTGTCAATTCATTCAGCTACTGCTAGACATATACAGTAAAGGTCAGTATTAAAGGTACATGCATTCTGTTGGAAATGGGGTCTTTGGTTGGCAGTCAGGTTACCCCCCGTCCAAGCAAGGACCCTCACTCTAGTTGGGGTAAAGGAGAATCACCCTCAGCTAACTCTTGCTCACCCGCTTGGTAGCTTGGCATAAGCAGACAGGCTTAACTTCAGAGTCTAGGTGTAAAGTATTTGTACCAACACACACAGTAACTCCGTGAAAACACTACAAAATGACACAACACAGGTTTAGAAAAATAGGAAATATTTATCTAAACAAAACAAGACCAAAACGACAAAACTCCATCATGCACAAGTCAAGTTAATAATTTTATAAGCAAAAGAGTCTTAAATCCTTTTCTAAACAGATAAAACACTGTTAGTGTCGAAGAGTACCTGGGTAGCGTTAAAATAACATGCATGGGCGAGTGTGTGCCGAAAAAGGTAAGCAGTGCGTCGATTTCTCACCCGCAAGTGAGATCGTGCGTCGTTTCTCCTTCTCCGGTCGGGTCGCCATGCGCCGATTTTCCCATCCGCAGGAGAGCGATGTGTCGATCTGCGCAGCATTCAGGTCCTGGCCGCGCCCAGCAAGATTTTCATTGAAAATCCAGCTGCACGGTGATAGCAAAACTGCACTATGTGGGTTGCAACGTTACCAGTCTCTGTTAGCAATGGTGCACGTCAATTCTCCAGCCACAAGTGTTGATCTTCCACCCGCTTTGCAAGCACTGTGTCGATTTCAGCCACGGAGCCGGTGGCGTGTCGTTTCTTCAGCCGCGTCTCGGAGGTTGTTTCCCCACACGGCGGTCGGTGCATGGATTTTCAATCTTGATCTGCCAGCTTCACCTATCAAGGTCCCAGGAAGTGGATAGGGCACCACTTGGCAGGGCAGGAGTCTCAGCAGAGAGTCCAGGTGCTGGCAGGGGAAGTCTTTGATGGCCCTTAGACTTAAACAACAGGAGGCAAGCTCAGGATAAACCCTTGGAGATTTATGCACAAGCAGGAATGCACAACAACGTCCAGTCTTTGTCCCATTTCACCAGGCAGAAGCAGCGACTGCAGGATAGCTCCACAAAGCACAGACAGGGCAGCACTTCTCCTCAGCTCTTCTGCTCTTCAGCTCTTCTTCAGGCAGAGGTTTCTCTTGATGTCCAGAAATAATCCAAAGTCTGTAGTTTTGGGTGCCCTTCTTATACCCATTTTGGCCATTGAGTAGGCTTACTTCAAAGGAAAGTCTCCCTTGTTTGTGAAATCCTGCCTTGCCCAGGCCAGGCCTCAAAAACACACCAGGACGTTGGAGGCTGCATTGTGTGAGGGCAGGCATAGCCCTTTCAGGTGTGAGCGACCACTCTTCCCATCCCTCCTAGCACAGATGGCTCATCAGGATATGCAGGCTACACCCCAGCTCCCTTTGTGTCACTGTCAAGAGAGAGGTGCAAAAAGCCCAGCTGTCAAACTGACCCAGACAGGGAATCCACAAACAGGCAGAGTCACAGAAATAGTTTAAGCAAGAAAATGCTCACTTTCTAAAAGTGGCATTTTCAAACACACAATCTTAAAATAAACTTTACTAAAAGATGTATGTTTAAATTGTGAGTTCAGAGACTTCAAACTCCACAAGTCTATCTGCTCCCAAAGGGAATCTATGCATTAATCATATTTAAAGGCAGGCCCCAGGTTAAACTATGAGAGGGATAGGCCTTGTAACAGTGAAAAACGAATTTGACAGTATTTCACTGTTAGGACATATAAAACACACTAGTATATGTCCTACCTTAAACATACACTGCACCCTGTCCATGGGGCTACCTAGGGCCTACCTTAGGGGTGTCTTACATGTAAGAAAAGAGAAGGTTTAGGCCTGGCAAGTGGGTACACTTGACAAGTTGAATTGGCAGTTTAAAACTGCACACACAGACATTGCAGTGGCAGGTCTGAGTATTGTTTTCAGAGCTACTATTGTGGTTGGCACAACCAGTGCTGCAGGCCCACTAGTCGCATTTGATTTACAGGCCATGGGCACCTCTAGTGCACTGTACTAGGGACTTACCAGTAAATAAAATATGCCAATCATGTATAAACCAATTACATACACATTTTGTAAAGGAGCACTTGCACTTGAGCACTGGATAGCAGTGGTAATGTGCCCAGAGTAACGAAAACAGAGTCCAGCACACATCAACAACCTGGGAAACAGAGGCAAAAAGTTAGGGGAGACCACACCAAGGATGCCAAGTCTAACACATTCTATTCCGCCATGAAAATTTAAGGGGATAGAACTCTGAACTACTTCTTAACATTAGGTTTGTAGAGAACAGCCTGTCACTTTAAAGTGGTTTTCTTACAGTCCATCTGAGTATTGGAAAAATTCCAGCCTTCCTCTTTTAGATGGAAAATTCTTTGCTCCCTTCCGTTTTTCAATGACAATTCAGCAGCATTCTTAAGGTTTTGCATCCAGTTTCCTGCCCTGTTTCACAATTTGGTGTGAGCTTTACACTTTACTAAATTATCTTTTTTGAGAGTTGTTTCTGCCTTCAAGCATTTACATTTAGCTCTTTTGGCACCTGATTTTCATGGATGTTCCTTCTTACTGTGAGAAGTGTTGGTACGCTTCTACCCTTTGCTTCTACCCTTCCCTCAGAACCTTCAAGATGGAGAAACAAGTGAAAGCCTGTGTGTTGAGCTAACTCTATGAGTCATTTTCTTCTTCTTCTTGTTCTTCATCTTCAACTTCTTCTTTTTTCTTCTTCTTGTCCTTCTTCTGCTTCTTCTTCTTTCTCTTCTTCTTCTTCTTACTATTATTATTTGTTCCCCTCCTAAGTTCAGTTTCTAATCTGGACATATTTGGTGTGAATGTGGGAAATGTGTACTGATCTCCATAACGAATATGTGTGTTTTTAGAAAAACACAACAGCATGGTGTTTTAAATTGTGAACTTGGTGGAGTACACCATAGGTAGGGGTTGGAAATTGTTTGACTATTAGAATGTTTCTTGCACAGAGCTCTAAATCTGTCATAGCTAGAGTAATCTATATTGTAAATGTTTGCATTTTTAGGTTTAGTATTTAGTTTTATGTCAATATAATACCTTTTCTTTTAAGAAGTAAACATGCAATGCAAATATTGATTTATTGAGAGCAAGTGCATGTATTGCAGTTTTACTACATCTCACCCCTAGCTAAGTAAGCCTTTCACTACCATGGCTCGCTATTGTGAACATAAATTGCTGAAGTTATACACCTGGTGCATAGATCGGGTCCTCTAGTAAGATAGCCTCATGGTTTTGGCTTTGCCCGTTTGCTCATCTTCCTTTTTAAGGGCATTAGATTAGGCCACAGTGTGATTGTGTATGAAGCAGTTCCATTGTTCATAACTCACGGTGACCTTGTTAACCGGGACCATGTGTCAAAATGCAGCAAAAACTTTATTTCTACTCTACTTCCCCATGACAGGTGCAGCAGGAATGGGTTTTACATTGTGACCTCCATATTTCTAGTTTATGAAGGGCTATATGTGTTTCATTCACATTGTGTACATTTGTAATTTTACATTTCATTTTTACTTGTGTGTGAACTAAAGTACTTTGTTTATTATAAAAATATAAATTCTGGTTGGGCATTGCCTTATTAAGTGCCATTAGCAGAAAATTATGTGATGTGGGTTATTTCTACTCCTAAAATGGTTGACACATCCTAACATAATGATGCAGTGGTGTATGGTGTAGACTGGTTGGCTGTATTTGCTGCAGTACCCAAACAAACAATAGTGCCTTAGTGGTATGATCCCTGCTTCTTCCCACCATTGATTGCATTATGTTTTGACCACTGCTGCACCTTTGCTAGAGCTGACACCTTTTCACCTCAGAAGGCCATAAAAGCAGTAAGAGGCATCAATGCTTCTAAATACTGGTTTACTAGTGCACAAGAATTGAACTTTTTGGCATGTGCACAAGTACATGCTCAATGGTACATATGCACAATAGTGATCCTGCCTCTGGCAAACAAACTGCTTCTGCCTATCTCAGTATATGCCACATGTGCCCTGCCCTGATGGATGCTTTGTGACTCATGCACTATGTTCTGTGCTTGCAGGGGTACATCAGTTGCTTTTTAAGGTACGTGCACTGAGACTGGTATCAGACAGACAGAGCAGCTGCTATAAACTGTTGCAGAGTCCTGGAGCAGAGAAGGCATGACTGTGAGCATTAATGGGTAGGGTGGGAGAGTACTGACACAAAGGGTCAGATGTACTAAACTTTTAGAGGCCACAAGTCCTTTGATTCACAAAGTCAGAAGCTTTCTACTGCTAAAAGGATATTTAGTGTGTACCAAAGCCACTGTAGGAGTCAGTAAAATGGAGTTGCAGTTGGCTTCGCTCATAAGGAGCGGGGTGGGTGCATCGCGCTGTGGGTTTTGAGGGGCTCTAAAATTTAATAAAATAAAATAAAAATGAGCACTTACCTTTTTGCCGCAACACCCCGCGCTGCTCCTCTCCTCTGCTGGCTGCAGGCAGGCACAGGCTCCCAGCCTGCGCTGCGGCCAATCCTGACCCTGCTCAGAGCAGCATCAGGATTGGTTGGGAGTGCCCAGGCATGGTGCTCCCAGGCACATTGGGAGCCTGTGCAGGCTCTCTCCAGCCATAGAGAGAGCCTACTGCGCATGTGTGTTTGGCCACCCGAGATGGCCAGCCAAGCATACATGCACTCTGAGCGGCAGTGCAGTGCACTCCCCCTCACTGCTCCTTTTTAAATTATGTTTACGCTGAATGTGCGTCAAAAAGTTTGACGCACATTCAGCCCAAACCTTGCCCCATATTTAAACTATGACACCCAACCCCGTGGATGTCAAAAAACCTCTGTGTGCGTCATTTTTGGATGCGGAAAAACACCTTGCGTTAATGACATGCAAGGTAGGTGTTCCAGTCCAAAAAATGACTTTAAGGCCTGTGCGCCTTATTTATACTCCTGTGTCATTTTGATGCACAGGAGGGGCGGGCCTTAAAACACACGCACAGCCTGATAAGTGCCGTTTTTTAACGCCTGGGTGAGGGCAGGCGTTCAGGAACCCGTGGGCTCATTTCTCTGGTCTCAGACCATGGAAGCAGTCCAGAGGTGCCCTGCCCTGCCCCCAAGTACACCCCCTGCCACCCTCGCCCACCCCAGGAGGACACCCATGGATGGGGGGATCCATCCCGGGTAAGTATAGGTAAGTTGTGGTAAGTATTATTTTTTTATTTTTTAAAGTGGCATGGGGGGGCCTAATTTGGGCCCCCCTACATGCCTCTGTGCCCAATGGCCATGCCCAGGGGACAGAAGTCCCCTGGACATGGCCATTTGGGCAAGGGGGCATGACTCCTGTCTTTGCCAAGACAGGAGTCATGTCAATGGTGGTTGTGCGTCAAAAAATGCCGCAAGTCCGGTTTGAGCCATGATTTTTTACTCAAACCTGTCTTGCAACATTTTTTGACGCACAACCTCCATTTTTCCCTACGTCAATCCTTAAATAAGGCGCCCGCATGGTGCGTAGGAATGGCGTTAGCCGGCGGTAAATTATTTGACGCAAACCAGCGCCGGCGCTGGTTTGCGTCAAAAAGTATAAATATGGCCCATAGTTTATTATCCCCTCGTTGTGAAATTTTACAGCTTCTGGTGGTGGGGTGGTGAGTGTGGGACGCTCCTCCGCTCTAATGGAGGAGTAACCCCTGGTAAAATGTTACTGACACTTAAAATGGGTTTATGAATGAAAACCAAATTGCAATTTCAAAGGAGCATGTTTTGTCATCTCTTCCAAAGAATTATTTGGTCCACTATGAATTCATGGGCTGCAACCAGAATCCCAGTCACAAACCATCAATTAGTTCCTGACACACAATTAGTGCTGGCAAGTAATTTACAAAAGGGTCCCTCTTTGGACCCATTGCCCTTTTTGAATCAGGACCAAAGCTTCAAAGGGTGAGTCATAAATTGTGACCTGTCTAATTACATTTCATGAGATATGCTGGTCTAATCTGACTACGATTTGATATTTTGTGAGCGAGTTTATTAGTACATAGGTTAGTTCACTAAAAAAAAGTCACAAAAACTAAAGTCACAGGACCCGATTCACAAAGGTAAACTTGGACCAAAATCTAAGTTTAGACATAAAGGGGGTCATTCCGACCCTGGCGGACATAGACCGCCAGGGCCGGGGACCGCGGATGCACCGCCAACAGGCTGGCGGTGCATCCAGGCCAATTCTGACCGCAGCGGTAAAGCCGCGGTCAGAAAAGGGAAACCGGCGGTTTCCCGCCGGTTTTCCCCTGGCCTGAGGAATCCTCCATGGCGGCGCTGCAAGCAGCGCCGCCATGGGGATTCCGACCCCCTTCCCGCCAGCCTGGTTCTGGCGGTTTTGACCGCCAGAACCTTGCTGGCGGGAACGGGTGTTGTGGGGCCCCTGCAGTGCCCATGCCAACGGCATGGGCACTGCAGGGGCCCCCTAACAGGGCCCCACAAAGATTTTCAGTGTCTGCCACGCAGACACTGAAAATCACGACGGGTGCCACTGCACCCGTCGTACGCCTTCAACTCCGCCGGCTCCATTCGGAGCCGGCTTCCTCGTTGAAGGCGCTTTCCCGCTGGGCTGGCGGGCGGCCTTCTGGCGGTCGCCCGCCAGCCCAGCGGGAAAGCCAGAATGGGCGCTGCGGTCATTTGACCGCGGTGCGGTCATTCGGCGGCTCCCGCCGGGCGTGCGGTTACCACCGCCTGCGGGAGTCGGAATGACCCCCAAAGCCTAACTTTACTCATAGTAAAACTAGACTTTTGGTCTAAGTTGAGACTTTTAGTCTAAGTTTAGACCAAAAGTCTAAACTTAGACCAAAATTCTAACTTTACTACAAATACAATTAATCTTTTGGTCTAAACCTAGATTTGTAGTGTGTTTACCTTTGTGAATTGGTCCCACAATCTGCAACCTTTTTTTTTACCAATATTTTAATACCACTTGTTCTGTATTCACTGGATCAACGTGTACTTAGTGACAACATTAAATTAAATGAAATGGGTGGTGCACTTATGTGGGGATCAATAAACTTTGCAGGGTCCTTCGTGGTCATGGGCTGTCTGCGAGTGTCACTTACAAGGCACTACTTGCTAGTGGTCTCTAGCAAAGTTTCTCCAAAGTAAGTACATTGCTTGGGTCAATAATTCACCATCCAATCTTTGGACAGTGAGGCCCCAGCCATGACTTTAATGGCAACATGAAGGTGAACTGTTGAAGCGGTAATGTTGAAAGAACAAACCACCTTAAATATCAATTGCACTAGCACACCCCTCACATACTACACTGTTACAGTATCAGAAGCTCTCTCACACTCCCACAGTTGCACATTACTAGAAGCATCCATATTACTTCTCACATACTTGCAGATTTGCACTACCGACAATACTCCAACAGGCATTTGAGTATCGGTCACACACTACCAAAAGCACTCTCACACCCTTTACAGAGTAGCAGTTAACCCTGGTGAAGGAACTCTCAAAGCCCATCACGGAATAGAAGCCTCAAATCACAAAGAGGTCTCTCACACCAGTCACAGATTAGCAGTGACTAACTACCAGAAGCATTCTCTCACCCCTCGGAGGCTAGCAGACACACACTACTGTAAATATGCACAAATCAAACAAACTAGGAGCAAAGTTAATATGTGTAGGACATAACTGAAAGTGCCACTTCATTGGTGAGTTTGTGTTTAAGGTGTTGTATAAGGACAAGTTGATGAATGCAACAATGAGTCCATAGATAGATTAGTAGATGTATGAGTGCACGGGTGAGTGACTGTATAGATGGAACCATCTTGATGCGTTCAGTTTCAAGCCAGGACTTTCGAGTTTGCCAGATTTGTTTTTACTTATACTGCCTTTCCGTAATTGTGGAATTTTATCTATTTAATGCATTCTTTAGTCTGCTGGGACAAACTGTAACTCTGCCATATATGATTTTTCATAGTTTGTTACTGACAGGAGGTGCTGTTGTGGCATGTTAGAATTGTGACTTTGGACACAAAGATTTTTTCGCATGCGGTAGCACAGTTTTATTTCCTTCTTAACATTGAGTGCCCACGCGATTCCAAGTTACTAATCAAAATGTTGTTTGTTAATTTAATGTAATTCCGTTGGATGCTTCCTGCTGCTGCAAAGTATGTCGGCACGCATTTGAAAGGGCACCAACAAACCTTTCACTAACTGTGCTGTATCTGCTTTAATAGCACCAATGCCTTCATTTCTGGGTTATTGGAAAACGTCTAATGTGAGGTGACCTTTATTATTGATTTTAGTTCCTTCTGTGCTTTTCTCAGAAAATAACTGAAAGCCTTAATGAATTTTGCAGCTTTTTAGAAACCACTGTGCTTTTGTATCGGGCTTATTGAGCTTGCATTAAGCTTCCAGAAGTATGGTTAAAATATTGTTGGACAAAGCAACCCCGTAGTGGTGCAAACACTGTGTGACTGAGACACTTCTTGCATGCACATTTGGCAAGTGACTTGAGATTTTCTCAATCTAAAATCAAATACCTCCTCTGGGTTTTGTAAGCAGCCATTCAAGCTGGGGCCAATTTGTATGAAATATTAGAGATATGGACGTTCCCTTTGTTATTACGTCTGGTCACGACACCCGGTTCAAACGTTTTATTGAAGTAAAGAGGAAGACTCCAAAGTGTGGGAAGAAATTTGAGGGTAATTGTTTCCCCTTACTAGCCCGGCAACTTCTATGGTACAGAAAATTGCCCCCTCCCTGCCTCTCTTTTCTAGGTCTCTGCAGAAAGACAGCGGATATGAGTTTAACTGAAAGGGGGCATGTTGATGTAGGGAAAACCAATTGGATTAACCTACCATTTAAATCACCTCCAGTCATAATCACCAAACATATTGTTAGACCTGACAGCCTTAGGGTGGTCACCCCTAACTTTTTGCCTGCCTCCCTCCACTTTTTGGACACTGTTTTTGCTGGTTTTAGGACCCTGCACACTGTACCACTGCTAACCAGTGCTAAAGTACATATGCTCTCTCCCCTCATACATGGTAACATTGGTTCACACCCAATTGGCTTATTTAATCTACGTATAAGTCCCCAGTAAAGTGCACTATGCGTGCCCGGGCCTGTAGATTAAATGCTACTGGTGGGCCTGCAGCACTGATTGTGCCACCCACATAAGAAGTCCCTTAACCATGCCTCAGACCTGGCATTGCAAGGCCTGTGTGTACAGTTACACTGCTACTTCGACTTGGCATTTAATAGTACTTGCCAAGTCTTAAACTCCCCTTTTTCTACATATAAGACACCCGTAAGGTGTGCCCTAGGTAACCCATAGGGCAGGGTGCTGTGTAGACAAAAGCCAGGATATGTACCAGTGTAGTTTAAATCTCCTGGTAGTGAAAAACTCCTAAATTTGTTTTTACACTGCTGTGAGGCCTGCTCCCTTCATAGGATAACACTGGGGCTGCCCTTATACATTGTTTGAGTGGTAGCTGCTGATCTGGAAGGAGTAGGGAGGTCATATTTAGTATGACCAGAATGGTGATACAAAATCCTTCTGACTGGTGAAGTTGGATTTAATATTACTATTTTAGAAATGCCACTTTTAGAAAGTGAGCATTTCTCTGCACTTAAATCCTTCTGTGCCTTACAATCCACGTCTGGCTGGGCTTAGTTGACAGCTCACTTGGGCATTCACTCAGACACACCCCAAACACAGGATACTCAGCCTCACTTGCATGCATCTGCATTTTGAATGGGTCTTCCTGGGCTGGCAGAGTGGCACTTGCATCTCAAAGAACAGTAGCCTGCCCTCACACAAAGGGCTGCCACACCCCCTACTGGGACCCTGGCAGACAGGATTGAACTGAAAGGGGACCTTGTGCACTTCTAAGCCACTCTTTGAAGTCTCTCCCACTTCAAAGGCACATTTGGGTATATAAACAGGGCCCCTGCCCTACCAACTTAGACACTTCCTGGAGAAAAGAACCTGAACCAGAAGCTGTATCCTGCCAAGAAGACCTGCGTGGCTGCTCAAAGGACTCACCTGTCTGCTTTCTGTGAAGGACTGCTGCCTTGCTGTTGCCCTGTTGCCTTGCTACTATCTGGCTGTGGTGAAGAAGTGCTCTCCAAGGGCTTGGATAGAGCTTACCTCCTGTTCCCCGAAGTCTCAGGACTAAAAAGACTTAATCTCTACAAGAAGGACTCCTTGTGCGGTGAAATTCGATGCACAGCCTGCCAGAAACAACACACAGCCTGTACCGCTGTGACATTTTCACCACTTACGGAACTGGAATGAGGCAGCCTGACTTCGCAATGAGAAGATCGACGCAGCGCCAGCGTAACAACCAAAAATTCGATGCACGGCCATACCGGATTGACGCATAGCCGAGCTGGAATGATGCAGCCCGACTTCTAGAGAAGAATCAACGCAGCGCCTGCTGTGTTGTAGAAAATTAGACACAAGAGCCACCGGATCGACGGAGGCCCTGTGACTTCGTCCTGCCAGTGCAGGAAATCCACGCATCGGCCCTGGGGCATCTGAAAACCCTGCAACCTGAAAAGGATCCACGACCGAGCACTGGAAATTGACGCAAAGCCGTCCCTGTGTGAAAACTAAATGACGCATCGCCGTGTGCGGCCCAAGAAATCGACGCACGCCCCTTTGTTTCCACACATCTCCTCCTCTGTGGTTCTTTGCAGAAAACCAGGTACTTTGTGCTTGAAAGAGTCTTTGTTTTGCTTTTAAAAGACTTATGACATTTAATATCACTTTTCAGTGATATCTCAACATATACGTATTGCACTTTATTTGTTTTGACCTGCATTTATCCAGATAAATATTATATAGTTTTCTAAACACTGTGTGGTGTATTTTTGTGGTGCTATATGGTGTTAGTGTATGACTTATTGCACAAATACTTTACACATTGCCTTCTAAGTTAAGCCGGACTGCTCAGTGCCAATCTATCAGAGGATGGGCGCAGGATAATTTGGATTGTGTGTGACTTACCCTGACTAGAGTGAGGGTCCTTGCTTGGACAGGGGGTAACCTGACTGCCAACCAAAGACCCCAATTCTAACACATATACTTTTTCTTTATGTATAATGGGTATTACAGAGCAGAAAGCACCTGATTGGACAACAGTGCCAGTGCTGTAAAAACTGCATGCTACCAGTCCTATGTTGGTCAATATGCCAATAGATGTTACAGGTGGAAGTGAATCTATTAATTGAAGATGCCTGAAGGTGCCACCCTCATATACAGCAATTTCTACCCTCAACTGTACCCCATTGCCATCACAACTCAACTTCCACTCATGGCAGATGATTGATCTCTGACCTTGTGGCCTGCCATCACCACTATAGAAATCGCTGCTAACATGAAGACTATCCACTCTGGGGCTCCATCTGACCCTTGCCTGAACAATTCCTGCCCCCAAAGGACTCCTACCAATCATCAAGGCACTAACACCCATCCTAATGCCTCCATCAGCTCAATCACATTCCTGGACACCTTGAAACATGCCAGCACCATGACCCTGCTCATGAAACCATCCGCAGACCCAGACATGCTTTCCAACTACACACCAATCTCACTCATATAATACCCAGCTGTAGTATTAGAGAAATTAATTAACAATTGTGTCACCAACCACCTCAGCAACCACTATCTCCTTGACTCCATACAGTCCAGATTCAGGACCAACAACAGTACAGAAACAGCACTCATTGCTGCCTCAGATGACACTGCATGATCATTGACAGAGGAGACATGGCATTCCTGATTCCTCTGGACCTCTCTGCAGCAATTGGCACAATACTCCTTGGAAGCCCCCAAAGTCATTTGCGGACTGGCTCAAAGTTCATCGCTAAGCCTCCACCATCCTCAATGAATAAATGATCCCTTTGGCCAGTGGCATCCATGCACTCAACATCACAATCCCCTCCTATGCAGATGTCAAGCAACTCATACTCTTCCTCTTGGACAAGACACTAGGGGTGGGCTGAAATCTTTGTTCCGCCAGTGGAGTTCACAAAGTTTAACCACTCCATGCTCCACTTGGAGCATGGAGTTCAGCAGAAAAAACTCTGCTCCACCACGTGGCAGAGTTTACCAGCGCCATCTACCAGCCACCCACAGCCCTGTCCCCCAATACGGGCCGCAAATCACTCAACATAGTAATCCTAATAATAAAGTCCTAATAGGATAATGTGATCAACATCACAATATCCCAAACAATGAGTGTGAAGTTAAAATTCAATCCTGAGGCACTGATTCTTACACGGTAGTGGCCTCTGCTTCACGAATCACAATCCACTGCCTAGTCCATCTGTGTCCACTGTTTGCAATGGGAGACATTGCAGATTCTGCCCGTTTATCTTCCCTTGTCTCCAAGCAATCTTGACTGCTAACCACTTTGGCCACCTTTAAAGGAGTTCTTGAGCTCAGGTGTCTGTTGTTAGTGTTCACCCCTATGTGATACCCTATTCCTGTGTAATTTCCTGCTGCCCTGTTGCTGTAAAAAACTAAGGGTAAACTGAGCTGGATCTCTGGGCTGGGACTGCTAGTAAAGGACTCCCCCTGAGAGTTCGGAGAGGGCGTGGGTGGGTCTGCACAGGTAGGGAGACCTGGAGCAGGCATCCCAGACAAGTAAGATGCCAGCTCAACCAGGACTCAGAGAACCTTTTCACCTGGGCCTCCCTCGCCATCAACTCCATTCCCACCTTCATGATCCCCCGGTGCTGGATTTAACCCCATTCGCTCAAATCTGTACTCATCTGGGAGAGTTCACCTGAGGAGGGTGCAGGCTGATCCATGCCCCAGAGGAGTGCTGTGGAGGTGCAGGTTGTAGATGTGCAGAAAAGATGCTTTCCCAAAAAGGTACTATGGGGCATATTTATACTCTGTTTGCGACGGATTTGCGTAATTTTTTTGGCGCAAATGCAGAGCAAACTGAACGCCATATTTATACTTTGGCGCTGGACACGTCTAGCGCAAAAAATACGTTGTTTGTGTCATTTCTTGTAACCGCCTTGCGCTAATGAGATGCAAGATAGGTGTTACCCGTCCATAAAATGACTCAAACACGCGTGCGCTATTTATCCATCTGGGTGAAAATGGCGCACTGGAGGGAAATGGAGCTAAAAAGTGACTCAAAACCCAATTTGCATCAAATTTTAACGCCTGGGTCAGGACAGGCGTTAAAATGGGGCAAAAACACCACTACTAAAGGAAAACTCACACAAGCAACATCATTGACCAAGAAGGAGGACATGGAGGTGATATTCATGCAGTATGCCAGAAGACGCCGAGTACAGGACCAACAGCAGCAGCCACCACCACACCGACGTGGACCCCAAAGGCATTGCAGAAGGCAGGACAGGATATTCCGGACCAGAACAACCCTCATGGGCCTCAGGGAACACGAGATCATCCAGAGGTACAGACTAAACCGGCAAGCCATACACCAGCTGCTGCAAAACATTGAGCCACAGTTGGCACCCAGCTTGCAGACACCTCACATCATTCCACTGGAGACCAAGCTGCTAGCTGTTCTGCACATGTTGGCAAGTGGCTCATTTCAAACCACTGGTGCCCTGGTTGCTGGGATCTCACAGCCCTGATTCTCCGCTTTCCTCACCAAGGTACTGGATGCCATCATCTCCCTCACACCCCGCCACATCTACTTTCCCAACACACAGCAATGCAGCAGGAGACCAAATAGGGCTTCTATCAGATTAATGGCTTCCCGCACGTGCTTGGTGCCATAGACTGCACACATGTCCGGATTGTGCCAACTGCTGCAACCGAGCACCTATACCGCAATAGGAAGCACACACACTCCATCAATGTGCAGGCCATTGTGGATCACCAGGGATTGTTCACAAACATCATGGCAAAGTATCCCGGGAGTGTCCATGACTCATTCATCTTCCATCACAGCACCATCAACCGCCACTTCCAGGATGGACGATATGGCAATGGCCTCCTTGTTGGTAAGTACAGAAACCTAATAACTTACACACAGCACAGCAACCCTGTACGACACACAACACATACACCACTACATTGACATGTGGCCACGAACACACTGAGGTGTGATACTGCTAGTCATCTGTGATATCCTGACCCATTAGGACACCCACACCTATGGACAAATGACGCATGCAAATAACAATCAATGCCACACTAGAGCCACACGGGACCAATCTCAAACCACACTGTGACAATGACATGGCCTGAACTGGCAGTACAACTTGGAAGATGAACCTTTTAATATCACATAAGGCTACAGTCAATCCCACACACTTACAAGCAATATGTCATGTGTAGGGGCTGTGTAATGTGTGCTGCAGCTCAAACACCATGACACACATGGCATTGATGACATTGACTCAAATGGACGTGACATGGAATGATGCAGGCAGTAACAAGTGACATTGCCAGCTAGCAATAAGGGAGTGGACTGTGCCATTAAAATATGTGGATGTGACACTAATGCAAAGTGCACACTGCTACGCAAACTGATTGCGACAATTACCCATGCACATAACAGATGTACAGGGAGATGGACCTCCTAACACTTAAACCATCACCCCCACAACCAAGTGAGCCAGTTCACCTGGAGCAAGTTCAGGAGTGTAGATGCACGGTTGCACATGAGCCAACTGGCTGAGGGTACTAAAATAGCTTTGCAGAGAACTTGTCACACATGGGATAATTGTGCATTATGAACAGTGAACACTTCAGTGCTGGCAACGTATGGAGATGTGTCCTGCATTGTCACCTAGCCGAATCACAGGGCCTCACTGTTGCATTCCACCTGCAATTACATATGTCCAATTGGATGGGATGTCCAGGCTATATAGTGCAACCATGTCACCACCACAGTTGAACCTATTGTGTGTTTGGAAGTATCATGTCACCTCCAGTGAAAGCACACGGACACATCTTCCTCACTACATAATGCATAGGAGAAACACACTGAATAGAAAGTTTACAAATATAACACTGATACTAGCCCAATCTGCCAAACTCCAGTTTTGCCAGTCAAACAACCCAACGCAGAAAGCACATCACAGAAGCCTAGGATCCCACACAATACCACTAACACATATGAGTCACAGACTACACAAGATCACAACTGCCATGTGACCTGACAATCACCGTGTAAACAACAAAAAAATACTTACACACTGTTTCTCTTTCAGCTGATCAGGGTTACGGGATCCAGCCATGGATCATGACCCCATTTGCCAATCCAAGCACAGCAGCAGAGGGGGCCTATACTGAGGCACATCGGAGGACAAGCACCATTGTTGAGCGGGCCTTTGGCATTCTGAAGTCCAGATTCAGGTGTCTGGACATCACCGGAGGCAGCCTTCCCAGAATTGGTCTGCAAAATCATTCTGACCTGTGCCATCCTGCACAACATTTGTGTGAGGAGGAACATACCCCTCTATGAACCAGAACCACAAATGCCTGACGAAGGGGAGGAGGAGGATGTTGGTTGGGAACATGATGGGGACCAGCCCAACACAGCTGCAGGAATGCGGTGCAGACAACAGATTGTACAGAACTTCTTTGAACTCTGATCACCATCACCACTTTGTCATCATATGTAATTAAACACCTTACTTCATCACTAAATCATGCTCTGGGGAATTATTGATGCATCACATGATCTCTAGGAATCAGAATCAGGGTATTACCTCATGGAGCATTGGAGGAATACAAATTTGCATACTCCAGATGCCACTTCACATTTGAGGGGTATGGATGTACAGCAAACATCATACACAGCTTAAATGACATACATCCTGTCCATATCACATTTGAACGGCAACATCAGAGGTACACAACTATGAGACACTTCCTTGTAGCCAACATGGTCCATTGCAGCATATGACACACAACTAAGACACCACAATCCTAAGGTAGAAAAGTGCACCATACATGAGGCAGTGGATGTGCAATAGCATTGGCAACAGGAATGTATGACCAGACTCTTGACAGCAGTAAGTGTGACATCAGCTATCTCTGCAAGGAGCATGTGTGACAACAAGTGCATCAAACATGGAAATAGTTAGCACAAATGCCCCAGGTATGACAAGCATTGCTCACAATACATGCCCTGTGCAGACCATCCTAGATAATAACTCTGGCCACTGCCATGTATTAAGTCCCTGACCACTCTTCTCTAGGGTGCGCTGCTAATGGAATATCAGGACTCTGAGAATCATCATCTACACTCACCCAGACTCCCATTCTCACTCCTGTGTGCTTACCTCTTCAGTATGGCATGGTATAGTTTGAGCACATCAGTCTGCATGGACTTCAAGTCTGAGAATGCACTGCCTGGTAGTCGGTAAAACCTGTAATCTGCTGTCCATTGCCTCCTATGTGAAAGGTCCGGTTTGTCCTTTGAACTGGATGATCAACTCCAGGACTTCCGAGAGAATGAAGCTACACACATCTGTGAGCACTCTCATATAGCCCAGCCATTAGACACTGCCTTGCCCATGTTGATGCCTGGAACTGCTCAGAGGCTGCCATCTCCTGAATCTCCTTGTTGTACATTGGCCTACAAATCATTTATGTACCAGAGTTCTTGGGGGATTGCCTAGCAGTGCAGAGTACTGTACAAACTGATCTCAGTGTTGTTCCTGCTTGTCCCATTCAGACTCTGCTCACTGTGTATTTGCCTTCTCCATGTTCCTACATGACAGAGCCTGCATCGTGTTAGCCAGACTGCTCCCAGTCTATGCGTGAACCAGAGACGTTTTCTGTGGGTACATTTGCCTCATAGTTGCATACCATGCCCGCTGTTTCCTCTTGGGGCATTGGGTCTGGTAGGTCTGCAATGATCCCACAAATGTATAGACAAGTTAAATTAGTTAGCTAATTGTATCATGTTCTGGGACATGCATTCAAATGGGTTAATCCTGCCCCCATCCCTTGACTGGTTTAGCATGTCTTCATGAGTGCCAAACAGTGACAGTGTGCAATGGCTGTATGCATGGATTTGGTACTGTGCCTCTAGCCCAACAAACAAGGAGTGCCAATGTATATGTAAGGACAAAACATGTTTGTGCCCTGCGATCCTGACACAGATTCACTTCTGCCGCAACCTTTTGATGGCGCGTGCGTGGTGACTAGCTGTGAGATCAATCAGCACAGAGGCATTGATGTTCCCTGGTGCAGTGGGAATATCAGAGGCCAAACTGTGTACAAATGTAGGGAAGGAATCTGCATGATACGCCATTGCTGATCACTAACGTATCTGAGCACACCAAGGTTTCCCTTTTCTCAGCCTCATGAAGTTTCTGCTGTGCCATAGCTGGCCTATTCCCATGTATGCTTTCAGCTGATCTTTGGCCTTTGGTCATATCTGCTTTGAAGGAAACTGTGTTGATTCAAGGTTTGGCTCCACAGGCTCATGACTAGACCTGCACGTAACTGTGACATCATGGAGGACAATACTAACACAGGGTGCACATGGCCACACCCTTGAACTGGACACCTATTTGCAATGAACCTGTGCAAATATGGGAACACATGCAGCATGGTCTGCTGGTGCTCCACACCCAGAGGACAAACATTGGGCAGTTACATGAGTCAAACTGTGGTTGCACATAACAACTATAAGATTGGCTTTGTGACTCTGTTTCACAAACACTGTACCTACGTATCATGGCCAAATGCCTGACTCATGGTCAGTAAACACACAAGTGACCATGAAGTGGTAGTCAACAATTCATTACATGTGTGGGCTAACATATCTGACATGGCCATAATCAACCGTCTCCTATCTAACATGTGTAAAGTTAGTCATGGGAACTAATGTGTCCATGATATCCAGCAAGTACACACAGCATAAGAGGCAACAGATCTTACAAACACAGATCCTGACTGTGGACCTCATTAAATGCCATCTGATGGTTATACCCATTTGTAACACATACAAACCTGCACATTACGCCAAATGTCCAGTATGCCGGTCACACCGAGTAACAACAACAATTTGAACAGAAAATACACACACATAAACACACAGGCCATGAGTCTATCTCATTAGCAGCGTAGCCTTGCTGTCCTCTATTGATGCAACACCTGCTCAACCTTCAAAAATCTTTTACATTTTGAAAGTTTTAGCTGTTGTTGCAACACTGAAGAGAGCCCATCCGGACCAACAACAAGAGTATCATGGGCCGCAATAGTAAGGTCTGCCACATGTGCCCAAACACTAGAACACACACTGCAGGTCAAACCATCATAATCATGTATAGTAATAGGCCACATGCATGTTAAGAAAATAGTAAAATCACTCAAATACAGTGTAAGTCAGAAAATTTGACGCAAACACCTTAAAAATAGATGCATATGCGTCAAATTTTGATGCATATATGTTAAAAAATGACGCTCACACACATTAACCACCAATTGGTCCCTAGAGTGATTTCCACCAACGCACACCAGGCATGCGGTCAACCATTGCTAATCTATTGAACCTTGAATGAGTGTGGATTTTCACGCATATGCGTCAGAATTTATTGACACAAACCCCGTTAGTGTCATTAAATTTTGACGCAATACAAAAAAACGGACGCAAATGAGACAGGAAGTGATGTAATAGGATATCCTGTTTCCCGAAATGGTACAGTGGGTATACTTTCACTTTGCAGTCTCAGATTATTCTAGACTGTGTGGCTGTGTTTTGAGTTGTCTCTGTGTGGAAATTGTGAATTTGTCTCCTGTGTGCCCTCTATATTGTCTTTTTGTAAGTGTCTCTGGTAATCTGTTTAAGTGTATATCTGTAATGTATTGTATTTGTATTTGTCTTTGTCCTGTTGGGAGTTTGTTTGTGCGTAGCATTAGTTGGGGTAGTGTTGGGCTGTCTGGGTGTTATATAAGTTTCCTTTTACAATCCTTCTTTCCCTGTAACTCCTTCTTTCACCTGTCCTTTTATTGTTAGAAATGTTGTGTAGGCCACGTCTGGGGAGAATGGGTGAGGAGGAGCTGGGTGGTTTCATTTGGCTAGTGTGCCACTTCCTCCCCCTGATGTTAGAGGTTGCTGGCAGGGTGATACAGGGGTATCATATGGAGGCGAGGAAGCTCAGGTGGTCCAAGGTGCTGCATCACCTGAAGCGTGTCTACAACACCCAGCACAATGACCACCAGATCAAACATCGCTGGGCTGACCTTGTTGCCAGGTAGCAAGACCTGCTGGACCACATGGGTGTGATGACTGGTGGCCCTGTTGGTGAGTACAATGCAGACTAAGGTGCACATTTAAATGCTCTGTACTGATAGTAGAAGATTTGTTGATATGCAGCATGCAATGTTTGGGGACATGTGGAATGCAAGTAGAACATTTAGCCCTTGATTCATAACTATTTTTGCACCACATTACTGTCATTAGTTGACGCAAAAGTTGCACAAACTTACAAAACTCAACTTGATTTTGTCAATTAGTGCTGCTGTGACATCAATTGATGATGGTAATGCGTCTCAACGTAATGGTTTCTTCATGGTCTGTGAGTGTACCAGGAATGAGATGTGTTTCACATGCCATACCAAGTAATGAATGTAGTCCATAATATTTCAAATACACGTCAGAACTGTATTTATGGACATACTTACAAAGTTCTCCCTATCCTCTGGTAAAATCCCAGGAAGATACCTCTACTTGGTCTGTGCAGCATTTACATGAGAATTTGATGGCAAAGGAATGCACACGTGCAAAAAGCTAAATGCTTGCTGCTACTTTCCATAGCTGTAGTGTAAAACATGAATCAAATGCTACACATTGAAGGATAAAATATAAGTACTAGGCCTCTGTTCACTGTTTGTGTGTGTTCAAATTTGCATTCGTCACAATTGCTGGGACAGAGCTGATGCATTTGCCATCTGTGTAACTTAATAGCCATGCAATTCTCATGAGTCTATGGGTCATCATGGGATACCTGAGCTTTGTGAATGCATGGTCACAATTTCTTACTTCCATGATGTTGTGCAATTGACCCCTGCCACTTCCATCATAAATATTAAGTGAGGAAATAGTTTGCTAGGTTACGTTTGGTACACCACTGCTGAACTAGTGAAGCATATGTACAATGGTAAACTTCACAGTATGTAGGGTATCACAGACATGGGTGTATGCTAAGGTCAGCAGGCCAGCATTCCTGACACTGCAGCCATTCCGAAGGGGCATAAAAATAGAGACCTCCCTGATCAAGATTGCCGCTGTAGGACATTTGCTAAACCATGTTTCATTTATGGGACAGTGTCAGTTACTTGTATACCCACAGATCACGCAACTTGGAAAATGTGAGATGATAGATGTGGCTAACTGTGATTTGCAATTCCTGATTCAGGTACACAGGGCAATGCGTACAACTTTTCTGGTGCTATGATTACACCTGTGCCCCGTATGTGTACGGATGATACACATAGGCACTGTCAGCATATAATTCTATGTCATCTAGATGTAGATAATTGTCCAATCCATGTCTAGCTTAAGATTGTCATCATGTACCACACAGGATCCCTGCCATCATGGTGTCATAGGGGGCATATACGGCTCTGGGTAGACTGGCAATGTGGCATATGTAAACTACAGACAACACAGGCACACATATTATTGACCATAGTAAGCATAATAAATCACCATCAAAACGCAACCCACATGAGCAAGACACAGTAACTGAACGTCACTTGATACACAAGCCACAAACCTTGAGTGACTGGGACAGCAGTGCACCAGGAATGTGGCTTTGCATGTCTCTCATGACAACAAATGGAGAAATGGAGTACCCTCTATCAATGATTCTGCCCCCAATGGAGTCATCATGTTTGCCACCACATGAATGTTAGGCCCACTACATGTGTGCTTATGTGTGTGTATCACTCACTGGAGTGACAGAGTTAATACATGTCTGCAGTGGTATGTCTGTTGGGGTGTACACATGGCTGAGGTGCAGCTCTACCATGTACTATGTCACACACAGTGAGTTTTTTTCCCAAATGTTGTACAGTGCGCAGACATTGATCACATTTCATCCTTCCATGTTTTACAGGTGGACCAGCCCCCTGCACAGTCCGAGAAGTGGCTCGATTTGCGGACCCAGACACATGCAGTAAGTGCTGATATGTTAGTTCTGTGTTGGGTTTGCAGCTGTTGTGTGATTGACTCCTGTGTGTCAGACACACAGCAAGGTATGATGTGCTAGGACATGATCTGATATGTGACTTGACCGGAGTGTGACTTGTTTTTCCGTATGTGATTTGGACAATCTGTGGTGTGGAGTCATATTTTGGGAATCTAGTGCTGCACTGTAGGCATGGGCAGGTGAACAGGGTGATATTTGTTGCTACATCTCTGCCAAAATAAGTTTTGGAGCTAGCCATTTTAATGATTCCATCAGTAAGTCATACCCTGAGTGACACAGACCAGTGATGCCGAAGTATTACCCACAGACTTGGCCCTCCCTGTTTACTGATGAACATGTAGGACTGCATGTTTGACTTCCTATCAGCCCCTAGCTTCACATGTGGTGCTACATTTTTGTGGCATTTGAGTAGAATGTCATAGGTGTACATGCAGCTCAAACCCAGATGGGTGCTTGCATCTATGTGCTTGTGTTTTTGAAAGGTATTAGTTATATCCAATGATGTGGACAATTGTCCGTAACTGGGAACATAACTGTGGATGTGATTGTCCAATTTTTGTGTCTATCCTAGTTGGTAGCCCTCCTTACTTGTGGTGGACTGACTAAACCCATGGACAGCTGTCCACAGATCCATGGCTGTCCTTGATGTTTGAAAGTATGTTTTGCATGTCTATCACCCCCTGAGGCACAGGGTTAGGCTTATGAAATATGTGTACCTAGGTGTGAGGATCCCAGGGTAGGAGACAGACATGTAATCCCAACAATCATTTCTTCCAACCTAGGATACCCCCTCATGCTTAGCAAATGCATAGCGTCCTGCCAATTCCATATAGCAGTCACAGATGATGTGGCCTTTGATTGTCATCCATAAGTCAGTAATTAGTTGGCCTGTCACATGTGGACTACTTTCAACATTTGTTGTGTGACTAATAGGCCCAACTACGATGCCTAGATCATTTATGTGTATACACACCTTTTAGAGCTTTGCCGTGCTGATAGATAGGAGATGTGTAGGCTGCGTTGGCATGTAATTCCTCATGGACAATCTATGATCTGTACTGTGATTTGTACAGTTTAATCGGGTTTGAGGAAGTGTTTGAATGTCATCAGTAGATGTATCACACAATGATGGAACTAATGTTTGGCTTCCTCTCTTCTTTACAGCTGCCAACATGGATGCCACACAGATTTCCCAATTCCAGAGGATGGCAATGTGTTACCGCCACATTCTGGAGGTTGAGTCTGGGTTCCGGAACATGGCATGGCGTCATCGCCATGAGAGAGGCACAGGCGTCTGGAGGGCATTTTCACAAGGGGGATATCTGAGCCCACTACAGCTGCCAGCAGCAGCTCCACCATCCAAGTGGCACCAAGGATGGCAACCAGCATTGAAGGTCCCTCAGCCTCGTCTGCTCCTGGCCCACTGACAGCAGCTCCTGCACCTCGACCTCCAGCAATGGCACCAGCACAACCAGCCACTAGTGGCACACAGACCACCCCTGCTGCAGTCATTGACAATGGGGATTGGCAGGACATGCACCATGACATACAACGGATGTTGCGCAGGATGGACAGGATGCAGCAGGAGGTGGCCCAAAATAGCAGGCGACTGCGTGCAATCAAGAGGATCCTGCGGAGGGCCAATCTGTGACTCTTGGCCCCTCAGGCATGATTCACTCCCCTCCCCCGTCTTTCCTGGTTTTCAAATTTTGTGGATTTAGGGGGCATAGTGTTAGGTTAGTATAGGCTTTTAGTTAGTAAAAGTGGGTTGGGGTGGGGGTATAATATTTTTAGATGTGTATTTTTTTGTGGGTGGGGGATGACTAAGGGGGTTTTTGTGTTTAAAAAATCAAAAAAATATAAAAATATTTAAAAAAAAGATATATATTTGTTTAGGATAAGATAGTATGTGTTTAGGTTAGTATATGTTGTCCTCCATGTGTCCCGTCATATAAGGCGGGTGGGGGGTTGATGTTTAGAGTGTTTAGTTAAATGTGATAAGTAAGTTTAGCTTAGTTTAGTTAGGCCCAGTTGTGGTCAATGTGTAGTTAGGATAGGTTAGGTTAGTTAAGGTGTTTCCCATAGTTATTTTATCCTTTTTTATTGTTAAATAAATATTTAGGTACTCCTTTGCAGTACGTGTCAGTTGCTTGGGGATCAGGGCCTTGGCATGGGTGAACAGTGTTAATTTATTATTAGCATTTGTGTTCCATCCTGCATCCAAATCCCATGATTGACATGGTTATTCCCAATTCCAATTGAGCTGTCACGTTGGCAGCTACACTAAAGCAACAATTGTATCTGCCATCCATTGCAGCCACCACTCAAGGTTACTAGGGTTACCACTGTGCTGTTTAGTTTGGATGTGTGCTTTCAATCTGTCATCGTTGGAGACCTGATTTGGAATCTTGGGCAATGTGGTACGTCTGCCTGCAGCCTGATATTCATGTTGTTGGAAAATGGGTTATTGGTAGGGCAGGTAGGTACCTACACCTAGCAACAAGCCACTAACCTCCACCTAGGTACGGTTAGGTCTCAGTAAATTAATCCCAGCTCAACCCTTGGTAGCTTGGCAACGAGTGTCAAGGCTTAACTTAGGAGACAAAGTGTAAAGCATTCAAATATCACAAAACAGTAATCAAATAAAACACAGGAAACAGTTTAAAAATCCAAAACCAATTTATAAAAATAGTTTATATTTTTATCTTTAAAATGACACAAAAACTATTAAAATCGGTTCAGGGGAACCGGAGATATGAATTTTTAAAGAATTATTATTTTTCTAGTGCTTAGAAACAAAAAGCGCCAATCGGGTCATCTGGTTGCACCAGGACCGGGGCAAAGTCAAACTTTCAGGCCGACCGCGATGGAGCCCTGCTCGGCTATAGGTCGCGGGAGGCCTCGGTCAAAAAGTTACCTTCTGACTTAGGGGGTCATTCTGACTCCCGCCGGGCGCGGTCACCGCGCGCCCGGCGGGAGCCGCCAAAATACCGTACCGCGGTCGGAAGACCGCGGTGGGTATTTTGAGGTTTCCCCTGGGCTGGCGGGCGGCCTCCAAAAGGCCGCCCGCCAGCCCAGGGGAAACCGTCCTTCCCACGATGAAGCCGGCTCGTAATCGAGCCGGCGGAGTGGGAAGGTGCGACGGGTGCTGTTGCACCCGTCGCGTATTTCACTGTCTGCCAAGCAGACAGTGAAATACTCGTAGGGGCCCTCTTACGGGGGCCCCTGCAGTGCCCATGCCAGTGGCATGGGCACTGCAGGGGCCCCCAGGGGCCCCGCGACCCCCCCTACCGCCATCCGGTTCCCAGCGGGCGGACCGCCGGCAACTGGATGGCGGTAGGGGGGGTCGGAATCCCCTCGGCGGCGCAGCTAGCTGCGCCGCCTTGGAGGATTCATACGGGCGGCGGCACACTGGCGGGAGACCGCCAGTGTTGCCGGTCTGACCGCGGCTTTACCGCCGCGGTCAGAATGCCCTGCGGGGCACCGCCGGCCTGTCGGCGGTGCTCCCGCCGACCCTGGCCCCGGCGGTCTAAGACCGCCGGGGTCAGAATCACCCCCTTAGTCTTTATTTTGAAGTTTTTCTTCACCGGGACGAACCTGCCAGTTGAATCCGACCTCCTGGAGCCCTTGTCCGGATACGCGATGTGGGTTTCCTCGGTGGTGATTTCTACCTTCGGACTTAGTCGTTTTTTCGAGATGAAAATCCTTCGACCGGGGTAAACCTGGATCTTGATCCGACGTCCGTGGAGCCCTTCTCGGATACGATGGCTGGGAGGTCCCGGTCAACTTTTTACGTTCGGACTTAGTCTCTTTTTCGGATGTTTTTCTTTACCGGGACGAACCATGAAGTCAGGCCGGGTCGCGGTTGAGGCAAGCAGGCTAGAATTTCCGCGGCGGGTCGGTCCCTCTCTGGAGCTTTTTTACAAAAATTCTCAAATCTTTTCCAAACTTCTGGGGCTTCACCCAGATGTTCTTTTAAGGTTCTTTTGGGGTCCACAGCTCACCCCAAGGGTCCAGAAGTTCTGTGATGGTCCTTGGGGGGTGCGGACTTCAACTCCCAGAATGCACCTGGCGCAAACTCCTTTTTGGCCACTGGGCAGTGGTCAACTGGTCTCTTTTTTAGGAGTTGGTGCAGGGGACTCTGGATAGCAATTTTTCACCTGTAGCAAACAGGAAGTCCCTCCTTGAACCAGTTGAAGCCAGGCAAAGTCCTTCTTGTGGTGAAGCCCAAGTGTGCAGCTGGTGCAGTCCTTCTGAGTGCAGGGTCCAGGTGCAGGCCAGGGGTCCAGCAGGGCAGTCCTTCTTCTCCTTAAGTTCCTTCTTCTTGAAAGTTGGCGGGGATCTGAGGTGTGGGGGCAGGTCTGCCAGTTTTATCCTTGCTCCTGGGTGAAAAGCAGGGGGGTCCTGGTCCTCCAATCAGGTACAGGGTCGTCCCCCTGTGATGACCACTTCCTGGGAAGTGTGGCAAAAATCCATCCCAGAAGGCAACAGTCTCTAAAAATCCAACATGGCTGAATCTGATTTTTGGAGGTTACATCTGGCTGAGCCCACCCACTGGTGTGGCTAAAAATCATAAACACACCCCTCTCCTGCCATCTCCTAATCTAATCAAGGGGGCACCTAGTTGTCTGGGGTTGCAGGATGTGGGGGTGTTGCTGGGTGCTCCAGATGTCCTTCTCTGCCTTTGAAGACCAGTTTGGCAGCCCTCCCCCTTCCTGCCTCACCATCTGCTGAGGGGAGATTCTCTCCCCCAAGCACATTCCTTTGTGTGAAGCCAGGCCACTTCACACCTCATCAAGGCAGCCTGGCAGAAGCTGCTGCAGGCTGGCCAATCAGAGCACAGCAGCAAAAACAATGCAGAGCTGAAATTGGCAACTTTTTAGGTAAAGTCTAAACTTTTTACCTGAACAAGTTATATTAAATCCAACAACTGGAAGTTGTGGGATTTATTACAACAATTAATTTGATACCAAATTCTTGGTATGTATCATTTAAGGAGACTTTAAAATTTAAAATAAAGTCTGCCCATTCTAGCCTATGAAGGCTAGTACCTTTAATTCCAAAGTCAAATTTACATATAACTTTAATTTAAAAGCAGCTAGCAAAAATTTAAATTAAAATGACACTGGGCACCTCAGCAGTGGACCTAGGTGTGCACCACCTATGCTGTGGTCCCTAAACCTACATGCCCTACCATATACTAGGGACTTATAGGTAGGTTAACTTAGCCAATTATAATTAGCCTAATTTGCATATCCATTTTACACAGAGCACAGGCCCTGGGACTGGTTAGCAGTACCCAGGGCACCATCAGAGTCAGGAAAACACCAGCATAAAGTGGAAAATGGGGGCAAAAAGTTAGGGGGCCTCTGCAATCAGCCCTGTTTTCTCACACATGTGAACCCTGATAAGGTGAGTGATGGTATAATCTTATGTAGTATTGTATACATTACTCACACCTATCATGTCTTACATTAAATTTCCTGGACACATTTTTATTCACACACTCATACATATCCATTCCTGCTGTATGGTGTGTGTGTGATGAAAGTGTATAGTCAGATGTCACATACATAAAGATTGTTTTGAAGGGATTTTGTAACACATTGATTTTCACCTTGAACATCCCTTGAAGCCGAGTGCTTCTGACCAACACAGCATTATAAAATTAGATTCCTATTTACTACAGAAATTACCCTCATGAAGCGCAGATGATGATACCATCCAGACCCCAGTGCATAGTTATCAGCCCACATTGTTTCAACTCTGTTGTATTGACATTCTATAGCCCTTGACATGTTACATACATCACTCATCTCCTACACAGCTGATGTGTCACATTACACAGAGACAAAGTGGTTGTGTAAGTGCTATGTATTGTAAAGTGGTGTAGTGCAATATTTACAAAGTCCAGGATTGTGAATCCATTAGTGTGACGCATTTGATTGTGATAGTGCAATGGTGCAAATGGGATATATCATTGGACATGGTGGGGTGAAGTATCATACAGTGCAGAGGAACAAAAATAGCCAATGAGGTAGTGAGAGACAATCACAGAGCATAGTGTCAAGGTAAACAGTGGGCTGGAGAACAGTGCATGTGAGCAGCTGTTACAAGACTGGCATGTTAACAAGCACAGGACCTAGATTGTAATTAGCCATTTGGCATGGAGTTCAGCTATCGGGTGCTCTTACAGGTGAATGTGATCTGTTCCAAGTCTTCTTCTTCTGATGTGTGTGTTGTCTCCTCTGCGCTTGGTGGTGGTGGGTTTGAAGAGGCGACACACACTTCAGTGTTTGAAGACGTGGAGTCAGGAATCCCAGTAGCTGCCAACTGTGGAACAATGTAGGGCATTACTGCAGCAAGGAGGAGCTGCTGGTTCTTGAGAATAGCAGCCACATCACTGTGGTAGGCAGCCAGGTCGGCCCTGAGGGGCTCCATATTACATTTGTGCACGCATTGAGAAGTATGTTGTTAGAGGTGTTGCGTCAACTCTCTTACAGCTGTGCTGATTTAATTCACACTTTTGTCAAGTTCATGCATGATTGTAGTTAGCCCTTGCATGGCTGCTGCCTGTTCTGCTGTTGACATCATGCACGAACGCACCCCCTCTAGGCTGACTGACATATTTTGCATACCCACCCGCACCTCCCTGGGCAGCTCCCACTGTACTCCAACTACACTGCTCTCAAAGCTGGTGCCAGTGTCCTCAGAGTCCACATCTGGGTTGGAGCTGGCATGTCGTACAATTGGGGTGATGGGTGGGTCCTCTGTGATGGCTGCTACTTCTGTGCCCCTCCTTGTGACTGAAGGTGGGGTCAGGAGGGTTCCAAGGACATCATGGAGGGTCTGCTGACTGATGTTTGTCAGCTCGTCATCCATGGCATCAGGGAGGTCCAGGACAGGCATATCCCCCAGAGATCCAGCGTCCTCTGAAATGGGATAGGGTACAATTAGTGTGTCTGTGTTGTGGCATTTGTAATGTGACATGCCTGAGCTCCTATTAGTTTCACATTGTGATCTTGGTTCCTGTTCATTGTTCCTGTCATTAAGATTAGCAGTCTCCCAGTCCTATGCCCCACCTGCATGTCACATGTAGTGTGGGCAGTTTGTTGAAATGTGTGCCTCACATCCTCTTGGTGTATGTTCTGGCCAAGTTGTATGTATCCACCTGTTGTCCTACTCAACCCTCCGTCTGCTTCCATTATCGTGGTGTGGCCTTGCAATGGCTGTGGGTGTTCTGATGGCACTTCCACCACACTTCACAATCTGGAAGTGACCCAGTCTCTGATATTTCACATCCACTTCTATGTTGCTGAGACCTAGCATGTACTATGAATAGCATTGGCATGGCACAATACAGGTGTCAGCATTAGTAGTGTGTACTGCTGATGTTGGGCAATGTGTGCTACATTGGATTGCACTGATGGTCCTAGCAGTGTTCCATTTGCTCTTCTGACTGTGCAGGTGTGTGTCACTTGCTACACACATATGTCCTCCCACTCAATACTGTTGTCTTGGAAGTGTAAGAGTTGAGATGTTGAAAGGTGACATTACAGCTATTTTGATGCAGGCATGGGGTAGATCCTGGAATGGGCAGCATTGGTGTGACATTACTGCTGTGTACTTCATCATGTCAGTGGCAATAACTGATGTTTCTTGCACCTATGGACATGTGCATTTGACAGGAGCTATACTTGGTTAGGAATTGAAGGGGATTGATCAGATAGTCATCCTGATACCTAATTTTGAGTGTGTTTGTTCCATTGGCACCTAACTGGTTTTTCAAAATTGACCTGCACACACAGCACAAGGGGCATGGGCTGTGCAGGGTGAGTCAGGGGCACTGCACACCACTACACCTACAACTTTAGCATGGGGTACACCCCCATGCTAAGGCTGCTGGTGATACGGTAGCAAACCAGGAGGGTAGGGTGAAACGTACAAATGGGCTGCCATCACAGGACTGCATGTATTGTAAGGATGTGAACCATTGCCTCAAGCGGCAGTCACAGGCAAATGTTGTGAATGGTGGATGGCACTTGAGGCAATGGCCTGGTCCTGGGCATTGTCCCTGTGTTCACATCCTGACAATACCAGCTGTCCTGTGACCGCAGCCCAGTTGTACGTTGTACCCTACCCTCCTGGTCTGCTACAGCATCTCCAGCAGCCTTGGCATGGCGGTGTACCCCCATGCAAAGGTTGTTGGTGTTGTGCTGTGCTGTGCCCCTGAATGTCCCTGCACTGCCCATTCACCTGTGTCGTGCCCCTTTGCCCTATCCAGTGGCTGATTTCCATGGCTGACATGCATTGTGTAGTAGGTATGTACCTCCCCCTGCTTGCAATTACATTTATGCATTTTTGTCCCCAATGCAACTTACCCGGGATCTGTGTAGCTTCCTGGAAGTCTGCGCTGTCCACTCCTGCAATCCCTGTGACAATCTCCTCTGGGATGATGGCTGCAACCATCTCCTCCTTGTCATCCAGGTCCTCCTGCGGGGCTGGACTCCCACCTCCAGTCTGCAGTGCTGTGGCCCTGTTCCCGGCCATTTTCTCTTTGGTCCTGCGCTTGCAGTCATGCCAGCGTTTCTTCAGGTCAGTGACTGTTCTCCGGACCTCTGCCACACTGTTTACTTTGTTGGCAATTTGTTGGCAAATAGCCTCTCTCCTCCCAATTGGCAATTTAGAGGTGACAAAGAGTTGATGCTGATGCTCCGTTATCCCCCTGACAAGTATTTCCTGCTTCTCTGCAAGGAAGCAACACTTTCTTTTTTTCTTCTGTCTCCCCTGGGTGTTGTTTGGGTCCTCCTGGCTCGGTCCTCCTAAGTTGGGGTCTCTCTGGGGTGTCTCCTGTCTTCTGGTATCCATTTTGGTGCTCCTTGGTCATTTTTGCCAAAATTGCGCTGCTTTTTGATGCTATTGCATGAAAAAATGGCGCGTATCCAGTTTACGACGTTTTTTCTGTCTTAAACTGGATTTGAGTCATTTTTCCCCACGTTAACGTTGTTTCGCTTTACGACGCGGCACAATGTTTAGAGACAGAAAAATGACTCTAACAGGTTCTTAGCGCCACTGTGCGTCAAAGTATAAATTTGACGCACAAGTGACGCTTAGAAATGACGTTAAGCTGCGCTAAAAGTTTTGACGCAAAACTGCGCTAGCGCAGTTTAGCTTCAAAAAGTATAAATATGGGCCTATGTGAGTACATCACAGGAAGGACTAGAGATTGGGGAATTGAGGCGGTTGTGTACTGGAGTTGGGTCTGCACATAGATTACCTGTTGAATTAAGGTATGTATCTCTGTGATTGGTGTATTCTGGGCTGTTCTGTGACCAAGTATCTCCCTTCAAATCACATCCCTGTGTGATTCTGGGTGGTGGGCTGTTCTGCACACAGATCAACTGGTGCACTGGAATCACATCAGATAAAGCGTGGGAAGGGATGTTGCTCACATATGAACTGTTGTGGGCAGCTCCTTATATTTTTAGTTGCAGTGTTTTTTTTCACTTGATTTTATCAGGCTGGTGGGCGGAACCCCACCGGTCATGGAACTCCACAGAATTGTGCAGAGTTCTTAGCTAACTCCACAAATCCCACAGAGTACAATTCCATGAGCTCCACCCACCCCTACAAGACACCTAAAACAAGAAATAAGTCCACAGCCTACATGACCGAAGTCCCTGACTAGATGAAAGTCAATTATCTCAAGCTCAACACAAACAAGACAGAAGTAGTGATCTTTAACAAGAACACATCGTAATAGGACTTCACTACTGGCCGGCAAACACGGACCCAGCCCTACAACCCACCCCAGGAAAATTGGAATAAAAATGGACAGAAAAGTGGACATGACCGCTCAGTCAATGCGGTCACTGCATCCTGCTTCAGCACCCTGAAGTTGATGAGGAAGATCTTCAAATAGCTCCCAAGCAACACTAGTAAAATGTTCACTCATGCCCTAGTCACAAGCAAGTATTTCTACGGGAGCATTCTCTATGCTGGAATCATCAAGCAACTAACTAGAAGATTACAAACCATCCAGAACTTGGCAACCAGAGTCATCCTCAACCTTTCACAATACACCTCAGGAAACTATGGTGGCTCCTGATACACAAACAGGGGTATTAGGACGTATTACACACCTTTTGTCTTTTCATGCTATTGCAAGATGGTGGGGGTCTTTGTAATAATGACTCTTGTCTTTACAGTTCTGTTTCTTGCACTGTTTATTATCCTAATCATTGCAGCCCATGCAAAGTATCGCAGATTGCAGTTGTGTAAAATAAAAACTATTGAAACTTTACTGCATCTTCGTTATTGCCTGTGTTTGGATGAGAGATGATAAATCTTTGAGAAAGGGGTAATTTATGTTTAACCACAACACTCCCTGAGATGTCATACTTTCGAGTCCATGCGTAAAGGCTGCCACAAATCACCTTTTACTGTTTGGGTTTTGATAAGGTGCTGCTAGTGAGCCGGAAGGGTTGGGACGACAGCTGCGACTTGTTGTAGGATAGGCATAGTGGCCTACAAACATAAGTACTATCATCTATCATCCTTAAACAAGCAGTCTTGCCTAGAGCAAGAGTCCAACTACAACACTTTCAGTCACTCATTCTCCTACATCACACCCAAAACATGGACAACCTCTCTCAACAGATCGGAGCCTCCTCCTCATTTCTTCAGTTCTACAAGAAGCTGAAAATGTTGATCTTAATATAAGCACCTTGGGATCACATACCTACCGACCTGCTGAAGTGCCTGGATACCCTCTTGGGTAACTAGTGCACAATACAATTTAGCATTACATATCAAATTCCTACTTTCTTAAGTGTCATATGTGTTATCATGGCATTTCCACAACCTGGAAGTACTGGCACTTTGGGGTGAGGGGCTATTGATGCAAAGTCCTGCTTTATTTCTAATCTGGGACTGAGAAACAAAACTGAAATTGACAAACTGTTTTCAAATATTATTTCTTGAGGACATTTCTATCCCACTTTCTTTCTACTGTCCATACTGTATGCTGCTCAAAATCCGAATTCTTGCTTCTCAAAAATGTCTTTGGTAATAGCATTGGGGGCAACCACTTATCAAACTCCAACCACAATGGTTTTGAAAACTCCTGAAAGTAGGTAACACCATAGTTTTGCTCAGAATAAGAGTGGGCTTGTCCTCATAATATCTCCTTTAAACAATTACCTTAGTTGGGTCTGTAAATGAAAGTGAAAAACTGTGCTTTCAAGATGTTGGTGCATTCTCACACTTCCCACAGTACAGTGTAACAGTCACAGACTACTCCTGCAGTGCTTAACAGGACTCCTTATCAATGGCCCAATGGAAATGCTAGTGGAGATAAGGATTTTCCAGGGCTTATTTGAGTGGAATCCTACTCTTCAAATTTTACACAATCCTGACCCCATCTCAATAAATCTTAATCTGATCCTACAATAGACACATAAGATGTCCTCCAGCCCTATACAAAACCTGAAATGTATAAACTTAATGTAAGTCCCATATTGCTTCCAATTGCCTACGCTAGAGCCATATCCACACCAATCTGAGCAAGTGGTTCCTGCCGAAAAGCATAATCAGTGCAATCAAAAGCCTGATTCAGGATGGTACGAGACATCTCTGTCCTGCAACCTTTTTTTCAGATAGCAACAAAAGTATCCCACCTTTCCTTCTTAAGTGGCTACTCCAAATGCACCACAGTATTTAAAACCAGAAATAATGTTATGGCCCTTTAGTTCTCACTAGATATAAATAAAATGGCTGAGATCAGATGCAATCAGAGTGCTTTATCAATTTACATTTTTAGTTTGAATATTGAGGTTTCCTTGATATGTTGGGCCACTACCACAAGTCAGTTCACTTCTAAGTGCTGCTCCTAGAAAAATTTTCATTTTCCAGAGATGTTTGTGGTTTACATTAGAGTATTATTACTGACCTTTTTTCATAATTAATGTTATTAAGGAGGGCTCTGTATAGACATCCATTTTTCGTCTGGTGTTAATGACTCAGGGGCCTTGCTGAAGTACATGTAGGACAAGAGAGTTATTTGTGTGTACTTTAGACCCCTATCAACACCATTCTTGTGAAAGACCTCTCCTCCCTTATCTCAACATTCCTTCTTTCCTTTGTATTGTTTTGTATGCTCTTAGGTGGCTGATCATGTTGAAGTTCACCCCTAGAAAATGTTACACAGAATAATCTGCCTGTTACACATTTCCATACTCTCTCTATTTGACTAGACATATGATAGCTCTATATCTTTCCAGATGTTCAGAACAAAGAATTCCACAGTTCTTTCAACAATGTAATTTGATGTTGTCCTTTATAGATTTTCTTCTGTGTTTTCAAAGCTTCCCTCTTCCCAAGTCTTGTTCATTTAGCTTATTCAGTTCTGTGCAGTTTATTACACAGTCTTGTCTTACTGCATAGTTAGTAATACAGTCTTACCGGTTACAGGTTTGAGTTTTAAAAAAGTTTCCCATTCTACCTATTGAATTTAAATTTCTCAGCAGAGAATGCTATCTCAAGGGTTCAAGCCTAAACTGATGGTTAGTATGCTTATGGGAGCATGTCATCATACTGTATTGTAGAGCCTTTTCTGCCTGTTTATATTGTTTTTTCTTCTCTTTCTTACAAATGGCTGTTGAGTTGAGGGCCAGTAAATAGTCTGGAGCATCAGTGCTGGAGCTAGGATACTCAAATTCTCAATTGCTAGTCTGAAATCAAAAAATGCTGCTTACTTCAGATAAGCCAGCACAACAAGCAGTGAGTTATTACTTGGGCATGCTTTTTATAGCCAATCACACCTAATATGACTGCCATTCTCACAAGGTCTTAAGGTCTTTCTGGAATGCAATAATGTATTGGGCAATAATTGTGAGCCGGATGCACTGCTCACTCTGCTCCCAACTCTCAATCCTGGTGTTTCTCTGCGTACTTCTGGTCCCCATCAAACACTGCAACCATCATGCTGGATGTTCTTTGGACACTCTTAACACTTTTGAATAGGTTTTATCTATAGAAATAACACAGGCATTCATGTTTGGTTCAATCAGTATGTTATTTCCAAAGATTTGCTTCAACTAGTTCATGCTTAGATTGTACACTCTCTATACTTGAATCCACTATGACTAAAAATGTTTAAGCACAAAATCTATTGTAACCTATGTAGCTCTGTTATTTTCATGTGTAATTGCTTCTAAACATCCACAGTTTTGACTTACAAATCTTCATCTTTATGATTGCCCATCCATTATTCTCAAAATCTGATATAGACCAGTACATTCTTGACACACCCCTGGCACTCTTGCCCTAAGGCAGCAGAATGTATACAACATGGTTGTTCAGTAGGGCAGGGAACTCAGCTTTTACATTCAAGTCAACATTTTCACTAAAACATATGCCACCATTAATCCGCACAACAAGGGTTACTTTCACTCGTGCAGCTACCACACAAAGCACATCTATACTTATGGTTGTAATATCAATTTCAGATTGTCCCTGCATGTGGAGCAGGGTTTCCCATGAGTCTCTTACATCCCAGCATCCATGCTGGCATCTCTTAATACACATGAATATGCACCAGCATTGCTCCAGCCTTCACAGGTCTGTGTTTATGCATTAAAGTCCTATGTTTCACAAGGAGCACCACAAAAGTAGGCAATAAAATAAATTAAATATTTAATTCCAAATTAAGGGCCTCTTTACAAGTTTGGCGCCTCGGTGGAGGTGGCGGTCGTACCACCGCAGGCCCAGTGTAGAAGACTGCAATATCATGCCAATGGCGGTGTTCCCAATCTATCCCAAACATGATGGCATGCCTACAATGGGAGAGGGCTTGGCTAATTGGTAGGTATCTGTGTGTCTCTGTTGTACCTGTCAACACTATCTTCCATGTGTCTGTCTCTGGTTTCTAACAGGTTCTGTCTCGATTCACACAGGAGACTGGATATCCTAACCTTCCATGGCTGTTGACACCAGTGAGGTAACCTGCCACTGATGCACAGACAAATTACAACGAGGCCCACGGTAGGATGAGGCACATGATTGAAAGGACATTTGGCTTACTCAAGGCAAGATTTAGATGTCTCCACGTCTCAGGAGGTGCCCTCCTCCACAGTCCCCAAAAGGCTTGTCACATAATTACTGCCTGCTGCATGATGCACATTCTGGCCCTCAGACGTCACATCTCATTACTGGCAGAGAAGGAGGTGGCTGCTGGACGTGTGAGGGGTGATGGGCACATGGAGAGTGATGATTAGGCAGATAAGGATGGGGCAGAGGAGTCCAGGACGGAGTTTATTAATCAGTACTTCCAATGACCTACAAGTATTTTGTCTGTGTGATTTTGCAAATGATATCTTAGCACTTGGATAAAATGAAATGTCCATCCTGGCCAGGTTTATAAGTGGGATGTCACATTTACCCTTATATATGTGGCTGATGAGGGATGACTGATTATGTTGCTGGAGCAGTATAAGTGATCAACACACTGCTATTTTGACCATCTATAGGTTGGGAGGTATATATATACTTAGAACAATCCTGTTATGTGCAATTTGTCGTGTCATCTCCTGTCCAGAAGTGAGGCAGGCTATGGACTGTATGAAGAGTTTCATTACATGTCCTACCTGCTGGTTGAGGCATTGATGGCAAGTTGTGTATGAATACAGTTGGAGGTGTTGTTTACAGCCCATTCCAGATGTCACCTGCATGTTTTTGGTTGTGATATTATTGTGAACTTTGATGTAGAGGTGTAATGTGATGTGCCCTGTTTCCTTGGCTTTTGACAATGTGCATCACTGCATTTTTCTGCATATGTGCATAGGGTGGCACCTTGACTCACATCCTGATTTGTGTCCAATTGTTGTCGTTTTTACAGATGGTATTACTGGGTCTACTCTGGTGTATGGCTGGGCTACTGATTCTCTTTTTATACCACTAATAAGCCATCTTTGATGTCCTAAGTTCCCTGTAGAGGATGCATACCTCTACTGTGATTTGTACTGGCTGTAGGATCATGGGTGGTTGAGACATGTCATTTAAGTTTGTTAACATTTACACATCAGACAATTAAGACATATTTGCATTTTCTGTGCTCCACAGTGTTTATTGTGCATATTGGGTTCAACAGTTGATGAGTGGGGTCATGGTGGATGAAATCCTCTGAGTAAATGGCCTAGCAGTAGGTAGTACAGGCCCAGTGTCCAAGGGCCATAGGAGAAGGTGAGTTATGGCATTGGGTGAGTCAGAGGCAAACAAGGGAGAATGTTCAGGGGAGTTTCACTTCCTGGCAGTGGTTTTGGTCTTGGCATCTGCTCCAGCAGAATGCCTGGATGTATGAGCACGTTTTCGGGGGGGTTCCTCAGTTGTAGAGGGAGGGGTGTCAGTGGCCTGTGGATCTCTTGCCAGGGCCTACAGTCCACTGGCTGCTACAGAAGTAGATGGCTCAGATGCTGGGTTGCCAATGGAAGGGGCTTGTTGGTGGGTGGAGGTGGGATGCATGATGTTAGGAGGTCACTGTACACCCCTGCAATGGTGGCCATGGAGGCATTGAGGGCCTGCCACTGCTGCGTGGCCTCCTGGCAGTATTCCCTCTGCATCCTTTTGTTTTCCCCCAAGATGGAGATTATTTGGCCCATCTTGTCTTGGGATTGCTGGTATGCACCTAGGACTTGTGAAATAGACTCCTAGTCAGTTGGCTCCCGTGGCTGCCACGTCCTCTGACCCACAGGTGACCTCCCGCAACCCCTGTCCCCCTGTGCCACAAGCACGGTGTGCCTACTCCCACTGTCACCAGGACCTTCATTGTCTTCAGTGTGAGGGTTTTAATCTTGTCCCTGTACTGTGAGGCACATAATTGATTGCACTGTGCTTGTGATACTGGTCTGGGGGTCAGGGGTTGGCTGTGATATGTTGCCACTAGGTGGGGGGGTTGGTTGTAGACAGGGTGAGGCTGGGAGTGGAGGACTGACCAGCTGTCCCGATGGGCCAGGTAGGTCAGCACTGTCCATGCATCCTGAGGCATAGTCGTCATTGGGTCCTTCATCCTGGGAAGGGCTGGCTGTCTCTGGCATTGACTCCATGGTGCCATTGGCTGGGGTACCTGTGAAAGGAGTGGAAGAGTGTTACCTGGTGAAGGTGTGATTGGTTGTCTGTTTGTCTGATGCATACAGTGGCTTAAGTTGATTTCCACTTATGGCAATGACAGATGCAGCACTGCAGGCATTGTTTGTGGATTGTGAGGGAGATGACATGTTACATGGTGAGATGGGGCATGGGGATTGCATAGCTGTCATTGCCATGATTTTTCCTCATTCTAAGGACATTGTTGGTGTGGGGGGTACAAGGGTACATGCAGATGTTGTATTGTGCAGTTAACAGGTATTGCAGTGGATGTGCAGGTGCATTGTGAGAGTCGTAGTTGTTATTGGCAAGGCTGTCTGTGCACTTGGGTGGGACTGTGTGGCCATTGTGGCTGGATGGTGTTGTGGCATTCAGGGGGAGGGGTATTAGGTGATTGGCAGTGAGGTGGAGTGGTAGAGAGGGTGATTTGGGGAGTGATAGGGTGGTGAGGATGCATGCTGGATTGGAGTAGTTGATGCAGGGGAGTGTTAGTTACTTGCCAGACTCCAGTCCTCCTGTTATTCCAGTCAGGCCCTCAGGATCGATTATTGCCAAGACCTTCTCCTCCCACGGTGCAAACTCTTGGGGCAGAGTTGGGGGTCCACCACCAGTTTTGTGAATGGCGATCCGGTCTTGTGATGTCATTGAATGGACCTTCCCCTGTAGGTTGTTCCACCTCTTCCTGATGTCCTCCCTTGTACGTGGGTTGTTGCCCACTGATTGGACCCTGTCAAAACTTCTCTGCCATAACTAAATTTTTCTGGCAGTGGACATTTGCTGTACCTGTGCTCCGAACAGTTGTGGCTCTACCCTGATAATTTAATCGACCATGACCCTCAGCTCATCGTCTGTGAAGCGTGGGTGCTTTTGATTTGACATGGTGGTTGTGTTGTGAGTGATGGTCTGTGTTGTGTGCAAGGGTGCAATGTGTGGTGGTTGGTGGGGTGGGGGCTGGTTAGTTATGTATGCTGTTGATATGTGGGTTTTTTGTGTAGTGGTGAAGTGTGTATTGTGTAGTGGTGTGGTCTGCAATGCGTGTGTAGTGTGGTGGTGGCTATGGTATTGTAGTGCTGTGTCTTCCGTGTGTACACTCCTCTCTGTCAGTGTGTGTGCATTTCTGGTTACAAAGGATTGAGGGTGTGTGTGAGGGCTTGTTATATGGTGCAGTGAGCAGGTGTGTGTGGTGTGTGTATGTGTCTCAGGTGTGGGATATTCATACTGTCCAATGCGGTGTGGTGTTCTGGCTGAGGTGAGTTTCTGACCGCAGTGGTTCAGACTGCCAATGGTTTACCGCCATGCACATACCTTCTGTGCTGATTTGTGGGTTATAATGTGAAGTGAAGGATGTGGTTGGCGTGGCGCTGCTGGTGGTGGGACCGCCTCTTTCCCACCCTCAGTTGTCTTGGCGGTATCAGATTTGTGACTGACTATGGCAGGGTGTAGTGTGTGACTCGTAATACGGCAGTCTTGTTGCCACCTCCATTATGGTCTTTTGGTGGCCGACACCGCAGCGGTCTTCGGAATAGACCGCTAAACTTGTAATGAGGCCTAAGTCACTAATGTTGTGGCATCTATTATTTTTGTTCTCCATTTCAAATAAAAGTAAAAACAAATTTTACAATAACCTAACATATTTTTAGCCATGCTTTTTAGGTTTAATATTTTGTTTTATAAATTCTCTGTATTTAAGAATAAAGGGATCTTGGTAACAGAGTCCTTCACCTTCTGGATGAAAAGTTACTAGGAGTAAGTTTATACTCATGAGTTAGGCTCCATCCTTGAACTCAGGGGGTGAGGGCAAGTAAGTCTAGATGTACCAAAATTACACTTGTTAAATGGTGACTAGCTTATGTAGTACATTTACTATAAAATGTAGAAGTATATTTACACATGTAGATTTCTCACATGCAGATTTACCTTTGCCAATATAACCCTGTGTATTAATGACACAGTACCTTTATCTTGCTTGTGCCAAGTATATCGATGTGAGACAGGCTACGTTTTAATGACCTATACACAGTTGTTAAAGGTCCACAGCTTGAGGCATCGAAGAGTGACCAAGGTTCACATAGGATTTGTAAATAACTTTGTGAAGGCCTGTTAAAAATTAGATCTTTGGTTGGCAGTCAGTTTACCCCCTGTCCAAGCAAGGACCCTCACTCTAGTCAAAGAGAATCACCCTCAGCTAACCCCCGCTCACCCCTTGGTAGCTTGGCATGAGCAGGCAGGCTTAACTTCAGAGTGCTAGGTGTAAAGTCTTTGTACCAACACACACAGTAACGTAATGAAAACACCACAAAATGACACAACACAGGTTTAGAAACATAGAAAATATGTATCTAAACAAAACAAGACCAAAACGATAAAAATTCACAATACACAAGTCAAGTTATCAATCAAAAACCAAAAAGAGTCTTCATGTAATTTTAAACACAACGCTAACGCTGTTAGTGTGAAAATGTAACTTGGGCGCGTCAAAAATAACTCTGCACGGGCGAGTGTGCGTCAAAAACGGCTTGTGATGCGTCGATATCACTTACGAGCGAGATCTTGCATCATTTCTCCCTTTGTCGGCTCGGCCTGCGTCTTTTCTTCTCTCCGCAGGCGAGCGATGCGTCGATTCGGTCAGCACTCGCGGGTCTGGGCAGGCCTTGCATCGTTTTTACACGCCCAGCGGTGTTTGCATCTGAAATCCAGCCGCATGATGATCCGAAAACCACGCAGCGCGGGTTGCTATCTCACCAGCCTCTGTCAGCGATGCTGCACGTTGTTTCTCCAGCCGTGGGTGTCGATTTTCCGGTCACGTTGCAGGCGAGCATAGATTTTCAGCTGCGAAGCCGGCGGGGCGTCGATTTTGGGGTTGTGTCCATCTTTTCCCCACACGGCGGTCTGTGTGTAAATTTCTCTCTCTTGGGCTGCCAGCTTCTCCTTTCAGGGTCCCAGAAACTGGGTGGGCACCACTTGGCAGAGTAAGAGTCTCAGCAGAGGCTCCAGGTGCTGGCAGAGAGAAGTCTTTGCTGTCCCTGAGACTTCAAACAACAGGAGGCAAGCTCTAAATCAAGCCCTTGGAGAGTTCTTCACAAGAAGGATGGCAACACAAAGTCCAGTCTATGTCCTCTAGCACAGGTAGAAGCAGCAACTGCAGGATAGCTCCAGAAAGCACAGTCACAGGCAGGGCAGCTTTTCTTCCTCACCTCTTCAGCTCTTCTCCAGGCAGAGGTTCCTCTTGGTTTCCAGAAGTGTTTTTAAGTCTGTAGTTGTGGGTGCCCTTCTTATACACATTTTGCCCTTTGAAATAGGCTTACTTCAAAGAAAAGTCTCTCTTGTTTGTGAAATCCTGCCTTCCTAGGCCAGGCCCCAGACACACACCAGGGGGTTGGAGACTGCATTGTGTGAGGGCAGGCACAGCCCATTCAGGTGTAAGTGACCACTCCTCCCCTCCCTCCTAGAACAGATGGCTCATCAGGAAATGCAGACTACACCCCAGCTCCCTTTGTGTCACTGTCTAGTGAGAGGTGCAACCAACCCAACTGTCAAACTGACTCAGACAGGGGATCCACAAACAGGCAGAGTCACAAAAATGGTTTAAACAAGAAAATGCTCACTTTCTAAAAGTGGCATATTCAAACACACAATCTTAAAATCAACTTTACTAAAAGATGTATTTTTAAATTGTGAGCTCAGAGTCCCCAAACTCCACATGTCTATCCGCTCCCAAAGGGAATCTACACTTTAATAATATTTAAAGGTAGCCCCTCTGTTAACCTATGAGAGGGACAGGCCTTGCAACAGTGAAAACGAATTTAACAGTATTTCACTGTCAGGGCATATAAAACACATTACTATGGGGGTCAGTTCAACCCTGGCGGTACAGGACCGCCAGGGCTGAAATGACGGAAGCACCGCCAACAGGCTGGCGGTGCTCCCAGGGTCATTACGACCGCGGCGGAAGCGCCGCGGTCGCACCCCCGGGGCCGGCGGTTTTCCGACACAATGGCCCCAGCGGTAGTAATCTGCCAGGGCAGCGCTGCTAGCTGCGCTGCCCAGGGGATTACGAGTCCCCCAACTACCAGCCTTTTCCTGGTGGTTTGAACCGCCAGGAAAAGGCTGGCGGTACGGGGAGTCGCGGGGCCCCTGGGGGCCCCTGTACTGGGCCCCCTGACAGGGCCCCATGCGGCTTTTCACTGTCTGCTCTGCAGACAGTGAAAAGCGCGACGGGTGCAACTGCACCCGTCGCACGGGCGCAACACCGCCGGCTCCATTTGGAGCCGGCTCCCATGTTGTGGCCCACATCCCCGCTGGCCCGGCGGGCGGAAACTCTGTTTCCGCCCGCCGGCCCAGCGGGGATGTCATAATGGGCACCGCAGGAGTGCGACCGCATTGGCGGCCACACGGCGGTTACAACTTGGCGGGCGGCGGTTGCCACCCGCCAATGTTGTAATGAGGGCCTATATGTCCTACCTTAACCATACACTGCACCCTGCCCTTGGGGCTACCTAGGGCCTACCTTAGAAATGTCTTATATGTAAGAAAAGGGAAGGTTAAGTCCTGGCAAATTGGTACACTTGCCAAGTCAATTTGGCAGGTTAAAACTGCACACACACAGCAGTAGCAGGTCTGAGACATGATTACAGAGATAGTAATGTGGGTGGCACAACAAGTGCTGCAGGCCCACGAGTAACATTTGATTTAAAGACCCTGGGCACCTCTAGTGCACTGTAGTAGGAACTGACTAGTAAATCAAATATGCCAATCATGCATAAACCAATTACATACACATTTTGTATAGGATCTCTTGCACTTTAGCACTGGTTAGCAGTGGTAAAGTGCCCAGAGTAACAAAACCAACAAAAACAGAGATCAGCACACAACGACAACCTGGGAAACAAAGGCAAAAAGTTAAGGGAGACCACATCAAGGATGAAAAGTCTAACAAGGCCCAAGAGAGAGTTGCTAAAGCACACATTGAAATGTGTTATAGTAGAGTTCTAGTATGTGGCTGCAAGGGGCAGTTCAAAAATCCAAACTTAGATTTAAAATCAAAACAAATAAATCTAACTATCTCTAGATAATCTTTAAAATGGGGACCTCTGTAGACAATGCTGGATGAAGTTGAAGAGTTCCAAGGATATAAGGACATTTTTGAAGTGATGCAGTAGAATTTTCAAGATTTACTACAAGGAGAACACATCTGAGAATTGGACTTGTCATCTGGCTTGAAGATTGCCTCAACTGGAGTGTCAGGAACATGGGTGGAAAGCAGAACCTCAGCACAGAAAGAGAGATGAAGAACAGAGCCTAAGCACAGACTCCCTTTCATTAACAGGGTGGAAAGACAAGCACTTGGCCACACTCTTGGTTTGCCTGTTATAGATATCACATCAAATCCTGTGGTAGATCCTGAAATCCTGTGGTAGGTCCTCCAATACTGAGGTGGATTGTCAAATCCCGCTGGACCCTTCCACTCAGATGGGGCACACTGTCACAACTTTTGGGGTGCCAGCATTGACCGCGATTGACTGTGCTGGTGATCAGGGGTCACAATTGGACAGCACACATGTGACAGCTGCAATGCAGTGTGGCAGGACTCCTGTCACACCATTGAAGATGTCATCCTGCATGTCTTTTGCCCTGGGGTGGAAAGGATGGTCAATAATGTAAAATCATTCTCTGACGAAGAGGATTTAACTTTGTATGTGAGGATTAAGCCTTGAGGGAGAAAGAAAAGAAAGCATAACCCTCTTGATTTAAGTATGATATTTTTGGCTTTCGAGTAAAATCTCACATCCAGCCTTAATTTTCAAGACATTAAACAGGTTGGGTTTGTAATGCAGAAAAATAGAAGACTGACCTAAGTGATTTTATACTTTACTTTGGTGAGGGAAGCAATTCATTTAACTGAAAGCAGACACGTGAAGCATTGGATTAGTGCCCGTGGCCCTAGAAGTGACCTCTGTAAAGAGTGAGGCTCTATTCACTATGGTCCAGTTATCAGATTAGTTTTACCACAAGTGCTCCAAAAACTACAGAAGGACCGGGCAAACGAGGTATTTCTTATTACGGGTGAACATGGTTGAGTGTCTCTCAGGATCAATCAGTACTCAAGATTGTTTAATTAAATTTGAAGAACAAAAACAATGATGTCAATGCAAATACAGTACCAAAATAAAAACAAAGTCATAATGAAACAAAATTAGTATCCATAATAGTACTACATACTATATATCTCTTGTAATTAAATATACATAGTATGTTGATATTGAACAGTATTATAACCCGGTACCCAGCTGCCCTGTGGTCAGAGGTACAATGAGAGCCCATGAATTTAGTCATTTCACATGGAGGTATGAACCTCTGGAAGGCATACTACTCCTTCCTTAGAATGCAAATGGTTTTAGAGCGCTGAAGGAAAAAGAAAATACTGATAAAGTAGGACATCTCAATCCAATTATGATGTTTTATTAGTCATGGCTGAACAGTTGCCTAGATGTTGATAGGAAATGCAGTAAATTTGAAAAACACAACTAATGAAAATGGTAACAGACCACTTGTTGGCCTTCTGACCAAACTCTTCGAAAGTACTAGAGGCCACATTCATACTTTTTGACGCAGTTTTGCATCAAAAAAGCTAACGCCATTTCTTTGTGCCACCTGTGCGTCAAATATATACTTTGACGCTCTGTGGCGCAAAGCACGGGTTAGAGTCATTTTTTTTTACTCTAACCATTGGGCCGCGTCGCAAAGCAAAATGTCGTTAAAGTGGGGAAAATGACTCTAATCCGCACCATTTTCCACCCTATTAACGTCAAAAAGTGGTGCAAACGCAGCAAACAGTGCTAAGGAGCCCCAAAATGGTTCCCAGAAGCCAGGAGAGACCCAAGGGAGACCTCAGTCTACCAGGAACCAGCCAAGAGGACACAGACAAGGCCCAGGGGAGAGACAAAAAGAAAAGGAAGTGTTGTTTCAGTGCAGAGGAGCATGAAATACTGGTCAGAGAGGTGACGGAGCACCTGCATCAACTTTTTGTCACCTCAAAATTGCCAATTTGGGAGGAGAGAGGCAATTTGGCAACAAATTGTCGACAAGGTAAACAGTGTGGCAGAGGTGCAGAGAACTGTCACGGAGTGCAAAAAACTCTGGCATGACTGCAAGCACATGACAAAGGAAAAAATGGCAAGGAACAGGAAGGTAGCACTGCAGACTGGAGGTGGGAGTCCAGCACCGTAGGAGGCCCTGGACGAGATGGAGGAGATGGTGGGAGCCGTCATCCCAGAGGAGATCATCACAGGAATCGGAGGGCAGGACAGCGCAGACTACCAGGAACCAACACATATGCAGGGTAAGTTGCGTGGGGGACAAAAATGCCTAAATGTGAACTGCAAGCAGGGGGAGTTACATACTTACTACACAATGCATGTACGCCATGCAAATCAAACAGTGGAAAGGGCAAAGGGGCATGGCACGGGTGCATGGGCAGTGCAGGGGAATCCATGGGCACAGCACAACACAACACCAACAACCTTTGCATGGGGGTACTCCACCATGCCAAGGCTGTTGGAAAGGCAAAGCCAGTCCAGGAGGGTAGGGTAGAACGTAAAATGGGCTGCTGTCACAGGACAGCTAGTACTGTCAGAACGTGAACTAGGGGACAATGTCCACTCACAGGCCATTTCCACAAGTGTCATTTACCATTGACAACAGTTGCCACTACCACCTGTGCTGTGTGTGCCTGTCAAGTGGCAAATGGCAGTTAGGTGCCCATGGAACAATCACACCCAGTATAGAGGGTTCAGGATGACGACGTGATCAATCCCCTTCAATTCCTAACAAAGTGTAAATCCTGTCAAATGCTCATGCTTATAGGTGCAATAAACATCATGTATTGTTACTTACATTATGAAGTACACAGCAGTAAAGTCATACCCATGCTGCTCATTCCAGGGTCTACCCCGTGCCTGTGTTACAATACCTGCAATGTCACCATACAACATCTCAACTATCATACTGCTAGGACAACAGCATTGAGGGAAAGGCGTATGTGTCTAGCTAGTGAAACACACCCGCACAGTCATAAGAGGAAATGGAGCACTGCCACACCCATCAGTGCAATCCAATGTAGCCTACATTGGCAAACATCAACATGACACACTACCAATGCTGACACCTGTATCGTGTCATGCCAATGCAATACATGGTATGTGCTAGGTCTCAGCAACGTATAGGTGTATGTGAAATATCATAGACTAGGTCAATCCTATATTGTTATGTGTGGTGCAAGTGGCATCAGAACACCCACAGGCATTGCAAGGCCTCACCATGCTAATAGAAGTAGAGGGAGGGTTGAGTAGGACAAGAAGGTGGCAACACACAATTTGGACAGAACCTACACCTAGAGGATGTGATACAGACAATTCCCCAAACTGCCAACAATACATGTGACATGCAGGTGGGGCAAAGGCCTGTGAAAATGCTAATATTAATGGCAGGAACAATGAACAGGAACCAAGATTATAATGTTCCACTAATAGGAAGTCAGTGATGTCACATTACAACTGCCACAACACAGACACACTAATTGTACAATATCTCATTGCAGAGGACGATAGCTGTCCTGTGGACATGCCTGTCCAGGGCTACCCTTATGGCATGGAGGACAAGCTGACAACCATTAGCCAGGAAACCTTCCAAGATGTCCTTGGAACCCTCCAGACCCCACCTTCAGTCGCAAGGAGGAGCACAGATGTAGCAGTCATCACAGAGGACCCACCCACCACCCCAATAGTACGGCCTGCCAGCTCAAACACAGCAGAGGACTCTGATGACACTGGTACCACCTTTGAGAGGACAGTAGTGGGAGTATAGCGGGAGCTGGCCAAGGAGGTGTTGGTGGGGATGCAAAATATGGCAGCCAGCCTTGAGGGGATGCGCATGTGCATGATGACTTCCATAGAACAGTGAGCAGCCAGGCAAGTCTAACAAGCCTTACTGCAAGGACTACAACAGTGTGTGAGGGATTTCACCCCAGCAGTAAGGGAGTTGCCACACATTTCACTACGTGCACGACTACAATCATGACCCCCTCAGGGCCGACCTGGCTGCCTACAACAGCGATGTAGCTGCTATACTCAATAACCAGCAGCTTCTCCTTGCTGCAGTTATGCCCTTAATAGCCCCACAGTTGGCAGCTTCCGGGAATTTAGGGTCCACTTCTTCAAACACTGAAGTGTGTGTTGCCACCTCAAACCGACCACCACCAAGGGCAGAGGAGACGACACACACATCAGAAGATGAAGACGTGGAACAGATCACCTTCAGCCGTAGGAGTACCCGGTAGCACCAGTCCATGCCACATGGGCAGTGATAACATGACAGTCTTGCTACAGTTGGTAACATGCACTGTTCTCCTACACACTGTTTACCTTACCACTATGGACTGCAATTGTCTCTCATTACCTAATTGGCAATTCATGTTCATCTGCACTATATGACAGTCCATCACAGCATGTTCAATGACATGTCCCTCACCATTGCACTTGTGTTGCGTCACAATAGAAGGCGTCACACTAAGGGACTTACAATATTAAACTACAGCACTTTAAAATAAACAGCAGCTACACAACCACTTTGTCTCTGTGTAATATGCCACATCAACTGTGTACGACAATTGTGATGCATGTAACATGTCAATGGCCACAGAATGTCAATACAATAGTGTAGAAAGAATGTTTGCTGATATCTATGCACAAGGGTCTGGATTTTATCATCATCTGTGCTTGCTTTGGCTTGTTTCTGAAGTTAAAGCATCACAAACAGTATAATGCTGTGTAGAAATGTATATGTCAGGCCCAAAGTATCTAAAAGATGAAACTCAATGTGGCCCACATTCCCTACAAGACAATCATTATGTATGTGACATATGACTCTAAACTTTAATCCCACACCCACACCATACAGCAGGAATGGATGTCTACGATTGTATGGACAATAACATCACCTGGAAGTTCAATGTAATAAATCATAGGTGTGATTTATGTATACTGAACTGTATAAGATTATGACACCACTCAGTTTATCAGAGTACACATGAACATCAGGGTGCAGGCAGACGTCCCACAGTGCCCAAAATTTCAACGCAGGACTCAAACGATGACAGATTTAAAATCACACCAACCATTACAATACATTATGAACCATAGTTACCTTGAGTGGTGGGTACAATGACTGGCAGATGCACAGAGAAGTAGCTGTGTTGTAGCTTCCAATGTGACAGCTCATTTGGAAGTGGGAATAACCATGTCAAGAATGGGATGTGGATGCAGGATGGAACACACAGGTAAACACAAATTTGACACTGTACACTCATGCAAAGTCCTTGATCCCAAAGCATATGACACATACTCTAAAGGAGTACATCAAACTTTATTATATATGTATGAAAGGAAACTTAAACTATGTCAAACACCTAAACTAACCTAACCTATCCTAACTATACATTACCTAAAACTGGTCCTAACTACCTAAGCTAAACTTACTTACCACATGTAACTAAACACTCTAAAAATCAACCCCTCACCTCCCTTATATGACGGGACACATGCAGGACAACATATACTAAACTAAATACATACTAACTAATCCTAAACATCTTTTTTTGTATTTTGTTTTTAGAACAAACATGTAATAATATAACTCCTCCCAAGCCACTTATCCTAACTAAAGTAACAGCCTACTCTAACCTATCACTAGGCCCCCTAAACCTACTTAAAAAAAGTATGAGGAAAGAGGAGGGAGGGGACTGAATTAGGGGTGAGGAACAATAAATTCAAAGATTGGCCCTCCTCCAGAATTTCTTTATCGCTCGCTGTCTCCTGCTGTTGCGGGCCACCTCATGCTGTAGACTGTCCATGCGCCGCAGCACACATTGCATGTCATGTTGGAGGTTGCGGAAATCTGCCATGTCCATTACTCCAGCTGTGGTGGTCTGAGTAGCACTTGATGTAGCAGGTGCTGGTGCCATGGTTGGAGGTGGTGGTTCTGTTGGGCCTTGTGCTGTCATCTCAGTGTCCACTTTGTTTGGAGTTGGTGTGGTGGCGGCTGTTGTGGCAAATGCTGGCCCCCCCCTTAGCTAAATGCCCTCCATGCCCCTGTCGCTCTCTCGTGACAATACCGCCTAGCCATCATACACTACCCAGCCTCCACATCAAGGATGTGTCAGTACTGGCAGGATGGTATGCAGTTGGTAATCATAAGGCGGCATTGTAGTTTGGCACACATGAATGTTTGAATTACATGTCTGTCATCTACACTGTGACCATCACACCTAGCTACATATATTTCCCCCCCCTAACCCTGTGCCTCAGGGGGATGGGCATGCAATACATATTTTCAACCATCAAGGACAACCACAAAGCTTTCTCCAGCTGTACATGGATTGAGTCAGTCTACCACAGGTAAGGAGGCCTGCCAACTAGGATTGAGTCAACCATTGGACAATCACATGTACATTCATGTTTCTATTTGCGGACAACCATCAGCATCAGATCTCACTGACACATTTCCAAAATCAACCGCATTGATGCAAGCACCCATCTGGCCTTGACCTGCATGCACACCTATGATATATCACTCAAGTGCCACGTAAATGGTGTGCAACATTTGGAGCTAGCTGCTATGGGACAGTCACCTATGCAGTCCTACATGTTCATTACTTAACAGGGATGCACAAGTTGGTGTGTAAAACTGATGCATCACTGTTCTGTGTGAATTAGGGTATGACTTGCTGACTAAATTATGACACTGGCCACCTCCAAATCGATTTTTGGCATACATGTGACAACAAATCACCTTCTTCACCTGCCCATGCCTATTGCGCAGCACTTGACTCCCAATATATGACTTTCTGCCAGTGAATGTCTAACTCTTCCATGGAACACTATGTCAACCTCCAGTCAAGTCACATATCAGATCACGTGCCAGCTCATCATATCTTGCAATGAGTCCAACACACAGGAGTCAATCACACAACAGCTGCAAAACACAACACAGGACAAACATTTTAACACTTACTGGACACGTCTGGGTCCACAAATCGAGCCACTTCACCTATGGTGTGGGGGGCTGGTCCACCTGTAAAACATGGAAGGGTGATATGTGCTCAATGTCTGCTCACTGTACAAAAGTTGGAACAACAAATCACTGTGTGTGACATTTTATATGATAGAGCTGCACATCAGGCATGTAGACACCCCAACAAACATACCACTACAAACATGCATTGACACTGTCACTCCAGTGAGTGATAGACACACATATGCACACATGCACTGGCCCTAACAATCATGTGGTGCCAAACATGATTACTCAATTTTGTGCTTAATAAATTCCAGATGGTACTCCATTTCATCTTTTGTAATTGGGAGTCACATGCAATGCCACATTCCTGGTGCACTGCAATACCAGTGACTCAGGTATTGTGGCTTGTGCATCAAGGGACAATGAGTAACTGTGTGTTGGTCATGTGGGTTGATTTGTTTTCAGGAATTATTGTGATTTCAGTGGTCTATAATAGGTGTGCCAGTGTTGTATGTAGGTTACATATGCCACATTGGCAGTGTACCCTAAGCTGTGTATGCCCCCTATGACAACATGATGGCAGGGATCCTGTATGTTACTTGATGACAATGTTACGCTAAACATGGATTGGCCACTTTCCTGATTCAAAACTGCAAAATGATGTATGCTGACAGTGTCTTAGTTGATCATCGTTGACATAATGCATGGGCACAGGTGTAGGCATTGCACCTGAAATGTGTTACTCTGGGCCATGTGTACCTATATCAGGTATTGTAAATCACAAATTGCCAGAATCAGCAACTTACAATTGGCAAGTTGGGTGATCAGTGGGAGTACACCCAAACTGACACTGTCCACCAATAAAAAAAGGGGTAGCAAATGTCCTACTTCTGCAATCATGATGAGTTAGGTCTCTATTTGAAAACACCTTGGGAATGGCGGCACTCACAGAACTGCTGGCCTACTGAGCTCAGCAGACCACCATGTCTGTGACTGCCTTCATACTGAGAAGTTTACATTTGTAGAAGTACCGCAATATTTCAGCAGGGGTGTACCAAAAGTAACTTAACAACCTATTTCTTCACTAAAATAGTATAATGGAAGCAGTCAGTGGTCCCTTGCAGAACATCATGCTCAAAAATAGTTTGTGACCCTGCATTCACAAAGAGCAGGGATCCTATGCTGACCCTTTCACTTTAGAAAATGGATTGGCACCAAAGTGACACAGATGGTAACTGCACAAGCTCAGTCCTAGCAATTGTGCCCAAGCAAAATATGTTGTTGGGCCCTGCTACTCAATGATAGGATTTTAACCCCTACTCCGAAATGCCACAAAATGACCCTGTTTTCTGATTATGCAATCTGGTAGCATAATGGCCCATTTGAGTTTGGCCATGTGAATGATTATTTGTCCAGACGTAAACACACAGAAACAGTGAACTTGGGCCCAGATGTGTAATTTATTTTGTGTCGCATTAGCTTCATTTGTTGACGCAACAGTTGCTCAAATTATCAAAATATATTTGAATGTAATAAAGTGTGCGATACTTTTGCGTCCAGAAATTCTGAAAATGCAGCGCAAACAAAGTAGAAATATGGGCCTTAGATAATAGTGAAGGTTATTAAGAGCTTGGTACGTATGGCCCTGAATACTGTTCGAACATGGTTCCACAAAACTGTGGACTACATTGTTTCCATGTATTACCATGAGAAATACATCCATTCCTAGTACACTCACAGATTGTTCAACTTGCATTCCACATGTCCACAAACATTGCATGCAGCATGTCACAACATCTGCTTCTGTCACTCCAGAGCATTTTACTGTACATATTAGTCAATTTGGTACTCAGCAACAGGCCACCAATCACCACAACCAGGTGGTCCAGCAGGTCCTGCTCTCGGGCCACCAGGTCAGCCCAGCGATGTTTCAGTTGGTGATCGTTGCGTTGGGTGTTGAAAATGCACCTTTGGGGGAACAGTACCCACCTCAGCCATCTTGCCTCCGTGTCGTACCCCGTATCACACGGCCCCCAACCTCTAACATCAGGGGGAGGAAGTGGCACACTAGCCACACAAATGCCCCTACCTCCTCCTCACCCATGTGCCCAAGCCGTTGCCTTCCTGACATCACACCAAAACAATAAATCAAAAGTAAAGAGGGAAAAACAGGGAAAGGAGGTAGGAAAAGGAAACTTATCTAACCCAAATACAGCCCAAAACTCCCCCAACTAATACTACCCACAAACAGACTCCCAACAGTACAAAGACAAATCAAAATACAATTAATGACACAAATACACTTACACAGGATACAAAAGACACTTACCAAACACCAAAAGACAATATAAAGAGCACACAGGAGACAAAATCACAATATTCACAGAGAGATAATCCAAAACACAGGCGCACAGTCTACAATAATCACAGACTGCAAAGTGAAAGTGAAAGTACACCCACTGTACCATTTCTGCAAACAAGATATCCTATTACATCACTTCCTGTCTCATCTGTGGCCCGTTTTCTGTCATGCATGTAAATGTTTGACGCTTACAGGGTTTGCGTCAATATTTTTTGATGCATATGCGTTAAAATCCCACGCATTCATGGTCCAATACATTTTCAATGGATATCTGCAAGCTTAGGGTGTGCTGGTGGAATTAACCCTAGGGACCAATTGATGTATAATGTGCTTGAGCGTTATTTGTTAACACATATGTGTCATTTTTTAATGCATCTGCGTCATTTTTAACGCATATGCGTCATTTTTGACGCGTTTGCATACAAAATTCTGTCTTAAACTGTGTTTGAGTCATTTTTCTAATTTTAACATGCATGCAGCCTGTAACTACACAAAGATAGGATGGTATGACCTGCAGTGTGTGTTCTAGTGTTTGGGCACATGTGGCAGACCATTCTACTGCGGCCCATAATACTCATGCGCAGGATTAGCTCTCTTAACTGACGCAACAGCAGCACAAACTTTGGAAAGTAAATTGGATTTTTCAAGTTTGAGCAGGTGTTGCATCAATAGAGGACAGCAAGGCTATGGTACTAAAACATGAATCATGTCCTGTGTGTTTTGTGTGCCTCTGTGGGAAAGGCATGCAAAACATTTGGCGTAATGTTCATGTATGAATGTTTTACCTATGGGTATAACCATCAGATGCCAATCAATGAGGTACACCAATCATGATATGTGTTTGTAATATTTGTTGCCTCTTATCCTGTGTGTACTTGCTTGACAATGGGGACAATACATTTCCAATGACTAACTATACACAGGAAAGATCGAGGATGGCTGATGAGGGCTATGTCAGATATGTTACCCCTCACATGTCATGAAATGTTGGCTATCACTTCATGGTCACCTGTGTGTATACTACTGATGAGTCAGGCATTTGAACATGGTAGAGTCTCAAATCCAATCATAACATTGTTATGTACACCATACTTTGACTAATGTAAATGACCTATGTTTCTCCTGTGGCTGTGGTGGACCAGCAGACCACGCTGCATGTGTTCACATATTTCCAGTCGCTCATTGCACAAAAGTGTCCAGTTCAAGTGTGTGGCCATGTGTACCCTGTGTCAGTATTGGCCTCCATGGTGTAACAGTTACGTGAAGGTCTAGTCAGGAGTCTGTGAAGCCAACCCTTGAATTAACTGAGTATCCTTCAAAGCAGATTTGACCTAAAGCCAAAGATCAGGTAACGGTATACCAGGGGAAAGGGCAGCTATGGTACAGCAGAAATTTCAGAAGGCTGACGACAGAGCAACCTTGGTGTGCTCAAATACGTTATGGATCAGTAATAGAACAACAGGCAGGTTTCATCACTACATTTGTACACAGGGTAGGGCTCTAAAATCCCCACCGCAACAGGGAACATCATTGCCTCTGTGCTGATTAATCCCCCAGCTAGTCCCCATGCAAGCCCCGTCAAAAGGTAGTGGCAGAAGTGAATCTGTGTCTGGACATCAGGGCATATTGTCCTTACATACACATTAGCAGCCCTTGTTTGTTGGGTTGGAGGCACAGTACCAAATCCAGGCACACAGCCACAGCACACTGTCACTGTTTGACACTAATGAATACATGCAAAACCAGACAAGGGATGGGGGCTGGATTTCCCCTTTTGAAAACATATCCCAGAACAAAATAAGATAAGAGAACAAATTAAACTATTTGGTACATTTGAGGACTGATCGTAGACCTACCAGACACAATACCCCAAGAGGAAATGGAGGGCATGGAAACCAACCATGAGGCAAATGTAGCCACAAGGAACGTATCTGGTTAACGCAAAGACTGGAACCAGTCTGGCTAACAGGATGCAGGTTCTGTCAGGAACAAACATGGACAAGGCAAATACACAGTGAGCAGAGTCTGACTGGGACAAGCAGGAACAACACTGTGGAAACAAAGAACAGTTTCTGGTGTACTCTGCACTGTTCAACAATCCCACAAGGGCTCTGGCACACAAATGAATTGTACTCCAATGCATAACAAGGAGATTCAGGAAATGGCAGCTTCTAAGCAGTTCCAGGCAGCAGCAACGGCAGGGCAGAGTCAAATGGCTGGGCTGCATGAGAGTGCTTACTGGTGTGTGCACCTTCAGTCTCTCACAAGTCCTGGAGTTGAGAAACCAGTATAAGGGGCCAACCGGACCTTTCACATGGGAAGCAATGGACAGCAGGTTACAGGTCTTACCGACTACCAGGCAGTGCATTATTGGACCTGAAGTCCATGCAGACTGATGAAGTAGAACTATGGCATGCCATACTGAAGAGGGAAGCACACAGGAGTCAGAATGGGAGTCTGGGTGAGTGTAGATGATGATTGCCAGGGTACAGATAGTAAAGTTACAGTGCCCCCTAGAGAAGGGTGGGCAGAGTCTTAAAACATGGCAGTGGCTGGACTTATTACCCTGGGATGGACTGCGCAGGGCATGTCTTGTGAGCAATACTTGTCATACCTGGGGCACTCGTGCTATCCATTTTGAGGTTTGATGCACTTCTTGTCACATGTTCCTTGCAGAGATAGCTGATGTCAAACTTACTGTTCTCAAGGGTCTGGTCATACATTCTTGTTACCAATGCAATTGCACGTCCACTGCCTCATGTATGATTCACATTTTTTACCTTATAATTCATGGTGTCTTAGTTGGGTGTCATATGCTGCAATGGACCATGTTGGCAACATGGATGTGTCTCATAGCTGTCGTCCTATGAAGTTGCCCTTTCAAGTGTGAAATAGACAGGATGTATATCATAAAAACTGTGTGTGATGTTTGCTGTACATTCATACCCATCAAACGTGATGTGGCATCTGAAGTATGCAAATTTGTATTTCTGCAGTGGTCCATGAGGCAATACTCTAATTAGGATTCCTAGAGATCATGTGATGCATAAATAATCACCCAGAGCATGATTGAGTGATGAAGTGAGGTGTTTAATTACATATCATAACAAAGTGGTAATAGTGACCATGGTTGGAAAACATTCTGTACAATCTGTTGTCTGTGACACATTCCTGCAGCTGAGTTAGGCTGTTCCCCCTCATTTTCCCAGACAGCATCCTCCTCCTCCTCTTCAGGCAGTTGTTGTTCAGGTTCATATAGGGGAATGTTACTACTAACAGAAATGTTGTGCAGGATGGTACAGGTCAAAATGATCTTGCAGACCATTTCTGGGGAATATAGGAGACTGCCTCCGGTGATGTCCAGGCACCTGAATCTGGACTTCAGGATGCCAAAAGTCCGTTCAACTATGGTGCATGTCCTATGATGTGCCTCATTATAGGCACGCTCTGCTGCTGTGCTTGGGTTGGCAAATGGGGTCATGATCCATGGCTGGATCCCGTAACCCTGATCAGCTGAAAGAGAAAATGGGGGTAAGTATTTTGTTGTTGGTTGCACCAGGAATGTCACTTTGCGTGGTATTTGTTATCTTGGGTTGTCTCATATGTGTTTGTGGTATTGTGTGGGATCCTAGGATTCTGTGAGGTTCTTTCTGCATTAGGTTGTTTGACTAGCAAAACTGGTGTTTGGATAATTGACCTGATATCTCTGGTATATTTAGAAACTTGCAGTTCAGTGGGTATCTCCCATGCTTTATGTAGTGAGAAAGATGTGTCCATGTGCATTCACTGGGGGTGACATGATACTTCCATACACACAATAGATTCCATTGTGGTGGTAACATGGTTGCACTACATGGCCTGGATATCCCATCCAATTAGACATATGTAATTGCAGGTGAAATGCAACAGTAAGGCCCTTTGATTTGGCTAGGTGGCAATGCACAACACAACTCCATACGTTGGAAGCACTGAAGCGTTCAATATTGACAATGCACAACTATCCCATGTGTGACTAGTTCTATGCAAAATTGTTTTTGTTCCCTCACCCAGTTGGCTCATGTGCAACTGTGCACCTACACTACTGAACTTGCTCCAGGTGAGCTGGCTAAGTTGGTTGTGGGGTCAAGGTTTTAGTGTAGGAAGGTCCATCTCCCTGTACATCTGTTATGTATATGGGGAATTGACTCATTCAGTATGTGTAGCAGTGTGCACTTTGCATTAGTGTCACAGCAACCTGTTTTCATAGCACAGTCCACTTCCTTATTGCTAGCTGGCAATGTCACCCAGAAGTGATGTGAGATGTTGGTACTGCCTCAATAATTCCATGTCACCTTAATTTGAGTCAGCGGCATCATGCAATGTGTCTCATGGTGTTTGACCTGCAGCAACACACATTACAAACCCCTTACATAGGACGTATTGCTTGGAAGGGTGTGGGATTGACTGTGGCCTTCTGTGATATTGAATGGTTCATCTTCCAAGTTGTACTGCCAGTTAAGGCCATGTCATTGTCACTGTGTAGTTTTAAATTGTTCCGTTGTGGCTGTAGAGTGGCATCTATTGTTATTTGCAGCCTTCATTTGTCCATAGGCATGTATCCCATCGGGTCAGGATATCAAACATGACTATCAGTGCCACACCTCAGTGTCTTCCTGGCCACGTGTCAAAGTAGTGGTGTATGTCTTGTATGTCCTACAGGGTTGCTATGCTGTGTGTAAGTTTCTAGGTTTCTGCACTTACTGACAAGAAGGCCATTGTCATATCGCCCATCCTGAAAGAGCCGATTGATGGTGCTGTGGTAGAAGATGAATGAATCCTGTACACTCCCAGGATACTTTGCCATCATGTTGGTGAACAATCCCTGGTGATCAACAATTGCCTGCACATTGATGGAGAGTGGGTGCTTTCTGTTGCGGGATAGGTGCTCGGTAGCAACAGGTGGCACAATCAGGACATGTGTGCAGTCAATGGCACAAAGCACGTGCGGGAAGCCATTAATTTGATAAAACCCCTGTTTGGTCTCCTGCTGCTTCTGCTGTGTGTTGGGGAAGCTGATGTGGTGGGGTGTGAGGGAGATGAAGGCATCAAGTACCTAGGGAAGGAAGGCGGAGAATGAGGGCTGTGAGACCCCGGCAACCAGGGCACCAGTAGTTTGAAATGAGCCACTTGTCAACATGTGCAGGAGAGCGAGCAGCTTGGTCTCCGGTGGAATAATGTGGGGTGTCTGCAAGCTGGCTGCCAACTGTGGCTCAATTTGGCACAGCAGCTGCTGTATGGCTTTCCAGTTGAGTCTGTACCTCTGGATGATATCATGTTCCCTGAGGCCCAGGAGGGTTGTCCTGGTCCTAAGTAGCAACTCCTGCCTTACCTTTGGGGTCCATGTTGGTGTGGTGGTAGCTGCTGCTGTTGGTCCTGTGCTCTGCGTCTTCTGGCATGCTGCATGAGTAGCACCTCCATGTCATCCTTCTTGTGCAATGATTGTGTGAGTTTTCCTTAAGCAGTGGTGTATTTGCCCCATTTTAATGCCTGCCCTGACCCAGGCGTTAAAATTTGACGCAAATCGGGATTTGTGTCATTTTCTGGAACCACCTCCCATCCGTGCAGAATTTTTGCCCGGTTGGATAAATATGGCGCACAGGTGTTTGAGTAATTTTTGGGACGGGAACACCTACCTTGCATCTCATTGATGCAAGGTGGTTTCAGGCAATCAGAAAATGACGCACACTCTGATATTTTGACGCTAGACGGGTCTAGCGTCAAAATATAAATATGGTGTTAAGTTTGTGCCGGATTAGCGTAAAAATGTTTTTTACAGCAATCCGGCGCAAGGGGATTATACATTTGGGCCTTAAAATCCTTCCACTAGTTGAAGATGAATTGTATTTGGCCACTCATTTGTGAGGTTAAGTTGGACTTGAAGTGTGTTGGAGATCCTTCATTTTATTTAGTTTGTGTATACTGCATGATTATTCATCAATAACTTGTTGATGGGCTTTTTGGAAAATGATTTTAATTATTTAAGAACTTGTGTCCTGTCTCTATTGTTATTGTAGTCGGTGATTTCATTGAAGGATCAGTCTTTCTTTTCTGTTCTTATTATCCAATTTAAGGAGCCCCTGTTGGCATACAGAGTATACAGATTTCCTTATAGCTCTTATACCAACTGGCTTGCCTTAATGTCAAATTCCACAAAGACATTCCAGCCAAATGTACTTTTCAATTTGGTGATAATGTTGCTCCAATTATTAAAGGTTTGTGTAAATTGGGCTTTTTAATTTAATTTCACATTTTTTAATTGGATTACACGTTAAATAGCGATCATCTACCATTCACTCCTTAGTTAGCATTAGTGCCTTCCCACAGTAAGAATTCCCTTCCTCTTTCTTTAATACATCCCCACAGAATCCATAATTGGCTGTCTACTGAGAACCTTGTCTATTTACCAGAATCTGCCCTATTACTTGGTTGGATGAACGTCTACAACAAATTGTCCTCAATATAACTAAGAACATTGAACTTGCTCGAGGTTCCTTTTCCTTAAAGTAGGAATGTAATAAAACGAGTGATTAAATGAGATTTGGAAGTTGCTGAAATATAGTTTTAAAGCAGTACTTATTGAAAATCAATTCAGCTAAGGGTCAAGAATATGAATCTTTTAAACTATAGTAATGTTAGTTACTTTTGGTGAAACTGGAAAGCTATGAAAATCGTGATTGGGCTTCGCTATGTCCATCCGTCTTTAGGTCTTCATAAATCAATGCACAAGCTTACATCTATTATCTAATGTAGAACCCAGAGGGGTGGGCGTACTGTATGTAGTCAAAATATTAATCATGGATTATACACCTGTCGAACTCTAGAGTGTGCTGTTGTTCCTTGAAAAGTATTCTGAAAACAACAAATTAGTAATTACCACTGAAAAAAAAACATTCATCCATTTAAGCGTTCATGGTAACTAGATGGGAAAAAAGGTAACCAAGTATAAATACATAGGTAATAGGTTTTACATAGTTTGAAATGGAATACACTTCTGGTTACAATACAGATTTTTTACATTCATCAGTCAGTGTTCTTCTTCTTAGCTTTAACATAAACTATTGGGGTCTATGGCTGATACACTACATACTACTCTTAAAAGCAAAAACAATTTCTCATGCACTTCATAGATCTGAGTTGTCTTTTTTAGACCCCACTGTGTAGAAGGAAACTTTGAAAGGGTTGAACAAATGCTCAAACCTTTAGCAAAGCACTAACTTAGAACTGGTTACGACACCTTGTAGTTGTTTGGAAAGGAGTTGCCTAATGTGATGTTTTTATACTTTCTGGGGCATATTTACAATAGTTTGGCCAGGGGCAGCACAGCAAAGCTTCTTGCTACACTGCCCTGTGTCAAAAGAAAAGGGCAGGAATGTATTGCATATATAAGATACAGCACATTCCTGTCCTCTTTCACTGTGCTGGCGCACAACTGGCTGCCATACACCAACTCAGACACCCTTGCAAGGGTGTCTGCATTGTAGGAATGATTGTTTTGTGCAGGAAGGAACGCATTCCTGCACAAAAACGATCAATTGATGCATATTCCTCCTTCTATGTGTACTGCATAGTGCAGGAGGCGCAGACTTTTCACGCATTCCCAGGCTTACAAATCCCTGTAAATCTGGAAATGTGTCAAACTCCATGGATAGTGCGTGAGAAAACCCACCTCAGTACCCATGTAATTTCTCTTTGATGCAGAGTAATGCAACACAGTGACTTGCTCTGCTTTGCCTTACTCCATATTTACAAGGTCATGTAAAATTAAAGCCAGATGAGCAGACCTATGGGATACATTTTACTTAGGGCTTCTTCATAGCAGTTGCTCCATTACAGTGCTGAATAGAACTCTCTTTCTTGGTCCACTCCTGGTCAACAGATTTAGATGAGCAACAATTGATGGGTAGATCCTCCATTGTTGTAGCATGGAATTGTCTGCAGTGCGCAATACCTATGTCTGTCTATTGAAGCTGACTCAAACTCAAACAAATGAGGGCATTCCATAGTGGCCTTGATATAGCTCAACCACAGGATCCAACAGGCAAGGTCAGTAGCGAGGCAGTCCTTAATAATCATCTGGTTAAGGGCAGCCCCCTTGCTGGTCCAAATTGTGCACCAAAGCTCCAGGGGAGCAACACTAATTCTATCCTGCATGTATTCTAGATTCAACTCCTGATGAATAGAAAAGTGTGTTGTAGATGGCGGAACACCCAGCAACCAGCGGCAGAATTGATTTTCTTCCACCTGGATGCTCCCAACCTCTTTGTAGCCCCACAGCCCCATACCATAAGTCACAGCAGGTAAGCACTTCTTCCTATTAGAAGCTAGGGAGAAGGTGATTCTCATTGTATGCAGAAAATATGAGACCCTGCCTTTCAAAGAGGGAAGCCTACAAGCTTGTGAATGTAGAACCCACTGTACCATCTGAGCTGATAGCAGGACTTGCTAAGTCATATGTCAGTAGAAAAGCATATAAATGACACCCCTTCAGATCCATATCAGACTAATCCGCTTCATGTCTAATGGGATCAAAAGGAGAGTCCTCTCGTAAAGACATATCCCCCACCTTATCATTGAAATCCCCAAGCCAGTAAAATATTAAATAGCCTATCTTTAGACTGGGCTCTGCTAGCTAAAGAGCCAGTAATTGTAGAGAGGCCTTGAAAGGTAAAGTCATTATTATACTAGTTCACCATAAGAATGCTTAACTTATCACCCCCACAAACCTCAAACACCTGTACTCTCCCCATATCCATTGGTACCAGAAGGATTTTACACCTAATATTAACTTTGAACCAGGTCACCAAACCCCCTTTACCACGACCTGAGGTTGAGGAGGTAGCAAAATGGCTAAAACTGTTACACCCATCAAGAACTATTTCAGACATGGCCCAAGTTTCTTGCATGGAAAAAATATCAAAGTTAGATATAAATGACCACCATCCCTCAACATCTAACTTTGAGGCCAGACCAGCTACATTCCAGCTCAGATATTTCTGGTTCGACATCTTACTAACGAGGGGTTGCAGGCCAACCGATGAAACTAAAGCCCCTCCAGGTGAGTTTGCAGGGAAACTACTCTCAGGCGGCATATCAATAGTGCTCCCCCCAGCACCTGTACACCCATGCAGGCAGTTCCACTGGTCACATTAGTAGGAATTATAGATAGTTGTCAATCAACACCCTCTAACTTTGACAAGGCTGAATATCTATTGCTAAGTGGGAAAGGATGGTTTCCTATAGCCGAATTTAGGGGCATGTTTGGAGTTTTGATTTTCAGTAGGGCCAGCAATATGAGCAGGAGCTAGATGTTTATAAAAAAGGCCAGCGGTAATATTCTGATCCCTGCTCTAGGGTGGAGATGAGGTACAGCTAGTTAGCCAGAACAAAACCCAGATTAGGCCGACAACTGTCACCTGTAGCGGGTTCAGACTCAGTCCCCCATAGTACAAGTGATTCTGCTGCCCGAATCCAGTAGTCTCATTAGGATAATGAGAACCTACGTGATGTGGCGCCACAAACATTTGGTCAGTCCCGAATTTTCTGGACTTCCTGAGTGTCTCTGTCTCACTACATGCAAAGACACCTCAGGGCTATATATGGAGACGTGGGTGGTATCGAGGATTTTGCTCCTCAGCTAAGTAGGGAGTACCTAACTAACACGGTAGGTTGTTCAAGCTTGAACTCTAAAAGGATAATCCTCATTTGGTGTGCTTATCTCTGAACAAAAATGTTCCATTCATCATGGCAAACCTGCAACAGGGAGCAATTGCAGTCACTATGCGACCACCCCTTAATGCACATTTATTGGCACATGGCCTAATGGCCCAGGGGGGTCCAGTTACATTTGTTGTTGAGGCTCATCCAGCCTATAGAAAGAAATGTTCTATTCTTGGGACACATTTCCAGCAGCTGATGGGAACACAAATAGATTTCATCACTATACATCTGCAAACATACCTGCACAGTATAGAGCATATGCATATCTAGAAATACCTCTATCTTATCAAGAACATAATAATTGGCTTGATGGTGCCCTACCCCATACAATTCTACACGTTAGGTTAGGTCCTCTAAGTAATGATGGTCCTACCTGGCCTTTATTGGCCATGTATACACCACACCCTGCTGCAGCAACCTTGACAGTAGTTGTAGCCCGGTGCTTATATGCTGAGCTTACGGCAATATACAGACGATTAGTGTAGTTTGTAATGCAAACATTAAATACAAATCCATCACATGCTGGCCAGGTGCAACCACATGCAGTAACGCCAGGCTTTAATCCTGTGACTGTACATTCGATCATGGGTAAAGTACCCACCAAACGAGAAGAGATTCCGTTTTGGTTAGCTCAAAAAGTAAATGAAATGGAAGCAGTATTTCCCCATACGGGACCTCAAGATACGTATAGAATATTAACTATGTGCTTGCCATTTGGGATGGTGCCCACAGTAGATAACTGCAATACTTGGGGCACAGTATTTGCCATGCTATAAACTATCACACGCGGTACACCAACACTTGCCAATTGCTGGAAGTGTTAAAATAAAGTCAAGATGAACATAGGGCTGCCCCGGCCCTGGACTTGGGGATGCAACTTATGGGTAATTTTGCCACTGTATCTTCAATTATATTATGTAACCTTAAAAGAGAAGCAGTTGCACTAGGAATGCGTATGCGGCTCCAGGACGTTCCTCCACAGGATCAAGAATGTGAGCTGCCAAAGATTATCACAGAGACCTACTCTAGTATTGGTCGAGATAGTCTGGGGGCCAGACCCACAAAATCACAGTTTCAGGGTAAATCTAATAAAGATTCTACCAAGCAAGGTCCTGCGGGTTCTAAGAAATGCTGGGATAAAAACCAACAAAAACCTAAAAAAGAAAGGGGAGAATCTCTGCCTATGAAGACCCCACAGAACAGATATAACCTCAGAAATAAAAATAATATTAAAACGCCGAACAGATATTAATACACTGATACACGCCAATCCCATTCCTTTCAGGACTCACTGGAAAAACGCATTGAGAGTGGTGAGCGGTCAGAGCGAAGAACTGAGTACGTGAAACCGAGACAGGAATCACAAGACTCAACAGAATTTTCTGTTAAAAAATAAGAGAAACTTCCACAACAAAATCCCCAACTCAAAAAGAAAAAAGTGGCAGCAGTTGTGATTCGTCATGCCACTCAATAAGAGGGCTCTATTGAAGAACAAGAATTGGGGACTAGCTCTGCTAGACAGCACAGCAGATGTCACAATAGTTAGCAGGAATCTTCAAGAGAGTCTGGAGGTGAAAGCAACTGATGACTTCTTCCAAGTTAAAACTGCGGACATGCGTGTCTCCATGCCTGATAGGGTGTACAAAGTAGCGTTACAGTTAGGAGACATTGAACGCATAATCGGCGCAATCTTTTGGGACCACATCGTAAATATATATGACATTCTAGTGGCCGGAAGAAGATTGGCCACCAAAATGTGTCCATACTTGCCCTATGAGGAAGATGTTATCAAACCTTCTTTCTCACCCCTTGTTCCCAATGATCTCGCAGAATCCTATACCATTGATTAGGCATTGGCACAGGCACCCGCGTTATATCGCAACCACATAGAGTGGGATAAAGATTCCCCCATCATCTAATTCCGATTAAAAATCAACCCCAACCTCAACTGCAATACCCAATAAAACATGATGCTTAAGCACCCGTGAGGGAAATCCTCACACAACTAGAGTACCAGGGCGTAATTAAACCCTGTGCCTCACCAATGAATAATCCTTTATTCCCAGTAGCTAAACCAGACCATTCATACAGAATAGTCCTAGACTACAGACACTTAAACAGTCATACATGCACACACGCCATACAAAACTCTCACAGCACAGCAGTTAAGATCAACATAGTGTGCAAAAAATATGAAACAACAGTGGACATTTCCAATGTTTTTTTCTGCCAAAATATAGCACCTGAGAGTAGAGACCTAACAAGTTTCAGCGCACTAGGCTCCCAGAAAAAAATCTGTCATTTACCACAGGGGTATAAGAACTGTAATTAGGACTGTTTGCGGCTCATGTAACTTCAATATTGCGCGACATTGACCCTCAAGCATTGTACTATGTAGATGATATCTTTCTCACGGATGATGAATTACTGCAACATCTAAGATGGGTAGCCTGCATTGCAGTAGGATTTGCCGACTTCGGCTATAAATTAAACTCCAAGAAAACAAAAATTGCCTTCCTTAGCTCCCTGTTTTTGGGATATCAGCTATCGAGTGAAGGAAAGAACCTAGCGCCACAATTCTTGGTAAAATGCGCACAGTTACAACCTCCAAATACCATTAAAAAACTACAATCCTTAATGGGTTTCCTAAATTTTGGCAGAACTTACATTCCAGATTACTAATCACGCATAAAACCTTTATATGACTTAATACGTCCTGACTTTTCCAGTACATTCTGGACAATCGAACACACACGCACTCTCGGAGCTTTGCAAACAGACATGCTTGCAGCACAACACCTACACACAAGGGACAATAAAAAAAAATCTGGTCATCAGAGTAATTGCTGGTGCCATTGGTTTCACCTATGTAACTTTCAATGAGGGTGAGACAATCCCAATTGCATACAAAGCACATTTGTATTCAATTCCAGCACCTGAGGCTGTTACCAAAGCCAGCATTCCAAATGCTAAAGCATTACATCCATGTTGGATTCAATGGGCAACGTCTTTGACAGCCACTGATGTCGACTAAATTTCTGACTCAAAGTTACAAACTCAAGCATTTTTGCAATATGAACTAGAATACCCAGTTCCAGCAAATACATTGCCTATTGATCAATATCAAAGAGTCATGTACTCAGATGGTGCAGCACAACCTGCAATAGGCACAAAGCATCAAAACTCTGCTGCTTGCGCAGTCATAAGCGGCCATATGGAGGGTAATAAATTCTATCCACAACATACTTTCACGCAAACCCTAGGGGATTGCATTGCACAACTAGCAGAGCTAAAGGCTCTGGTGATGGCATTGGAACATACGGATTCTGCACAGATAACACTGATTGCCTGTGATTTGTACAATTGTGTCCAGTCCTTCAATGAATATCTGCATTACTGGTGCCAGAGTAGGTTCAGAGATTCCAAAGATAACACCATCAAACACAGACTTCTGTGGGGGAAAGTAGAGGGTCTAAAGGAAACACCTCCAAATGGCTATGTTGTACATACACTTGGACACCAGCACGTTGGAATACATGTTTCTGGAAATATATTGGCTGATGAAGCAGCCAAATCAGCAGTAGCTACGGCTTCTGTTGCTACAGTAATTTGTTCTAGAACGAAACCGGACGATGAGATATGGGCTGCCATGAAAGCCACGGTTGAAGGCACGCCCTTTCCAAAAGCATTTCCTGCTAAATATTCCTACCAAATAGGAGGTTTCCTTGATGCAGAAGTAGAAATACCAGGCGTGGGGGTTCGAGTAATTCCCAATAAGGACCTAAGACCAGAGTTGATTAAAGCAGCGCATGAGGGGGTTGCTTCCACCCAAGCCGGTGTGGCGGCTACAATATCATTATTGCAAGCATGTTATTGGTGGCCAGGTCTATACAAACAGACCAAGCAACTTGTCCTTTGTTGCAATATCTGCCAACAAATAAAAGGGGCCACCCTCAAACGCCCACCTCAGACACACCTCCTAATTAAAAAAAAAAAACATTATAATGTGTGTACTTGAACCAATGTGGTCTCCTAACACCGGACAGTGCATAGAAGTACATTTTATTCGCTGTTGACTCCTGCTCCAGATTTCTATTGGTTTGACTACAATGCTAGACTAACGCTCAGGCTGTTATTAAAGATTTGCAGGTCTTTATCGGCACATATGCAGTTGCGGATTTCCACTTTTACTAGGGCCCTGCTTTCTCCTCAAGGGCATTCAGGTACGCCATGGCTTCATTGGGGGTCCACCTCCATTACTCGTCTCCATTTCATCCAGAGGGAAATAGTGTTGTGGAGCAACGAAACTGAGATTTAAAGCAATCCTTAACAGCCAGAGCATTAGGTATGGGTCGTAGCTGGCTTAATCACCTGTATGGAGTCCAGAGAGAACTTAATAATCTGCCTAGAAGGTCCCTGGGAGGGTGTACTTCTTTGAGTGCCTGTTTGTAATGCATGTTCTAGATCTTGATGGTCCTGGTATGGAGGCGTCAGAAACACCTTTTGACATAAATGAACGTGTCACTGTCTTGCAGGAATTACAACAGTTCAGTGTCGACAACGCTTCTGCCAGTGCTGCCTCCGCAGGAATTAAGGATGTACCAATAGTATCTACCGGCTGGATTCCTAAAGTTGGGGATCTAGTACGTGAAAAAGTTGCTGTGAAAAAGGAGTTTGGTCCTTCCTATCATGCACACGTCCCATTCCTGGGAATACACGGTACTAGAACTGTCCTTCTACCACCGTTTCCTGGTGCTAAAGAAAAGTGCTTTGTCTCCATTGGCAATGTCAAGTTACACCATGTGGCCGATCCTGCACAGCAGACCAAGAGGAACAACCAGTTGTATCTGAATCCCTCTCCCTACAGGTCATGATGTCCCTGTACAAGCTCTGAGCAGCAACACTGACACCTCTCCAAGCTTGGTGAGGGTGGAAAATGATCTTGCATTAGTTCCACTAACATCTATCACAACAAACAACACAGATATTGCTGATCGATTTAGTTCAACATCCACACAGACGGATGGCATCATTTACAGTGAACCACCAAGGAAGACCCCTACCAATTCTCCTCCTTCAAATACAGCTCCAGTTTTTACATGAACTGTATCTGGATACCTTGCCAACATGAATGACATCCTTTCGGACTCATGTGCCTTTTCTACACCTGAACTGCCAAAAACATGTAAGCTGATAAACTGGCTCAAAACAAATTTCTTTATTTTCCCATGGTACTATTTGTGGCTTTCCTTGACTATATTAGCTTTCCTCCTTGGCTTTGTTATTACTTTCTCTCTATTAATACATGGTCATTACCTTCCTGAAAGATCAACAGCTGAACTGGTGGATGAGGTCCTAAAACCCAATTTTTTTCACACAAGGTCCGCAGAAACTTGTCTTTCGTGAACATTTTCGCTACACAAATTCCTTATGGGATTTTTTGGGATAAAGTCACATTTGATATATACGGCCTGACGGAGGTCATTCAAATACCACATGTGTTTAAACTTTCTATAAACAATGTAATAGTACCCGGAGTTGTTTCTGATGACTGGGATGTTAAAAAAGTTGAATCTATGATGACTGAATTGCAGTATTTTACTGTATCTGAAAGTGAGGATGTTTATCAATCCAAAGAGAATTATGGTGACATGTTTTGCTATAATTATTATGAACACCATTTAATTCACAGAACAAGTACCCAAAATACTATTTTTAATTACATACAATGGGAACATTGTCCAACTCCACCACAAGGGGGTTCTAAAACATATTCTGAAAAATGTGCACATTTTTCTGGGCACAATGTTAAAAATGCTGAGTCAAATTGCCATTGATGGAAAACGTACATATATTATTGACAGATACAAAATGCATTTATTCGGATTCCTTTGTTTCCCGGTTGGCTATAGAAGGCTACGAATATTGGTTGAAGTCAATTGCCTTAAAAATTGTGCGGGGAACAAAAAATTGGCAAATAAGGGGAAAGGAAGGTTTATTCAGAGCATGCCTGATATCTGTTCATTTGATATTTTTAAATGAAACTGTACAACAGTCAAGCTGTTTAGGCTTAGCAAAAATTTAGGAATTGAATGTGCCCAGTATTCCTGCCCCTGAAAAAGTTTACGAATGGCAAAAATATATAAATGCAACTGAAGGTCAGCTCAATGAATGGGTCCGGAAAGGCACATTTAATGCTTCACTTTCGCGTCCTGGTGGGTGGTTATTGTGGCCAAAAGATACCATTGAGTGCCATAAACGTTTTATAAACTCCACGGGGAGTTTTAGAACAAGTAGGCCCGACCCTCGCTATGTGTCATATGAACATGCGGGCATAGTAACAACAAACAATTTAGAGAAACTATGCTTGCAATGGTTGAAGAGTTCCTCACTAGATGCTGTTAGGGAACACCTCAGTCTCCTGTCTAATAACACTGACTTACAGGATTTCCTGTTAGGCCCCAGCAAACATCGCAAAAAGTGCTTCTTCTATGCTGTCTATAATGAAATTTGGAAGCTTTTTCAACAAGAAGCTGCTGCCCGGTTAAGGCAAATAGATCAGGAAAACTTACAGAAGGAAATAGCTGTTGTAGATAATCCGACTGGATATACATCTTAAACAACATTGTTTCTTCTGCAATATACATAATACAAAGCAACATGTCCTCTTTACATCATGGATGGACAGAGTCAACTAAAATCCATTATGCAGGCTGGACACTACAAACACTGAAGGCAGGTCTCGTTCCCTGACAACACTTTAGCGCACATATTTTCCACATTTGATTTAACACAACAACAATAACAAGTAATGGCTAAAAAGGAAGCAACTTATGTCCTGTTAAATATTGAAAAATTCGAAAAGTTGCTTTTTACTGTGGCTGAAATACCACCTGCTGATTGGTTAATACACAGGGTCATTAATCTGCCTATTTCAACAATTCAATTCAAGTCCTGCTTAAAACACATTCCAGTGGGCAGATATGAAAGGCTAGGAGATAGTTACATCTATGAGGTGTGGAGCTACCCTTCTCATACAAATGTCTCAGTGGCATGAAAGTGGTCTTTCTTAGCGGTAGTGAATGTGAGACTTCTGTCAGCCATTAGATGGTTTGTAAACAGCTGCCCTTGCATGGGGCTGTAACGCTTCAGCAGCGAACTTGGCTTGTTATCTGAAGGGAGTCCCTGTCCCATTGATTTGACCTGCGTTCCAGGTGCTCTCGAATAGCAGCTATGTTCTCCTCAATAGTGAGAACTGTTGTGGGATGCAAGCCAGGATAGTTTATGTCATTTCAGTCTCTAAGAAAGTTACATGCTGTGGGAACATATTTATTCCTCCTACACAACAGAGGGAAGTAGCTGAGATTTGGCCCCATATCGCTTCTTCAAATGTGAATTTTGACAAGTTGAGCAGACTGAAGGCTTTATTGTTTCAAAAACATGTGGCACTGGCATCTGCACGTGTGGCCAATGTGCTTCAGGTTGCAAGGTCATCAGCAGAGATACAGTCCCTTTAAAGTACTAACTTTCTGAGACACTTTGGTGACCTAGTGGGACGAATATTTAATGCATCCAGTATTACTAGAAACGCACATTTTTTTAAGGCTGTTGGTTCTTGTTTCATTCACACCTTCTCCTCCATATTCAGCCTAATACCTTTAGCCATCCACTCAATATTCTCAATTTTTTCGGGGGATTTCCAATAACTTTGGCTATAATTGGTGGCATTTATTTCTATTGCTATTTTGTCTGCGCAATGGATGTCCCGTCACAACAAGGAGGACTGAAAGCACCTCCACCAGCGCAGCTGTGTCGTGAATGCATGATGCAGTACTTTGAAGCATCGTTCCTGGTTCAATTGGAGTGTGACTGGTCTCTGTCATTCAGAATGGTTTTGCATTGTGTGCAGCCCGTGTTTCAGTGCCTCTGGTGCTCGTTTGAACATGCATTGAAAGTTTGTCTTTCTATGCAGCACTTGCTTTCATTGGACGCTGATCTGTTGATGTTCTCGCTGAGGGCTCATTACCAGACATGCACATTGAGGGTATGTTTGCTAGAGGAAACAGCTTATGAGTTGCCCTTTGTGAATCATGCAGCTCTAAACTCATTGTTGGGCACACCACGGAATGCTGCTGCCTTGGCTGGAGCTCATGCTTCAGAACACAAATGCTCCTTGGTTTACCTTGGCGATGAACCTCCTACTTTACTACCTGCTGAAGTGGCAGATTTCCTGTCTTCAGTTTATCCTGGATTCAATTGGCAGCTTCCCAAATTATTCTGACTTTTGAAATTCGGCTTTTTTGGTGCCACACTTAACATTTTAAATTGTCTTTCAAATACATGCTCAAGTGTCGTTTTTAACTTGTCATTATTGACATTCTTATATATGTGCCTTAGGTTGAATTTTAGTAGCTTTTATACATAATTAGACTTTTAACCACCTTTGAACCAGCAAGGGGAATGTGTTGTGTAGCCATTTTAGCTATAGTTTTACACACATTATTTTAGTAAACTAGGCCTGCCGCTGTGCACTTTAACCTAGGTATATTTTATTCAGCTTTGTTTTTATTATTTTAACAATAGCCACATTTGCCGTCTTGTTTTATTTTCTCTTTCTAACTGTTCTTTGTCTAGGCCAGCACTGTGTTCTTAAAGAAGACATTTCTTTCACTTTGCGCTTTTCTCAAGGCTGCAGTAAGGTAGGTTGTTGGCAAAAGTGGTACACTTTGTCTCTAATGTTCACAGAAACATACACACTCTTACGTGGGGATCCTTTCTTGGAACATCAGCTGTTTTTTATAAAACACGACTTTGACCCATGTACATTAGAGGGAGATTTCAGCCAGATGACCACGACTGTATGCTGATTGCTGAGTGCTTCACTGCAGCTGCTTATGTAGACTTTAGGCCTCTTGCTCAGGTATGTGGATGATGTCTTCTCATGGGAACCTGAAGGGCAGAATTAGAGCTTAGCATGCTGTGCTCTAACGTACCCTAGGTAGGACTTTTCTTAATGATCATAGTGACAAATATGGTAGCATTATATTTGTTTTGCTCTCCTTGTCACAATTGTAATCCTGTTATGCTTCATCGTCCTAGTTATTGTAATAAACACTTTATTATCTAAGATGCAGTTACTTCAATAAACCTTATTGAACTATATTCTGCCTTTGATTGTCCTTGCACATGTGAGACTAATGTAACTGAGAGAAACAGAGGAGATCTGAGTGACCAAGATTTCCCTGAGGAGTCTATTTTGTTATGCCCTTGGTTGCCCACTCATCCGGTTCTAGGGTGGATATGAGGCACTGCTAGTTAGCCGGAACAAACCCCAGTGTCACTGTAGTGGGTCCAGACTCAGAACCGCAGTGTACAAGTGATTTTGTCGCCCGAAACCAGTAGTCTCATTAGGATTATGGGAACCAAATTAGTGCCTCATTAACATCTCTGTCTGATGAGTTCTGTTCTTTCTTCTCTGGAATCCCTATACATCTCAAATTGGATCTCCACATTCTAGTTATCTGATCCTTTATTCGTGGTTTCTGTGGCATCAGTTTATTTGTTGGCACGGTCTGCTTTTGTAGAGTACGTTGAGAATAGTCACAGTCGGTGCCCCTTTGTTGTAGATATTCAATCTGTTGAGCTCAAACATATATATTGTTTTCAATCCACTGCATTAGGATTGCACAAGGAGGATGAAATTGAGGCTTGGCTTATTTTTAATTATTTTACTTCTGCCAGAATATTTTTGAGTAAGGACTCAATAACCTCCCTCTGAATTCCTACATAAGGGAACAGCTCTCCCTCTCTGATTCTTTAATGATTCATGTGTCCACATTAGTGGTGCTGACTGGACATGGCAGGCTACTCCTCTACTTGTGGTTTCTGAGATTTCAACAGTGCTACTGATCTCTCTTTCTGATGGGGTTGTTTTTATATTAATTTGAACATCTGGTGAGCTCTGATTATTATACATGGCACTCAATACATCATCGTTACCTGGGCTATGTCTTTAAGTACTGCCATGAGGAATTCAGTCCAATTTAGTAACCGTGGAAAACATCTTTATTTCACTTTACAGGACTACCTTTCTTTAATGGAGCTGATATTTTTTGCCTGCTGGTTTTAATTGAATAATTTGTTCTTATCCTGAGTGGTGTGAGATTCTTTTTTGCCTTAGGCATTTGTTAAAGAGAGACCAATATACAGCTTCACAATTCTTCTGATTCTTAAGAGGCAAGAAGAAAACTACTGTTTTGGCAAGCTCAATATCTTTCTGTGTGCTCACCCTTTTTATCCTTCCTGCAGTGTATTACATGTCCCTTCTTCCCCAAACACCATCCTACCTGAGAGCTTCCAGTGTGGTTTCCTTGCTCCCTTAGCTGCAAGAACTGATGGTCTGAGGTAGCACTGGGGCTGGAGCGAGATCTTTGGAAGCCTCAGTAGCTAGTGCTAATGTGCTCTTTGCTGTTTTACCACCTGCTGTCACAATTCATAGCTGTGTGTTTTATGTGTGCTGATCTTTCACTCTGCTCCTCCTCATCCCCCGCCATGTTTGTCAATCCGCAAGGGTACCCCGGTGAGAATTTGGGTTGTTGGTTAAAGGTGGGGTGACGCCTGTTCAAGAAACTGCTGCAATCCCTGTCAGGGTGCATTTCAAAAAGCCACTATATTTTCCTGTTCACAACCCTCTAGTAACTTGGAAGTAAAAGCAGCCAAACTTAATTTACAGGCAATGTGTAAAGTATTTATGCAGCACACAAACAATAATAAGGTGAAAACACAACTCAAGAAAAATTCCACACCAATTCAGAAAAATGAAGTATGTTTTAATACGTTATTTGACACAGAATTGACAAACATCTAATCAGTAGAATCAGAGTTATGATTTTTTAAAGTTTAAGGAAAAATCTACTGCCTAAAAGATCAAAGTGCCAACCATGGATATCTAGTTGCATGACAGCCGACCAAGTTGAATATGGCATACCATGAAGGGAAATGTGTAAGAATGCATTTGGCTCGGTCCATGCTTACCTTCTGACTTAGAAGACATTTTGAAAAAAAAAATCTGAGAAGGTGAAGTTCAGTGGGGCAAGAATGCAAGCAGTGTCTGAGGAGAAAATGTTGTTCTCATCGGGAAGTTGCTGGATGATGTTGCAATGAAGATTTGGACTTTTTTGGAAGTTGAAAATCTCCAGCGCAGCAAAGTTGATGGCTGTAGCTAACAACAGTTGCTGGGGGTAGGATAGCCCTTTTAGAAGGACCGATGAACAAAAGGATGTTTCTGCTGTGGAGAAGAATTTAATGGGTGCTGCCGCAAAGTCAGGCCGAACAGTGATGCAGCTTGGGCAGATATACGAGTAGGATGCTCATCTTCTCTTGGTTCCCAGGGCAGTTTTTAGCCAGAAGGTTGTACATCAACTCACATTTCTAACAGGTCGTTATAGATAGCAGGTCACTTGTCCAGCACCCACGCTTTAAACATACAATGCAAGGTTTAGTGAAAGCCACTTGTGAAAAGAATGCTATTACCATGCACATGTGATAGTGTCGAAAACATGACACAATATTTTCTATATACCAACACAATACATAGCTACAAAGTGCCCCATTATTTTATGTTGTACTTTCAGCTAATCATGGCTTTTTACCCAACTGCTTTACTGCTGGAGTTTTTGAGCTCATAGTTACAATGATATCAGCATAATGTCAAGTCCTACAATACAATCAGATGTCTGTTAAAATATCAAGACTGGCCTAAAGTCAGACACATGCCATGCGCACACTTGGCAGCTATGAATGCTCACAGATCAGCTGCACCACCTTAGGATTTTCAGGCAAAGAGTGCAGAAAATCAGTGGTCAGCTTGCTTAAAACATCAAGTTTCAGGTGCCTCAAAATGTAGGGCTGCAAATTAATCTAGTGTAGCTCAAATTTTGAGAGGTTTCATAAGGAAATATGCTGTTCCCAGGGCTGACCACCCCTACAGTGTCATAATATACAGTACTAAGTACAACTATGTTCAGGACTTTGTTTATTTAAACATTTGAATATAGCATTTTTATTTTTTTTAATCCACGAATAGTCATGTAAATCAGACAGAAAGCCTGATTTGGAGTTCCTCTGATGAGTTACTCTGCCACAAATGTGACAGATGCAATACACTGACTTTCTATGCTTAAAGCAGTTTAACATAATTCTATTAGATGCACTGACAATGGGAAGAAAGTACATACACTGCATTACTGTTGGGAATTGGGTCTCTAGTTGGCAGAGGTATCCACCCTGTCTAAGTAGGGATGACAATCCTAGTCAAGGTTAATTAAATACACACTCTAAGTTAGCCTGTTCTCACCCTCTGGTAGCTTGACACAGCGCAGTCAGGCTTAAATTAAGAGGCAATGTGTAAAGTATTTGTGCAACACTTAAATACTGTAAGACAGTGAAAGACACCAGAAAAAGACTCCACACCAGTTTAGAAAATTAGGGAATATGTGTCTGAGTAAAACAAGACCAAACAACAAAAATCCAATCAGTAGAAGTTGAATTTTTAAACATAAAGGGTCAGATGTATGAAAGCCTTTTCCCGGCCCACTGGCCAAAGGTTATGCGTGGTGGCTGTTAACCACACGACCTAGTCTGTGGCCAGGTCCTGAGGCTAACCCCCATAGCACCTTCATACCCCACCACCAGATCTAAGGGGTCAGGGTGTCTGTACCCTGGCCCCTTTTCTTTTTTTTTTTTACACTTTTTTCTATGACTTGACTACCGAGTCCCAAGATGGCTGCCAACACTTCCTGGTTCAAGTTTTGTAGTCAAGCACATCTCTGCACGAGATTGGGCGGGGTCACAAATCCTTTACGTCCCTATATATATATATATATATACACGTATTTTCTAACTACATTAAAATGGCTCTAGGGGCTCTTAAATATGCCCCTATGTTTTGTTGGGTGAAACTCACTGCAATGCGGTCCATGAAGGGTGTAGTGCACTGTCTTGGTATCAGACTATGAAAAACCATTTGAACCACTGCATGTTCTTAAGAATGGGACAGAAATATTGCAGAAACTGCAGGACTCATAGGGTGTCACCGGATTTACAGAATATACTGTGATGTTATTCTTCAGAATGCTACACTAAGACGAAGGAAATGGCACAGGAAACTGTTACAATGGGCACAACAATAGGACAGCATGATACACCATATACATTCATTTCAAAAGAGGCACAGCAGGCCACCACAGACAATATGCTTCCAAAAGGCACAAAGGCATACACTCTGCATTCCTATAAGAAATGCACTTAAGCACCAAGTGCGGTGCCTCCAATAGGGCGTTGGGGCATTGCCCAAGTTTTAATAAGTCCCCTAACCCCCTTTTAATGTGAGAAAAATACTATTCATCAACGTGTACAGTTTACATTCTGCCTTAGCTGCAGGCAATTGCATATTCAAAGTGAAGGCAGGTTCTAAAACAGTGCAGGCCTGAGAGAGGTGGGACTTGCTGAATATTATTGACAGACACTCATTAGAGGCATCTGGGCCCCAGTGCGCAAGTCAGACTGGAGAGCTGTCTTTCTCCGGCCAGCCGGACATCCGCATTAAAGGCCTCTTATAGTCTGTCTACCTGCCCATTAGTGAACTGGAGGTGACTCAAAGCCGTAGCCCCTGGTCTTAGTAATAAACATTGAGGGTGCCTTCTCTAACCAACCCAGCCGATCCTGTAACAGCAGGAGAGGCATCTGGATTGGCTTAGAGGTGCATTATGGTTGCAGACTGTGTGCACGTGATTTAGGTAGTGCGGGGATGGCAGGAGGCTGTCTCTCAGGCATAATTGTTGATTGCTAGGTCTGCTCGCAGCCTATGGCACGCATTTTATTGAAGAGATCTTCCATCCAAAGAAGGTAAGTAAGTTTGAATTGCCTGGTTTCCTAGTCACTTTTTATTAAAACTGTCTTAAAACTGTTCGGTTCATGGTCATTGCACTAGTCTGACCCCCAGAGAGAGATGGTGTATGTGAGAGACATGCGTGGTCATTGCTGTGCCTGCCGGACAATTAGAGCGCACTGAGGAACGTTAAGGCAGGCCATGGAGCTCTCATGTAGCATTGGACCGACCACAACCGATAATGTCTGGCTGAAAAAAAGGCCGTGGCCCCGTCAACTACACCGAGTGTCGCAACCGCTGCTCTCCTGTGGAACAGTGGTCTGCACTAGTAATACCCGGTTTCCAGCCCCTGGCCGTGTCTATGAATAACTGGAAAGTAAGGGCCATATGCACAAACACATTTTTCCATAGACACAGAATGGGTTAAATTTGCTACATCTGGCCCTAAGACACTGCATTTCATCATGAATCACAAGATCTGCTAGCGTCTCAAAGATATAGGATTATACTGACTCTTTTCAGAAGTACTGCATAATATTTGTAATGATCCTACTGCTGAGCCCACATCAATAGGAGGTATATGCTTGGACATACTCTCTTAGGCTGCAAGGCAAGTGGAGCCTTTAGAATGAGCAGGCATAGTCTCTCTCAGGAAGGGCAGGCCAAGGAGATTTCTTGTTTTGGAAGTGACAGGCTATCATGTTGGAGCAGGATGTATATGGGCCAAATTACAGGAGGGGTGACAATAGTAGACAGCACACAGGTTCTGCATGGGAAGGAGTAGGGAGAACAGGGCGCTTTGGGGCAGAGTGTAAGGTGAGCAGGTGAGAGGTGGCATGTCAGAGAGGAAAGTACCCTGTCAAAATAGTGGCTGCAAGTTCACAAGATGCAAAATTGTGGGGCATCATTTCTAAACAAGTAATACTAGGTAACTAGAGGGGATGTCTCCCTCCTTTAGGTTTACTGTAGGAAGAGTAAAGCAAACAAGTTTAACATTTAGAAATGCCAAGTCAGAGAAGTAGATTTTCCACCTCAAAATTTACCAAAGCTTAATAAGCAGGATTTATTTCACGGCCGCACAGTATTGCTGATAGCTTTATTTTGCGGGCACAATAATATATGTTTTTTCCAGTAAAAAAGCTGCTTGAACTTTGGAAATGAAGGCAATATTTTTGCAGTTTTATATAGTATGAACTCAGCCCGCAGGTATTGGTGCGCTTTACATGAGCACCAGCTACATTGTGAAAACTCAAACCCAGTCCACAGGGTCTGGCTGAATCTCACAATTCGCACACGTGAGAAATTTGCTTTTGGTTCTTGTTAGTTGGTCGGAGAGAGCACTGGCCTCAGTGGCAGGTCATAGTGTGAAAAGGAGGATGAACAAAAAGGTGTGCAGAAATGCAGTGTGTGATTACTGGTCGATGCAAAAGTCAATGAAAACTGAAATCATGGCAAACGAAATGAGGCTTTCCCTTTTCTCTGCATTTTATGCTGGCTTGTTCTCAGTAATGGCTTGTTGTCTATTCCAGCAGCATCCCTTTCTTCTTGTCAGCTCAGCTTTCTTCGGGTGATCTTAATTTCATTTATTCGGGTGATTCTTGGTATGCAAGCCCTCTCTCACCCCCCAGGCACCCACCCTTTCCTCCCACCCCAATCACCACTCCCATATCTCCCAATTGAGCAGGCCCTCAAGCGTCACTTGTAATGTTTGGTTTTGTTTTACACTTTTGGTTTCTATTCGCATGCTGCACAACAAAGAACAATTAATTTGTTGCTCATTAAGTTCATTCAAACCAGAGGAAGATTGTTTTTTATTTTATTTCTTATAATCATCCATTGTGCCTTGATTGTATGCTGTCAAAAAAGGAGGAAATCTGAGCTGCTTTTCTTTTTCCCCCATTTTACAGGATTCTATACTAGCTGCTCCTCGGATTGAAAACAAAAGAAGAGTAAAGGACTAGAGCACAACATGCCGCCAGATTATAAATTATGTTAATGAGCTGGCAAACTGGAGTTGGTGTACCCGCAATAACACGTGTCACGCAGCGATGTCCCTCTTGCATCTATAATTTTAGGATTACATCTGCTGGCCGCAGGGCTTTGAGAAGCTTGACTAAACACAGTGTAGTGATGTCTCTTGGCTGTGCCTGTTGACGGACGGGAAAGTGGATACGGACTGCCATGTCACTACATCAGGAGGAAACCACTGTTCTACTGATGTAGTATTATTGTGGAAACATTATTTACTTCCAAGTGAGAAGGGAGCATGAAAGTATTTTTACAGTTTTTCGCAATGGACTTGGGCTGTCCTGCTGTGTCATTTCTTTCACCAAGAATTTACAGCCCATCTTACTCCTTCTGAACTCTGGCCTCAGCCCTGTGTGCTGTCTGTATGTCTTAAAAAATGGCTTGCATGCAACCTACATCATAAAATCACTGGTTTGCTAAAAGCAGGCCCTTTCAAAAAGCAAGCAGATGAAATTCAAGCCACTTCTCAGGACATAAACTAACAAGAGCACAGGACTTGCCTAGTGACAGATTCCATGGATAGCACCGACCATTTGCCTCAGCTATACTTTGTTCGAGAGGTGCTGAAACAATTTTCAGAATGGGGTGCTGTCATCAATTTTGCATGCTCAACTGAAGTCTTAGGGATTGTGAAAAGTGCAGGGGTAGCAGGGAGCAGTGCAGAAATAACAAGAGTTGCAATATCATATCATGAAATCTCTGTATTGATGTCATAACTACACTTTCACAATTGGTGTATTAACACTCTTGCTTTCTCAAATTTGCTTGAAAATGCACTATTTGCCCACTCTTTTAAAAATAAAAAATCAGACTCCTCTTCTGGCTGTTGGGCTTGCTAGCTGTGCTCACTCATCACAGGGCACTTGTCACAAACCTTTATGCCCTATCGCTTTAAAATGTCACCAGCTGCCACTGTTAAGAACAGAAGTTTAAAAAAGATTGAAGGATTAGGTGCACAGCACAATTTCTCCTCTTATGCCAGAAGAGTACTCATAAGATTTAAATGTGTTGTCCAATACTGTTGTACGAAAACAATTATTGATCAAGACGGAAGATATGTTGCAGTATAATTCAGGTTAATTGTGACCCTCTTTCCTTCACATGCCTAGGAAGCCTAAATATGAAGCCTTTAACTATTCAGACTAAATTGATAGCAGTGCTGTTCACAGATTAATCACCCATTATGGTACAGGAATCAATGTTACATTTTGGGTAAAATTAATAGCAAATTGGCTACTCAAAGTTCGTCCACCTCTGGTTATCCTCATTGTACCTATTGTTGGATAAAACACTTCACCTAAATTAAGGTGGCTATTGATGGAGTGTCGCAGAAAAATCATTTGATACACTAATGGTTGTAGCATGATGGGCTCTGCTAGTGCAGCGCAGAGCCAATCACTTATTTTTTGCGTGCAAGTTGTCATACATATAACTGAATTTCTCTGAGCCTAGGCATGAACTCCAAACAAAGCAAGCCAGGAAGTGTGAACAGAGATTGACCTTTTTTGCTTCTGAGAAATTTTGAGATATATGTTTCAGCATTAGACACCTCAATAACAATAGAAGGGGATCAGCTTTGCACTGAGCCGGTACAGACCATCAGGACATTGCCCCAAATTTGGATTTCCTCTATCATGTGCCGAAGGGTATTAAATGTCTTCAGGACACAATCAGATAGATTTAATTGCTACACTGTGAACCAAGGGTCCATAGAGTAATAGTGATATCTTTGGATTTGCAAGTGCAGTGTGGTAACTGGTGTGTGCTGTCACTTGTTTTGTTTGCATTTGCATGGAATCATGTGCAAGCTTAATATGCTCAGAGGACCATGTTAGGGGAGTCATAGTATCTTGTGTGCCGGCCACTAACTCTCTAATTCGCGGAACCTCTTTGGGATTTATCCATAATAACTACAGCAATAGGATATTTTGATAAACTTCCAAGTCTGGGAGTTAACTGGTGTATTTGAAGAAAAGATGTGTGTAGGAAAGTACCATATTGCCTGCTATGTTACCCCCATCTTTACATGTGTGTCAGTTTGTTTTTGCCTGTGTCACTGGCATTCTGATAGCCAGGACCCGAGTGCTCATAGTCTGTGGCCTGAATGTGTATACCTGTGTAGTGACTAACTGTGTCACTGAAGCTCTGCTAATCAGAACCCCAGTGCTTATGTTCTCTCTGCCTTTAAATTTGTCACTATAGGCTAGTGACCAATTTTACCAATTTCAATTGGCACACTGGAACGCCCTTATATGTCCCTAGTATATGGTACCTAGGTACCCAGGGTATTGGGGTTCCAGGAGATCCCTATGGGCTGCAGCATTTCTTTCGCCACCCATAGGGAGCTCAGACAAACCTTTTCACAGAACTGCCACTGAAGCCAGAGTGAAATAACACACACGTTATTTCCCAGCCCTTTTCACTGCACTTAAGTAACTTATAAGTCACCTATATGTCTAACCTTCACTTACTGAAGGTTAGATGCAAAGTTACTAAGTGTGAGGGTGTCCTTGCACTAGCAAAGGTGCCCCCACATAGTTGAGGGCCATTTCCCCAGACTTTGTGAGTGCGGGGACACCATTACACACGTGCACTACATATAGGTCAACACCTATATGTAGCTTAACAATGGTAACCCCAAACATGGCCACGTAACATGTCTAAGATCATGGAATTGTCCCCTTATGCCAAATCTGGTATTGGGGAGCCAATTCCATGCATCCCCGGGGCTCCACTATGGACCATGGGTACTGGCAAACCAGCTCTCTGGGGTTTTCTCCGCAGCTGCTGCCAACCCACAGACAGGGTTCGGCCCTCCTGGGGTCTGGGCAGCCCAGTCCCAGGAAGGCAGAACAAAGCATTTCCTCTGAGAGTAGGGTGTTACACCCTCTCTCTTTGGAAATAGGTGTTAAAGGCTGGGAAGGGGTAACCTCTCCTAGCCTCTGTAAATTCTTTGAAGGGCACAGATGGTGCCCTCCTTGCATAAGCCAGTCTACACTGTTTTAGGGAACCCCAAGTCCCTGCTCTGGCGCGAAACTGGACAAAGGAAAGGGGAGTGACTACTCTCCTGTCCATCACAAACCCAGGGATGGTGCCCAGAACTCCTCCAGTGTGTCCCAGACTTCTGCCATCTTGTTTCCAGAGGTGTGAGGGCACTCTGGAAGCCTCTGAGTGGCCAGTGCCCCCAGGTGATGTCAGAGACCCATCCTGATATGTGCTTACCTAACTAGGTGGCCAATCCTCCTCTGAGGGCTATTTAGGGTCTCTCCAGTGGGCTTTTCCTCAGATAACGACTTGCAAGAATTCACCAGAGTTCCTCTGCACCTCTCCCTTTGACTTTTGACAGGGATGGACCGCTGACTGCTCCAGGATGCCGGCAAAACTGCAACAAAGTAGCCAGAAGACTACGAGCGGCATTTTAGCGCCTAATCCTGCTGACTTTCTCAACTGTTTCCTGGTGGTGCATGCTCTGGGGGGTGCCTGCCTTCATCCTGCACTGGAAGCCATGAAGAAATCTCCTATGGGTCGACGGAATCTTCACTGGTACTCTGGTACCCCTCTCATCCTGATGAGCACGGCCCCTGGAACACAGGTGGTGGACCAAAGTGACTCAGACTGTCCAGTGGTCCAACTGTCCAAATTTGGAGGAGGTAAGTTCTTGCCTCCCCTCGCCAGACAGTTATCCTGTGCCCACATGAACTGCAGCTACAAGGGCTTCTGTGAACATTCCAAAGAAATCCTGCATGCACAGCTCATTGCACATTGTCACTAAAATAAGGTGCCTTTATTTTTGGTAACACTGAGTATTGTCTTTCTTATGATAGAATACCTATATGATATAAGTGGTATTGCATGAGCTCTGCATGTCTCCTAGTTCAGCCTTGGCTGCTCTGCTATAGCTACCTCTATCAGCCTAAGCTGCTAGAACACTACTACTCTACTAATAAGGGATAACTGGACCTGGCACAAGGTGTAAGTACCATTGGTACCCACTATAAGCCAGGCCAGCCTCCTACAATGTGTGAATAATAGAAATGGTTCACAAAAAGGATGGTCAATTTCCTTGTTTTATTAATTTTAAAATCAATTTGCTTTTAGATTTTCCATTGTTGTTGCAGATCTCCTGCACACCTCTGTTTTCTTGTTTTGATAGTATACTTCTGAACTCTTGATCAGACTATTGTGGCATTTGGGAAAAAAACTTTGGATATTGCAATCAGCTTGAGGAGTTGAACTTTAACTAGTAGTAATTATCTTCACATTTTTTCTGTGCTATGCTACGTTTGTGTGTTTTGTCCTATTTATTTTGCTGTGTTGTGATATATTTCTTGAGGTTGGAGAAATGCAGAAAATAAATTAATTAATTAATAAATATAGACATTGTTTCAGAGATGTTCAAAACAATAATATTTGGTTTTTAATAATCAGGAACCAAAAATAATAATTACTGTTGGCTGAAACATAAAAGTAATAGTAGTCTGTACTAAAAACCATAAACCTTCTTCTGAAATATATTGGTCTATGATAATATTAGGTAGAAAACTACGGGATGAAGTTTCGTATACTTGGTGAAAAAATGTAAGTGGGATTAAAAGAAAATAGTAATCTTTGTTTGACCGTGAACCTCAGGCCCCAAAACATTACCTGATCAATAGTTAATGCTTCTAACTATCAAAAGGGTTGATAAGATGTATCAGGAGTGTGTGAGACCCTAATGATGAGGGCTCTAGGCATTGAAATTCAGGAAAACCCACATAGTTAAATTCACACAGAAAAATCCATAAGGGGCAAGATTAAAGTACCACACATGAAGGTTTCTTTAGACTTTAGAATCATAACAGAAGATAAAAAAAAATAGTTAATTTGTCATTTTAAATCACAATACAAATAATTCTCAAAAGGCAAATAAATAGACAAATAAGCATAGGATAATAAATAGCTTTTCAAGCACAGAAGTAATATTGCCAATGTGGTGTGAGACAAATGGTAACTCACAACATCCAATGGTAAAACAAAATACATGTCACATGAAAAATAAGAATACCATCCTGAATGAATAATAGGCAGTGACTTTTACCCTAAAAAAAGCCATGAAAAAAACAAATGGCACATTAGAAATTACATATGTTCATCCATTAGCCGGTGGAAGTGGTCTTGTACAGATATTGGGCCTCATTCTGATTCTGGCAGTCTTAAGATCGCCAGACTCACAGTGCAGTCGTATTGCTTCACTCCTGGCGGTCTGACGTCCAGATTTCAACCCTGCCAGTCAGACCACCAGGGGATGACCGCCACCACCAGGAACATGGTTCCTGATAAGGTGGCGGTGGTTGGAGTCATGGTCAGCCACGGTGGTGCTAATTGCAGCGCCACCATGCTGATCATGGGTCCTCTTTCCACCAGCCTTTTTCATGGCAGGGCCCCGGCAGTGCAGGTCCCCCTACCCAGAACCCTTTGAATGTATACTGTCTGCAATGCAGACAATGCATATTCTGAGGTTGCTGGGGTACCAGATCTGTTCCTTCCCCTAGGAACATCAGAAACACTGAAAAAACCTTAATTTTAAAGATGTAACAGAACAGGAATGTAAAAGTGCTTGAATTAAGGATATTTTATAAAACACTGAAGAACACTTTTTTTAAACTCAAACTGCACGAAAGGTACTATTATGAGTTCTGATAAAATCCCTGGACTCAAAAGATCAGTGACAGTAGGGTAAAACATGTTGATGTAAAACAGGGTGCAAGGACATTATGGCCCTCATTCTGACATTGGCGGTAAATGCCGCTTACCGTCGCAGTGATGGCTGCCAACATACTGCAGAGGTGGCAAATATCCGTTCACCATATTATGACACACATACACCAAACTGACCCAATACTGCCACATACACAAATCCTCAAGCCCAAAGGTCAGTGGTAAAGTGTTGGTACGAACACCCACACCGTTACACCAACAAAACAATGCCTACCACAGTATGACCCATGAATCACCATGGCAGAAATTCAGTGGCGGTAAATCATTAGCAGTATACACCAGCTCAGAATTGCCACCCTAATACAAAACAACACAACATTGGCCTGAACAAAAATCACACACCTGACACTGATACACACACTACACACATCCACCCACAGCACTATAAAACACCCACCCACATTACACACAACCCTTTACGAACACCAATAATCGTCACAAAACTAACACAAAGACCACTGAGACAAGTACACACAAACATCACAAACACCCATCCATCCGTCACTCACCCCACACCGCCCACATCCTACCACATCACTCAACACCCTCTGCACAACACACACCACACAACACCCATGTCCCCACTAAGGCATCCCCGTTTCACTGATGAGGAATTGCGGGTCATGGTGAAGGAAATAGTCAGGGTAGAGCCACAGCTGTTTGGAGCACCGGTACAGCAGATATCCATTGCCAAGAAGATGGCGCTATGGCGGAGGATCGTGGACAGGGTGAACGCCATGGGACAGCATCTAAGAACAAGGAACGACATCAGGAAGAGGTGGAACAACCTACGGGGGATGGTACGTTCCATAGCAGCAAGGCACCAGCTCGCCATCCAGAGGACTGGTGGTGGACCCCCACCTCCTCCCCCACAGCTCACAGCAGGGGAGGAGCAAGTCTAGGCAATCCTGCATCCTGAGGGGCTTACCGGAGGACTGGACACTGGTGAGTCAATATTTACTACTTATCACCCCCATACCTGCATGCCATCACACCCCCTCACTCCCATCGCTCCACTCCATCCCACACACTGCACCTACACATCTGACTAACCCCAATGTCAAGCCCTGCATGCTCTACTAATGCATGGACAGCCCTCCCATGCCTACATGTACACACATCATCAAATCATGCACAGCATGGAGAACTAACAATCCCACAGTAAATCACCATACACAAACAAAGGTGGCAGGGCAACAACAACAGTAGAGCGGAAGCTAGGGATGTACACTGTGTCACAGACAGAAAGCATAATATATCACTTACATCCCCACAGGTGCCCCAGCCAATCTAATTGACGAGGAAGTGCCATGACTATCCAGTCCCCCAACAGAATATGCCCCCAGTGATGACAGTTACTCTGGACTTCAAGATCTGGATGAACTACCTAGCCCATCAGGGACTACTGCTCAGTCAGACACCCCAGCCCACTCACAATCTACCACAGAGCCTCCCCATCAGTATCCAACACCACAGCACCCACCCGGGACACGTCAATCAGCAGTGTGTCCACCTTTACAGGGACCCCAGTCCACACCTTACCCCCAAGACAACCAGGGACCTGGGGAGCAGGGACACTGGGAGGACCGTTCTGCGCCATTGGGGGGACAGGCCCAGGGTACAGACTCTCCAAGAGGCACTCACCAATGTCCTGGGGGCTTACCAGCAATCCCAGGACAAGATGGGCCAGATCTTTACCAACATGCAGGAGAACAAGCGGCTGGATGAGGTACACCATCAGTAGATGAGGGAGGATTTGCAGGCCCTGAACACCACCATGGCCTCTATAGCAGGGGTGCTGGCAGATATGGCCAACATCATGAGGGAATGGACAGCACACCAGTGGGCCACTACCAATAGCCAGTCTACTGACCAACCCACCAGTTCCGCTTCAGCTAGAGGGCAGGAGGCCTTGCCACAGCACCCATAGGCCACCAGCACTCCTCCCCCCCGGCAGAAGGTGAGCCACCCCGCAAATGTTCCCTGGGACCCAGGCAGAAGCCAGAGACACCTTCCAAGCCCACCACCAGGAAATGAGACCCTCCTAAATGTCCCCCTTGGGTCCCACCCTGTCACCTTGTCCACTTTGAACTGCCTTTGCGTCCCGCCCTACGGTCCCTTGAACACTGGACCTGTGCTACAAATAGACTGGAACAATACCCTGGACTTTCCTCTACCATCACCCCATTTCAGTGCACTTTTCAGTCAATTATTTGCACTACAATAAACACCCTTGAACACAACTTGAATGATAGTGTTTTATGAGATGAAAATGTGCATTTATAGAAACAGTCACACCTTGTGCAAATGATCTGAACACTGTGATAGCACACAATTAATGACCTGTAGCTGTCTGTAGTCATCACATCAGTACACAGTTGTTATATCAACAACATCTGCAAAATGAGAAGCCATAGGTGACAGTAAGTTGAGATGCAAATGAAGTGAATGCCATCCTGCTACAGAAAACATCAATATTCAGAGGAATGGTCAGTTCCACTGTCTCACCTGTGTGTCATTGGAAGTATTGACGTATAACTGATGTTCTGTTGTCCACATCCTCATTCTCTTCCTCCTCATCCGCACTGCCTTCAGGGTCCACTGCTGCCACAGGGGCATTTCCAGTCTCCTCCTCCTGCAGAGAAGGCACATGTCATCTGAGGGCCAGGTTATGCAACATGCAGCATGCCACGACTATCTGGCAGACGTTCATGGGTGAGTAGCACGGGGATCCTCCTGTCAGATGGAGGCATCTGACCCTGCCCTTCAGGAGGCCGAAGATCCTTTCAATAATTCTCCTGGATCCCCCATGTGCATCATTATAATGATTCTCAGCCCTTGTCCTGGCAATCCTCACAGGGGTCAGGAGCCAAAATAGGTTTGGGTAGCTAGAGTCACCTGCAAGTATTGAGGGACACAATGGTATGGGGTTAACCCTAGAAGGCATACACTGACATACATTGGGTGGGAGTCAGGCTCACCAATTAGCCACACCCGTGCCTCTGCAGTTGTGCCATTACATTTGGGATGCTGCTATTCCTCAGGAGGAAGGTGTCATGCACTGACCCAGGATACTTAGCAGTGACGTGGGAGATGTACTGGTCCACCAGGCACACCATTTACTCATTGAGTGAGTGGAAACTCTTTCTATTCCTGAACACCTGTTCATTCTGGCGGGGGGGACACACACAATATGTGTACGGTCAATCGCCCCAGTAATACTGGGCATATGTCCCATTGCATACAATCTTGCCTTCACAGTGGCCAGATGTTCCACCTAGGGGAAAGCAATGTAGCTGCACATGTGTTTCACCAAGGTAGACAAAACCCTTGCCAGCACATTTGAGAACATTGGCTGTGTAGGAGCCAGTTGCCAGGAAATGGAGCACTGATAGAACCTGCACAAGAGGAGTGATCCCAGTGGGATGACGGATAGCTGATATCAGATCAGGCTCCAATTGGGCACACAGATCTGTGATTGTAGCCCTGTCCAGTCTAAAGGTCAGTGTTATGTGCCTGGCCACCAGTGTAGCCAAGTCCACAAGGGGTCTGTATACAGGAGCTTGTCTCCTCCTCTTATTCATCCACAGTGGTAAGTATCTAAGGGACACAAGCGTGAGTAGACTGTCACAATTTGAACAATGGAACCACCCCCTCAGTGTACATTGAGCATTGATGTGATGGGGCAATGGAAATATCAATGTATGTGCAAATTGTAGCAATGACACAGTTATGGATTATGTGAATGTAGTCCACCACCATGAAATGGTGACCGCCTGTCCTGTACCTAGGGACAGGTGGAAGTGAGGTAACTCCACTGACATTGGGCATCATGGCAGAAGGTGGTCTTGCACTGCCATGCAATTCCTCATTGGCTTATATGGGGCTTTATGGAGTACGGTGGCCAATGGGGATCAGCAGCAGTGGTGACGGTATACACCGCCGTGGATGTGACTGCCATTTTCTATCTGAATCCTCACTTGATTCCTGACTTTCCACAGGACAACACATACACTGTGTGTGCTGCTGTGAAATGTGTCTGGGTCCTGCCATGGCCAGTGTGACCGGTGGAAAGGGCCTCTGCCTTCACTTTGGAGGAGTTGGAGTGCTTGGTGGCTTGGGTCCTACCCCAATATGGACAGCTGTATGGGCCTCCAGACCAACAGGTGAGTACACCTTTGGCACGATGCATGTGACAAGTTTGCACAGAGATGTGTTTGCAAGCATTGTCTCATTTGGGGGGTGGTATGTCTGGTGGTAGTTTACATGGTGGGCACTGGGTGATGTGTGTGCCAATGGAGATGGAAATGGGATTTGTGGGCCATATGTGTGACAGACTGGATTGTATGTGTAATGGTGTCCTCCTGTCTGTGTTCCCTCTGCAGGTCAGTGCCCATCAGAAGAAGGGATTGTGGTGTGCCTTTGCTAAGGACGTGCGGACCCTGGGGGTCTACAGAGGGTGGAGCACCCACTGTAGGAAAAGGTGGGAGGACCTGAGAGGCTGGGCCCGGAAGGCTGCAGAGCCCCAGCTGGGGATGGCCTCCCACCAAGGGCAGGGTGCCGATTGGAACCTGACCCCCCATACTGGCGGTGGCCTACCCAGAGCTGGATGGGCACTTGAGGGCATCACAGCAGCCACAGAGGGTGAATACAATGGGCGTTACAGCTATAATTGGTAGGTGGCATGGGATCCTGGTGGTGAGTGTCAGTTAGTGGGTGCCCCTTAATACCAGCTCAGACATTGCAGCGTGATACAGCTCAAGGGTAATGGGTGTATTGCAAAATCTGGTAACCTAGCGAGGTTACATTCCATGTCAGACATGGCTTAGTGACTCCCAGGAGGGGTACAGTTGACGGTGGTTGGCTCACATCTTGCTATGGTACCTAGCCAATGGAATGTTAGATCGATGCATGGTGTTCAATCATGATCCCTGTGTGTGACGGTAATGTGTATGCCATCTGTGGTGTTGGTGCTGTAATTGACCCAGTGCTCCTCTTCTCTCCCCCCTTTTTTTCTTCTGTCAACTTGTCCATTTGTGCATTAGCATCATCTGGTGAAGGAGCAGGGGCATTGTGACAGAGAGAGATGCATCCCACAGGACACAGGAGGCAGAGTCCAACGATGCAAAGGGAACTAGTCGGACGGAGGCCGAGGGGAGCACCACGGCAGAGACGTGAGGTAACAACACAGACTCTGATTTCTCCTCTGATGGAAGCTCCCTGGTGGTGGAGGACACCTCTGGGACCACCCTAGCTACAGGTACAGCCACCACACCTGTACCAGCACCACCCTCCAAGTAGCCCCTCACTGAGTTGCCGATGCCTGCTCACCCAGGAGGGCAGGCATCTCATTCGCCCCAGGCGACTCAGGCCCTGCCCCAGTCAGCCCTGCTGCCCTCAGTGAGGAGGCTATTGACCTCCTGAGATCCATCTCTGTAGGGCAGTCAACATTGTGAATCCCATCCATGGGCTGGTACTCCAGATGCAGAAATGCAATGTATTCCTGGAGGGCATTCAGCCCAACAGAGATCGTTTCAGGCTCTGGCCTCCTCTCTGATGGCAGCCATTGTTCCTGTTCCTACTGTCCCCCCTCGAACTACCACTTCTTAGTCCCAGTATCCTCAATTCCAATCCATCCCTTGCACACATACAGACAAGTATGTACACAAAACATCACACAAGAGTGGCACAGACAAACACAGGCAGCACACTTCAGGCCACAAGCACTCACACAAACAACAGACAGTTGCACACACAACAGCATCCACTGCCCTTAACTGCCTCCCGCTCGTCCTCCTCCTCCTCCCTCACAGTCACATCTGCACTCACACCTGCATGCACTGCATCAACAGCCACCATAACCATTACTAAACCAAGCAGCATACACACTTCACTTGCAGGCACCTCCACAACATCCATCCACACGTCCCCTTTGTCCTCTCCCACCCTTTGTACCCGCCTCCTAAGAGACACAAATGCACACACTCAGACTCCCAACAGCCATCCACCTCACATCAGCACATTGACCATGCACCTGCACCAAGTCCAGCAGACATACAGCTCCAACAACCACTCCCTCAACCTCCACTCCTATCCCTCATCCTGCCCCACCATCCCTAAGAAGCTTTTCCTTGCCCAACTTAACCTCTTCCCTCCCCTTCCACCCCCCGTCCTGCCCATAAGAGCAGGGTCACAAGACACAGCCTAGCACCTCGGCCAAACAGTCCATGGGGACAGTGGAGGCACCTCATAGTTGTGGAGGCAAGAAAGGGAAGGATCCCACTCCACCACCCAAGAAAGGAAAGGATCCCACTCCACCACCCAACAAAGGAAAGGATTACACTCCACCACCCAAGAGAGGGAAAGATCCCACTCCACCACCCAAGAAAAGGAAGGATCCCACTCCACCACCCAAGAAAGGGAAGGTTCCCACTCCACAATCTAGGAGAGGCAAGAGTGTCCTCACCTCCAGCTGGGCCACAGCAGCCCTTACCTCCAGCTGGTTCAAAGCAGCCCTCACCACCAGCTGGGACACAGCAGCCCTCACCTCAAGCTGGGACACAGGAGCCCTCACTTGCAGCTGGGACACAGCAGCACTCACCTCCAGCAGAGGGCATGTGGCCCACCCTCCAGGGACTGTTGCACAAGGAGCCCCCTCCAAAGCCAGTGGGTATGTTCCCCACCTCAGAGACTGTGACCTTGCACTCTCCAGCAAAGGATGATGGGCATAGAGCCCCCTGCAGAACCAGTAGGCAAGTTCCCCACCTCAGAGCCTGTGACCTTGCACTCCCCAGCAAAGGATAATGGGCATGGAGCCCCCTCCAGAACCAGTGGGCAAGTTCCCCTCTTCAGCTGAGGTGCCCTCAACCCCCCTTCCCCTTGAGGCACTCGGCCATTTCCAACATGATGAGCCTGCACAGTGTAGTGCAGATTTCGTCAGAGAACAAGTTGGGGCTTGGACTGTGCCCTCTGGCCAAGAGGGCCTTTTGTACTTTGTACTGGCCATTTGCCCTTTCAAAACATTTACTCACATGTCTCTTATCACATGGACAATATGGTGGCTGTTGGCATCAAATTACAATATAAGTTATGGCTAATTGTTTTCCTAGCATTATTATGACGTGTGTCCTGTGAGATTGGTTTTCCTCTGCAGCTGGTTGTGTGTATAGTGTGTGTGTGGCTGGTGTGTGTTCTGTGTGTGTGTCACTCTCCTTTTCCTTGCTCCATCTCTTGGGTGCTAAGCGGCTATAGTCACCATCGTCGTCTTTGTCAGCGTTGGTGTTCCAGGTGGAGTATGTCGTAGAGAGCATTGAAAAAACTTCTGGTTCAATGGCGGTGTTGATCTTCTCTGTGTCTCTCGTGGTGAGTCTTTTGTCTTCTGTGTTCTGTTTCCACCAGACTTTTGATAGCGTTGGCACCGCCCCAGAAATCGTGGTGGTTTGCTATGTCATAATATGGTGGGCGGTACCTTGTCTTCCGCCTGGCTGTTGATGACTGCCGCCGTGGTCAGTGGTGTTAACTCCCTGGCGGTTGGCATGGCACATTGGTGTCTATAGGAGTTATCACCGTCATGGCCATAATTTGGCAGTAATTACCGCCAGTCTGTTGGCGGTGCTACCAACACTTTAAAAGTCTCCACCATTGTCATAATGACCACCTTTATCCCTTTCAGAACACCCACCCTATACAATGTAATACCATAGCAGGACCACCCTACATTAAAGGGGCACTGGGGTGCTAACTATGTATTTTTATTGTGTAAAAATCATATCCCCATTGTAGACAGTATCAAAACACTCTTTGGGGTATGGCTGATCCCGTCCTGGTTCCTAGGGGCCAGGATGAGACCCAATGAATAAGCATGACACTAATAGAGTGTGTGAGGGTCACAAAATATCCACTTGGGGTGTTGGATTGAGGGTATTGAGTATGCCTGGACATCCAATCAGGAACTAGGGTATTGGATACTTATAGGTATTGGTCTAATTTTACACAATATTATTACACATGTGTTAGATCTGATTATTAGGAAATGGTTATGCTGTTCATCCCTCGCTACTAGCACAATACCTTATTGCTTTCATTCACAGATAAAGTAGATATAGCTGTACATACAAGTAAACTTCCTCAGTTATTGAGCAAAGTTTTAGAATTCTAAAAGGAAGATTCAGATGTCTTTTCAAAAGGTGGAGTATTTGCTTACACAGGAGAGGCATTGCGTAAAATAAAAGTTGTCTTTGCAATGTTGTATAATATAGCAACCAGAAAAGGCATACAATGAGTACCAATGGATGGAAAATTAGATGATGAAGAAAATCCCCCTGCACCACCACAACACAACAATGGTCAAGAAACAGTTTGTGCTGCTGAGAAAAGAGTGCACAATAGAAACATCACAAGTAAGTATTCATAAGATAAGTTATGTTAATGTTTAAAATGTTAACATTTACAATAACATAAACTATGTTAACCATGTTTTCTTTTTTCACAGGTCCCACTATGTATTTGAAAAATTCTAGCACACTGTCAAACAATGTTTATAAACCTATAGTTTTGCAAATTAATATAAATACATGATTTTTATGTTTTTGTTTCCATTTGCCTCCAGCCTCAGTAGTTATTGTTCTTGGGGCTTGACCATTTGATCTCCTGCTCACAGTTTGTCTCTCCTCACTGTTTCTCTAACAGCAATGCCACTGAGAGCTGAAGTTTCCTAACATTTCCTACCATAAATTTTCCCCTGATGGAATGTGTGCAGTTTGGAATTCCTCAAGAGCATTAACCATTTGGGCTAACCTCTAAAGACATCCCCACTAAAATGCCCTATCCCCACCGAGTATTTTAAGTGTGTGTGTGTAGCAAGCCTTGTAACAGAATTGTTAGTCAATTCACTTGGGGCCATATGTACGAACACTTTTTCCCATAGACATAGAATGGGTAAAAACCTTTGCTACATCTAGCTTTTGGTTCCTTATCCGATGCTATTGCATTACAAACAGCAGTGACAACAATTATAAATTCAGATGTTTATACTGAATTTATTAAATACATCATTTATGATCTGACAAACAGCCTGCGGTCCTTCCTTGATTAATTAGCAGTAACAGCAACTCTTCTCCCCATGCATCTTGAGACTTAATTGTTGGCAAGGCACATTCAACACATAACTTTCTAAAATGTCGTGACTCAAGAGGCACAGGCCCTTTCTCTGCACTTTCTATAGTGAGTTTTTGTTTTGCTAGCAGGTGTCTCTTTAATATAACTGAACGTCCTCTGCCTTGCAATAGGCTTGAGGTGAATGTGTGGGTTTCCTTGATCATCTCACTTGTTGCAACTAAGTATAGATTCCCTGTGGCATAAGGAATTAGATAAGTGTTGTTTCAATCTTGGGTTGCTTGTGTTCTTGTTCAGGAAGTACTCAGCCTGTAGGTTTGGGCTGCACAATTTGTATTGGATCAGGGCCACAACTAATTTGCATATGGCTGGGTCCAAATGGAGGTGGCATGGTGTGCAAAACAATGATGAATGGAATGCTGCCCAGAGTGATTTATAGTGGTTAGACCTATTACAAGCCTTCCTCCTGTCAACTTTTTTGTATTTTATGAAACACCTTAAGCAGCTGAGGATTAGGGGAGGGTGGAACTCATGGAGTCACACTCCACGAAATTCTCCAAAGTGGTTAAAAAACTCTGCAAGCTCTGTGGAAATCTGACAGCTGGCGGAGTTGCTCAGCGCACGTTTGCACTACCTTTTTCATGCTCAGAAGCGCAATTTCCTTTCCCACATTGCAAATATCACACAAATGGCACCATCCGGTTTGCGTGGGCAGGACCATTTTGTTTTCTCTGTTTCTCTGTGCATGGTTTTGGGTCTAACTTTAATCAGCCCTTAATCTTTTCAATCCACCCCTTTTGTAAATTATCCACCCCTCATTTTCCTTTATTTTATCAGTGTGTGTCTTTGTGTTTGTGTATTTTACATTTCTGTTATATTTTTGGTTTGTTTTTTGTGACTTTTTGAACAATTTTGTTTGTTTTCACCTTTACTTTTTTATATTTTGTCTTCCTTTCTACCTTCTGTTTCTTCCTTTTTCTTTTTCCCACCCAGCTTCATGGCAGAGGGAAACAGAGGAAGTGGTGGCACTGATGCGACTGCTGGCCTCTAGCCTTGTGGACATCAGTATTGCCAAGGAATGCAGCTTGCCCCATTTTCACCCAGGGCAAGTTGGCAGCACTTGCCATTTTTGTGCAGACCCTCCCCTCCATGCTGGCAGCAAGCCTGGGAGTGGTTACGCCCTTCTAGAGCATCGACTGCTGTGGGAGGGTGCACTGGTTGGTTTGTCAGCACAATGGAGTCCTTCACACCCAGCAGCAGTTGATGCGCCATTGAGTGGACATAATTGACTGTGAACAGGACCTGCTCGACCTGCTGGGCGTTGAGGTGTCAGAGCTTGGTTGAGTAATAGTTATTTATTTGTTGTGTGTGTTCCACAATGCTATTTTTTTCTAATAGCAGTGCTAACTCTCAAAGGTAAGTTAAGTTCACATTACAATGACATTTATTATGTGATCCAGTTTGAGCCAGCCAGGTGCTCACTCACTGCTTCCTACTTGTACTCATCAGCATACGTTTGGGCTTTTTATTTAAGAAGCCATGTAGACAGAGACTCCTTCTGTCCCTAAGACTAAGATTGCGGTATTAGTAATAGGTACTGTCAGTGAGTTAGCATACCCTTCTCTGTGCCTTTCCATATGTAGCTTATGCAGTCCCTCCCAATTGCAATCTCTCAGTGATGTGTAGTATGATATCATCATAGTATCTATGAATCTATGTATTGAAACAAATGGAGGCTGAGTTGCCTCATCAAGGGTGATTGAGACAGAAAGGTCATTCATTGCAATACGAGTGCATTGTCTATGGTAAGTAGTTGTAAATATAGGGTCATATTTATAAGGCCCTTTGCACTGCCGGAATGTCACGTTTAGTGAAGGTCCGGTGGAGCACACTACAAGGCCATGCAACGGTGTCTTCATTGGTGGATGGCAGCCCATTGTGCCCCAACGCAGGTGACAAGGACAGAAATGTGTCATATGTTGTAGATTTGGTGCATTCCTGCCCTTTTCTTTTGACACAGGGCAGCACAACCAGAAGGTTTGCAGTGCTACCCTACATCACAAATTTGTAAATACGACCCATAGTTTAGGAATTTTAGAGTTCGGCTTAGGTGTAAGAATTTGGAAAGAAAAACTAATAGGTCAACTCGAGTTGAATCCTTTGATACTAGGTGATCGGATTTAGAAAAGTACAATGTTACTGTGTTTGGGAGATTAACTGTACCACTATTTTTTTATCTTTTTATTTCTTACCTCATCACCCAAGGATAAGAAGAGGGCAACATCCTAGGTGGGTCCAGGAGGAGACAAGGGTGCCAGTAGCCACCACCAGTGTGCATGTTGCTGGGTCTGCTGGCCCCAGTGAGCCTTCCTGTTATATTAATATTATTATTTCTATAATCCTCACCTCTCCTCATTTCAAATATGTGTTCTTTTTTTTTACTGTGTCTGTCTATCTTTTTTTGTACTTATTTTCATTCTGTTTTAGAATTGTTCAATTCTTGTTATCCCTGCATTGATCTTGTTTTTGTACCTGACTTCTCCCTGTCTGTAATAGCTTTCTGCTGCTTTGTTACTAAACTTACCTTTCCCTTCTCCCCTTATATATTTTGTGGACTGGTACTTTAATACTAAAAAGACAGATTTTTAAGGCAGGTAATCAACTGGCCAGATTGCATGCCAAATCCAGCTTTTCTATGCATGCTTGTGAATGTTTTCTTGTCTTGGTCATACCCATTGCATTTGCCAACCAAGCCCTCACCATAGGTTCTTATGGATTGAACACAGTATTCTGCCATTTTATTGCACTTCAGTCACTTAGCTCTGCCCCTCCATTATGAAACATTTGTGATTGATTTGTCTACCTGGCATTTCTAACAGCCAACAAAATTCCTAAAGTGAATGATAGAGGTTAGAACTGTAGTGATCTATTGTGGTTGTTTTTTCTTGGAATCTAAAAAGTATAATTTTTTTCCAGTTGCACGGACCACAAGTGCAGGAGTCAGTGGCACCATTGTGCTCATCGGAGAGGAAGAACCAGAGGCAGAAGGGAAGGGAGTTGGTAAGTCACATTGCTCTTGCTCATTGAAAATTACTAGTATACTCACTGCAAAAGCATTCCTTCTGAATCCCCTGGTTTGGCAGCTACAGCAGGGGTTGAGTTCTTAATGGCCTCTTCTCTCTGCAAATCAGCAGACAAAAGTTCATAATGAATGGATGCTACAAACGATGGCTTGATGGAGAGCAAACGAAGGATGAATGGACAAAAGGAAGAATGGATGAAATGGTTTATGAGTGAGAGGATATGTGGGTGAATGGAAAAGATGCGTAGGTGAGTGAGAGGAGATGCATGGGTAGCAGAAAGGTTGGATGAAGGGGGTTAAAGGGAAGACAGGATTCCTCATTAGGTGAAGGGTAGATGGGTAAAATGATCCTCTGGAGAAGAATGGGTGGATGGTAATGAACAATGATAACAAATGATGCATATGTAAATGGATGGATAGGTGAAAGCAGGGTGTTTGAAAAGGTGGATATTGGATAGTTGAGTGCAAGGATGGATGGGTGCATATATAGGTGGCTGGATTGGAATGATAAAAGACTGGACAAGAGAGTGTGAAGTTTCATTGGTGGCTATCAAAGAGTGAGTAGACTAGATGAATGAAAATATTAATGTACAATTGCTTGGATCAAGAAATAAGGGAGCTGTTTTGGAGGGGGATGGATCTGTTTACCTACTTCGATTGGTTTGCATGGTTATCAAGGCTTTGATTCAAAGTGGGGGTATTTTATTTTTCTGTCTTCTCCCTTAACGCATTCTAGTTGAAGCAGCCCAAATATGCATCCTCCCACTCATCATCAAACCACCCTCCCCATTGGTCACCCATGCTATTATGACGTAACTGCTGCGTGATTCAATTCAGCTGTACAATAGTGTTGTCTGTGCAGTATGCATCTGCTTCAGTTAATGCACCATTTATAAAGTTGTCAATGCATTGTGGCAATCAAAGGGTTATCGACAACTGTTAATTAGATTGAAAGAAAACAGAAAGTTAGTGAGATATATAAAGAAAGACTGAGATAAGACTATCACAATGATAGTATATGACACACAACAAAGAATTCCTGATATGATAATAGAAACTAGCAATATCAATTTCTTCTGAGCAATGAAGAGCTAGTATTTAATGAAAACTAAACTAAGGAAATTAAGGGGCATATTTATACTCCGTTTGCGCCGAATTAGCGTCGTTTTTTTCGACGCAAATTCGGCGCAAAACTAACACCATATTTATACTTTGGCGTTAGACGCGTCTAGCGCCAAAGTATGAGGAAAGAGCGTCATTTTTTTGCGTGAACGCCTTCCTTGCGTTAATGAGATGCAAGGTAGGAGTTCCCGTCCAAAAAAATGACTGCGACACAAATGCGTCGTATTTATACTCCCGGGCAAAAATCACGCCCGGGAGTAGGCGGGGCAAAAAACCCCGCATTTGCGCCTCTTTTTAAAGCCTGGGTCAGGGCAGGCGTTAAGGGACCTGTGAGCTTAAAATGAGCCCACAGCTGCCCTCCCATGCCCCCAGGGACCACCCCTGCCACCCTTGCCCACCCCAGGAGGACACCCAAGGATGGAGGGACCCATCCCAGGGACATTCAGGTAAGTATACATTTTTATTTTTTTTATATTTTTTTTTGGCATAGGGGGGCCTGATTTGTGCCCCCCTACATGCCTCAATGCCCAATGACCATGCCCAGGGGACATAAGTCCCCTGGGCATGGCCATTGGGCAAGGGGGCATGACTCCTGTCTTTACTAAGACAGGAGTCATGTAAATGGCGTCTGGGCGTCGTTAAAAATGGCACAAATCGGGTGGAGGCGATTTTTTTGCGTCAACCTGACTTGCACCATTTTTAAGACGCCCTAACGCCATTTTCCCCAATGCCGGCGCTGCCTGGTGTACGTGGTTTTTTTCCACGCACACCAGGCAGCGCCGGTCTGCTAGCGCCGGCTAACGCCATTCAATAAATACGGCGCCCGCATGGTGCTTCAGAATGGCGTTAGCCGGCGCTAAACTTTTTGACGCTAAACTGCGTTAGCGCAGTTTAGCGTCAAAAAGTATAAATGCGGGCCTAAATCTTCTAGTCAGGAAAAGTGGACTCAGAGTCAGGAATGGTTGGACAAAGTTAAGCCTCAATGCAACACACAACACAAGGCTTAATGATGATGTTGATGGGGCCTGTGTGGAATATTGCTCAGGATATAGGAGGTCATGCAGTGAGTTGTTGTTGTTTTCACCACATCCGTCCCAGCAAGTGTATGATCCATTTATTGATTCAAATTAAGTCACACCTCAATAAATCACACAGTCCTGGGGAAGAGAAAAAGGGGCTTGATGAATCAAAGGGAAAGGGAATTTGGGGAACGGTGTGACATAGACAAACACTACACAAAAGAAGCAATGAAAATATTCATCAGGGCGCTGCACAGAACACCATCATCAATCTGTTGTGGGAGGAAATGATGAAATTATAAATTCAGTTGAATGCATTGCAAACAGTCCGTCAGCCCCACAGAGACCAAGATAGTATATGGCTAAATGATCTGTATTATGGAGGTTTTAAATTAATCCACCCAGTTATTCTGAGATTAAAAAAAGGAAAATTATAATTTGTATTGCCAAACTGGGCAGTGCATCACCATTCTTCTAGTAGGTAAGCTGGAGTGTTGAGCGTTCGTGCAGGAGATGACTAGGAGAAGGCCTGCATATTGAAAAACAGTAACTGTATCATAGAATAAAGAAGAAAGATAAAATGAAGCAAGGTGAGCTTCATGGGAGTCAGGAGTGTACCAAAAGGACTCATAGGCAGAGCAAAAAATACAGAGTAGTTTCACATTTCAGTCACCAATGCATCAAACACACACTCAGGAGAAGTTCCCAAAAAATGCACCTCTTTCCAGTCCACAGAGATGAGTGAGTACTAGGACTCAAAGTCTTTGCCATCATCATGGTTTCTCTTTGAAGCTGGTAACTGTCTCCTTCTAGCTGTTAAGGTAGTCTCACCCTTAGTCCATCCATCTTCTTCCTCTCGACTGACTACTCCGTCCCAGTTCCAAAACGAGTGAGGTAGACCTGTGTACTGCACTGCTGTTGAAGAACAAGTAGAGAAAATGGAAATGTAGTATTTTGGATAGATTTTTTTCTGGTAACTGAAGCGACTGGCCTGGTATCTGAGGGACCAGAAAAAAGGAGTGGACCCAGCAGGTAAATTTCACTAAGTTTGAAAGGCCAAGCACTGTCAGGAAAAAATTATCACCTATCAGCCCCCAAACATTGCAAATCATTGAAATCAAGTTTACAAATTTGAAGAACTCCCTCCCTCACTGTCAGCCACAACATACATCATCAATCATCACTCACAGTCACTCAATATATCACCATTAATTGGTGCAATGGTTAGTAGTTACCTATTCCAATCCAAGCATGGTGGTCGATACAAAATATTGTCTCCTCTTTGTTGGTCGAAACACATTGGAATTTGGCATTGGCACTGGTAGTCTTTTAATCAATGATCTTCTGGAGCAGCCCTGCTAGATTATGTAAAAAAGGATGGACAATGGCATGTGAGGGATGAAGACATTGTCTCAAATGTCCTGAAGGGAATGTGGGGGCTTCTTCACTGCACACAGGTCCAGCTCCAATCCTGACATATATGCACACCACTACTACCACCACCAGTGCAGCTGACAATGGTTCTGCTGGCCCCAGTAAGTTCTGTTATTAATATTTCCCTAACTCTCCCAAATATTAGACTACTTGAATACTTTTGCCTTGTTTATTTATTTTATATTGTCTCCTTTTTTCCAACTCCTCTATCTAATGTATGTAAAACTCTTTCTGTCCCTGCATTATCCTTTTTTTTATATTTCATGTTTCTGTAGCTGATCTTCTCCTTTCTGTACTAGTCTGTAGCTTTCTGCTTTGTTAGCAAGCTTTCTCTCTCCCCTTATATATCGTGTGGTGCTGTAAGGCTAAGAGAACAGATTTTTGATACTCTACAGGGAAGATTACAGGTTCATGTAAGTTATAATTAAGATTCACTACGCGTTTGTTGAGAAGGCTTTCTTTTTCTTGCTCATGCTCAAACGGTGAAAAAGAGAGAGTCGCCATGGTCATGAAGGACACCCCCCAATGTAGTGTTATCATTAGGTGTGGGCAGAGTTCATGGACTTCTGTTATTTGGAACTCTGTGAAGTGCCACAAAAACTCCACTGTGCTACTCGGAGTTCCAAGCGTGGCAAAGTTTTGGGTAAGTCGAGCTGTTCATGCTGATTTTTAAAGCCAGGAGTTTCTCCCGGGCTGTAATATCTGCGCAAACGGCATCATGCAGAGCACCAGAGGGTGCTAACTTCTTTTTGTCACTGGATTATATTTTTTACTGGAGTGGCAGCTTCCTCAAAGCAATCGTCAGCTTTCTCAACGTGTGCAGTAATGACCTGGCCTGACCGCCTGTGTTCAGAAATCTTGCTTGAACTCGCTAACACAGCTATTTCTCTCGCTCGCCAACTAAATGTTAATGCAAGAGAGAAAAAACTCTGCTGTGCATTGCTTTGCATAGTTTTTCGGAAAAATAGTGTAAAAAACTCTGCTAACTCCTCCAGCAGAGTGGAATTCTTAACCCACCCCTCATTATCATTCATTTACACAGTGTACTAGCAGCTTCCATGAAAGTTCAGCATGGTAGGAAAGTATGAGGTCCCACTGCATTTGCCAACCAACACCATCTGTCCTTTATTGACCATTATTCCACCCCTTTATTGCGCTTCAATGACTCAAAGTTATAGTAGCTCTGCTCCTCCATTTCAAAATGTTTCTGTTTGGTTTAACTATCTGGCTTTTCTAACATTGTCAACCATCAAACTGCCAAAAGTGATAGCGCTAACCGAACTGTAGGGAGGTACTGTGGTTGCATTTTGTATAAAAAATAATAATGGGAGGTGTAACTGGCATCTAAAATGTGTAATGCTTTTTCTAGCCGCACAGACCACCAGATGCAGCGAAAGAGGCAGTTCAAGGGGGAGTCCCAGTGGTGACAGGAACAAGTGCTAGTAAGTCACACTGCTTGCTTATTGACAAATTAGGTATACAGTATCAGCCTATTTTTGGAAGGCCCAGGTGGGGCAGAAAGCCCACTAGAGACCAGGAAAGATTTTTGTTTAAAAAAAAGAGGGTGGGGTATGGCCATTCCCCCACCACAAATAAATGGGGCCAAAGTGGTTCTGCCCACCGGCGGTCAGATGGGGCAATTACCCCAGTCCACTCCCGGGGTGGGACGGGGGCAGAAAGCCTACTAATCAGGGAATTAAAAAAAATTAGTGGGGTGGTGGCTATCAAGCAGTATGGACATGGTTATGCCCCCACCCCAACTGAAGGGGGTAACAGTCTTTCAGCTCTCCCACACACACTAAAACATCTTATCCCACGGCAAGCAAGAGGACATTTGATTTTTGGGGGATTTTGGTTTTACATTTGGGCCATGAGAACTTGTCTAACACTCAAAATCGTCCCACTTGGAATGGTGAAGGCTGCACTTTTTGGACTTTGGGATGCTGCCATGTAGAAAAATCCACAAGACCTAGACACATCTGAAAACGAAACATCTGCGTGAGCCCATGGTGGTGTGCTTCACATGGTCCCCACACAAATTTTTTACACACAATGCCCTGCAAACCTTCAACTTTGCTGGAAATCACACATTTTTCCCACATTTTTGTGCTGGAAGCTTCTGGAATCTGCAGGAATCCATAAAATTCCTACCACCACCCACCATTGTTGTATCTATACCGATAAAAAGTCTGCACCACTTGCCAGCCTAAAAATGTTTTTTTTCCAAACTGCCCTGATTGTACTTTCTTTAGTTCCCCCTCAATTCCAACTTGTTTTTGGCTCTTCCCTGTCACAGGCACTTTGTCCACCTACACAAATGAGGTATCATTTTTACCGGAGACTAAGGGGAACGTTGGGTGGTAGGAAATTTGTCCCGGTGCAGTGATACCACATAGAAGTGTTGGAACAATGTGATGTTTTTAGCTAAATTCGAAGTTTGCTGAGGATTCTGGGTAAGAAAACACTGGGGGATCCACGCAAGTCATGCCTCCCTAGATTCCCTCAGGTGTGTAGTTTTAAAAAATGTTTGGGTTTGGTAGGTTTCACTATATGGCTGCTGAGCCCAGGACCAAAAACGCATTTGCCCCCCTGCAAAAACAGGTAGTTTAGTATTTGATCATTTTGATGTGTACAGATAGTGTTTTGTGGCATTTCCTTTCGCGGGCACTAGGCCTACCCACACAAGTGAGGTACCATTTATATTGCAAGACTGTAGGGAACACTGGGTGGAAGGAAATTTGTGGCTCCTCTCAGATTCCAGAACTTTCCGTTACCGAAATGTGAGGAAAAAGTGCTTTCTTTTTGCCAAATGTTGAGGTTTGCAAAGGATTCTGGGTAACAGAACCTGGTTAGAGCCCCACAAGTCACCCCATCTTGGGTTCCCCTATGTGTCCAGTTTTAAAAAATGCACAGGTTTGTTAGGTTCCCCTAGGTGCCGGCTGAGCTAGAGGCCAAAATCCACAGCTAGGCACTTTCCAAAAAACACGTCAGTTTTCAATGTAAAAATGTGATGTGTCCATGTTGCATTTCCTGTTGCAGTCATTAGGCCTACCCATGCAAGTGAGGTATCATTTTGATCAGAAGACTTGGGGGAACACAGAATAGCAGAACAAGTGTTATTGCCCCTTGTCTTTCTCTACATTTTTTCCTTCCAAACATAAGACGATGTGTAAAAAAGACGACTATTTGAGAAATGCCCTGTAATTCACATGCTAGTATGGGGACCCCAGAATTCAGAGATGTGCAAATAACCACTGCTTCTCAACATCTCATCTGATGCCCATTTTGGAAATACAAAGGTGTCCTTGACACCTATTTTTCACTATTTATATTTCACCAATTGAATTGCTGTATACCAGGTATTCAAAGAAAACTCATTTCAAGGTGCATCTCTTTTATTAGCTCTGGCAACCTAGGAATATTGATAAACCTACAAGCCCTATACATCCCCACAACCAGAAGAGTCCAGCAGATGTAACTGTATATTGCTTTCACAAATCTGACATCGCAGGAAAAAGTTACAGAGTAAAATGTGGAGAGAAATGGCTGTTTTCCTACCTCAATTTCAGTTTTTTTCATTTTAGTTGTTATTTTCTGTAGGAAAACCTTGTAGGATCTACAAAAATGACCCCTTTCTGAATTCAGAATTTTGTCTACTTTTCAGAAATGTTTAGCTTTCTGGGAACCAGCATTGGTTTAAGACCCATTTCTGTCACTAACAGGAAGGAGACTAAAAGCAAAAAAAATAGTGAAAACGGGGTATATCCCAGAAAAATGCCAAAATTGTGTTGAAAAATGTGGGTTCTAATTCATGTCTGCCTGTTCCTGGAAGCTGGTAAAATGGTGATTTTAGCCTCTCAAACCCTTTGTTGATGCCGTTTTCAGGGGAAAAACCACAAGCCTTCTTCTGCAGCCCTTTTTTCCCATTTTCTTTTTTAAACAAGCAAAATGTTTGCTGTATTTTGGCAAATTCCTTTGTCTCCGTCAGGGGCACCCACAAACTCTGGCTACCTCTAGAATCCCTAGGATGTTGGGAAAAAAGGACACAAATCTGGAGTGGGTAGCTTATGTGGACAAAAAGTTATAAGGGCCTAAGTGCGAACTGCCCGAACTGGCCAAAAAAAGGCCTGGCACCTGAGTGGGAAAAGGCCTGGCAGCGAAGGGATTAAAAGAAAAAATCACTTAGTTTTAATCTGGTGGTATTCTGGCTTGATTCCTTGTAGCCCGTCAGCGCTTCTATGTCAGGCATGTGTGTGGATTGAGATGGTGGGTTTATAATATATCTTTTAGAGAAATTAAATAGATATTTTTCTTTCAATGGAGCCTGTATTTTAATCCACTTATCAAAGTGTATGTCAGTTAGTTATAACCTTGTCCTACTACCAGCTGTAACTATATTGACTAAGGGGGGTATGCCATTTCTAATGCCTATACTACCTATAACAACCTATATAAACAATATCTTGATCATTAGTAGAAGTTACTAACTAAGCTAGTTAATTTCACACCATAGCTATCTTACCTAAATAGATGAAGCAATGGCTGCCAACTTTCCCAATCTTCCAAAACCTTACTGCAGGGTTTCCCAAAGGTGCCTTCTTCGTGCTGGTGCTAGTAATAGTAGCAGGCTAGCACACTAACAGGGATGGCATCATAAGTGAGGTTCCAATCCCACCTAGGTGAACTCCACCTATAGGATTAATCAAAAGGATTATCCATTGCAGGCAACTAGTTTGAGAGAAAACACAGAGTTAGTGGGTTATGTATTTATTTCATAACTTTACAAAGACTAAGATCAGACTACCACCTTACTACAAAGACTTGATACTTAAAAAAAAAAAAACTAGCAATAGTAATAGCTTCTTTTGAGAAATGGGGAGCTAGCAATTAATTCAAGTTATGAAAACTTCAAGTTGGGAGAAGTGGAGTCAGGACTAGAGTTCACACGGTTTAGCACTTACGCAACACAAGGCATGAATGATGATGTTGATGAATGATGTTATATATATCTACATTATGACCTCATTTGTGCTAGGGTGGGTAACTTGGGCAGGTGTGGTCTATTTCTCAGGTGCTAGAACATCCCACAGTGAGTTGGTGTCACTTTCACCACATCCACCCCACGTAGTATTTGATCCATTTATGGTGTAAATTAAGTCATACCTCAATAAATCATACAGCCTGGAGAAGAGGGTTAGTGGTTTGATGAATGGATGGGTAAAAGGAGTTTGAGAAAGGTATGACAAAGACAAACACAACAATAACAATATTTATCAGAACAGCCCTTGACCTCCATGGTCTTGATTGCTGCTCCCCCACTCCTGCCTACATCAGTCCTGGCTCTCTGAGTTAGTGACTGTGCTAGTTCCTTGAGCCCCTCAGTTTGATCCCTTCTGTAGGGACCTCACCTGCTCGTAATATTACTTGCATGTAATTTTGGTTTGGTTTGGTTTGCATTGATTGTTGTTTGGTGTTACGTGTTTGTATTTGTCTCAATTTTGTCTTGCCTTAATTAATTCTCTATTTGTTTTTATTGGCTGTCCTTTGCTGTTACGGTGGTATCGAACACTGATTCTCCCTTCATTTCTGCCACTTCCCGCTCCTGTCCTCCTACCTCCCTGCTGGCCTCTCCCACCTTCCAGTACTATTTATGGAGCCCGGTAATCGGCCCCTGTGAGCAGCCATTGACCTCCATGGTCTTGATCTCTGCTCTCTCACTGCTGCCCATATCAGCCCTGGATCGCAGAGTTACTGACTGTGTCGCAGATCCCTGAGACCCCAGTTCAATTCCAGCTGTGGTGACCTCACTTCTCTGTAATATTAGCTATGTGTAATTTTGATTTGTTTACCTTAATTGTTGTTTGGTGTTACTTGTTGTTTGTTTTTGTCTCATTTTTACCTTGCCTTAATTAACCCTTCATTTGTTTTTATTGGCTTCCTTTTGCTGTTACAGTGGATTCTCCCTCCATTTCTGCCACTTCCTGTTCGTGTCCTCCCGCCTCCCTACTGGCCCCTCCCTCCTGCAGGGCTATTTATGGAGACCACTGCGTGGCCCCTGTGAGTAGCCCTTGACCTCTGTAGTCTTGTGTGAGAAAACAGGGCTGATTGCAGAGGCCCCATAACTTTTTGCCCCCATTTTCCTCTTTTTGCTGGTGTTTTCCTGACTTTGATGGTGCCCTGGGTACTGCTAACCAGTCCCAGGGCCTGTGCTCTGTGTAAAATGGATATGCAAATTAGGCTAATTATAATTGGCTAAGTTAACCTACCTATAAGTCCCTAGTATATGGTAGGGCATGTAGGTTTAGGGACCACAGCATAGGTGGTGCACACCTAGGTGCACTGCTGAGGTGCCCAGTGTCATTTTAAAAGCAAGCCTGCCTTGCTGGCTGCTTTTAAATTAAAGTTATATGCAAATTCGACTTTGGAATTAAAGGTACTTCCAAAGTCTTAAACTACCTTATTTTTACATATAAGTCACACCTAAGGTGTGCCCTATGTGCCCCTAGGGCTGGGTGCCATGTAACTATAAGCAGGGACTTTATAAAAATAGATTTATAAGCCCTGGTGAGGTAAAAACAGCCAAATTTGTTTTTCCCTCATTGAAGTAAATGGCCTTCATAGGCTAGAATGGGCAGACTTTATTTTAAATTTTAAAGTCTCCTTAAATGTTACATACCAAGAATTTGGTATCAAATTGATTGTTATAATAAATCCCACAACTTCCAGTTGTTGGATTTAATATAACTAGTTCAGGTAAAAAGTTTAGACTTTACCTAAAAAGTTGCCAATTTCAGCTCTGCATTGTTTTTGCTGCTGTGCTCTGATTGGCCAGCCTGCAGCAGCTTCTGCCAGGCTACCTTGATGAGGTGTGAAGTGGCCTGACTTCACACAAAGGAATGTGCTTGGGGGAGAGAATCTCCCCTCAGCAGATGGTGAGGCAGGAAGGGGGAGGGCTGCCAAACTGGTCTTCAAAGGCAGAGAAGGACATTTGCAGCACCCAACAACACCCCCACATCCTGCAACCCCAGACAATTAGGTGCCCCCTTGATTAGATTAGGAGAGGGCAGGAGAGGGGTGTGTTTATGATTTTTAGCCACACCAGTGGGTGGGCTCAGCCAGATGTAACCTCCAAAAATCAGATTCATCCATGTTGGATTTTTGGAGACTGTTGCCTTCTGGGATGGATTTTTGCCACACTTCCCAGGAAGTGGTCATCACAGGGGGACGACCCTGTACCTGATTGGAGGATCAGGACCCCCCTGCTTTTCACCCAGGAGCAAGGATAAAACTGGCAGACCTGAACCCACACCTCAGATCCCCTCTAGAATTCAACAAGAAAGGAACTAAAGAAGAAGAAGGACTGCCCTGCTGGACCCCTGGCCTGCACCTGGACCCTGCACTCAGAAGGACTGCACCAGCTGCACACTTGGGCTTCACCACAAGAAGGAGTTTGCCTGGCTTCAATTGGTTCAAGGAGGGACCCCCTGTTTGCTAGAGGTGAAAAATTGCTAAACCAGAGTCCCCTGCACCAACTCCTGAAGAAAGCGACCAGCTGACCACTGTCCAGTGGCCAAAAAGGAGTTTGCGCCAGGTGCATTCTGGGAGTTGAAGTCCGCACCCCCCAAGGACCATCACAGAACTTCTGGACCCTTGGGGTGAGCTGTGGACCCCAAAAGAACCTTAAAAGAACATCTGGGTGAAGCCCCAGAAGTTTGGAAAAGATTTGAGAATTTTTGGAAAAAAGCTCCAGAGAGGGACCGACCCGCCGCGGAAATTCTAGCCGGCTTGCCTCAACCGCGACCCGGCCTGACTTTGTGGTTCGTCCCGGTAAAGAAAAACATCCAAAAAAGAGACTAAGTCCGAACGTAAAAAGTTGACCGGGACCTCCCAGCCATCGAATCCGAGAAGGGCTCCATGGACGTCGGATCAAGATCCAGGTTTACCCCGGTCGAAGGATTTTCATCTCGAAAAAACGACTAAGTCCGAAGGTAAAAGTCTCCACCGAGGGAACCCACATCGCGTATCCGGACAAGGGTTGAGCTGGGATTAATTTACTGAGACCTAACTGTACCTATGTGGAGGTTAGTGGCTTGTTGCTAGGTGTAGGTACCTACCTGCCCTACCAATAACCCATTTTCCAACATAATTGGAAGCAGCGACGGGATCCTGTACTTGTGTTCAATATCACGTTACAGTTTTAGGTAAAACAAATTAAAAGTCCTTTAAATTGTCCTAGTGCAAAAATTTTTTTTAATTTTTAATTTGGATTAATTTCAATTATTGAATTTTTGTAATTTTTCTAAATTCTTGTTTCCAATTTTTGCAAAAAGTTTTTGTTGACACAAAACTAGGGAACCATGGAGCTTGATCTGGCTAGCCTACCCACACTGACAGTAGTCCAGCTTAGGGGGTTATGTATTGAAAGAGGGTTGCCTGCAACCACAGAACTCAGGAAGCAAATCCTGATCACATCCCTGACAGCATGGGCTGAGGCCCAAGAGGTAGAGTCAGAAGAAGCTCCAGAGGAGGGAGAAAGAAGGGAGTATGCAAGCTCTAACCACTCAGGGGAGGGAAGGCATCTGAGCCCAAGTGAGGATGAGGAAGAACGGTCCTCAGTAAACACAGTCACTAGGGGCAGATCCAAAGCTAGTGGTGGTAAGGGGGTCCTTTCAGGAGGAGAGAACCCATCCATCAGAGAAAGAGAGCTGGAGGCCCAGCTAGCATACATAGCTTTGGAAGCAGAGAAGCTGGCCCTAGAAAAGAAAAAGTGGGCATTCAAAGAGAAAAGAGATGGAAGCAGCGATAAAGAAGCTGAGGTGTCCATGGATGGGGGAGTTTGCCCCAGATTACCCAAGGGGGTAGTTCCTGCTTATGTGGAGGGGGATGACATAGATAAGTGGCTGGGGGCCTTTGAGAGGGCACTCCAAATGAGAAGGGTTAGGCCTCAATACTGGGGTTCCCTTTTGTGGGAGTTGGTCCCCAACTCAGGGAGGGATAGGCTTCTGACCTTAAGGGGGGAGGAGGCAGATTCATACCCTAGTATGAAGAGGTGCTTAGCCAAGAAGTTTGGTCTGACCCCAGAGCAATATAGAATGAAGTTCACGGACACCCAGAAGGTCAGTACCCAGTCTTGGGTTGACTTTGTGGACATTTCACTAAAGGCACTAGAGGGCTGGATTATTGGTAACAAAGTAGATACTTATGAGGGGTTATACAATCTGATCATGAGAGAGCACATCTTGACCAATTGTATCCAAGAAAGGTTACGCCAGCATCTAGTGGACTCTAAGCAGACCAACCCTAGAGAGCTAGGGGAGGCAGCTGATGAGTGGTTGAGAACCAGGGTGGTTGTCAAGTCCCAGGGGGGAGACTCCAAGAAGGGGGGGACAGGTCCCCAAAAACCTAAGGAGGGAGGTGGTAAGCCCATCACAGAGACTCCCTCTGTACCCCAGAACCCTAAGAAGGAGGAGAGTAAATCCCACTCTGACCAGCAGAGACAGTTAGACCCAGGGTTAAAAAAGTTCTTGGACAGTAGGGCTTGCTTTGACTGTCAGCAGACAGGTCACTTCAGAGGAGATGCAGCCTGTCCAAAGAAGGTGGTTAGCACTGGGCTGTCCAGTGTAGCCATAGAGGAGGATTCCTCAGATGATGAAGTCCTCCTAGCATTGAGCTGTGGGACAGGACCAGATGGTAAGCTGGTGATCCCTGAGGGTGGGAGTAGGCACTTCCACCACATTCAAGTGAATGGGATCCCTACCACTGGCCTGAGAGACACCTGTGCCTGTCACACTGTAGTGAGTGACCGGTTAGTGACCCCAGACATGTATGTCCCAGGAAAGACAAAGAAAGTCAGGATAGCCACAGGGGAGGTCACCTCCAAACCTGTAGCCATAGTGCCCCTAGAGAGGGAGGGTATCCTTGACTGGATTAGGGTGGTAGTCAGTGCTGACCTCCCCCTAGATTGTATCCTGGGCAATGACCTCCCAGAGGTGAGTCTGGTCCCAGATGGGGTGGTCGCCCAGGGCGCCCCCCCAACCCAAAGTCCTGGGGAGTCAGTCCCTACAGTTAGGAGACAGGGGTCCCCAAGAAAAGGAAAGAAGAAAAGGAAGGGTAGGCCACTCTTAAAGAGAGTTCCAGGGAGCCAAGGGCCCTCTGCCCCAGTAGGGGGGGAGCCCAGAGTTGGCACTGGTGAGGCCTCACCTGACCCCAAGGAAGTCCTGAGTAGTCAGGCAGCTGTCCAGATGCAAGGTGTTGCCCCTGCACTGACAGAAGGGAGAGTGGAAGGAGGGTGTCTGCCACAGGAGGTGGTAGCCCCCCACTCTAGACAGCAAGAGGGGTGCCAGGACCCCAAAGATGCCCCTAAAGCAGCTCAGCCACCTGTCAGTGGAGAGCTTAGGGTGTGGTTCTGGGTACTGACAGCTGTCAGTAGCCTCTGCTGGGTGCTAGCCTTCCTGGCAGCACTGTACTTGGCCTGGGAGGCAGACCCCAGGGCCAATAGCAAAGTAGGCCCCTGACCCTATTGGTCATGGTGGGGTTGCTCAAGTGTTGGGTGACCTCTTTGGGTAAGCTAGGTGTTGCCCTAGCAAAGTTTGGAGTAGGGGAGGTGGGCACCTCACTACCCAAGTTGGCAGAGAGAAAGGAGGAAGACCCCCCTAGAGGAAAGTTTCAGTTTGTGTTGGGTCCTTTTACTGTTGGGATGGCTTCACTACCCATAGGGAGTGACCCTGACAGGAGGAGATAAGGCAGAGTAGGCCCTGCAAAGGGACAGCCAGTTTTCTTCACTGTCTTCCTCGCCTAACAAGCCAGGAAGACTCTCCCAGGGTTGGGCTGAGTCTCCTGGGCGTGTGGGCTGGGGGGGGGGGTTGTGTGAAAAAACAGGGCTGATTGCAGAGGCCCCATAACTTTTTGCCCCCATTTTCCTCTTTTTGCTGGTGTTTTCCTGACTTTGATGGTGCCCTGGGTACTGCTAACCAGTCCCAGGGCCTGTTCTCTGTGTAAAATGGATATGCAAATTAGGCTAATTATAATTGGCTAAGTTAACCTACCTATAAGTCCCTAGTATATGGTAGGGCATGTAGGTTTAGGGACCACAGCATAGGTGGTGCACACCTAGGTCCACTGCTGAGGTGCCCAGTGTCATTTTAAAAGCAAGCCTGCCTTGCTGGCTGCTTTTAAATTAAAGTTATATGTAAATTTGACTTTGGAATTAAAGGTACTAGCCTTCATAGGCTAGAATGGGCAGACTTTATTTTAAATTTTAAAGTCTCCTTAAATGATACATACCAAGAATTTGGTATCAAATTAATTGTTGTAATAAATCCCACAACTTCCAGTTGTTGGATTTAATATAACTTGTTCAGGTAAAAAGTTTAGACTTTACCTAAAAAGTTGCCAATTTCAGCTCTGCATTGTTTTTGCTGCTGTGCTCTGATTGGCCAGCCTGCAGCAGCTTCTGCCAGGATACCTTGATGAGGTGTGAAGTGGCCTGACTTCACACAAAGGAATGTGCTTGGGGGAGAGAATCTCCCCTCAGCAGATGGTGAGGCAGGAAGGGGGAGGGCTGCCAAACTGGTCTTCAAAGGCAGAGAAGGACATTTGCAGCACCCAACAACACCCCCACATCCTGCAACCCCAGACAATTAGGTGCCCCCTTGATTAGATTAGGAGAGGGCAGGAGAGGGGTGTGTTTATGATTTTTAGCCACACCAGTGGGTGGGCTCAGCCAGATGTAACCTCCAAAAATCAGATTCATCCATGTTGGATTTTTGGAGACTGTTGCCTTCTGGGATGGATTTTTGCCACACTTCCCAGGAAGTGGTCATCACAGGGGGACGACCCTGTACCTGATTGGAGGATCAGGACCCCCCTGCTTTTCACCCAGGAGCAAGGATAAAACTGGCAGACCTGACCCCACACCTCAGATCCCCTCCAGAATTCAACAAGAAAGGAACTAAAGAAGAAGAAGGACTGCCCTGCTGGACCCCTGGCCTGCACCTGGACCCTGCACTCAGAAGGACTGCACCAGCTGCACACTTGGGCTTCACCACAAGAAGGACTTTGCCTGGCTTCAACTGGTTCAAGGAGGGACTCCCTGTTTGCTACAGGTGAAAAATTGCTAAACCAGAGTCCCCTGCACCAACTCCTGAAGAAAGCGACCAGCTGACCACTGTCCAGTGGCCAAAAAGGAGTTTGCGCCAGGTGCATTCTGGGAGTTGAAGTCTGCACCCCCCAAGGACCATCACAGAACTTCTGGACCCTTGGGGTGAGCTGTGGACCCCAAAAGAACCTTAAAAGAACATCTGGGTGAAGCCCCAGAAGTTTGGAAAAGATTTGAGAATTTTTGGAAAAAAGCTCCAGAGAGGGACCGACCCGCCGCAGAAATTCTAGCCGGCTTGCCTCAACCGCGACCCGGCCTGACTTCGTGGTTCATCCCGGTAAAGAAAAACATCCAAAAAAGAGACTAAGTCCGAACGTAAAAAGTTGACCGGGACCTCCCAGCCATCGTATCCGAGAAGGGCTCCATGGACGTCGGATCAAGATCCAGGTTTACCCCGGTCGAAGGATTTTCATCTCGAAAAAACGACTAAGTCCGAAGGTAAAAGTCTCCACCGAGGAAACCCACATCGCGTATCCGGACAAGGGTTGAGCTGGGATTAATTTACTGAGACCTAACTGTACCTATGTGGAGGTTAGTGGCTTGTTGCTAGGTGTAGGTACCTACCTGCCCTACCAATAACCCATTTTCCAACATCTTGATTGCCACTTCCCCACTGCTGCCTACCTCAGCCCTGGATGTGTCACACCTCTTCCTCGGGCACACATCCTGAACCAGCCATCAGCTTCAAAGGCTTTGCCACCTTTGAAATCTGACCTCTGTCCCTGCTGCTAGCAGCAAATGGCTTCCCAACAGCTTTACCCCAGTTCAAGTTGGAAAACTGGCGGGTAACCTAGCAAGAATAGGAGGAGTTCCAACTTCAGCCGGCACCCCCGCTGAGGCATGGCAGGTGAGGTGACCATTTCATTTTCCTCATCTTGGATTGCAAGAAAATAGCAAATCAGGTTCAGGCATGTGACTACTTTCCACAGGAGGTGGTCACTTAGTCAGTGTAGCCACCCTACGGCCCCAAATATAGTATTTTGAGGGTATCCTTAAGCCATGACCTCAGATTTGATGGACACAAAGAAGACCAGGGCAAAGAAAACCCAAGGCACGAGAACTGAAGCCATGCTGCAGAAAGAAAATCAAACCAAACCCTGTCTGCTGCTCCAAGGATTCGAGAATCGCAGTTGAGGTGTCAACTGGAAACCTGAAGAACTCTAAAAAAAAAACAGAGCACCTCCAGCCTTATGAAATTCACCAAGAACCCCCCTCCAGATCAAAGGTATCACTCCCTGCAGCCAGCAGCCAAGGAATCCTCAAAGTTCGGTAAAGTGATCAACTGCTGACCAATGACCTTGACTGAGCGACCCAGCCAAAATCCATACAACACAGCTTGGGGGACCAGGATTGGTGGCTTTAGGACATTCTAATGCTGTGGCATACTACTACCCAGTGCACCGGACCCCCAGTGTCAGACACTCAAAAGCAAAGTCGGCTTCGGACTTCCAAAAGCCCCAAAACAAGTATCTTTCAAGGGACTTCAGGATACCCAAGAACCACCACCCCAGAGTGGTCCTACAGACCTGCAATCTGCCCTACAAGTTGCCTGCTCCTGACTCCAAGGACTCCAAGTCGCACGATGCCTGGCTTAACTATCTGTGTTGCACCTGTCCTTCCAGGCCCCTGCACCAGTCAACCAGCTGTGCTCTAGAGGTCTCCAAGCCCTTGCGGCCTCCATCCTCCAAGAGGACCCAGCAGACATACTTTTAAGTCACTCTGTGCAGTGTGTTTCCAAGTGGCCCCCTTCTCTATCGTGCACCAGTTCCGAGACTTCCAACTGCTGCTCCCGCATGAACTGGGAACTGCCTGAACTTCTCCAGCTGACCCATAGGACCCCTTGGTGACCTTGACTTAAAAACAGAAGGTGACACTTGTGGAAACATTGTCTGATGTAATATAATATGTAAGATATTTCCAATGAACTCTATGGAGTGTAATTACACACAAAAATTTAACATTTTCCAAACTTTGAAAATTCATAACAAAAACAGAACTTACTGTTTATTGGTGAGCTTGGTCTTAAAAATATTTTTAAAATCAGAAGTATTTTTGTAAATCGGTTTTGAGTTATTCTTCCAAGTGTCTCCACATTTATTGATACTGTGAGTACAACAAATGCTCAGCACATCTCATGAATTAGCCTAATTGTTTGACACTCTACCATAAAAATAGAGTATTAGGTGGTCTATTTTTACCTTTGTATACTAAGGTGGGGTTGCATAGACTCTCTCCACAGTGCAAGTCATTTTTGTACACTATGTATAGAGCCAGCCTCCTATACCCCCTACATCCATGTTAGCCACTGGCTTTTTCCTACATTGCTGCCACAGCTTGTAAAAACCTTCCCATCTACCTCCGAAATGCACGGTCCCTAGCAGACTTCAGAAAGAAACTCAAGACCTTCAGTTTGACATAGACACAGCACCCTTATTGCCCAGATACCCCTAAGGGTGACAGTGCTGTTCTTTATAAATGACTGATTGATTGATTGAACAATGAGCAGCACATCATCATCTTCATGAAATCTGTTGTGAAAGGAAATGACAGAAATACATATCAATATAATTGCAGACAGTCCTTCAGTCCCATGAAGTTTAAAAAAAAATACAAATTATAGAGGTGTGATAGAATTTATACAGTTCTACAAATTATGATTGAAATAAGTAAAATGATACTGTATGAATGCCAAATTGGGTGGTGTATCTGCATTCTTCTCTGAATGTCCCAAATGTTCATCTTGTTTGCCTGGCTGAACTGGTAGAGGAAGGTAAGCAGGATTGTTGTGGAGAGTTTGTCTTTCATGCAGAAGAAGAGAAAGCCTGTGGATTTTAAAGCAGTAACAATATTGTAGAGTGAAGGAGAAGGACAGATGGTAAGCTTTATGAGGAGTGGACCGAGAGGCAAAGCAAAGACATGGGTTTCTGCAAAAAATCACACTTGAGTCATCATTATTAAGCGTGAGAAGTCAGAGCAATTTTACAATCAATCCCAGGCAAGTAGCTGCATGTAGCTAGATGATCAATTTCACACATGTATCCCTCTTGTTACATCCCCTCTGACCACAACCACATAATAGAAGATTTTGACATTTATGTGAGTCAGCACTCTATCTAGCATTTTCCAATTCAACGCTCCTCTCTCCAGTCGAAAGGCTGAGTAGGCCTCTTAGAGTCATCATCTTGCCAGTTAGTATTCCCTTTGAAATAGATAACGTCCTTGTTCTGGGTGTTGAGGAAGTTATCCTTTTGGCCTACTCATCCCCACTTTTTGACTCATACTGGTGATTACAGACTCTGGCTATGCCCTGGGCTCTGCTAACTAGGTCAAGAGCCAGTGCTATGTTTAAAAGGTATATGCTAATTAGGTATAATTATAATTGGCTCTGACAACCTACTTGTAGATCCCTAGTATATGGTAGAGCATATAAGTTTATGGTCCCCAGTGGGGTTAGGGCACCCGTGGGTGCACTGCAGTGGTGGCTATTGTGATATGAAAAGCAGGCCTTCTTGTTGACAGTTTTCAAAATAAAATTAAGCCCAAATTCAACTTTGGAATTAAAAGTACTTCCATAGTCATAAACATATAATTACTCCTTAAAGTCTACCCTAGGTGCCCCAAGGGTAGGAACAGGCTAAATATGTCACTCAAGATGTGCAATTAATAGTTGCCATAAATCCATCAACATGCCAGTGTTAGATTTATTCTAACTAGTACAGGGAAAGAGTTTTGGAACTCTTTCTTACATTTACCTAAAATCAGCCCACTAGTAGCCTTTCCTGATTGGTCAGCCTCTGGCAGACTGAGCCAAGCTATCTTAATGAGTAGCGAAGTGGCCTAGGCTGACACAAATCAAGCATCTGGTTGGTGGAGATCTACAACAGCAGATGGTAGAGCAGAAAGGGGGTTGGGTGGCCAAACTGGTCTTCAAAGGAGGGAAAGATATTTGGGACAGAAAACAGACCTCCCCCATTTCCTGCATGCCCAACCCAGCAATTAGTTTAGGAAAGGGGCTGGAAGGGGAATGTTTGGGAAAATAACCCATACCAGTGGGTGGGCCTAGCTAGACATGCACCTCCAGAAGACATTTTCTCCATCCAGAATATTTAAGGAACAGTGCTTTCCGGGACTAAAATATGCTACACTTCACAGGAATTGGTCGTCACTGAAGGTGACATCCTGCACTGAGCAGTGCTTGCAGAGTTCTACGCAAAAACCTCAGTTGAATTCTGTGGAGTTCCGCATTTGGTGGAGAGCCGCCTGCCTAGCCTGACAATATGCAACTGACTGAACAGATCGTGCGGCCTGACACTGCTTAGCGCTTCTGAGATCGGGCACAAGTCACATACCTGCACACTTCCCTTCACCAACTGCCCTCCTTCAGAATCTTGCTATGGAGGGCCAAGCACACCCCATGTCTTGCACCAACCTTACAATCACTTCCACTGCACACAGCCTCAGACCACCCATTCTTGAGGCGCAGCGGCAGCAAACCAGCTCACCGCAAGCAGCCTGTTTTTTTTTCACACAGTGCCTAGCCTGGCTTGCCACTGGGCTCTAAGGCACTCTCTATGGCCACATATGTCTATATGGTGGGGACTCCTGGACTACCACTCAACAGCTGATACTTCCCCGGTCTCCAGCTCTTCCTGCTGGCCTCAGCATGGCACTCCATTACACCACTTCCTTCCCGGGGGACTCTGGGAACTGGAGACAGGTTCTGTTCAAGTAGAGCTTTGACTGCATTTTTCATTTTGTTCCAAGCATGTACCCCTCCCTATATGCAAATACTGTTCATGACCAATGTTGGCTCTTGTGTGCACATAGAACAAAGCCAGTCTTACCTGGGTGACGGATGGTCCAGCCAGTGTCCATAAGGGTCTCTGTTGCCAGTAGCCTGGCTCTCCCTGTCCCCTGCTCCAGGGCTGCTGAGGACAGTGAAAGGAGGGGGGCCTGTATCCGGAGCTGGCGCAGGTGCATCCCTCAGCAGCCGCTTGCAGTAGCTTCACGCAGCACTAAACTAAGTCTAGCCCAGTTAACATGGACCACACAGTGCAAGCACAGATTGTCTGTGCTTGTGCTGTGTGACCCCTAATTGGGCTGCTGAGTAGTAATGGGCCAGACAGGACAAGTTCAGACAATCTGCACTTGCACTGTTTGGCCAATAACAAACTAGTGAGGTGAGCTCAGCTTGGGTCTAGTGGAGCTTTTGGCTGAACTCCATGCTCCAAGTGGAGCGCAGAGTGCCAAAAACTCTGTTAACTCTGCCAGTGGAGCAGAGCTCACTGCTCAACCCTACCCTGCACCCCGATTGACAGGGGTGCCCCCCTGATTGCACCCAGAAACTTAAATACATATAGAAGAGCTGCTCAGCTCTTCAGACCCCTGCTGGACGAAAATCAGAAGAAGAAGGACTGCCCTGCTAAACCTATGCTTTGCCCCTGTAGGACTGCACCCACAAGGACTGAACCAGCTGCATGCTCTGAGTTTTACCACAAAAATAACTTTGACTTGCTTCTAAATAACCAGGAGTGGACTCCCTGTATGCAATAGCTACAGAAGAGCTACCCAAATTCCCCTGCATCAAGTTCTGCAAGAAGAGCCCAGCTGTCATACCACAGCAGTGCGTGTTCTAGTGCATGTCTCAACCAAGTAATGATGCCTGCGCACCCCTTTCCAGTATGCCTCCTGCTACCATCATGTTGGTATTGCTTCCTGGGGTAAAACCCATGGCATATGCTTTGCACGTTGGTGGGTGTGCTGTCCCAGTCATAGGCATTAAAGCAAGTCAGGTGTGTTGACAGTATGGGGTCCCTTGTGCTTATAGTGCTTTATTTTTTTTCTTTCCAGTGTTATTCTGTGAGGCGCTACAAATCTCAGCTACCCCGCAGTCAGCCATCTTTGGTGTAGCACTGTTCCATAAACAGCAGCACCACATGTGGAAGCCGCTCACTTGTCAGTCCCTCTTTCCAGTGCAGGACCCCCGATTCTTTTGGAGTTGCCCAGTAGTCTTCTGGAGGCCTGGTGAGCCTCAAAGCATTGTGTTAGAGTCTGCATGTTGCATGTCAGCTCCCATTGTCCTGGCCAGCTCCTACACCAGTTTCCTCCCTGACAAGAGAGCAAAAGTAAGCACAGAGCAGCTGAGCTCTAAGCGGTAAGCTGGCAAACAAACTCTTTTCCTCCTTCCTCGCTTCTCTCGGTGATGCAGGTGCATTTATCATGTACCATACTAGTTATAATTACTGAAATACTAGGTCACTATATTCAGTTTCTTCACCAAGAAGGTTTCTGGTGTGTTATGAGAGTGTGCGCTTGTGCATGAGGTTCTAAGCACATAACATGTAGCTGCATTAATAGCATGAATGAACACTTAATTCATCTGCAACAATTAGCGTGATTGCATGAGACTTTAGTCTGAGTATGAGTAATTATCATATTATGGTCTAACATTGTGCAACATATTGAAAGCTATCAGACAACAACAACAGCCAGAGAAAATGCAAGGCTTGCCTTCTGACAATTTATGTTAATTTTTGCACACTAACTATTTTCTTCCAGATCTCCTTCCCCACATTTCCCTTCCCACCCCTTCCCCTCATATGGCCACTCTAATCCTCAGAGATATTAAAGCATACTGAATTGAAGCTGCCCAGATGTGGGCCTTAAAAGAGCTTCATGCAGATCCACAGTGTCACAAGCTGACCAGTGTCCAGTGACCTTCTAAGGATTTTGAACAGGGGCATTCTGTGAATTGTAGTCCTATCTCCCTAGTAGCAACTCAGTGTTTCTGGAACCTTGGACCAAGATTGTGGACACAGCAAAAGGGCTTCCGGAAAAAGATCCAGAAGTTTGGAGAAGTTTGGAGCAACTAAAAAAAACTCCATAAGGTGACCGACTCTTCCCTGAGTCAAGTCGGTGACTTCGAACCGCAACCCAGCCTGAATTTCAGGTTCACCCCACTAAAGCTCTGTAGCTTTTCTCCATCAACGAAACTTCCAGGAGTTAACCTCACACAGAGCCAAACTGCCAATGTCTCATCAAAAGCTGGCTTGGAGAGTAGCCCCACTTGACAATGAAAGAAAAAGCTCTAGAAAGTAGAATAAGGGCCTGATTTAGATCTTGGCAGAGGGGAATACTCCATCACAAAAGTGACAGATATCCCATCTACCGTATTATGACCCCCTTATTTCCTAAAGAGATCATATTATAGCTGAAGGTATAGCCTTCACCTTTCCAACAGAATAATCCATCTGTAGAGATCTAATGAGGCCCTAGCTCCAAAGGTAAAATTTTAAATGAGGCCTCCTGCTCAGTGTATCCAACTTGGACTCCATTACAGTCAGTCTCAAATTTTGACTTTGGACCAGTCCAACACCTACAGATGTCTGAGTCTGGTGCTTATTTTTGCTTTTAGGCACGAGAAAGCAAATTTTTTTGCATTTCATTTTTACAAATCTGTATATCTGGTCCCCTACATTGGATTTTTGTCATTTTGGTATCATTTAAGGATAAACATATTTCCTATTTTTATAAATTGATGTTGGATTAAAAAAAAAAAATATTGTGTGTTGTGTTTTACTTATTTACTGTTTTCTTGCTATTAAATGCTTTACACACCTGTCTTCTCAGTTAATCATAACACCTCATGGGCTAAGTTACCAAAGATTGAGCGAGGATTAATTTATTGAGACCTTATGTGAGACTGTGGCCTTATTATTAAGTGTAGGTACCTACCTGCATCTACTAATAATCCTCTTTCCAGCAAGGTAGTCCCGCCCTACGTCCTCACTCTGACTGATGGATCAGTCCAGCTCTCAAACCAAATGAGATTGAGAGAGATAGACCTGTAGTGCACTGCTATTGATAAACAAGAAAAGTAAAAGAAATTAAGCATTTTGTGTAGATTTCTGTAGGTCAGCTAAATAGACTGGTCTGGTCTTTGAAGCACCATAACAAATTACAGCAAGGAGTGGACTATGCAAGTAAATCTAGCTAAGTGTAAGATCATCATTAGCCCTCAAACTTTGCAAGTTATCAGATTCAAGTTTACAAATTACTAGGTGAACACTCTCCTTCACTATTGGCGACCACATGAATCATCAACCACCACACACAATCACTCAATAATATATCATTAATTGGTGCACTAGTTACCTGCTCCAATTCAAGCACAGTGTTACAAAATTGTATCTCCTCCTTTGATGAAAGCAACACATTGCCAATTTGTCAGTCTTGTAAATGAAATGATCTTTACTGGGGCAGTCATACTATGGAATGTAAAAAATAATTATAAGTATGGGAGAGAGGCAGGTATTGTTTCCAATGTCCTTCAAAGGAATGGCTTCTTCACAGCACAGTGGTCTAACTCCAATCCAGCCATACTTGTGCCTAAAATGATGGCACTACATAAATATGAAACAAACAAAATATATAATGTTCATCTAGCTATATCTTTTTTTGGCACAGCAGTTTGACAGTTATCTGAAAGTTCTATGGTGGCCTACTCAGTCAGGTAAGTAGAGTTTGTCTTTAATCTCAGGGGGTATACCCAGAGGTTGGTCAGATAATGAACTTGAGTCTGACCAATCACATTTATCTTCCTTCTCCTCCTGTAGTGTTTCAGGAACAGTGTAATTGTGTGGTATGAAGTGTTGGTTAAATTTAATCATGATCAATCCCTCCACATTTTGAGGCGAGAGACTTATCTTTCTGATAGTGACAACTGCCACAGCTGCACTGAAAACACATGCAGAAGAAACACTGGCTACCGGACAAGCCAGATACTGTATTGCCAGACTGCTGAGCTTTGGCCATTGGCACATCTTCCCATACTAATAAGCCAATGGTTTTTGATCCACGTAGACCTCTTTTGGGTCATCAAGATTGCACTAGAACATCCTTTGAATGGTCATTGGTACTGCCATTTACTCACCCTCTTTTGCCTTCAGTTCTGCACTTGACTTAAGCCCTGCCACTTGAACTTGAAACCAACCTGTTAGTGAGGTTGTGCTCGATTCTTCTGTTGCTGATGTTGGCTACTGTGAGGCAACAGCCCTTTCCTCTCTGGAGGTTGAAGGCTTCACCAAAGAACTTCTGCTTGGCCCTTTGACTTCCAGCCATTTCTCCTCCAGGTCTCTGCTTGCTCAACAAAACACATCTTGTATAGTGAAACATCCCCTTCTGAAAAAGGAATGAAAGTGGCCAAGTATTGTGGCACAGATGTACTCTTTGGAGGACATACTGTTTCTTTGCAGCCTTGGATTAACAGCAAGCCAAGGATTAAGCTCTCATCAACTCATGTGCTTCTCTGTTGTCATTCACACCAGTTAACCTTTGCAACATCTTATTTAACTGGTCCTGTAGGATATGCAACCACAGGAAAGCTTGGTGTATCTTACTGTCCTTCTTGTTAACTTCCTGCGTGAAACCTTCAAAAGGAAGTAGGGTATATATCAAGCATTTGAGTAGGTTCCATTTTTCCACATCCATGGTCATGCTTTTCCCAAATGAATCTTCTCCTCTTTGAATGCCAAGTCATTGTTTGGTTTGTATTGCACAAACAGACATTGCAACATGTAATAGGTCGAGTTCCAAATGTTGGCACCTCCTGTATAAGGGCTTTCACTGGTACTCTATTAGCATGCTGAAAAATACACAACTGCTTCCGGGTTTTAAGTGAATGGCAGAAATGAGTGTAGGTTCTTCTTTTAATGGTTAGTATGTTGCTGACTACGTCTTCTTTTTTTAGAAAGACTTGAACAATCAGGTAAATGCAAATACAGGATCCTGAAATACCAACCATATGCATTGGCATTGACTATATTATTGCTTTTGCCTGTAATCCCAAATTTAATTCTAAGACCTCTGGGTCACAGCCATTAAAGCATCTTAATATAAAGGCTTCCAATATGTTTGCAGCTCTAGGGGATTTCTCCAAGGAGAACATGGCTAGTGCTGCATGCCACTGAATGCCCTTAAAAGTTTCTTTAGCGCTGGACCTGTAAATAGCTGTTGCCTAACCCCCGCAAATGACATCCTGTGTGCAGTGTTACACATGTAATCAGTTGCTTAAAAACAGGTCTACATGTCTGTCTTCAAGTGGATAGTGTGAACAGCACTCTTGTCTAACCAATTGTACCACATCCTGTTGGAGGGCTGGAACAGCAATGCTGGCAAAATAGGTCTGTCTGGGAACCTACCCTTTCTGGAAGATGACCACCACAAATTCTAAAAATCCCACTCTTTCCGCACAAGAAAAGGGAGGCGGTCCAGTGCTAACATTTTAGCCAGCTTCCGATTGTACAACTGTGCTGTTGGGCAGTTGCAGTCATAGGCTCCCTCTTGGCTAAACATGCCTCTAACAATAGCCTGGATATTTTTATTTTCTGGTGCCATTTTTTATTTTCTGGTGAAACTTCCTGAAACTAAAAGAAGGCATGCTAAATGTGTGTCTTGGGGCAGCCACTGTATGCTGTGGTTCCTCTATTTGCCTCTTGTGCCATTTTGAGGTTGCTGAGGTGGGTGATGCTGTTACACTGTTGGGGACAGGGTTGCTTTGAATAAAGCTGTCTCCCTTTTCTTGCTCATCACCTTCACCTCCCACTGTGATCAGAGCTGATTCTCCTCTCTCATCACCACCACCAACTGCAGCAATTTATTTTCATGCTCCTCCCACCATATTGTGTGATGTGTTTTCATGTGGGTCATTTGGCCTCAAGTACCATCGTGTGACCCAGGCTTACCTCAATGAACACTTGCATGGCAAATGGAGCATGCTACAATATTATCCTCCTGCTTGCTAATCGTAAGGAAGATCCAAACTGGGAAGGAGATTTTCTTTAGGGGGCCACTAGTGCCGCTGCCAATGGCCAAAGATGTGGGGGTAGGTAGGTGTGTCCACAATTGACACTTTGCAGTGCATACTTTGCTGAGGTAGTGGTGGAATCAGGTCTTAGTGGAGGCCTCACAAATATGAAAGCTGTAAGGGGTGGTGATACCAGTGCCACATCCCTTGGAGCATGTGGAATAGGAAGGGTAATATCAGTGCCCTCTGAGATAGCTTCCATGACAAGGTCTGGCTTATCCTCCTCCTCCCCTTCCATAATTCTAAGGCTTTCAGGAACTTTCCTTTTCCCTTGTCTGTCGTAGCTGGTCTTGGCCAGGATCCAATCCATTTCCAGATCATCAGAAAGGGGGACTTAGAGAAGATGGTGGAGTACCCTTCCTTCTTATTGCTGACGATTAAGAAGCTAATGGTTCAAGAAAAGTTACATCTTTCTCAGCAGAAAGCTCAACTTCTTGTTCTTCCCTTAGATCAGGAAGCTCTACTATTACAGGGTGTACCTCCTGTTGTCCAGTTTGCACAGTTTTCCTGTTGTCCAGTTTGCACAGACATCTCCAGCTCAGACTCACTGCTCTTCAGAATGATTGCAGTGCCTGCCTCGTGGAGAGAAATTGCTTTGGGTTTAGGTTGGGGTGGTGCAGTTGATGCAGGAGTGCTGCTACCAGCTTGCTGGCTGGAGGACAGTGTGGCAGGCACACATTTCTTGAAAAAGCTTATAGGTGACACACCAGTTATGGAAATCTGGTTCTTCTCCTCCTAACTGAACACTTTTGTGGCTAAACATTTCTTTGGGGCCATCTTTAACATCTGTTAGTTGGCAGTGGCACTTAATTGTGCAAGCAGAAGAGACTGGAGGACTCACATGTTGTGGTCACGTCACTTTGTGCCGGCCTTCTGTCTGGCAGTACTCTGTGGGTGATGCATCTTGTGCACCTAAAGTCAAATTAGCAAGAAAACCGTTTAGTGAAACATGGATTGTTTTAGTTTTAATTATATATAGTACAGACAATATAATTAGTGTGGTTACTTATTATCCTAAATAATTAACAACCATAGTTTATCCATTCTAACGTTAAACCACACCATCATAACAAATATATTTCATTTTCAATTAGGCCAACAACATAGAAATATAAATGTTTGCTTTAGGAGTATCTAAGGGGAGACACCTGTTGAAGGCAAATATTCCTTGAACTATGAATGCTGCTGTGCTACAACGGCAGGCTGGGGGTCTAGGGAAAAATTGAATAATCCTTAAAAAATGAATGCTGGTGTGTGTGGCTGTGTGCCTATACATTCAGGGGTCCAGGGGAAAACGAGTTTAAGACAATTCTTAAAAAATGAATACTGGAGAGTGGTAGGTGCCTATAACAGGCAGGCAGGGTGTGGAGAGAGGAAATATGTAAAAAAAAAAAAAAAAAAAAGGTAACATAAATAAATTAATATGAATTGAATAAATAAAAAAAATATAATTGCTGGTGTACTCGGAGACTATGAGGAACACAATGGGATTTAAGAGGTGCAGGTGTAACATAGAAAAATGCATATACTATTAAATGCTGTTCATACATATACTACAATGATCGTCAAGCATATTATATAGATAAAAGGTAAAAATGAACAAAAACAAAAAGGCACAGCCATCTCCTATTAATATTCCTAGAATATAGCTTTGAAAACTGGAGAAAAAAAAATTACACTGACTAGCTGCACAAAATGGCAGCCGGCCACATGATCAACCAACCACAACAAGTAAAGAGGCATGACCACCACAAAGAACATATACAGGCTTAATGTAGACAACAGCACACTGACTGGCTAAACAAAATGGCCCATGGCCACATAGTCAAACAACAAGCAAGGAGGTATGGACAACAAAGGAGAACACATACAGGCCTCTGGCAAAAGCTCACAGGCTGGCTGCACAAAATGACCACTTTCCACATGGTCAAACGACAACAGCAGCAAGCAAGGAGGCATGGGGAACAAAGAATACGTGTAGGATCACGGCAAAAACACACTGACTGGCTGCACAAAATGGCTGCTAGCCACATGGTCAAACAACAACAAACAAGGAGGCATGGACAACAAAGAACACATGCAGGCCAATGGAAAGAGTATACTGCCTGGCTGCACAAAATGACCCTCAAACAACAGCAACAGCAGCTGCAAGCAAGGAGGCATTGGAGAACAAGAACACATGCAGACCTAAGGCAAAAACACACTGAGTGCCTATACAAAATGGCTGCTGGCCACATGGTTGAACAACAGCAGCAAGCAAGGAGGCACTGAAGAACAAGGAACACATGCAGACTGTTAGAAATGGGGTCTTTGGTTGGCAGTCAGGTTACCCCTTGTCCTCACTCTAGTCAGGGTAAGTCACACACAATTCAAATTATCCTGTGCCCACCCTATGGTATTTTGGCACTGAGCAGTCAGGCTTAACTTAGAAGGCAATGTGTAAAGTATTTGTGCAATAACACAATATAACACCACAAAAATATACCACACAGTGTTTAGAAAAGTTGATCATATTTATAAGGTTAAATGCAGGTCAAAACTGAGATATCCTTTAGAAAATTATATAAAGAGTCTTTAGTTCTTAAAAAGCAACAAATGTCTCTTGCAAGCACAAAGTACCTGGTTTGCATTCAAATTCTCTGCAAGGGACCGCAAAGGAGGAGTTGTGTGGAAAACAGGGTGGTGTGCGGTGATTTTATGAGCACACACAATCGATGCGTCATTGAGTTTTCATGCAGGGCAGCCTTTGCGTCAATTTCTGGTGCAGAGACTGGGATCCCCTTCAGGTTGGGGGTTTTCAGACGCCCCGGGGATGATGTGTTGAAATCTTGGGCGTGCAGGACGAAGTCACAGGGGCTGAGTTGATCTGGTGGGCGTTGCGTGGAACTTTCTGCTGCACTGCAGGCGCTGCATCGATTCCTCTCAGGAAGTCAGGCTGAGCCATTCCGGTTCGGTTTTGCATCGATCCAGTGGGCCGTGCGTTGAAGTTCCAGTCGCAACGTTGGCGCTGCATTGATCTTCTCCTTGTCAGGCTGAGTTGTTCCGGTTCAGCGTGCAGTGATGCAGTGTGCATTGTTTCTTGCAGGCTGTGCGTCAGTTTTCACCGCACAGAAGTTCTTTTGCAGAGATGAAGTCTTTTTGGTCCTGAGACTTCGGGGAACAGGAGACAAGCTTGGATACACGCCCTTGGAGAGCACTTCTCAGCAGAGCCAGAGGACAGCAAGGCAGCAGGGCAGCAGGGCAACAGCAGGGCAGCAGTTCTTTGCAGAAAAGCAGTCAGGTGAGTCCTTTGGGCAGCCAGGCAGTTCCTCTTAGTAGGTTGCAGGTTCTGGTTCAGGGTTTCTTCTCCAGTGGTATCTTGTTCAGAAGTGTCTGAGTTGGAAGGGTCAGAGACCCTGCTTGAATACCTGAATGTGCCTTTGAAGTGGGGGAGACTTCAAAGAGTGGCTTAGAAGTGCACAAGGTCCCTTTGCAGTTAAATTCTGTCTGCCAGGGTCCCAGTAGGGGGTGTGGAAGTCTATTGTGTGAGGGCGGGCTACTGTCCTATGACATGCAAGTGTCAGGCCCTCCACCTTCCAAGCCCAGGCAGGCCCATTCAATATGCAGATGTGTGCAAGTGTGACTGAGCATCCTAAGTTTTGGGTTTGTCTGAGTGGAATGCACAAGGGAGCTGCCAACTACCCCCAGCCAGACGTGGATTGTAAGGCACAGAAGGATTTAAGTGCAGAGAAATGCTCACTTTCTAAAAGTGGCACTTCTAAAATAGTAGTATTAAATCCAACTTCACCAGTCAGCATGATTTTTTTTAGTTATAGCTTTATGCACGATGTTTTAGCATACTAGGCCTGCCGCTGTGCACTTTAACCTAGATATATTTTATTCAACTTTGTTTATTATTTTTACAATAGCCACTTTTGCGGTCTTGTTTTATTTCTTTCTATCTAGCTGTTTTTGCTTAGGATAGCACTATGTTCCCAAACAGGACATCTGTGCATTTTTCAAGGCTGCAGTAAGATAGGTTGCCGGTGAACGCAGTACAAGTTTTGTCTCTGACATTCATAGAAAACACACATCCTTACGTAGGGACATTTTCTCAGAACATCAGCTGTTTTATTATAAAAGCACTTCCTTGTCCCTTACACGTTAGAGGGAGATTCCATCCAGAGAACCACAACTTTATGCTGATTGCTGAATGCTTCGCTACAGCTGCTTATACAGACTTCAGGTCTTTGCTCAGGTATGGGGGTTGATGTCTTCCCAGGGAAACCTGAAGGGCAGAAATAGAGCTTAACATGCTGTGCTTTATAATAGCCTAGGTAGGAATTAGTTTATTGACTCTAGTGACAATATGGTAGCATTACTTCTATGCTTCACTCTCCTTGTCACAATTCTAATCTTGTCATACTGTATCGTCCTGGTTAGTGCAGTACATGCTTTGCTATCTAAGATGCAGTTGCTTCATTAAAAACCTTATTGCAACATATACTGCCTCTGTTTGTCATTGTGTATTTGAGACTAATGTAACTGAGAGAAACAGATGAGTCCTGATTGACCATGATTTCCCTGAGAAATTAACTAGGTCATGCGATCGGCTGCCCAATCATCTCTGCCCTTCGGTAGAGATGAAGCACTGCTAGTTAGCCGAAGCATGGACATCAAAAAAGAACACATGCAGGCCTATTGCAAAAACATACTTGCTGGCTGCAGAAAATGGCCACTTTCCACATGGCCAAACAAAAAACAGAAAGAAAAGAGGCATGGAGAAGGAAAAACACACGCATGTCTATGGCTAAAGCACAATGACTGCCTGCAAAAAATGACCACCGGCCACATGGCCAGACAACAACATTCAACAATGGCACTGGAGCTCAAAGAACACATGCAGGCTGATGGCGTAACCACACTGACTGCTTACACAAAATGACCATATGGTCAAATGACAATGAGCAAGGGGAAATGGACAACAAAGAACACATGCCTATGGCAAAAGCACACTGGCTGGCTATACAAAAAGGTCACTGACAAGATGGTGTACATCAAGCAAGGAAGCATAAATAACAAAGAGCTCATGCTGGCCTATGGACATTGACTACACAAAATGCCCCCCGACGTATGGCTTAGAGAAAAAACAAATACAAATGGTGATCTATGGCAAACACACACACACACATACCCTCACACTGGCCAGATAAAGGAAGCATGGCGACAATGAAGAAACAGCTACCATTAATTCAGCAATGATAAAAATGAAAATTAAGTGAGATATAAACATTTTAAAGGACACCCATCCACCCAAGGCATCAAATATTATCACACAAACATGCACATTTTGCAGAAAAAAAATCATGAAATTAAAAAAAAAACACACATTTTTAATTCAATCCAGTGCCATCTGCAGTTTAAATTATGTTTTAAGAAAATACATGTCAGAAGTAATTGTTTCATGTGCCCATGACTAATACTTGCTGGAGGCCTGTGGTCAGACTAGCCCACATAGGAACAAACATCATAAAAAAAGTAACTTAAGCAATTGATTTAGACTTGTCACACTGGGTTCTGATGTGATTTGGATTATCTAATGCAAACAGATATGTTGGAGGCTTTATGTGACTCGTCCAGTATTTGAGCTAACACATGAAGCTGTGAGACAGCCTAGTTTAAAGCAGTTAAGGGCATTAGGCTGATAAATTATGGATGTGTAATGAGAAAAGTTAGGTATCTGTTTAGTCTTTGCTCTAATCTTACTTTTAATCACTGAAGTTTCATTATTAGGATGATAAGTCTAGTTTATATAGTTTGCATAGAAAGAGCACCTAATAAATTCTTATTCATTATAATGGGGGCTATGACGTACAGACGTAAGAGATTCTGTAATAGGCTTATCTGATTCCAAACACTCCTATATAAATCAGTGACAGGGAGAGAAACACTGTCCAGTTTTCTTATTCTTAAGGAAGATCACAGATTTTTTAGGGGGCTCATGTGATCTAGCAGGTGTTACGTTCAATTTCTTGTCATTCTCATGACATGTCACCAAACATTGGAAAGACCCTTTGCAAAATCCAGTGGTTCTGGTCCCACAAAATATTTAGTCACATACAAAGTAAGAGATTGTAAATGGGTTCGTTATCGGAATGATGTAAGATATTGGAAGAATGCGACTGGCACCACTATTTGACGGAATAATAACTGTTTTATTTAAAGTTGGCCAATTCTCTCTTGTTTCTTTCCACAAGATTAGCCCTATTTTCTGTTTCCCCAAAGCCCTTCTTGGGTTTTACAGTCTCTGGTGGTGTCTTGGTTCCGTCTTGAGGCGGTCTGGTTTTTCCGTCCTCCGATCTCCCGTGTTCCCAAAAGAAAAAAGGAAAAAATAAAAGTAATCAGGTAAGTGAATAAAGTAGGGGCAAGACAAGGGTTCAAACAGGGGTTAGTAGGGTGGTGTGGACTAGGTAGGGCTGGTGCTGGTGGTGGGTATCACTCTGTGGTTATTGTGCCCTTATTTCCTTTTTACTCCAAGAAAACCCCTTTCTTTTCCTTTTCTTAGGATTTCTCGGGTGGTGTCCCTGTCCGTGGGTTAAAGCAGTTTAGGTCCCCCTCTCCTTTTCTGCTAAGTCCCCTTCTTTCACGAGGTCTTCCCGTCCTCCCTTTCTTCCCCCCCCTCCCTCTTTTCCCTGTCAGCCAGCCTGACAGGGTCTGCCAGGCAGGGTATAGACGTACCTGGGAGGGCCACGTCCCTCCCGGGGCGCGGCCGGCACTTGGGTGGTCTCCCGATTTCTCTTCGTCTGGGCCGGGAGTTGCCCAGTGGTTCCTCCTTCCCTCGAGGCGTCCTGACTTCTGGGTCTCTTCCTCCGTCCCGGGCACTCGGATGGCCGTGCTTCCCCTCGCTGTAACCGACTCTCCGGCCTCGACGGTGTCCTTCTCTTCCTCCGGCCCCCTGGTGATGGCGGTTTCCCTTTCCGTTGTCGGCTCTCCGGTCACGGCGGTCTCTCTCTCTTCTTCCGATGCTCCGATGGCGATCTCCTCACTCCGGCTTCCCCGCGTTCTCGGCTCCTCCTTCTTTTTCCCCGATCTCTCTTGTCCGTCTTCTCTTCTGATGTTTATGACGCCCTCAGCGTCATACGTCATGGCAGGGAGGTTCCCGCTCGTGCCCCCGGGCCATTGTGTTCCTCCCCCGACAGGTGTTTGGGAGCTGTGTTCGGCGGCACTCCCGTTACACATCCCCTCCCTTGGATGGGGCTGTTCGAGCCCCCCAGGTCCCGGAAATCGAGACAAATAGTCTGCTTGTCCCATAAGGTCTCCAGGGAGATGGCAAACCTGGAAGGAGAAAGGTTGGAGCTCCATAAACCATCTTAAAATGCGAACGTTGGTGTCCTTATACCTCGAGAGCCAGGTAAGAGGGGCGTGGTCGGTATTTAAAAGGAAGGACCTCCCTAGGAGATAATATTGAAGGCTTTCAACAGCCCATTTAATGGCCAGGCACTCACGTTCTATTATGGGATAGTTCTGTTCCCGTGGAAATAGCTTACGACTAATGAAGACCACCGGATGGCTTATCTCCTTTTCATCTTTTTGGAACAGTACTGCACCCAGGCCTACGTCCGAGGCATCCGTTTGGAGATGGAAGGGACGACTGAATTCAGGGCATTTTAATACGGGTTGCGTGGTTAGACACCGTTGCAAGGTACGGTAGCTATGTGATTGTGGACTGGTTAGACTTGTGATGTTCTTGGGTTGACCCTTCCTCAAGAGGTCAGTGAGGGGGGCGGCCACTGTAGAGTAGTGGGGTATGAATCTTCGATAATACCCCACTAGTCCGAGGAAGGATCGGATCTCTTTCTTTGTGGTGGGTGCGCTTATACGTAAAATGGCTTCTATTTTACTCATTTGGGGCCTGATATTCCCCTTCCCAATATGATAACCCAGATAGGGAATTTCATTGAAAGCCAGTCGGCTCTTGGAAGGATTGGCGGTCAATCCGGCCGCCGACAGTGCTTTAAAGATCTGTCCTACATGGTTTAAATGGTCTTCCCAGGTTTCGCTATGAATAACGATGTCATCCAGATAGGCGGCCGCGTATCTGGTATGTGGTCGTAATATAGTATCGATGAGTCTCTGAAAAGTGGCGGGGGCTCCATGCAGTCCAAAAGGGAGTACCTTAAAGTGATATAGACCGGAAGAGGTGGAGAACGCCGTTTTTTCTTTATCGGCTTTAGCTAAAGGAATCTGCCAGTATCCTTTTGTTAGGTCCAGGGTAGACATGTATTTGGCTTTACCGAGCCGTTCTATAAGTTCGTCTACCCTGGGAAGAGGATATGTATCAAATTGGGACACGGCATTGACTTGTCTAAAGTCGATACAAAAGCGTATGGATCCGTCCGGTTTTGGCACTAACACCACCGGGGAGCACCAGGGGCTTTGGGACGGCTCTATAATATCCAAATCTAACATCCTTTTTACCTCCTCTTCAACTATGACCTTCCTCGCTTCGGGAATGCGATAGGGACGTAACCGGATTATTTTACCCGGTTGGGTAATAATCTGGTGGTGGATTAGCTCTGTTTTACCTGGAACAGGGGAAAACACGTGGGGGTGCGTATTAAGGAGTTGGTTTAGTTGTTGGTTCTGTTGCACTGTTAACTCTGCATTTCGGAGGGGTATATCGCCCTTTGAGGGGGGGTCTGTGGGGCACCACCCTATTTCTAGCTCTTTTACTGTGTTAACTAAACAGTCTATATTTTGGTCTACTTGAGATTCCTCCCATCTTTTTAGTAAGTTAACATGAAAGATTTGAAATCGGTTGGGATTAGTCGCGAGTTGTAGTTTATAGGTAACCGGAGTTACTGCTTTTATTATTTTATATGGGCCTTGCCATTTTGCCAAAAGTTTATTGTCTGAACTGGGTAAAAGCACTAATACTTGGTCTCCCTCTACAAAAGATCTCATTTGAGTGTTCCTATCGTAATAACGCTTCTGTTTCTCCTGAGCTTTTTCCATGTGCCCTCTCACATCTTCCCATATCGTTTGTAGTCGGGACTTTAACTCACTGGTGTACTCTAGGAGAGGTTTTTCCCCGCTTTCGTCTTCCTCCCATAACTCAGCTGCCATGTCTAATAGGGTCCTAGGCTGTCGCCCAAACAGCAGTTCGAATGGACTATGTCCTGTAGATGCTTGTTCATGGGTTCTGACGGCATATAACACTAGGGGAAGTTTCTTGTCCCAATCTTTACCTGACTCGGAGATCGCTTTCCTCAGAAGGGTTTTCAGGGTGCGATTATACCTTTCTACTAGTCCGTCTGTCTGGGGATGATAAACCGCTGTCCTTATCTGTCGTATCCCTAATAATTGACAAATCTGAGCCATCAAGTTGGACATAAACTGGGTCCCTTGGTCCGTCAATATTTCTCGGGGAAACCCTATTCGTGAGAAGAAACCTATCATGGCGTTGGCGACACTTTTAGTGCTAATACTAGTTAGGGGGATAGCTTCCGGATACCTAGAGGCGTAATCGACCAATACTAGAATGTAACGGTATCCCTTGGAAGACGGTAGGAGGGGCCCGACTAGATCCATTCCTACTCTAGAGAACGGTACGTCAATAATGGGAAGAGGATGTAGGGGGGCTTTTTTCCTGGGTCCGGGATCTATCAACTGACATCTAGGACATTGCTGACAGAACTTTCTGATATGGGAAAAAACCCCAGGCCAGTAGAATTTCCTTAATAGGTATTCCTATGTTTTTTCTCTCCCGTAATGACCCCCCCCCGGCTGATTATGGGCTAGATGCAACACCTGCTGCCTATAGGGTTCGGGAACCAGTAACTGTTTCTTTTCCCCTCTCTCGTTACTGGTGATCCGATATAACAGATTTTTATTGATCACAAAGGAGGGACCCTTATCATCTATGGTTCGAGGTTTGGCACTTCTCCAGGCGTGGATCAAACTGGGATCGTCCCTTTGACTACATCGGAAGGGCGGAAGACCAACGAGGGCGAATACCTGTGCGTTATCTCTGTCGTGGTTTGTATCCTCTCTTCTATAGGACTTCCTGGCTTCTCGTTTTTCTCTTTTAGTGGGTTTATAGCGAATCACCGGGGCTGGTGTGGGTAATTCAGAAAAAGGGGCGCTTCCCAACCAGGCATCCAGGTCTTTCTTGCTCTGTGTGCTGTCCAAAAGGATCGGAAAGTCTTTAAAGTCTGTTCCTATGATGGCCTCTTCCACCAACCGTTCAACTACCCCCAGTCGTATGGGGGTATTTGTACCTTCCCAAAAAAGGGTAGTCCATATTAGGGGATATTCTCTTGTTTCCCCGTGAATACAACATATGAATACTGTGAAACCTGGGTCAAGTGTATGCTCGGCAATCAGATCCGCTCTGATTACGGACTGACTACATCCGGAGTCGATGAGCGCTACGGTGTCCCTCCCATTAATGGACAGTATCTTTTTGTATTGGGTATCTTTCCCCCCGGTGTAGAAAACCCGGCCTCTCGTAACCCCTATTTCCATGGGTTCGGGTTTTCCGGACTTCAGCGGGCAAAATCGGGCAATGTGTCCCCATTCCCCACAGCTAAAACACTGGGGCTGCTGTCCATAGGGCTTCTCTATCCCTCGTAACCTTCCCGGTTCCTCTATCGGCCTTTTCCCCGAGACTGCGGATGGTCCCGTGTTTTGCCTAACTGGTTGAGGTAACAACCGCGGAAGGGGTGTTTTGAATTCGAGGGAGCGGTGGAAAGCGCAGGCCAGCTCAATAGTAGTATTCGTGTCGGGGTTCGGGTGCTGCTTGATCCAATGGCGAGTATTGGCGGGTAGGGCGTCTAGATACTGCTCTAGGAGAACGGCCTCAATAACATCTTCCCTATTCGTCCCTATGGGTCCAAGCCATTTGAGACCTAAATCTTTGACCCTAAAATATAAAGCTCGAGGGTTCTCAGAGGGGCCCCACTTGGCCTTCCTGAAGCGAACCCGATAGTGTTCTGTATCAAAGCCGACCCTTTCTAGGATGCTCTTCTTGATGTCCGGATAGGGCGTTGTCCCACCCGGGTTAACCGCTTGGTATGCTGCTTGGAGGGTCCCGGTTAATAAGGGAGCGATATATTGACCCCATCTTTCCTGCGGCCAGGTGGCTGAAATGGCGACGCATTCAAAGTTAGTAAAGAAGGCGTCGGGGTCTTCGCCTTCCTGATATCTCTGCCAAACAGGACTAGGTACATTTGGATGTACCCGAGTTGCTGCAATGGTATCCGTCAAAGTCTTTATCGCGTTGTCATGTACCAACTGATTGTTGGCCATGATAGTAGCCTGACTTTTAAGCGCGTGTTGCAGAGCCTCCCTTTCCACCTTGGCTGCCTTCTGTTGCTCCTCCCATACAATTTGCAGATGGCGTTGCCCCTCAGCTAGTTGCTGCATCATATCCGCCATTGTGGGCGTACCCTCCATTTTCTAGGGTTCTACTGTCGCCTGTTCCAATATCCCACTTCTGACACCACTGTAAATGGGTTCGTTATCGGAATGATGTAAGATATTGGAAGAATGCGACTGGCACCACTATTTGACGGAATAATAACTGTTTTATTTAAAGTTGGCCAATTCTCTCTTGTTTCTTTCCACAAGATTAGCCCTATTTTCTGTTTCCCCAAAGCCCTTCTTGGGTTTTACAGTCTCTGGTGGTGTCTTGGTTCCGTCTTGAGGCGGTCTGGTTTTTCCGTCCTCCGATCTCCCGTGTTCCCAAAAGAAAAAAGGAAAAAATAAAAGTAATCAGGTAAGTGAATAAAGTAGGGGCAAGACAAGGGTTCAAACAGGGGTTAGTAGGGTGGTGTGGACTAGGTAGGGCTGGTGCTGGTGGTGGGCATCACTCTGTGGTTATTGTGCCCTTATTTCCTTTTTACTCCAAGAAAACCCCTTTCTTTTCCTTTTCTTAGGGTTTCTCGGGTGGTGTCCCTGTCCGTGGGTTAAAGCAGTTTAGGTCCCCCTCTCCTTTTCTGCTAAGTCCCCTTCTTTCACGAGGTCTTCCCGTCCTCCCTTTCTTCCCCCCCCCTCCCTCTTTTCCCTGTCAGCCAGCCTGACAGGGTCTGCCAGGCAGGGTATAGACGTACCTGGGTGGGCCACGTCCCTCCCGGGGCGCGGCCGGCACTTGGGTGGTCTCCCGATTTCTCTTCGTCTGGGCCGGGAGTTGCCCAGTGGTTCCTCCTTCCCTCGAGGCGTCCTGACTTCTGGGTCTCTTCCTCCGTCCCGGGCACTCGGATGGCCGTGCTTCCCCTCGCTGTAACCGACTCTCCGGCCTCGACGGTGTCCTTCTCTTCCTCCGGCCCCCTGGTGATGGCGGTTTCCCTTTCCGTTGTCGGCTCTCCGGTCACGGCGGTCTCTCTCTCTTCTTCCGATGCTCCGATGGCGATCTCCTCACTCCGGCTTCCCCGCGTTCTCGGCTCCTCCTTCTTTTTCCCCGATCTCTCTTGTCCGTCTTCTCTTCTGATGTTTATGACGCCCTCAGCGTCATACGTCATGGCAGGGAGGTTCCCGCTCGTGCCCCCGGGCCATTGTGTTCCTCCCCCGACAGGTGTTTGGGAGCTGTGTTCGGCGGCACTCCCGTTACAGAGATATTCTGGGGTATTTTAAAATCCTGTTTTGGATGAGGAAAGGTATCCCGTATCCCAACTGAGGTTTTTGCTTAACAGTTACAAAGGGTAATCTCTGCATCATTATAATTTGTACAAAATGTGTGACGAAGTTGAAATCCCTTAAATATGTGGTGTAATAAATCCCCAGCAGCAAAAAGATGTTACAAGAACAGGTACATAGAAGTGTGCTTAACCTATATAGGAAATGACTTTCTGTCGGCTAATTATCATATTGTCTGTACATTTGGGACCCTTAGCATTTCCAGGGCAAATATGGTCAACCTTAGCCAAATATACACCACATCTATCAAGGGACCTGCAAAATGTAGAATTGATAAGAAAAACAATTGGGATCAACCTGCAGCTTGTGCAGCATCTTAAACAGTGGGTATTGCAACATTACGGCACAGAGTTAATAGGTACAGATCAAGCAACAGTGTGCTGAGGCACTTGAAGTTAACCCACAAAGTAGTATTATGATAATGCGATTTTGACACATGAAACAAAAGGATATTCCATTTTGGATTGCTAGGCAAACATGCTAACAGTGTACCGTAGTTCTATAGCGCAGGACAAATACAGAACAATTAATAATTGTCTTCCTCTGGGGTTGGTTCCCAGTCCTCAGCAATTTCAAACTTGGAGATGCATATTTCGAACTCCTATAACAACCCAGCATGGCATTTGTTCAATAGCACAAGTGCCACAGGCCTTAGATTCCAAAAGTATGCAGAATGTCTCCTGTAGTATATTTTGGCATGAAATTACCTAGCAATGTAGGTAAGTTGCTGAAATTGTCCTCAACACTACAGTGACACCTTGCTTTTGGACACACACCAAAGATGCACAGCTAGTTGCATGATCAAGAAAAAGTTAAGTTGCTTAGACCATTATCTCAAGCTTATGTACCTGATTCAAAAAGGTATTCTTACACTTTTGTGTAAGTTTATGAGTTTTTGCTATGCACAAAGCCTTTAGTGGTAGTATCTTTAAGACTGTGGAGACCCTGCACATAAAAAAGATAGGAGAGTTTGATTTTTGTATGTGCAGACTCTGCAGTCATGCTAGTAAAATACCTTTGAGAATAGCAAACAATTGTAAATGTACACAAAAATGTAAGTTTACCTTTACAAACTTGGTGCTATGTCTTTATGGCAAGGGATACCTGGATCTGGTGCACAAAAACCTCAGTTAAAATCTAATTCTGAAAATTAAGGGCATCAAATGTAAAGAATCTGGATACACAGAGATCCCAAATGGATTGCTGACAACTTGAGAGTGGATTCCGTAATACAATGTTTCCATACTATTATAGGGAAGAAGGACAATAATGTTGTGGGACAAAAATATATTTGAACTCCAGAAGAGATATCAGTCATTAACCAAGCATTATTCTCACTCTGCGTACAACCATGAGCATAGGTGGTTTGATCCACACAAGAGTGCCCACTCATCCCAACAGCCCGAAAAGAGACAAGCTTAGAAACAGGGGGAAGGCGATAAAAATGAAACTGGACGAAAGATGCACTTTAAATAGAAGATGATATTGGATACTAAATTTCATACTATTTGATACTAAAAGACAAGGTACCACACAAAATGAGGCCCTTTCGAAAATCTTAGAAGTGGTCGGTGGCCATCTCAGACAGTGCAGAGCAAATCACAACAGCTCACTTTGAACACTAGCCTCTCCTCAGCACAAAGAAAATTAAGGATTTCATTCAGGGTGAAATTTTGAATAGGCATTCAAATAAACATGATTTAATACATAAAACACATTCAAATTGAAGATTGCATTGGAAGGACTTTCTAGCCTCTGCTAACAGCTTCCTATGATATCAAACTAGTTGGAGAAGACTGGTCACAAAAACGTGTACTTGTACCAAACAGGAAACAGGTTATAGTAGGTGTCTTCTTATCAGTAAAGCCCAAGCAACCAAAACACCAACATGCCAAAAAATACACATTTCATGTAGCCCTATTACTATTTAAGAATCAAGTGGACTATGGGGACAAAAGCAATTCCATTTATAATTCCAATGCATCATAAAACGCACTCTCAAATAGCCCATTAAGCCTGAAGCCAAAAGGATTTTAAACAACTTCTAGATGAGTTGCTATATCAAGGAATAAGTGCCTGTTGCCCTGCTATCATTAACACACTTTCTCAATGTTCTCAATGTTGATGCCTGGAGAATCTTGGAGATTAGTTTTGGACTACCGGAACCTGGCACATATTCATTACAGGTTTGTTAATGTCCATTGGTAAAACATATAAAAACACAGCGGATGTAGCAAACAGATATTTCACTTAGAGTATTGCCCTTGTTAGACCTGACATCCTTGGTGTGATATTCTGCTAGACTTTTTGCCTTCACTCCCATATTTTTCCTCAACTTGCTTTGCAGGCATTAGTGAATGTGCTCTCTCCCTTAAACATGGTAAGTTAGTACACCTAATTGGCACATTTGATTTACACTTAATTTAGTAAAAGGAGGCTACATGTAAATTAAGTACTACTAGTTGGCCTGCAGCAACCATTGTGCCACCTACTGAAGCAGCCTTTTAAAACATGTTTATTACTGTTAACAATTGATAACTTTGGCTTGGGAGCAGTAAGAGATATGCTGTTTACACTCAGATGAATTGTAATTTGAACTCCTCTTTAATGGTGAAGTTGGATTGTAGGAGACAATTGTGAAAATGTCACTTTTAAAAAGTTGGCCTTTTCTGCTTTCCTGCTAGTCTCCTGGGTCACATGGCTGTGAACAGCTCTGCTTTTAATGTTTGTGTATTGATTCCAGACAGTGACACAAAGGGGACTAGTTGTGAGCAGGCTAGACCATCCTCCATGGTGGCTGCGAGCACAGCTGTGGTCTATCCCACTTGCTCTTTGAAAGGCGTGTCTACTGCATAAACAAAGGAACATTACACCAGCCTTTTATCACCCAGACTTGGAGCCTTGACAAGGAAAGTGAAGAACTTTCCAGAACCAGATGTGGGTCTAGGACAGGGTGCATCCACATACAAATGCTGGCATCTTGTATTTCTATTGCACTTCTAGGGCCACTTTTCAGAACACTCCTGGACTTGTGGAAGTTACAGAAATAGACTGGGCCTGCTTGCTCTCACCTCAGCCTAACCAGGCTGACTCCAAGGGCTGGTCGGCTGACCTCCTGGGTGAGCCACAAAGTCACTACAAGCTTCAGAGGCCTCCCTGCAACTGCCCAGCTGACCTTCCACAACTGAACCTGCCTGGACCTGTAACTAGACATGCTTGAGCCAGCCGTGGCCTCTGCTGGAGTGATTCCCTGATCTCCAAGAGGTGCCTCCCGATGTCCTGGACCTTTGACTGGCATCAGAGTGCACACCTGCTAATGAAAGGGTGAAAATCCTGAAGTTTGGACTTCTCATAATTGGTCACAACAAGACTCTGTAGCCCACTGTGACTGGCAGTGCAAGATCAGCACTTGGCTCTGTAGCAATGACAGCTGCGATGACCATCAATGCAAAGTTATAGTGACAACCGTCCACAGCGCCCAGAGGGCTCTTCATGCTAGAGTGACATCTGCCTCCAATTCCAGGCCTGGTTTTTGCACTACAGCTACAACTATCTGTGATGCTCTACCTGCTCCTCGTGCATAACCCTTGGCGCCACACTTAGAAGTTAGCTTTTCAGAAGAACTATCCTGGTCCCTGTTTATTAACCACGCTCTAGTGCGGTAGGCCTGAAATTTTTACTTTTTCCTGTTCAAGTACAACCAGGTGACAGTAAGTGGTGCTTAGTGCTTTTACTAAAGTTTATAAAAAAGTGATGGATGCAATGCTTAACTTCATCTCAGCCATTGATAATTACTTGGGGCCACATCCCAATCCATCATTATTTTGCACACAAGGCCAACTCAGTTTGGACCCAGCTGATTATGCAAATTAGTCGTGACCCTGCTGTAGTGGGAACTGTCTAGCTCAAACTTCCAACTCAAGTCTTTTAGTAAGCCTAGTAGTATATATTAGTATGTCACTTTGAGCTTTTAAGCTCTATTTGCACTAAAAACCTTTAAAATTGAATGTCTCCAGTTCCACTGATTGGGTTTTTACATTTGGTATCAATATATTAACCTTTACTCAATTTTTCTAAATTGATTTCGGATTTTCTTGTGTTTTGTTTTATTACTGTGTGTGTGCTGCATAAATACTTTACACATTCCTCTAAGTTAATCTTGACTACTTTTGTGCTAAGCTACTAGAGCATTAAGCACAGGTAAATTTAGCGACTTTTGTGGTTCACCCTGAAATGGATTGTTATTGTTACCTGGGGGGGTCTTACACCCCCTCAATCAATAACCAACTTTGTGACGAACAATGTGATGCGATTTTTGCTTTTTTACCAACCACTGTGTTAGTACATATGACATTGTGATTCATATGTCCCTGACAGTAGTTGTCACCTAAGTTGCAACTCTGTACATGTTCAATAGCTACAATGCTTTGACATGTTAACTCACACACATGCGTATTGGCAATGCAAAGAAGCATTGGTCTGAATGTGTATGTCTTCGCTGCTGCAGTAACTCAACATCCCTTCTCTGTCGCTCAAGCTCACTCATCTGCCCCAGGGACATCCTGCAATCAGCAATTTGTCCCTTTGGCATGTGTTGGTCTGGTACACCTGTCCCAAAAAATCAGACACTACAACATTTACCCATCTGTGCATCACTGACCCCCTTTGTCATCTGTAGCATATGTATGTTCATCTTTCAACTATATCCATATCGAAGAAATTTACCTAATCCCCATTGGACATTTTTTGTGAATTACAAAAGTCAGTTGACCATTGACTGTTGTTCAAGTACACAGTGCCATGCTTCAGATATGTTTTATCATTTAATTTGACAACTGCTGTATACATTCCCAGCATTTACCAACTACCTGGACATGGCATTAGACAGAATTATATCAAAAGTCCAATCCAAGCACCAGGTTCACACAAAGGTTAGTTAACATTATGGCCTTATCAGTCTATGCCAATGTGTCAAGAATACAATCAAAGTGACATCGAATTGTAAGTATTGGAAAAATTGTTGCTGATGCACAAAATGATACATTCACATGTAAGAATGAAGTTGCATCACTATTATGAAATTCACCGGTTATGAACTCTCCATCAACACCAACTCCAAAGTACATGGTCGGACGGGCTCTGAGACCAAGGGGGTCATTTTGACCTCGGCGGTCTTTTGTCAAGACCGCCGGAGGACCGCCCTGCTGAAGACTGCCAGTGCAGTGGTGGCGATTTTCCGCTCAGCGTATTATGACTGTTGGCAGCTCTCTGTCCTTTTTCGGACGGAGAGCCGCCAACAGCCATACTGGCGGTCGGCGGGGAAGTGGAGGTTGCTCCACCTCCACCGCCACGTCAACAGAACACTGCCCACCGAATCACGTCCTTCGCGTGGCGGTGTTCTGTTGACGGTGTGGTGTCGGCGGAGCAGCCCCCATGGATCCCGTCCCCTACTGGAGGATTGACCGATGAGGTAAGTCGATCGTCCGTTAGGGGAGGGGGGGGGTGTTGTGTGCGTGCATGGAGTTGTGCGTGTGTGTATGTAGTGGGGGTGTGTGAGTGCCTGTATGCTTGCGGGGGTGTTGTGAGTTTGGGAATGAGTGCCTGTATGTCTGTAGGTATGTCTGTATGGTTGTGTGCGTGTATGTTTGAAAGTGGGTGTGGGTGTGCGTGTCTGACTGTGTGTGTGGATGTTGGCATGTATGTCGGTGTGTGTGCGTGTATGTGTGTTGGTGGTGCCTGCGTGTCGTGTGTGAATGAGTGATGTGATGTTGGGGGTCGGGGGTCGGGTGGGGAGGGGGGTCCTGCCACCTTTGGGGGTTGGCAGGGGTGGTGGGGGGTGTAGGGGAGACCCCTATCAGTGCCAGGGAAGGAATTCCCTGGCACTGATAGTGCTTACCGCCATGGATTTCATGGCGGTTCCAAACCGCATGAAATCCATGGCGGTCAGCCGGGTCCACATACCGCCGGTGGTATGGTGACGACCGCCGGGCTGGAGACCCAGGTCTCCAGCCCAGCGGTCGTCTCCGCCCTGGCGGGCGGAACGGAGAGGCGGCGGTTGACCATGGCGGTAACCGCGATGGTCATAATTGCAAAAATTTGACCGCCAGCCTGTTGGCGATCTTACCGCCGCTTCTCCGCCGTCCGCCAGGGTCGTAATGACCCCCGTAGGCCTGAGGATATTGGCTGATAGGTGTGTAGCCAGCAGAATGGAATCTTAGAGCAATCCCACATATAGGCACAGCGTCACCACAATGGGCCTAGGAAATTGGCCCCACTAGATCACACATGACCGGAAGGGTGAGCACATTCCCAACACTCTGTAAAGTCAGATACCACATGAAGTTAAGAAAATGTAGCCAATCAGAGCACAGCACACACAGCAACTCACATCAGTCAAGCATCCCTCAGGCTGGACATCTAGACACATACCTGCTGACACACACTGTGTCCACGCAAGGTCGAGGCCCACCAGTATTTGTTATCAGGACCTTATTTATGACTCTAAAAAAACTTCTCACATTCTTTACCCAAAGAGGAGTGTTGTAATTGTTTTATGGTCCCCAGAGAAATGTATAAAACACCACTCAAATTGAGTGTACTTGGAGACAGTCCATAAGCCCCTGGTTCTGTGCCTGTTCTCCCAGCCGTAATGTTTAATTAAACAAACTGTTCCTGTTTTACCAAACACCTCTTGTCTTTTTTTTTTGTAAAGGTAAATGCATGTTCAATCACCACAATCATCTAGGGCTTTTAGAGTCTGCATGTTTCTGCCCCCACACAAAAGGCAAAGGTTTAAAAGTTATTCTCATCTCAGTAGTCTTCAACACCACGACACCAGAAGATTCTTGATGTAATGCAGGATGCAAATTGACACCCTTTGTAACTGCCTGTCAGCAGTCTCCCTCAGAGAGCAACCATCCAATTTTGAGTGCTGAGGCACGAGTTCCAAGGCCATCGAGGCTATTACTGGCTATGGAGGACTCAATTTGCAGGTAGTCCAGTTGATTATTCTTTTATATCTTTGCTCCCACATTCAATGTCTCTTTCTATTATCACACAGCTAGGGTTCCACAGATGTGCATGTGTCTCTGCAATTACACAAACCCCACACACAACCTCCTGGTTAACAACTCTCAATATAATGTCCTACAAAATGGCAGACTGAGATAGCCACACATACATGGGTGGTTGGTTGGCTTGAGAAAGAACTGCCCTCTAAGAAGATGAGTTCTCTGAGCAACAGGAGCAAATTACATTTGTGACATTGAGGGGGCAACATGTGCGTTACTTCCACCCACCTCGGTAACATAGACACCCATTAACAGGACTTCTCAAGATTGATGGAGAAGCAGAACAGCTCTTGGACAACCCAGACAGAAAGTTTTAAGATAAGATTCAGTTGTACTAGAAACTTCTTTAGTTGCTGAGGGAGGAGGATACAAGGCCGTATGCCAAGGACCTGCAGATCATACAGGCCTTTGCTACAGAAGTCTACCTCAGGTTGCAAGGCCAAAAATGTGAATTAGACAGCTACAGGTCAACATACATATGTAGGGGACACCAAGCCCAGTAAATCACCTGCCACCAGAGCACAACCTGATCTAACAGTAAGCCTAGTGTGACATATCAATAGATGTGGATGATCACTTTCTACACATGGACAATATTGAACCCCCCATGAACACTTCAATCTCTCCTCTATTCTCACACATTACACTCAGCTTATCATAAGTGCCCTCACTCATTGTTACTGAATCATCCCCCTATATTTATCATGTGTTGATAAACCTTGAAGCTACCAACACCAGCATAACCTTGCTGACACACTGACCCACTTCTCAACACTCTGGTTTCAGATTTCAGTCTTTTTAATTTTTAGGTTCCTTGCACTTGGATTCATTGCCACCTGATCATCTGGGATTGCACCACAAACCAACACTAAAGTGTCATGTCCTTGGATCATACCACACAAATTGAATTTAAAACAACCATGAAGTGCATCTTCTGGGACCAGAATGCAAACATTTTGATTAAATTGAAAATGTTCATTTTTATATGTATTTTTTTGCTTGCGGATCACAACTATAGGACTTTTTCATCGGTTGGCAGAATAAAGCCCCATCCCAAATCAACATGGCTCCTACTTTACAAAACCAAAGGTACAACTTATACTTACTTTAATTCATAACTCAGGCTTACATCAACCACCCAAACTGTTATTATTATGTTTTATACTGCTATTATCTTTTGTGCAATATTTCTGCTCAAAATGCTATTGCTGCAATAAAAAGAAAGATAGAAAATACCGGTGGGGGAAGATTTTCAATCATTAATTAATTCATATTTTGAAATGTTCATGTCTGTTATTAACAAAATGTATCACTACATTATTTATGCTATTTATATGTGTAGTTTTACATATCCTCATATAGAAAATATTTATAATTAATATGCAGCACCTTTTTTGGCAAGACTTATATGGAACACATGTTTTATACAATTGTAGCATCTCAAGGCCTTCCTCATCTGCAAAAAGGATCTGAACACCTGGCAAATCCTGGCACTGTTTCTGCCCTACACACAGGGGTGTAGCTTCAGAGTGGGTTATTTTGGGTGATACACCCCCTAATAAATGTATTTTCAGATAAATAGTTGGGCACAGGTGCTTTCAGTCAAGTATGTTGAGCTGTCTGTTGGATTTCACTAGGAATTTTTACATGAACACAGACAAACATTCACACACACTCTCTCTTCCTCTGAGTTAAAATTCCTCATACATGTTAATTTTTTTTTTTAATATTGGGCCCGATTCACAAAGGTAAACTTAAACTTTTGGTCTAAGCTTGGACCAAAAGTCTAAGTTTAAGACTTTGGGAATTCACAAAGGGCATTTACGAGTACTATCTTTAGGTCCACACTTGTGGTGTATCTCTGCCCCAAGTGCAGACCTCAAAATGGTAAGCGTAAATTCCCCTTGTGAATTCCCAAAGTCGTAAACTTAGACTTTTGGTCTAAGTTCAGACCAAAAGTTTAAGTTTAACTTTATTAATTGGGCCCATTATATTTTCTCTCACGTGCAGCCCCTACCAATCCATACTTCTGTCCCTTTCCACTGCCCCTTATGCCCCTCTAATGCACCCTGCTTGTCATATAACATATTTTAACATTATATACAAGTGTGATTATTGGAAAATCTGAAGCTTACCTCCCACAGTCCCACTGACCAAACTTCACCCCTGCCTACACACCCGAATTATAGAAGGCTACTTTTATTACACTTTATTTTACCTCTAAATTAATCATGGTTTTATGAATTCTGCCTATGTGAAAACATATAAGAATCACTGATTTTATTCTCTGTAATTTTCCAGGTTTTCGTGATTCTACACGGCATGCTTTTTAAATGTGTAAATATTTTTCTGTCTACAGTAATGAACAGTTTTCTCACCAGGATTGTACGCCAAAAAATTGAAAATAAAAAAAACTAAAAATCAATTAAATTGATGAATAAAGTTGAATGACAGTCATGCAAATGTAAAACTATGCCTTCTTAAAAAGAAATTTATATTCAGCTGCATATTTCGTTTTGTTATCGCTAAATTGAAAATGAAATCCTGTAACTTACATATTCCTATATCTAAAAAGTGGAGGGAGGCAGGAAAAAAGTTAGGGGTGGCCACCCTAAGGCTGTCAGGTCTAACACTATACTTTTAAGATGAATGCCAAACACTGCTAGAAGTTCAACTCAAACATATAAAAATATGTACATTTTATGACATTAGTGCACATACTTTAAATTGTCCGTGTTGAATATAGCCTGTATCTTTTCTTACTTTTTTTATTTTTATATCCTGAACTCTATTTAATATTCTCCCTCCATCTCATGAAAATGGACCAATGTGGCACACACAATATTCATAGACGAATGAGGAAGATAGGGAACCAGAAAAAGAAAATATTTAAATTGATGTACACCAGAGGATACACATGTTAACAAGTCAACTCTATTAAGTATGTTCTACTCTTTTTTCTAGCTTTCTTTAGAATTTATGTAAGCAGTCAAAAGCAGAATCTAGCCAGTAGTCCAGTACAAAAAGGACTTTCATTAAACCTTTATTAACTCACATTTTGTGCCATCTGTTCAATAACATCAGTGTTTGGGTTAAATGGAAGAGGTGATGACAGTTAAGGTTAATGACACCTTGCACTGCAAACTATTTTACATATGATTTGCAAACATTGTTTTCAATAATGCAGTGTTATTGTATGTGGTTTACATTATAAAAAATGATCATTTCTATTCCAATCATGGTCACTAGAATTTGGTGTCCTGTGGAAACCCTAAAAATAACCATGTTGGAATTCAGATGGTGACTAAGCTATAAAGACCACTTGAGATTTTGTGTGTCTATTTTCACATTTGCTGTGTGCTCAAAGAAAAAGCTCAAATGTCATGGTATGTCTTCTTACAATTAGCTGCTTATTGGGAAACTGGTGTTTCATTTTATTTTTCTGGCTGTGAAGTAAGAGGATTTTGTAAAAGTGCTCTAGTTGTCAATCTTGCTGGGGTAGAGGAGTTAAAGGAAAGTGTGTGGAATGTCACTTTTTTCGCTAACATTCAATAATATTTAAATACCTGTAAATGAACTATACACATATTTCATGCCATAGCAATTAGCAGTTAGGAGAGAACAAATGAGCCACTTTTTTGTAAATCTGAACTCTGGTGAAAACAAAGATTTTAATAGGAACAAAACAAATCAAGCCAATTTTCTTGGTGATGTGCTAATGATAAATATTTGCTGAAACCACATTTCTACGCATTATCATTTGCATGCTATATAGTTTTACTAGTAAAACAGCATGTCTATGACAATTACGTGACCATTTCAATGCAAAATGTGTAAATGTAAATTTCAGCACAGAATCACAAAAGTGCTAAAAAATGCACCACTGATTACATATCACACCCTTACCATTCTCCTGCTGCATCAACGTGGTACAGTTGCTACCATTGTTTTTGGTGTGAAGTTTGGATTTTTCACATTCAGTATGACTTTAGTGATGTATCATTAACGACAGCATCTCTAATCTTAAAATTAATCCAGCACCACTGATTTCACTGAAAACATTCAGTCATATGTAGATAAAGTTATTGAGTAACAAGTAGGCAACACTACTGTGCCTTGAAAAATCTCAACAGTTTCCAGCTTCAACACATTTTAGCAGTAAATCACAACGTAAGTGTCACAATCTGACTGTGATTTTGATTACTTTATTGTACTTTTACAGGAGGTTTTAGCAGGTACCAGAATAACTGATGTTACCAAAGATTATGGGGGTCATTACAACCTCGGCTGTCTTGGAAAAAGACCGCTGAGGCTGCGGGAGACAGAATACCGCCATTGCCGGTGGTATTCCTGGCTCCCTATTATGACATTTCCACTGGGCCAGCGGACGGTAACAGTGTTACCGTCCGCTGGGCCAGTGGAAATGTCACATCAACATTGCTGCCGGCTCATAATAGAGCCGGCGGCAATGCTGATGTGCAGCGGGTGCAGTAGCACCTGTCGCGCATTTCACTGCCCGAAATTCTGGCAGTGAAATCCGCGACGAGCCTATGCCTGGGGGCCCCTGCACTGCCCATGCCAAGTGCAGGGGCAGTGCAGAGGCCCCCAGGGGCACCCAAGTCCCCTTACCGCCAGCCGTTCCATGGTGGTGTTTACCGCCACGGACAGGCTGGCGGTCGGGGACTCATAATCCCCAGGGCAGCGGTGCTTGCACTGCTGCCCTGGGGATTATGACCGCCAGGAAGCCTGGCGGTATGTTGGAGGGGCCGGCGGTATGGCCGTGGCTATTGCGCCACGGTCATAATTGCTGGCGGAACACCGCCAGCCTGTTGGCGGTGTTACCGCCACCTTACCGCCGGCCGCCAGGGTCGTAATTACCCCCTATGTATACACCAGCTTACTCACAAACTGTATTTTGTAGTAAGTTTTGTAATATTAGAAAATGTATTACAAAATGCTATACACAAACCTAAGTGATGTGTTTACGCCTCTGCATCTCTTATCCTTTTCTCTATGGAGCTCTCCCCCCAAATGCGGAGTCACCAAACAATTATGTACAAGTTTTAGTTGTAAGTGTGAGAGGGACAACAGGGAATGAATGGACAATGGATATATGAAAGTTAGTATTAAAGGTTAGCGGAATAGGGAGATGCATGGAAGAGGTTAATGAATGGCCACGGAAGGGTTTAAGGAGGAATGACTATTTACTCACAAGATAGTAAGCCAATTTCTACTTACAGATGGAACATCAACAATTACTACAGCCAAAAAGCACCCAGCGAGGCAATAAATTACTCCAGCTCAGAGCTGAAGACCAGCACCACTCATGGCCAACTACGATACTCTACCACCCTCCCTTACAAATCAATGGAGTTAGGGACATACATTAAAACCACATAAATAAATGTATTTAAATAGTTTAAAGCATAAATAAATAAATAGAATATGACAAATATACCAAAATAATACATATTTTAAATAGAAACAATTTAAATAACAATTTTTGCATTTAAAAAAAAAAGCAGCAATACTTTTTATGAAGTGTGATTACATTATTTTTAATCAATTTTATACATCACATTTCATTATTATTAAGTTATATTATTATTACTTTTTTGGGAGGGAATTCATTTTTTAAGTTTAAGACAATACGTTTAATGAGAGTTAATATTTTTTGAAAATGTCTTTTTTTAATTCAAAATGTAATTAATAGTGTTGTAGTATTTGGATTTTTTGCTTCTACGTTTGAAATAAATATATACAAAAATGTATGTTAAAAAAGTAAAAACTTTTTTTCAACTTGAAAAAAGTGTGTGCAAATATTTGTATGTTAAAATTATACATGTAAATAAGTAGCATTATTTCCTATGGTGTTTACATGTAAGTCCTTGCCTCTTCTTTCCTATGGTAGGGTTTTGTAGTACTAGGGGTTGGCCAAGTGTGGTGCAAGACTTACTATTGTGTTTGATTACCTCACTGTTAATAGTTATTCTACCATTTACCAAACATGTCCAAACAAATCCAAATGTGGCCATCCAGGTTCTGAGCCTCTCTTCAACCTCCTGGTCCTTTTTTGAACTCCATTCTGTCAAACACAGCCTTATTCTCACATCGTCTGCTACATTTCAATGATCAAGAGAAAAACAATTACTTCATAGTTGACACCTCGGACCTCATGTCCTCGGTCAGTCAATTCATTTCAATTTTCAATTAAATAATCTTTATTCGGCAAAAGCCATTAAAGAAAAATATACATGTTGGACCTGGCCCTTTTTGCAGAGTCACCTCCAAACTGTTTGCACTCTTCCTTCTATTTGTTCTGTTTTTGTTGGCTTTAGGAATCTAGGCACTTTACCACTGCAAACCAGTGCTAAAGTGCATATGGTCTTATGTTCTTTGTCTAAATGGTATTGGTGATTGGTTAATCCATGGTTGGCATATTTAATTTACCAGTAAGTCCCTAGTAAAGTGTGTCTGAGATGCCCAGGACCTGTAAATCAAATGCTACTAGTGGGCCTGCAGCACTTGTTGTGCCACCCACATGAGTAGCCCATTAAACATCTATCAGACCTGCCACTGCAGTGTCTGTGTGTGTAGTTTTAAACTGCCAGTTTGACCTGTCAAGTGTACCCACTTGCCAGGCTCAAACCTCCCATGTTACTACATGTAAGTGACCCCTAAAGTAGGCCCTAGGCTGCCTCCGGGGAAGGGTGCAGTGTCTTTTAAAGGTAGGACATTACTGATTTGTTTTCCATGTCCTGATAGTGAAATACTAACAAATTTGTTTTTCACTATCGCAAGGCCTTTCTCTCCCATAGGTTAGGGATTCCCTTTAAATACCTTTCAAGTGCAGTTTCCCATTGAGAGCAGATAGAGGTATGGAGCTTCGGGACTCTGAACTCACAATTTAGAAATACATCTTTTGGTAAGGTTGGTTTTTAGATTGTAAGTTTGAAATTATCACTTTTAGAAAGTGGGCATTTTCTTGCTTAACCATTCTGTGCCTCCCTTTGGTTGCTGAACCTACATCAGAGTCAGACTGACAGCTGGGCTGTTTGTGAATACACTCTAGACAAGAGGTTTTCAAACTGGGGGCGGGATCCCAGGCGGGCGTCAGACTCTGGCCAACAGAAGCAAAACACTGGTAAAAGGGTCTTGTTTTAAGCTGAAATGAATGAGCAGCAGTAAGCAGCTCTGTAATGGGCCATCTCTAGCTTCTTTTGTCATTTATATCCAAGCTGGGAGTATGTGTCAAAAGGGAAGGGACTCTAAATAATCTTTATACCCCCATCCCTACTTCTAATAATCTCACTGGGACTACTTTTACTGCATTTTTCAAACAGTAACAGAACCAATGTTTAAATAAGTCTACACATATTTAAACATTGCCAATTTAATAGAATAATTGTGAAATATTTGTAGGGTTGCCCCGATATTTTTTTCCCACTGAGGGGAACACAGCATTAAATGGTTTGAACATTGATCTAAGCAGAGACACAAATGGAGCTACTGTGTGTCCTACATATCCTGATGAGTCTTCCTGGGCTAGAGTGAGAGGGAGGAGCAAATACCTGCACTTGGAAAGGCAATGACTGTCCTCATACCATACATACTCTAATCCCCTAGAGTGTGGCTGAGCCAGGGGAAGGAAGTGGCAGGATCTTGTGCACTACAAAGACGTTGCTTTGAAGTTTTGAAGTATTTGACTGCTGACCCCATAATTTTAGATTACTTCTGTATCAAGAGGAATCTCTGCCAAGGAGAAGAGCTTGATGCTAAAGGAGTACCTGCCACTCTGCCTGTTGCTTTGCTGTGTTGATCTGCTGCTGCTGCTTCTGCTGCCTTAAGAGGGAAAGGACTGGACTTTGCTTTCTGAAATCCTGCTTGTTAAGTTTCTCCAAGGGCTTGGACTGAGCTTGCCTCCTGTTCTGAAGTCTCAGGGCTATTAAGGACTTAATTTGCCAGTACCTGGGGTCTCTTGCTGACAGCCTTACCCTGCCAAGTGGTGCCACATCCAGTTTTTGTGCCCTTGAGAGGAGATGCTGATGTACCCAAGGTAAAAATCCACGCACCGGACCCAAGCAGCAGCCAAATCCATGCAGTGCCTGCATGGTGGCTGAAAAATCGACACAGTGCTGGTAAAATTGATGCATTATCAGTTCAGCTTGAATCCAGTGCTGCCATGTGTCTGTATTTTCCAGGCATCAGCCCTGGGCATCAAAATCTTCAACATCACCAAAAGGAGCCAAGGCCGCTTGTACAGAATCAAAGCATCCCTTCCCTGCAAGGAAAGAATCAACACATTGCTTACCCGGCAGAGAAAGAATCGACCCACGGCCTCACTTGCAAGTAAGGAATCACCACACTGCTTGCTTTTCTGACGCACGGTCGCCCGGGCGGCTTTATTGTTTATGCATACCAGGTACTTTGTACTAAAACAACTCATCCATTGATTTCTATGGATTAAGACTCTTTTTACTTTAAAAATTCATATGTTTGCTTATGTATGTTGTATTTCTTTCACTTTGGTCTTGTTTGATTTAGAAACATATTGCCTATTAGCTAAACTGGGGTGGAGTCCTTTTGTGGTGTTTTCACTGGGTCACTGTGTGTGTGTTTGTACAAATACTTTACACATTGTCTCTGAGTTAAGCCTGGCTGCTTGTGCCATACTACCAAGGGGATGAGCAGGGGCTATCTTAGGTGTGTGACTCTCTTACCCTGACTAGAGTGAGGGTCCCTTCTTCACTACAGGGATACAATCCCTTCCTCATACTGTCTCAGATTTGTATTATGTAAATTGGGGACCAAAAAAGAAGACCTAGGTACTGACTACTGTTTACTAAACAGTATAAAGGGACATGTTTCCTTGAGGAATTGTCTCAAGGACAAGAAGGTAAATCATGTTGCCAAAAACCTTGCAGGGGGAAGGCAAACTTAAAGTACAATGTGCATAATCTAAAAAGGGTAAGGTAAAAACAATGGGTTGCCTTTACAACCCAATCTGAAAAAGGTTTCAAACTTCTTGTTGGTGATAACAAAGAGTATCTACCAACTGTCTCTTTAAACTAGGCCTTCTCCAGTCACAATTTCACACAATGATCTAAATAACTACTTCTTTACATTTAAGCATTATCTTTTATGGATTTTTGTACAACCTAAGATATCAAACATTTTTCTCAAGTAGGAGAGCCAATGGATCTGATCTACCCTGTCAAGGGTCAAACAATCAAAGATACAAGTTTTGACTAACCCCTCCTCCAGGGTTCCCCAGCTCTTAATTCAGAGTAGTAGGGAAGGAAGCCCTATTGAATCCTCCAGATATTGCAACCATACTTCCTTGTGATATATAAAAGTAGCAGTTCTTCTAGAAACTAAAGTAATCTGCAGTTGAAGCAGTTTTTGGCATGCTAGAAAACACCCACATAATAATAAATTAACAGGCCTGCATCTTATATCCCTGGCCAGGACAATCGGACATGCATTGTCTGCTTTGTAAACAGTGCACATTCCAAGAGTCCTGAGGCCAGTACCGCAGTACTGTTCCTGCGGGTCACCCCGACGAGAATGTCGTAATACAATACAATGTTCCAACAATGTCAGCTCGGTGGGAACATTGCAATACCACTGGGGGGGAGGGGTATAGCAGTGGCATCCTCCCGAGGCATTGGCGGTCCAGTGGTGAAACTTCCAAAGTCCTTATGAGGCCCGTAATCTTCTCTAAGTGTGTTCCCCATAACAAAATGTTTGGGCTTCGTGTTTGAGCATCCACAAGGTATTAAATATGATTTTGAGTGATTTACCTATAGATCCAAGACTTCCATATAGAACAAAACAAAATCCAATGAAACCTGTAGGTTGTTTGCTGCACGGGCAAAGTACATTCACATAAGGGACCATAACGGACCATTATCATTAAGTCCTGAAGTGGACATCTCATAAGTGTGAAGAGTTCTGTTTCAATGCCCATTAGTTCCATTAAGGCCCATAACTTCAAGAGATTCACAAGGTCGAATACGCTTGGCAAATCAATAAAGGCCAAATTTAAGGATACCTCCTGGTCGTAACATGTTTCTCTGCTATAGGATAAAGATTTAGGCACTGATCAACAGTGCCAATTCCATCTAAACCCATACTGTACTTCAGTCAGGATGTTATTTTCTTCAGCCCAAGTTTGCAAATGGGACAAGAGCACATGACCCAAGATCATAACGTTGGAATCTAAAATGAAATTGGTCTGTAACAGGACAGCAATGGTCTATCTCCTTTTTTTTAAAAAATAGGGACAATAATGGCTGTCCTCCAGGAATTTGGGATAGGGCCTGTCACAGTGGATCTTCGAAAATGTTTTAACAGGGGTGCCCATAATTTAATATTAGTTTTAAAAATATCAGCTGGGACACTGTCTAGACCAGGTGCCTTCCCAGGAACACATTTTTCAATAGCTAACACTACTTCATAGATTCCTATCAGGTTTGGGACGGTCTGGGGATTTTTGTGAATCAAACAATGGCCATTTCCTGGTCGAAAAAGTTTTAAAAAATAGGTCACTTTAGAATCAGCTGTAATTAGAGTTTCAACTTTTTGGGCATCTCAGTCTGAGAAAAAAGAAAGATTAACAATTTAACAGAACTTAGGGCCTCATTATGAGTTTGGCGGTCCTGTGGCTGCCATGTTGGTGATCTGACCACCAATAGGCTGGCAGAGAAGACCGCCAAATTATAAGTTTGGCGGTGGTGCACACAAAAGACCTCCTAAGCACCGCCAGCACCTCAAGGCAGGACAGACTGCTGTGGTCGATTAGAGGTAGCAACAGCTCGATGGAGACCATGTATCCACCTGACTCATTACGAGGTTGCACACCCTCAATATAACAGCCACGGTCGAACCACCATGAACACCAGGCAGAAACAAACAGTGTAAAAGGAGACACCCACCTTCAGGAAGCCACACACGTCCAAAGCTTCCACGGGGAACCACAACTAGACCTCATCCCGCTGCTCCAGCTCACAGAAAGACAACAGAATCACTGGCGATGAGGAAGACAACAACCATAAGTACACACACTCACCTGTTATATTTTTCAATTGTAATAGCCAGGCTCACTAGAAGTAGTGAGGATGAGCAACCAAGTCCTAACCAAGAGACGTGCAAAGCTCATACAATACCACTGTATTCACACAGTACTTACACACACAAAAGAAAATACTCTGTATTACAAAAATAAAGGTACTTTATTTTGGTGAAACAAATACCAAAACTAACTTAGAGACTATACTCCCTTACGAGGTAAGTAATATACATAGTATATACACTAGATTGCAGTAATAGCTCTAAAATCAGTTAGGAAACAGTGCAAATAGTGAAAATCACAATAGTTAGAAATGGGCCTGGAGGAACACAAATCATATACTAAAATAGTGGAATGCGAATGTCGGTTTCCCACCTAGGCAAATGTAGTGTGTAGATGGGTGCTGGGAGTGTAGGAAAACAATAAAGGTAAATAATAGAATACACCCCAGAGCCCAGGAAAGCAGGAATAAATCACAGTAAGTTTCCTAGAACACACAAGAACACGTGATCGAAGATTATGCAAGAACCGGAAGAGACTGCAAGACACCAACAATGGATTTCTGGACCTGAAAACCTGTGGAAGAAGAGGACCAAGTCCAAGAAGCACTGACGAGTCCAGGGAGAACAGGAACCCCTGCTAACCCGGATGAAGGTGCAAAAGAAGAACCACCAGTGAAGAACAACAGTCAGTACTGCACCCAAGAAGATGGACACGGGTTCCTGGTTGGTGCAAATGATGTCCCACGCTGGGTGGATGATTGAAAACTGGTTTGCATTGCTTGATTCCTTCAACAAGCCTTAGCACACACAAAGCTTGTGGTTAGCGGAAAATGGCGCTCCCTGGGACCAGGATGGACCGGTTGGCCTCTACCCAGGAGGGGGAGGCAGAGGGGGCTCTCAGCAACTCAAAGAGCCCTCAGAAGACCAGGCAGCATGCACAGGAGTCCCACAACATGGGGACAAAGAAGGTGCAAGTGGAGGCCCATGCAGCATGACACAGAGGGATCCCACGCCGCCGGAGAACCACTCAGGAAGCTGTGCATCACAGGAAGGAGAGCTGGGGGCCGGAGCTGTGCTGTGCATGAACTTCGTGGAAGGTTGCACACACGTCTTGGCAACTGCAAAACACGTGGTGCACTGGGGTACTGTTTTGCATGGGGAGGAAAGCTCTTACCTCCACCAAAGTTGGACAACTGGACCTTAGGACCATTAGGACCACTTCAGTTTACTATCCATTTTGCTGGATCCAAGCAATTTGTCAGGAGAGGGGACCCATGCCACCAGTCGTTGCTGCAGAGTGGTGCCTGCTGAAGCAGGGAAGTGACTGCTTCACTGCAAAGGAGATTCCTTCGCTTCTTCTGGTGCAGGCTGAAGACAGGCAGTCCTGGGAGGATGCATGGCCTGGAAACAGTTGCAGTTGCTTGCAGGAGCTGAATATACAATGTTGCTGATGTCATCTTTGCTTCTTTGTTGCAGTTTGTAGAGTTCCTGGAGGGCCCAGATGCAGTTTTGTCAGTAGAAGATGAAGTGAAGGATGCAGAGGATAGTTTGGACTTTTTAGGACAGATGCAGTGCACATTGCCTGCTTAAGCTCCTAAAAAGCTTTCTGACAGCTAGCTGTCCACATTACCTTCTTAGGCATCTTTTTAGAAGTGAGATCATTAAGAGCAGCAACAATGGAGCCACAGTTCTTAAGGAACCTCCTGTAGTACCCAGTGACACCAAGAAAGGATCTGACCTGGGTCTGTGTTGTCGGGGGAGATCAGTCTAAAATAGTTTGGATCTTCCCCTGTAGTTGTTCAATGTGCTCCCCACCAATTAGGTGTCCCAGATAAAACCACCTTCCCCTGACCTATCTGGCACTTTGAAGCATTGATAGTGAGGACTGCCTTTTGGAGGTCCTTCAGAACTTTCCATAGGTGGACCAGGTGGTCATCCCAGGTGGAGCTGAATATAGCAATATGATGAAGATATGCTGCACTGAAAGCTTCCAGACCTTGGAAGACTGTGTTCACTAGCCTCTGGAAAATGGCAGGTGCCAAAGGGCATAAGAGTATGCAAGTCCGGGACTTGATTTGGGAGCGACCAGGTGACTTTCCCGGCTCTACTCTTTTGACATGACTTTATGACTCTCGGCTTATCAGGGCCGCCCTCAGTCTCCATGGTCACCTTTGGAGACTCCTTGCACCTTAAGTACAGGAGACATTACCACTAACAGATTTCTTAAGAATCACACCTATTTGCCTTATCGTAGGTGGTACAACTCTTCCTAACTGGCCGGATGGTTTAGCCTTGATGAAGTCATCTGAGTGACGAAACACGTGTTGGCTCTATTTTGAAGAACTCACTATCTGTTTTGAGGCAGACTGTGCCTCCAAATAAAGACACCTTCTCCAACGGATTTGGGACATTTACGCATTCTGTTTTCGATTTCATGTCTTACCAGGGATACATATCCTCTGTATTTTGATTATACTGTACAGTGGTGTGCTGTGGTAACTTTGGGGGTCATTCCAACCCTGCCGGTCATCGACCGCCAGGGTGGATGACCACAGAAGCACCGCCAACAGGCTGGCGGTGCTTCCCTGCCCATTCTGACCCCTGTCTGGGCTGAATCTCCATGGCGGCGCTGCAAGCAGCGCCGCCATGGAGATTCCGACCCCCTTCCCGCCACCCTGTTTCTGGCGGTTTTTACTGCCAGGAACAGGATGGCGGGAACGGGTGTCGTGGGGCCCCTGGGGGCCCATGCACTGCCCATGCCGCTGGCATGGGCAGTGCAGGGGCCCCATAACAGGGCCCCAGCATGATTTTCACTGTCTGTTTAGCAGACAGTGAAAATCGCGACGGGTGCAACTGCACCCGTCGCACCCCTACAACACCGCCGGCTCCATTCGCACCCGGCTTCTGGGTTGCAGGGCCTTTCCCGCTGGGCCGGCGGGCGGTCCCTTGGTGGGCGCCCGCCGGCCCAGCGGGAAAGCCAGAATGGCCTCCGCGGTCTTTTGACCGCGGAGCCCGCCAATCTCGGAATGACCCCCTTTGTGTTCTCTGAAAAGATCTCTGTAGGCCAGCCAGTGCACCGTGAATGCCCTCCAGGAATGCATTGCTCTGTACGATTTGAGTTGCCAGTCCCTGATGGCACTCACAATGGTGGACTGACCCACAGAGATCGACCTCAGGAGATTAATAGCCTCCTCACTGAGGGCAGCAGGAATAACAAGAGATAGGGAAGAGGTGCCTGCTGCAAAGACGATGCCCACCTTCTTGGTTGGGGTGGCAAGGCCAACTGGGTAGTAAGCTACAGGGAGGGTAGTGATAGAATGAGTAGTGGTGGAGAGAGATGGTACTTGGGGAGTCCCAGATTGGTCCACTGCCACTAGGGAGTGGCCACTTGAGGACGATTCCAAAGAAGATGTAGCAGATCTGGTATCCCCTATGGCACTCCCCTCACCCTCTGGGCCACTGAGTTCCTCGGTGTCAGTGTTAGTGGTGTCATGACTGGAGGTCCGGTGGCCAGAAGCTTCTACACTCGGCTGGGCCCTGTCTCCTTCACCTGCTAGTGCTGATGCTTAAAAGAAAGTGAAATTTTTTCATCACATTCACAAGAGAACACTTTTATCATACATTGCATATAAGTCCCATAACATCCTGTTCACTAACAACCCCCAGGAAGTGCCATTAAAGTGGCAACATCATGGCACAACACAATACAATTTATGTCCCTCAAAATCAACATTGTAACACACCAGCAAAGCTAGATGACAGACACCTACAATTCCATGATTTACGATATCCAATCACACTGACCATACCATGACAAGGTGACTATGCCACTTAATACGGGTTCCCTATCCAGAAGAACATAGTCAAGCAGCAATCAAGCAATAGTTCAAAATGTGAAATAGCTCACCACAAATCCATCCAACATACTTAACACACAGAAACTTTACCCTATTGGCATGTATCAGGCAAAGACACATGTTGGAAAGTAAAGGCAAGCAAGCCTTGTGCAAACAAGCCATACCTTCTCAATGTCACATAGTTACTACCATACACTACGGACACATACCAACCTGCAGCACCTCAAATTGTCACACATGCCAAAGGTTAGTCAAGGAGTTAGAACACATGTCACACACATGCACCAATTGTGATATACCAAGGAGTGAGAATACACTGTGGACTAAGGCCTCTAGGAAATTGGTCTCCAGAAAACTAACAATATCTGTCATGTAAGGACCAAGTAAGCTCAGACTAATCGTCCGCACACAATCGGAAGTTGTCAGTAAAGTGTATGTATCAAACGGACTAGAGTGCCATGCAGAAAGGTGTGAAACAGACATGGCTAACTATGCAATGAGTCCATCAGTATGCCACTGACTGACTAACAACATCACTACCCACACATAAGACATGGCAAACCCGAAATCTGTCTGTAGAGAGCCAAAGCATATATGATTCCAACATAACTATTACACCAACCATGATGCAAGCCAACAGCCTGGACACACTTACCAAGCTACTCACAGGTGTATATGAACTACCACAACTGCACCAAATAGGTGTCATGACACACATGAAGGTCCCAAACAGCCAGGTCTCATTTGACATATCCTCCATAGCAACAACAGGTGCACATAATAAATACCAATGTTGAGCCATAACTGAACCTTTCCATTTAAACATGCTGTTGACAATCAACTATCTGGTCCATAGCTGTGATTAGACTACCATTGCCCATGCACCATACCTACAACAGTAAGCCAATGGACAAAGCTATGCAGCCAGTTTCTACTATCAGAACATCAGCATGGTAGCTACATTCCTATATCTGGCACCAATATATGTGTTCCTGTAGAAATGTTTCAATAGCTCAATGGTATCCAACATGCATAATGTCTACTCTGATGAGACATCACAAATGTCTATGTACATCCCTCACTTACCAAGGGGGATTACCTTGCAACAGGTGTCAAGATCTTAACCATGTATGTCATGTCAGATGGACATCACAGACTCACATAATACTGTCAATTATCAGAAACCATTAAAAACTAGAGGTGACTTGCTTATGTCTGATTCAATGTTGCATATAGACATGAATCTTGAGACTATGCAGAGGACAGAGAGCAAGGACCTACACACCTTACCACTATGTCATTGGGAGGATTGACCTACTGGTGGGAATTAACACCCACCAGGGTAGAAATAGTAGTAAATTGGTACACTTATGACACAGTCATATGAGATCCATTATGTTCCATTAGTCTGAAGGGACAACATATTTGAGTAACATGCTTAAAATACATTTGTTTGTGCACACTTGTGTGCTATAGATGGCTAGTGTACATCAATGTGTTCACAGGAGATCTGTGACACTTTGTGCTTACTACATTGTTAGAGGTAACATTTTGTTCCCTCAATCATTCAATGGCCAAACATGTGTAAAGGGCAAAGCATGTGTTAGGTCTGTACTTACCCCATTGTGGCTGCTGTGCTGCCTTCAAACGCCCATCCAATTCAGGGAAGGCCACTGTCAAAATGTGGGTCAATATAAGGGGGAGGTCATGGTCCGACTATCACCCTGTCCTATTTAGGTGGGCATCCCCAGCTGGGCCTCTGCAGTCTTCCAGGGCCACCATCTCAGGTTCTCCCACCTCTTCTGACAATGGGTGATCCAACGACTGTTGACACCCAGGGTCCGCACTTTCTTGGTGATGACACGCCAAATCCACTTCTTCTGATGGGCGTTGACCTGCATGGATGACATAGACAAGAAAGTATGTCATGTCCACATGTACCACAATAAAACAGGCAGAGATAATTACAATTCAGTTCAGCAAGCAAAACACAGAGGCCCAGATTTAAGAGGGCTTAGAACAACACATTGTTTTCACATTAATGTGGCGTTAGATGGCCGAAACACCATGCCACTTTGTAACCCCTTTCGCCACATTATGCCTGCACCAGGCAAAATTTATGCAAGGGGGGCATTTTCTTTACATAATTTTCATTGGCATTTTCAACACCTGCTGTGCGCAGGCGTTAAAAGGAGGCTCCCGTTGTTTTCAATGGGCCTCTGGGTGCTTTGCAAGATTAGTGTCAATATGTTTGACGCTAATCATGCAAAACGCTAATCAAGCATAAAATATTTTGAAGCTAGTTCCCTAACTACCGCCATGGTGCGCTGTATATTGAATATGCCGCATACATGATGGCAAAAGGGGTACTAAAGGGCGCAAGAAAAGTGACGCTGCAGTATGTGCAGCTCTACTTTTCATAAATCTGTCCCAGAATGCCTTGAACATTCTCTCCACTGATAGATGAGCATATACATTAAAGGCATATGTGAGGTGGAAACAGGCAGACACCATGCATCTCCAGCACCAGCTGTAATGTTATCACTTATGACCAGACACCAAGCACATATGAAGATGGGATTTTTCAGGTGGAGTTTGGCATAACACCTACACTAACCATGTCACAAGGTGGGTCAGAGAACATACATGACACACTCTCCACAATGTCTCAGGACTCTAAACCTGTCACCAAACCTAAGTACATGCCCAGAAGCTCACCCATTTTTGCACAACTTATGCACCCAACAGCCCTATCACCTGTAGGATGTGGCATTATTGCTCCCAGAGGCAGTACACAGCAGCTCAGGTCATGGAGGTCTTGCTGGCAGCAGTGTCAAGAGTCAAGGGACAGATGAAGTATGAGACAGCGGTCACATCCACCACGTAAAAGACCATCACCACCGGTGGACATTGCATTGGCCCTAGACTGCCAAAGGCAGCAATGTATTCCAATGGCAATGTCCACCGCTGTAGTGTCCGCCTACCACCATGACGACTTCCGTCGGTGGTCACAGGTCATTTCCTATTGTCCAGTAAAGCAGGTCAGGCAGTCTCCATTTTAAGGCCCTTAGATGGTCAGAAAAATTATTTTCATGATGCATCAAAAGGTGTGAAACATATTTACACATAGTCCTCAGTGCTGGCATTGAACAACCATGTCTGAATGTTTAGATTGAAGGGACATGTTGTCATGTTGACAAGATACAAGTAAGGCATCTTTGGTGGCACAGTCAGCACCCTCTGGGCAATTGGCAAAAAAGAATTCTGGCTTTTTAACACAATGCATAGATGGATGTCAATATAACAGAGAGGAGTGCATTTACATTTCCATGTCATAATTGAGGGAAGTGGGTGGGATTCCAATAATATATCAACATTACCATTGGTCTGTACTGTGTACCATGTTCCTACTGTATTATATGGCATGTCAGATCATTCTGAAAGACATATGTATTGACACCTACAAGGGACACAATGAGTGATGGACATACCTTCTTATTTTCTCTCACATAGATGCCCTGGAATGAGAATGGTCATATAACCTCCAGTGTACCGTCCACTAGCAGACCTGCCGACCATGCAGGATCGACATGTTATTCAGATCTACTGCCTGGAGACAATCATGGATCTCTGTCGTCAGTTTGAGCCAGATCTGATGCCTGCCATTCGTCATCCAAATAGCATTGCACCCATTGTACAATTCATATCAGTGCTGCATTTCCTAGCCACAGGGTCCCTTAAAAAATAAATGTGGATTGATGATTGTCCACTTGTATCACTGTGTATGCATTGAACCCAGAATCAACAGTACATGTGACCTATCCCTTCCCACATTTCCTACATTTGAGTATATCATGTGTATTCAAGATATTTCAAAGTCAACTGTTCAACATAGAATAAATATGACTCTACAACATTTATTGTGGTTTAGGTGTGTTTATTTAGAAGGGCACAGGAAAATAAAATGAATGGGATCAAAGCAATAAGGTGCAAGTAGTGAAGGGTTCAGTCATGGTGGATGTTATCATCAGGGTAGCTCCTACAACATTTGGAGTCTCAAGTCCAGTGTCCTACTATCCTTGAAAAATGGACAGTGGTTGTAGAGGAGTCAAAAGTGTATATCAGTGGCACATAAGGGGAACCAATCATAAGAGGATCACTTCTTGGCAGTGGTTGTAGTCGTGGCATGTGCACCTCCTGGCTGTTTTGGTGGGCATCCACACTTGTTAGGGGGCTCTTCAGCTACAGAGGCAGGGGTGGCTGAGGAATGTCCTTCCCCTGACAGAGCCTCCATTCCACTGGCTGCCACAGACGTGGAAGGGGCTTATGTTACATGGCCAATGGAATGGGTTTGGTGTTGTGGGCATACCCTGCTCAGGGTGGTGTTAATGTCCCTCAGCACCCTTGTTAGGGAGACCATGTTGGCATTGAGGGCCTCCCACTGTTGCATGACTTCCTGGTGGTTGTCCCTCTTCAGCTGCTTGATGTCCCTCATCAGGGCAAGTACCTGGCCCATCACTCCTTGGGACTGTTGATAAGCTCCCAAGTCTTGGGGAATGGTGTCCAGTTGTACTTCTAGTAGCATCAAGCTGCTGACCCACACCGTCCCTCCCACACACCCTGCCCACATGTGCTTGCACCCTTGGTACCGTTTGCCTACTGCCACTGGTGCCAGGTCCTTCTTTGTCAGGGTTTTTGAGTTGTGATTCCAGCACCTGCACTGGGGGCACATGATGGGTGTAACTGTCCTTCAGACACAGGTTTATGGACAACTGATTGCTTGGGATGTAGATGCAACATGGCTAGAAGGAGTCATTGTGGTCAGGCTGTAGACGGACCTGTTACTCCAGATGGGCCAGAGTCATCCTCATTGCCCACACATATATAGTGTCATTGAGGGCTTCATCCAGGGGGGGGAGTGGCTGTCTCAGCTGTCTTCTCCATGGTCCCAATGGCAAGTGCACCTGTTGAAGAAGTGGAACAGATAGTTACAGATTTTAATGCAACATGTGGTATCCATGTTTGACTGGTAGATATACTTTGAGCCAAGTACAGAAAGGCTTTGCTATGATCCCCTCATTTGACAGTGACACCTGCTTTCAAATCTGGAGAACAGCTATATGGGATACAGACAATTCCTATTTTATTCACCTTGCTACAGGATGTCAGAGTATCTTTGCAGGTGTATGCCTGTTCATAAACTCATATCTTGGCAACTCTGTAGCTTCATATTTTCCTGGCTATGTTATTTTTTGGCAGTCCTCGCTTTGTATCTCATAATACAGTGGTCTGTATGCCAGCCAACATGGACTTTTGCCCGCCGCCACAATGGCGTCTGGCTCTCAGACTGCCAAACTTGTAATGAGGCCCTTAGTGTTATCTCTCAGCCTGTCTGCCACTATCAGATCTTCCCACACTTTACTCCTTATTTAAATTTTCTTTTCTTCTACGGTAGATTTATATAACCTTCTTGCATCTTTAATGTATTGTGTTAAGAGTGGGTGAGCTATAAGGGCAGGCACCAGCGGTTTAGGAGCATGCTGCATTAAACCATTTATGGGAAAGATCCTCTATGAGGGACCTTATTTGAGGTTAAATTATCAGAGGTGACCTACAGATGTTTTTTAACCCAGCTTGTATGGTGTTAGAACCGACCTCCTCAGTCAAACATGTTAGGATAGAATCCATGTTCTCAGCAATATTATCACAGTTAAAAGCAATTGAGTGTACCTTGACCCATTTTGTTTTTAGAACTTTATTCTTTGTGAAGTCTCTCCTATGAGGTTTAGATGGGCCCTTAGATTTGGTTAGGATTTTATGTGATAATAGGAGGATTATTAGTCACTTCCACAGTTACTAACCACTTTAAAATTAATTTTCTTGTAAAGGCTAGGATACACACATTCTCCCGGCATAACATCCAAGTGGGGAAGATTAAGGGGGTGATTCTGACCCCGGCGGTTCCTTACCGCCGGGGCCAGGGTCGGCGGGAGCACCGCCAACAGGCTGGCGGTGCCCCGCAGGGCATTCTGACCGCGGCGGTTCAGCCGCGGTCAGAAGAGGAAAACCGGCGGTCTCCCGCCGGTTTTCCGCTGCCCTGGGAATCCCCCATGGCGGCGCAGCTTGCTGCGCCGCCATGGGGGATTCTGACAGCCCATACCGCCATCCTGTTACTGGTGGTTCTCCCGCCGGGAACAGGATGGCGGTATGGGTTGTCGTGGGGCCCCTGGGGGCCCCACTTTGTATTTCAGTGTATGCATTGCAGACACTGAAATACGCGACGGGTGCCACTGCACCCGTCGCACCTTCCCACTCCGCTGGCTCAATTCTGAGCCGGCGTCCTAGTGGGAAGGGTATTTGCACTGGGCTGGCGGGCGGCCTTTTGGCGGTCGCCCGCCAGCCCAGTGCAAAAGCCAAAATACCCTCAGCGGTCTTGCGACCGCGGAGCGGTATTTTGGAGGGGGGAAGTCTGGCGGGCGGCCTCCGCCGCCCGCCAGACTTAGAATGACCCCCTAAGTTCTATATCAAATAAGGTTATTTAGGGCCAGATGTAGCAAAGGTTTGCGACTCGCAAACGGGCAAAATCGCAATTTGCAACAGTGCAAAATCGGAAATGGGATGCAAAAAGCCCATTTCCGACTCGCAAAAAGCAATGGGACCCGTTTGCGAGTCGCATCCGTTGCGACCCCATTTTGCGACCCGCAAATACCAAGTCGCAATTTGCGAGTCGCAAACCTTATGCAATTGCAACTCGCAAATTGCGACTAGTTGCAAAAAGGCCATTTTGCATGTCCCATTTACCACTAACTCAGAGCAGGTGGTAACCATTACCAAAGTATAAAAGGAGACCCAGAAGGCATCTGGGTTACACAAGATGGCGGAGATATACCTGATAGCAGTGAGAAGGAGAGTCCACGCAGCCCAGCAGAGGAGGAGGAGGGGCCACAGACAGGAGAAGATATATAGAACAAGGCAGACTCTTTTTCAGCAAACTGAGGATGAGATCTATGACAAATACCACCTTAGCAGCGCAGTCATCCTAGAATTAATAGATTTACTCAAACCACAGCTAGAGCACCAAACTCTGCGTGGCTGCGTCATCCCTACGCATGTGCAAGTGCTATGCTCTCTGCACCTCTTGGCCTCAGGGAGCTATCAGGGGGTCATTGCTGTGGCAGGTGGGGTATCCCAAAGTGCAGTGTCAAGGTTCCTCAGGGCCTTCCTAGATGCCTTAGTCACGCACATGTCCCACTTCATATACTTACCAAGGAATGAGGCAGAAATGAACAGCACCAAGCTGGACTTTTACCGCATTGCCCACTTTCCCCATGTCATAGGGTGTGTAGATGGGACACACATTCAAATATGCCCCCCTGCTAATCTAGAACACATTTTCCGCAACAGAAAGTGTACCCACTCACTCAATATTCAGGTTGTTTGTGACGCCCATTATGTCATCACTGACATTGTAGCTAAGTTTCCAGGCAGTACCCATGACTCATACATTTTTAGGCATAGTGGGATACATCAACGCCTGGAACGTGGGGAATTCGGAGACGGTTACCTCCTAGGTAGAGCCACAGACACTTGCAGACATACACACAGGTCACTGTGCACAACAATCTGGACTTCCTAACAGTGTACTTTTGTGCCCAACAGGTGACAGTGCATATGCTCTCAGGCCTTGGATAATGACTCCGTTTTTAACACCCAGCAATGATTCAGAGAGGCAATACAACAGTGCACATAAGAGGACCAGGAACCTCATTGAGCGCACCTTCGGACTCCTGAAGGCAAGATTCAGATGCCTCCACCGCAGTGGAGGTGCCCTCCAATACACCCCCATTACCGCATTTAAAATTGTGGTCGCATGCACCATCCTCCACAACATAGCCACCCGACGTGGGCTACCTCTCACCCCTGCAGACCCAGATCCTGATGATGAAGTGCAAGCACAACCACATCGCCATCATGGGGATAGGAGTTTTGCAAATCAAGGCAGACTGAGACGGGAACACATTGCAACACAATATTTTGGACGGTAAGTGTCAACTCCAACCATACTCACCTATTAACCAAAAACTCCATTTGTTAAGTGGCAAAAAAATAACTGTTTTATTAGTGTATTAAATAAACTATTCACAAGTGAAGATTGTCCATGGGCAGTAAAATGCCAACCAGGCATGTGGCACATTAACGTCATGTGCCACGTTTAATGGTCCAGGGTGATCTCTAAGACCTTCTGCCCCTCCTGCCAGCCTGGCTGGTCCCTGCTGCTTCCGTGGTGCTCTGCCTGCCACTCCTGAGCACCCTGCTGTCAGTGACAGAGACACTGCTCACTGTTGAGCCCTCCTCACTGTCCTGGGGTGTTTCCCCTGTGGCCCTCGACATTTCCCGTGTCTCCATCAGTTCGATAATGTGGGTGAGACGTCCCAGGCCCCTTGCCACATCCCCAGCAAAATGGCCCATCTCCACTTGCAGCCCAACTGTCCTCCTCGACAGGCCTGTGGTATTCATGGCGAGCCTGCCGATGGATGTGGCCATCCTGTCCAGTCTGTGCATGATCTGCCGATCCCTGCGCCGCCCACCCTCTGCCTGGGCCAGTAGTCCTCCCGCCAGTTCCCTCATGGCAAGGGCAAGGTCCCCAGTGTTACTGCAGATCATGTCCATCCGTGTGTTGAGGTGCTGCATGCTGGCATGGTAGTAGCGCACACAGCGGTGCAGCACACAACTAATTCTGCCCAAAATTCTGTTCTGCAGGCGCTGACCACGCAGCAGATGTGCCTCACTGGTGGTTGGAGGAAGTAGCCCGGATGCAGACTGCAGCCCAGATGGTATTGACCTGCGACGCCTGCGCAGCGGTGGCTGCCCTGTGCTTCCACCTGTCTCCTCCCTGCCTGTTGCTGGGGCAGCCTCTTGCGGAATTGTTGCAGCAGGTGTGGCTACTGCAGGGATGCTGCTGACCGTGCAGGTGGGGGTGCTGGGGGGTCCTGGGGTGTCCTCATCGGCCTGGGTGCTTGGAGTGTTGGTGGTGTCTTGCTGGAGACCTGTGGGACATGGGGAACAGACTGTCAGTGTCTACTATCTATTGCACACTTCCTAATAAACATTTGCCTATGAACTGCCTACTTGACTACATTTCCCATAATGCATCATTCTGGCATTTGCTACCCTGAAATGGAGCTATTTTGGTTGTGCATGCCCCTGAGTACATGGTGGGTGGGGGTATGGCATTGATAGGGGTACAGGCATATCACATGGTACTCACCGGTTGATGTGCTGGGCTCTGAGGTGTCCAGGTCCCCAAATCCAGACACTGCCTCCTGCTCCAAGGTTTCTTCCACCCTTTCGTCCAGGGGTGTGGGTGGTGGCACAGACGATGGTCCCCCTCCTGTGCCTCTCATCTCCCGGAGCCTTTCAGCCACCCTCTCTTGGTCCGGGAGCGGAGGTCATACCACCTCTTCTTGATGTCGTCGATGGTCCTATGGCTCACCCCCAGGGAATTGATCTTGTCCTGGATGTCCTGCCACAGTTGTTTTTTTGTGGCCTCAGGAACATTGAGGGCTGCTCTCCCAAAAAAGTCATCATATTGCTGACAGCATTTCTCTGTCAGCACCTCCAGCTCCCTCTCAGAAAATGTGAGCTTCCTCTTTCTTGGGGTTCCCTCCATGGCAGTTGCTGTTTGTCCTTTGTGAAATTCAGCAGTTATAAAAGGGTGTGGTCCTCCCTCCTCCCAGGTGTATTTGTAAACTTCCTGGCTGTGATGTCATCATCATGTGCCAGGAAGTGTTTCCAGAGTGTTCTGGTGTGGTTTCTGGAGTGTTCTGCTGCACCTGTAAGCAATTTTCAAGGTAATCGCAATTTGCGACACCTACTCGCTAATTGCGAGTTCGTTTTTTTCACACTCGCAAAAAGCGACCTCGCAATCTGCGGACTCGCACACTGCGTTGCGAGTCGCTATTTCGGAACGGTTTTTTTCCTTGCATTACAAATTGCGACTCGCATTTTGCGAGTCGCATAAACTCGCAAAATGCGAGTCGCAATTTTTTGTTTTGCTACATCTGGCCCCTAGTGCCTTGCCACATGCTGTATGCTAGAAGAATGTTACTTTTGAATTTTTTTAATTGATAAAACCACAAACACGCATTTGCCAATATGTTGACATAAGGTAATATTGAAGTCCCCGACCCATATTAAGTAGACAATATGTTTTGATTTCTAAAAACCCATCAAAGATATATATATCACATTTCTCAAGCTCAGATTAAAAATGTTGTAATAAAAATATATCAATGTATTTTCTGGTTCTCTAGGTAAAGATAAGAGAGTTATCACAAATAAGGAGAAGAGCAGAGTTTCAAGGATTGCAGCACAGAGGTTTGAACGGCCTTTCAGCCTTTGATGGGAGGGCTGGCTGGACAAAAGAATGGTACCGATTGATATAAAATCTCTCTGTCACCCATGCTTTTTCTTTTTGTCAAGCTTTCTTTATTGAACTTTGATAGGGCGTATAAAGAGACATATACAATGAAGCCTGAAGAAGACATCAAACATTACATGTATAATGCTAACAGTAGTCAGTTGTAGATAAATGGGACATCTTCATTACATTTAGGCAAGTCAAATGCATCTCTGTCAACAAGTCAGCATTACATTGAATATTTCCATTGCCCACCTTATCCCTTTGCCCCAACGATCCCAAACCATGAGTAAGTGTGGTGAAACCTTAAAGAGTGTGATGGGTGGGAGCCATCCAGTGCTCATTCGACTTTGAATGAGTAATTAACTGTCAATTAGGAAGTGATCATTAATTCCCTCAAGATGGTCAGATTTGAAAGAAGCGATGTACTCTTGTGTGAGTGGGACATGCGGTGAGTGGAAGATCGACCGATATGAAGATGATAAGGGGACCCCATTGATAGTCAAAATGTTTACATTTTTGCATAAAAATGTCTGCCATTCTTTCCATTGTCAGAGCTTGCCATTGTCTGACGTGCCAATGCCACGTCAGACAATGCAAGGCTGTTTTACCCTCTCCTCAACACAGCCACATAATGGAGTGTTCGCAGGAGGTTTGTTGTTTAAGAGTCTTTTCCTGTAAACCAAACAGAGCAAAGCCTGGCATAGATGGAAATGCGTAACCCAGTGTGGTTTCAATTTGTGCCGGGATTTCCGACCAGAAAGGTTCAATGATCAGACAGTCCCACCAAAAGTTTCGGAAGTAATTTTTTTTACTGTCTATGTGCTCTCTCCAGCATAAGTCAGATGTGTTGGGATAGATTGTTTTGAGTTTGGTGGGTAGAGATACCAATCAAAAGATATGCCATGGTTTGGTTGTGGGGATGGTTTGAGTAAGTGAGCAAAAAGGAAAAAGATAGTGCCCTTAGTTCTCCCACTCGTCGTACAAATTTTTCAATGAACGAGAGATCCCTGGTGGCTGCTATTCGCATATCTGGGTGGAGGACCCAATGTTTCAATTGAGTATAGTGACATCTCTCTGAGGTTGGCAAGCCAAAGTCCTATTGGCAGTTCTTGAAAGTAAGAATGGAACAGGTTGGAAATGGAGAGGCATTCCCCTTCTCATTAGGTCAAAGGGGCCTGGTGTGAGTGCCGGAGGGAAGGCAGGGTTAAAGTGAATGGGAGGGTAGGCGAACGGGGAAGGTAGCCCATCCAACAACCTGATTCACAGAACCCCATACTTCAAAGGTCATTCGGGTAGATGTCCTTTGGTGTGCATTAGGGGAACAATCTACTTTTGGTTTCCATAATACGTCCCACACATAGAGACCAATCACTTCTCTATTCATATGGAGCCAATGTTTGTCTGATTCCCTCAAAGCCCACTCAAATATTACTATCAGCTGTGCTGCCTTATAATATAGGAGAAAATCAGGTAATATCAGGCAATCAGCCTCTTTTGGTACCTGCAATAGTTTACAGGGGAGACGGGATCTATGGTTTTGCCATATGAAGCGTGTCACTAGAGAGCAGAGTTAAGAAAAAAGTCCTGATTTAGTGGACTTGGAAGAGATATAGAATTCACAACAAGACAGTCATTTTAATTGTGTTAATATTTCATAGCCACAAATACATGGGTGCCCACTGTTTAAGGTCTGCTTTGAATTGCCCGGAGAAGTGGAGGGTACTTAGCATGGTATAAGTCAGCTCCCTTGGGGGTTATTTTAATCCCCAGATATGTGATAGCCTTCTTTGCCCAATGAAATTAGAGTCAAGCTTACTAGTGCCTTCACCTTGGGTGTGGCAGGGTCAAATTTAGAATTAAAGATTTGTGTAGATTCATGCACTAATCTGCCACCGTTTCATAGTTGGCTAATTCCTGTTGCAGAGTCATCAGACAGATGGAAATGGTGGATAAGAGAGAGTAACAGGTCATCTGCAAATAACAAGATTTTGTGGTCTACAGAGGCAAAGGAAATGCCTCAAATTGTGGGTGTGGCTGTTATTTTGGCCAAAAGGGGTTCTATCTTATGAGCAAATAAAAAGTGGTAAAAACTGGAAACCCTTGATGGAGGCCACGTTCTAATTTAAAGAAATCTGAGCCCACTCCATTACCCATCAACCAGGATAGTGGATTTGCATAATTCATCTGGACCATGACTGTGCATTGTTTGCTAATACTGAACTTGTGGATGGTATGGAAGAAGAAGGACCAGTCTACTCAGTTAAATACTTTTCAGCACCTAACACCAGAAGGATTGTTGGGATCAATTTTGGTAGCATTTTGAACATGTGGATTACCCTACTGATGTTATAATGTGTTTGTGTACCCTGAATAAAACCGGATTGGTCTGGATGGACCAAGTCAGGCTTAATTCCCCCCATTCTGGTAGCCAGTATCATAGTATAGATTTTGACATCTCATTTACGTAAGGTTATGGGCTTATAAGAAACACAGTAATGTGGGTCTTTTCTTGGTTTAGGGATGACTGGGAACAGTCTCTTGAGAGAGTAACCATTCTAATGGATGACATGTAGTTGAATAAGAGGGTGAGATTGGGTATTAGTTCAGAACTAATAGTTTTATAAAATTGGGCTGCAAACCCATCGAGCCCCTGGAAAGCATTTGCCTTATCTTCCTCGGACGTGGTCATCTCTTGGGTGACTTTGTTATGACTGATATTGGCCCTCATTATGAACTTGGCGGTAATCACTGCTGACCACCGTGCTGACGGTGAACAGAAGACTGTCAGTGGCGGTGGACTGGACACCACCGAATAATGATGCCAAAAAGTTAAACATCCAAAAATCCTGCAACTTTCACGCACTGCCAGGGCCTACAATGGTGGAAAGGCAGTACATCCCATCCCGCCACCGCCATGCAGACAAATCCTCCGCCCACCAAATAATGAAGCACAAATCAGCGTGGCGGATAGTGGATGCCGAATGAGCATTGGTGGTACCGACCACCACTGCCAGCAATGGGACCCACCAACATCAAATGCACACATTGGCAACTTTGAAACCCACACACCTGACACACATCCCAAACACTATAAAACGCATACACTGAACACAACATAACACAAGTCACACACCCAAATACACCACCAAAACACATACAAACCCCAAACACCTTTATAAGCTACACACACAACCACACAACAGCACCCTCACCAATACACCCACAACATACCACCCACAACACGCACCATGGCACCCCATAAGCACCCCAGTTTCACAGATAGGGAGCTAAGGACCATGATGGATGAAATATTCAGGGTCGAGCCACAACTATTCGGGGCACAGGTGTAGCAGACACCCGTGGCCAGGAAGATGGAGCTATGGCAGAAAATAGTGAACAAGGTCAATGCAGTGGGAAACCATCCATGCACAAGGCATGACATCAGGAAGAGATGGAATGAACTGCGTGGGAAGGTTCGGTCAATGGCATCCAGGCACAACATCACCATACTAAATACTGGTGGCGGTCCTCCACCTACACCCCCCCGAATACACCGACTGGGAGTTAAAGGTCCTGGCTATCCTGCACCCGGAGGGACTCACTGGACTCACTGGAGGACTGGACTCGGGTAAGTCAACTACAATACTTTAACATTCACCCCACTTTAATGCATGTATTCTCCCACCCCTCTCACTCCCAACAGGACCCCATCCCCAGCCAGTCCACAACACCCACGTCCAACTATCCTGCATGCCCACTATCCCACAAACAGACCTCCATCCTGCCCCCTGTGCACAGTCACCTACCCCTGCATGGATTCCCAGTTGCACTACAGCACCCACAATGCTCTTCCATCTCCTACAAAAATGCAAAGAAATGTACACACAGGGACCTTGCATGCCACAACAGGGGAATTTAAGCACAAAATAGGGCAGAGCATTGCATACACTGCCAAAAAAGTACCTGACACCCACATGTCCATTCCCCCCCACAGGCACCACCACCCATGCCACCCAGACAGAAACTCCAAGGAGTGCTAGCACCCCACCTGAAGACAGAGGCCCCACTCAGGAGAGTTCACAGGGATGTTTGGAAATTGAGGAATATCATGGCCCATCACAAATCCTGGGCTGTCACCCTCCAGCAGCCCCACCCAGGATACCACTGACAGCCCTACCACCGAGCAACCATCATCAGCTGTAGCCAAACAACCCCAAACCAGTGTCTCCCAGCCACGGACTGGCAGCCCACATGTACAGAGGTCAGAGTCTCACCCCACCAACAGGCAGGATGATGAAGGGCCCAGTGTAAGTGGGACTGCCAGAACTGTGCAGGGGACACAGGCACAGGTGGCTAGGGTCAGTGGGAGGGCCTCAGTGGCCCAGAGAGAGGGTGACCCAAGGATAGATGTAGCAGCCCAGGAGGTGATATCCGAGGTCCTGGGATCATACCACCATACCCATGACAGTATGGGCCAGATCCTGGCCACCTTGGAGCAGAATCAGAGGCTGCAGGCAGCACACCACCAGGAGGCCATGGAGCAATGGAAGCAGCTCAATGCCACAATGGCCTCCATAGCAGGTGTGCTGCAGCACCAGTACCACAAGCAGTCTGAGTTCTCCACCCACCTGCAAGCCCCCACCAGTAGCCAGGACACTGCCCTGCCCTCTACATTTGCAGCAGCTATTGCACTGGTTGCACTGGCAGAGGACACACAGGAAAGCAGCACCCATACACCTTCAGCCCAGCTCCACCCACGCAAACGTTCCCTCAGACCCAGACATGCCCCTGAAAAAGCAGCCAAGACGAAGCCCACCGCTAGGAAGTGACTCTGCCCTGAACTGTCTCCCTTGTGTGCCACTGTGATCCTTTGTTGACATGCCACTGCCATCACACCATCTACCAAAGGCCACATTGACCAAAACCCAGTTCTACCAACAGCTGAGCATATATACCTGAGTATGGATGTGCACCATGTGTCCCCTCCCTATCACTGTCCCATGACATATGTATATTTTGACATTTAATAAATACACCTTTGCACTCAAATTGTATATCCCTCTTCAATATGAGATATCAATTGTGAGTGTGTATGCATAAGACAGTCAATAACATAATCACACCTTTGTTTCAGGAGGGGCTCCAACACACTGTAGTGTCTGAACTATGTCACACTGTACAGAATATTGGGTTACCTGGCACATGCCACTTCAGTCATCAGTTAGTGTCACTGAGTATAGACACCACATTACCATTACATGAGTCAGACTGAAACTATGCAGTGAAGACATCAGCATCATTGAACAGTACCTTATAGTCACTGGCAGTATAGGTGGATAAGCTTTTTCCTGGAGTTGATATTGTCCCCCTCTTCTTCCTCACCTTCACTCTCATACCCTCTCTGAGGTTGCTGGGTTGGTTGGACAGCTTGGACACTTCCAGAAGGGGGATAGCTTTCCTCACAGCCAAGTTGTGCAGCATGAAGCAGGCCACCACTATCTTACATACCTTGTCAGTGACATAGCACAGGGGTCACCTAGAGAGATGGAGGCAATGAAATCTAGCCTTCAGGAGTCCTATTGTATGTTCAATCACCCTCCTAGTACGTCCATGGGCCTCATTAAAATTCCTCTCTGCATCTGACCTGAGATTCCTCACAGGTGTCAGGAGCCAATGCAAGTTGGGGTAGCCAGATTCACCTGCAAAAGTGGGCAAAACAGGACCTTAATATACTGACTTTACTTGCATATAGCCTGGCTTTCAGCTATGTACAGATCCAGTGTCATACACACTCACTTATGAGCCATCCTCTGTCCCCTTGTAGTTGTTCCATCCAGTGTGGTACACTGCTGTTTCTCAGGACAAAGGAATCATGGACTGAGCCTTGGAACCTGGCATTGACATGGGATGTGTACTGGTCAGCAGTACACACCAATTGTATATTCATTGAGTGATAGATCTTCTGATTCCTGTTCTTCCTGAGAGCTATGTGTTTTCCATCAATGGCACCTATCACATGGGGGATGTTAGCAAAGGCATAACATCTAGATTTGATGGTGGGGAGTTCAGCCCTTTGGGGAAACTGGCCATATTTTTGCAGGTGTTGGATGAATGAATCCAGGAATTTTGACAGGATGAGGCTGAACATTGGCTGTGAGACCCCTGCACCCATGCCCACTGTCACGTGAAATAAGTCTGTAGCCAAAAAGCTCTTGCACAGTGGTAGGGATGGCATGCTGATTCCGATTAGCTGGTTTCAGTACAGGATCCTTTAATGCACAGAGGTCATAGACAGTAGCTCTTTTGAGTCTATAGTTGACAATGAAGTGACGTTCCTCCATAGTTTCCAAATCAACCTGGGGTCTGTAAACCGATGGGGCCCTTCCTCTCCTCATGGGTCTGTACCTATGGGCGAGTAAAGAACACATATTGAGTGTAAACATACACTTGCATCACATGATGTCACTGTATCTTTGTAAGTGCGAAACGTAGGTAACACACACAGACGCAAAGTATGAACTACACCATCAGGAATATGTGTCCTGAGTTAACTCTGTCATAATGGCATCCCAGTGTGGACACAAATTCCAAAGATGGATACATGTGAGGATCCTAAACTCATGTCAGCAAGAGACTAAGGACGGAGATTTTGAGGCCCTGGATGAGGCCTCTGGCCAGGCAATGGTGACGTGGTGATAGCAAAATGGCAGCCTCCTGCCATCTAGGTATGATAGAATGGAAGTGACTTCATACCGCTGGCGCTTTTCGTCATGGCGGAAGGCGGTGTTCCCCATCTTGCATCTGATCATTGGATTACATGGTTATCAATATGGAACCTGGGCTAATCATGATCCCCGCCGGCAGTGACGGAGCACACCGCTGCGGTACCTACGCCATTTGGTCAGACCCTTGACACTTGACTCCTGATTCCCCTGCCAGCTAGTACTCCACTGCATGTGCTGCTGTGTCCTGACTCTGGTCCCTGAGATGGCGCAGGTCACGGGGGAAAGGGCCGCAGCCTTCACTGCGGAGGAGCTGGAGAAGCTGGTGGATGGGGTCCGATCCCGGTGTGCCAAGTTGTATGGGCGACCAGAGGAGCAGGTGAGTTGGCATCTGTCATCTTTAGATGTGGGTGATTGTGGCGGATGCCTGTATGCATGTGGGTTTGATGTGTGACTGCCCAGCCATAGACTGTCTGGCATGTACTGTATGTGAGTTGATAACTTGCGTTTCAACAATGGGCGTTCCACGGGGAACAGCATGTTATCTGTATTCAATGCACAGATACTGACGTCTGTTTTTTTGATATGTGTGTCCTATGCAGGTCAGCGCCCATCAAAAGAAATGCCTGTGGCAAGCCATCACCAAGGAGATGTGGACCCTGGGGGTCTACAACCGGCAGAGCACACACTGCAGAGGCCGTGGGAGGAACTGAGGCGCTGGGCCAGGAAGACCGGAGAGGCCCGGCTGGGGAAGGCCTCCCAACGAGGAAGGGATGCCTGTCGGACCCTGAGCCCATTAATGGCCCACTTTCTGGCGGTGGCCTATCTGGATTTGGATGGGCACTTGAAGGCAGCACAGCAGCCACAAGGGGGTGAGTACCTACACAGTTGTGATACTGCTGCGATGGACGTATGTTGGTGCTGTGTTATGTATACATTCTAGTGCCAGGCACTTGGACAGGTGTGTTCCTGCAGTCCTACCCCCTTAAAGTCTCTGTAATGGTGTGAGGGCTAGTTTGAGCAGTCTCAATAGGCCCATGGGGGGTCCCTTTTCTGTCATCTGGTTTGCTTTGTGGCCTCATGGACTTGTAAGTGCATTGGCTGGGCATGGTCTCTCATGGGTGTACTCCACACAGTGTATCAGGTCCTTGCTTTATGGGAGTTATGTGGTGTATTCTGGGGTAATGGCCACTAGTCAGGGGCACTGTCATGACGTAGGTTGTAGGTGCTGCGTGTAGTTGTGTGAGCTGGGCCAGAGATGTACATATATTCAGTTTTTGACAAAGTTCTCCCTTGTTTTGTCTCTCCATCCCTGTGCTCTTGTGTCCTTTGTGAGTATCAGCATCATCTGGTGAGGGAGCAGTGGCACCGGCGAGTGGGGCTTCAGCAGCCCACGGTTCCAAGGAGGCAGAGTCGAGTGACGCCAAGGGGACCAGTGGTTTGGAGGGCGAGGGGAGTACCACAGGGGAGGCAACTACCACTGGAGGTAGTGACTGTGATACCTCCTCTGATGGGAGCTCCCTGGTGGTGGTGGACCCTTCTGGGCACACCCATTTTATGCCATCTTCCGCCATCCACCATGCCATCACTGCCCTCCCAGTTGCTCCCCACCCAGTTGCCCGTGCCCTCTCACCCAGGAGGTTGGGTGTCTTCTTCGCCCCAGGCACCTCATCCCCTGTCCCAGTCAGCCCTGCTGCCCTCACGGAGGAGGCTATTGGCCTCCTGAGGACCATCTCTGTAGGGCAGACAACCATTGTGAATGCCATCCAGGGGCTAGCATCCCAGATGCAGCAATGCAGTGCAAACCTGGAGGCATTCACTGTGCCATGTCTGGCCTACAAAGATCTTTTCAGGCTCTGTATAGGACACAACCTCCACACCGCACAATCTCACAATCTGAACCAGCGGCACCACATAGATATTGAACAAAGTAGGGTTCAAGTATGATTCTTGAGGGATCCACAGAATAGTGTTTACCATTCGTGACGTAAAAGGGTTGAGACATACATTTTGTATATGATTGTTCAAGAAAGCCTTTAGCCAGTATAGCGCTCTGCTCTGGAGACCTGTCTCATGTAATCTGTGTATTAGAATGCAATGGTAAACAGTGCTGAAGGTCCCAAAGAGACCCAATAGCACTAAAATGACCAGTGCTTTTGCATCTCAGGAGAGCCTAATGTTATCAGTGACTACTAATATTGCAATATCAGTAACATGCAGCATTCTAGAGCCCAATTGTGAGGGGTCATGGATTTTATGCTCTTCTATAAAGGAAGTTAACTGTTTATTACTATAACCCTTCAGAACTCTTGCCAATTGGGGTAACAGCAAAATTGGTCCATAATTAGAAAGGACATCGGGTTTAGCTGAAGGTTTGTTTGAGAAGGAGAGCTACTATTATGCATTTCCATTCCTTAGGTACCTTAGCAGTGGTTAGAGAAAGACTGAGGCCCATATTTATACTCTGTGCTGGGTTTGTGTCTATTTTTTGGACACAAATCCAGTGCAAACTTAACTCCATATTTATATTTTGACGCTAGACCCATCTAGTGTCAAAAATATGGAGTTTGCGTAATTTTAAGGATGCATGAAACCGCCTTAAGTCAATGAGATGCAAGGTAGACGGTCCCATCCAAAAAATGACTCAAACACCTTAGCGCCATATTTATCCAACAGGGCAAAAATGACGCACGAGTGGGAGGTGGAGCTGAAAAATTACCCTAGGCCCGAATTGTGTCAGATTTTAATGCCTGGGTCAGAGCAGGCATTAAAATGAGGCAAACACACCACTACTTAAGGAAAACACACACAAGCAACATCATAGCTCAACAGGACAACGTGGAGGTGCTACTGATGCAGCATGCTAGACAACGCAGAGCACAGGACCAACAGCAGCAGCCACCACCACCGCAACATGGCCCCAAAGACAACGCAGAAGGCAGGAGAGGGTCTTCAGGACCAGGGCAACCCTCCAGGGCCTTAGGGAATAGGACATCATCCTGAGGTATAAACTTAACTGGCAAGCCATCCAGGAGCTGCTGTGCCAAGCTGACCCACAAATAACAGCCAGCCTTCAGACACCACACAATATACCACCAGTGACCAGTCTGCTAGCTGTCCTACATATGTTGGGAAGTGGCTCCTTCCAAACAACGGGTGCTCTGGTCACTGGGGTATCACAGCCCTAATTTTCCGCCTTCCTTCCCAAGGTCCTAGATGCCATAATTTCCCTCTCACCCGCCACATCAGCTTTCCTAACACCCAGCAGAAGCAGCAGGAGATCAAAAAGGGGTTTTATCAAATACATTGCTTTCCGCATGTGCTTGGTGGAATTGACTGCACCCATGTCCGGATCGTACCACCTGCAGCAACAGAGCATCTAATCCGGAACAGAAAGCACACCCACTCCATAAATGTGCAGGCCATAGTTGACCACCATGGATTGTTTAGCAACATCTTGGCCAATTATCCTGGGAATGTACATGATTCCTTCATCTTCTGCCATAGCACAATCAATCAGCTCTTCCAGGATGGACAATATGGCAATGGCCTTCTTGTCAGTAAGTCCATTAACCTAGCAATATGCAGACAGTGCAGCAACCCTATAGGACACACAATACATACAGCACTACATTGACACATGGGCAGGAAGACACTGAGGTGTGACACAGGTAGTTATGTTTTACACCCTGACACAATGGGATACACACCCATGGACAAATGATGGCTGCCACAAACATTAGCTGCCACTCTAGAGCTACAAGGATCCAATGTCAAAGCAGACAGTGACAATGACATGGCCTGCACTGGAAGTACAACTTGGAAGATGAACCATTGGCTACATAGTCAATCCAACACCCTCCCAAGCAATATGTAGCATTAAAGGGGTGTGCAAAGTGTGTTTCTGCAGGTCTCACACCATGAGACACATAGCATGATGGTGCAGACTCACATGTATATGCACAGAAATACTGAGGCAGTCCCAACAGCATACATCATACATCACTCCTCATATCGGAATCTATTGTGTGTGTGGAAGTATCATGTACTCTCCAGGGAAAGCACACTAAAACATGTTGGTCACTACACAATGCATGGTACATACATACAGACCAGCAGTTTGGAAACAAAATCATAGATCCCAGGTCAATGAGCCAAACACAAGTTGTCAAGTCAAACAACCCACTGCAGAAAAAACCTCACGGAAGCCCAGGATCTCAGACAATACCACAAACACATATGAGTCACAGATGACACAAGATATCAACTGCCATGCTACATGACATTCCCTGTTGCAAGCACTAACAAAATACTCACTCCTATTTTCTTTTTCAGACGATCAGGATTACGGGATCCAGCCACGGATCATGACCCCATTCCTCAACCAAAGAACAGCAGCAGAGCGTGCCTTTAATGAGGCACATCAGAGATATGCACCATTGTAGAAAGGACCTTTGAAGTCGAGATTCAGGTGCCTGGACATCACAGAAGGCAGCTTCCTATATGACCACACATTGTTTGCAAAATCATACTTACATGTGCTATCTTGCACAACATTTGTGTGAGGTGGAACATCCCCCTATATGAGTCTGAGCAAGAGCTGCCTGAGGAGGAGGAGGATGGTGCCAGAGAAAATGACGGGGAACATCAAAACACAGCTGCAGGAATGTGCCGCAGACAGCAGATTTTTCAAAACTTTTTTAACCAATAGTCACTCTAAACACCTTGTTAGGATATGTAACTAAAAACCTTACTTTATTACACAATCCTGCTCTGGTTACTTATTCTCCATCACATGTTCTTTAGTCATGTGAGTATTACCTCAGGGAGCATGACACAAAGACAAATCTGACTACTTCTGATGCAACATCACATGTGATGCGTATGATTGTACAGCAAACATCACACACATATGAAAAATACTCATCTTTTGAATTTCACATATGAAGGACAAAATATTAGGACCACGGCATATGACACACGTCCACGTTGTCAACATGGTCTACTGTAGCACATGACACACAACTTTGACATCTCCACCATACATGAGGCAGTGGATGTGAAATATCAGTGGAAACCGGGAGCTCTGACATTAGGGTGGCATTTACAATCTCTGCAAGGAGCTTGTGTGACAAGAGGGCCATCATTTCTAAAAATGGATAGCATGAGTGTCCCCAGGTATGACAAGCAATGTTCACAACATATGCCCTG